>NC_090650.1:401654937-402254937 GCF_040937935.1 Hyperolius riggenbachi
CATTTGTGTTTTGATTTTAATAAAATAGTAAGGGCCTGTTTCCACTTGCGCGGAAACCGGGCAGAATCCGCAGAGTTTCCCCGCAGGCAAATCACGCGGGGAACTCTGCCATAGGGAGTAATGGAGCCGCCGGCCGAATCGCTCACGCTACCGATTCAGCAGGCTTTTCCATCCGAATCTGTGCGAATCCCATAGCCACGCATGGCACGGCTCATGGGATTCGTCAGCGTAACCGCAAATCCGGGATAAAAAGTAACGCGTTTCGCGGAGGAACACCCACCGCTTTTTCTAGTCGACTTGAAAAATCGGAGGGTGTTCCTCCGCGAAACGCGTTGTCTTTATATTAAATATTTTCTACTTCAAAAGTATCCTATGCGTGTGTGCGATTTTGCTCCATTGCAACTTCCTTCTCTTGGTGTATGCCAGCCCCCTATGGCGAACTAGACGCCGCTCACTACGCTCCTCCGCGTGTGTTGGAGCAAGCGTCTTGATTCCCATAGCAACTGCTGCAAGGAGAGCTGGGACTAGTGACGTCACGTCCGCCCTGTCGATACGGAGAGCCCGGTCCCCGGCTGGCTAAGAGGGACGCATGCTTATCGCGACTGAGTACGCTGCGCCAGCCACACTACCACTAGGTGAGACCTTTCCTATTACAGTCTCATTTATACGATTGGGAATCTCAGAGAGCTCTCCTTTCTCTTCTTTTTTGTATACACCACATCAGTGGCACACAGAGTTGTATCAGGCCCAACCATGATAGCCTCTATCCTTCTTCAGTGGTGCCTCCCACCCTGCAATCTCCATCCTTTGTAGACCTAGAGCTTAAGTAAATGAAGCGACGGGTTCACCATCTCTCAGTATTGCTGTTTTATTTTCCAGAAACAATAAAAGGATCAGACCCTGCTTCAACTCACCATGAACTTTATTCAAAAATTAATTTAGTAAACACCGTAGTGCCCGAAGAGTGTCCATTGAAACAATAAAATCACTGTCTTGAACGGAAAAGTTGCACAGCCGGCTGGGCTCACACACGTACACACGCTAACATTCATGCCATGCACACCAGGGATCCCCATAGAAAGCAACCATTCAAAGAATGTAACAAATTGCCATAATAAGCTCTAGACTTCCAGTGAAACAGTCCCTCTGCGGGTAATATCCACACTTAGCTAGTGCATAGGCTTTCTTGAGAGGTTGTGCAGGACATCAATCAAAGTTCACTAAACTAATCCTGCATAGACTCCAAAGTTCCTTCAATAGATGCTTGTACAGGCAAACAGTATAGCTATGAAGGCAGATCTGCATCACAGATATATATGCAAGCAAACACAGCTAGCTGCCTCACTGAGGCTCTCACCATTCAGTTGTAAGGTCTGTGGTTGTAGGTCATGCAGCCACAGACGCGTACGTTAAAAAAGGGCGCCGGGAAAAAAGGGCGCAGGGTTTTAAACGATAAGCATGAATAACGTTTAAAAAAAAATTGTGCTATATTTCGTTTAAAAATAATGTTTTATAAAGTTATAAATCATTAAATAATGTGTATAAAATCGGCAATTGTAAAAACGTTAATCTTCCCTGTTTACAAAGTGAAATTTATAATGTTTTATAAAACATTAATAAGAATGTTACTAAAGCTATACCTAACCCTACTCTCACACAGAACCCTCCCTGTACCTTTCCCTAACCCCTAGACCCCCCTGGTGGTGCCTAAACCTAAGACCCCCCTGGTGGTGACTAAACCTAAGACCCCCCCTGGTGGTGCCTAAACCTAAGACCCCCCTGGTGGTGCCTAAACCTAAGACCCCCCTGGTGGTGCCTAAACCTAAGACCCCCCTGGTGGTGCCTAAACCTAAGACCCCCCTGGTGGTGCCTAAACCTAAGACCCCCCTGGTGGTGCCTAAACCTAAGACCCCCCTGGTAGTGTCTAAACCTAAGACCCCCCTGGTGGTGCCTAAACCTAAGACCCCCTGGTGGTGCCTAAACCTAAGACCCCCCTGGTAGTGCCTAAACCTAAGACCCCCCTGGTGGTGCCTAAACCTAAGACCCCCCCCCTGGTGATGCCTAAACCTAAGACCCCCCTGTGATAAGCATTAATAACGTTTTAAAAAAAATATTGTGCGCTTTTTCGTTTAAAAATAATGTTTTTAAAAAAAAATTGTACGGTTTTTTCGTTTCAAAATAATGTTTTAAAAAAATATTGTAGTGTTTTTGGTTTAAAAATAATGTTTAAAAAATTATAAATCATTAAATCATGTGTAATCATGAGAAGCAGTTATAAAACATTAAAAGTCTCCGGGCGCCGCTTTTAAAACGTTATTTTTCTCCGGCGCCCTTTTTTCCTGTTGGGCGCCCATTAAACGATATTTATTATGGGAGTGAATGGTGGCGCCCTTTTTGTCCACCTGCCTCATGCGCCCAAATTTCCTGCTTCCCCTACAGACTGCACGACCTGCAGGCCAGTGTGTTCGAGGAACTCTTTTCTTTTTTCTGTGTTTTATTTTCCAGGGAGGTGATCAAGCATAGGGGAAATCCCCATCTGTATGTACCCTCCGGCCCCCTTCCTCTTAATCTCCTCGAGGACAGGTCTAAGTAACCGATGCCTCTCAATCGTTTTTTTGGATAGATCATGAAACAGTTCTAGAGTAAGGTCTTTGTATTTTACAGTGCCCATAGTTCTTACTTTTTTTAAGGATTTTTTCTTTTACTTGAAACATAAGTAACATACATAGCACATCCGAGCCTCTGCCTTAATCCGGTGCCCTCCCTCACTTTAAGGTATTATATATGTTTTCAGGAGCTACATTTATTCTCAAGTCATAGTATTCATAACTTGTCTTCTGTGTCTTGGTTAGATGAATAACTCAGCTGTCACAGGAGTGAATGCTGCCGTAATTGCCACAAAAGTCACTGATGGAGGCCTCTTCCGCCAGCATCTGCTCGGAGACCTTGTGAGAACGGTGCATAGAAGACCTCAGGTACAATACAGACATTATATACAATGCGCTTTAAACAAGGGTGTATAAAATCTCTTAATGTTTTACTATATTCATTATTGCACTGCATGTAGAATGCAACATCAGTAAATCCATTGCATTAGATGTGGACTGAGGCGCCAGGTGCTATCTGGACATACTGCTGTTGTGTGCTCCTTCCTGTAATTGCCTGATGAAGCGAGCTTGACCTGCGAAACGCGTTGCGATCTGTTTTTGGAGTATACCAATAAATGTCCCTTTTGTGAATACACAGCTGTTGTGTCTGCTTGTAGGAGGTGAGTCCACCACTGCCTCCTAAGCAACAATTTTAAAACTTTTAAATATTGTTTTTATCCTTTTGGCGCCTCTGTTCCTGATCATAATACATGCATACCTATAGTACTTATAACCTTTGGTTAATATATAGGATGTGCTGTCAACTTTCCACTATGTGTTGTGTCAATTTTCAGCACAATGATTACAGAGAAACAGGCCCTAGAGGGATTGTGAATGGCTTAAAGTGTACCCACATTTATAATTAATCACGTAAGGACCAGGGCTTAAACCCCCCTAGTGACCAGGTCATTTTTTTACTAATTAGGCTACTGCAGCTTTAAGGCCTTGCTGCAGGGCCGTACAACTCAGCACACAAGTGATCCTCCCCACACACACTTTTCTGCCCACCAACAGAGCTCTCTGTTGGTGGGCTTTGAGTGCACCCTCAATGTTTATTTATTTTTATATAAATATTTGTCTTTATTTTTTAAATAAATGTAGCTATTTTTTTTTAACCCTCCCTTCCCCCACCAGCCAATCAGTGCGATCGGCTGTTAGCCTATGACAGCGGATGGCTGTCTTGCCACCCAGGGGTCACAGCCGTGTCACACGGCTGTCCCCAGTACAGCACAGCCGTAGATCGCAGCGCTGTACTGACTAAATAGATGGCGGTTTCGCCGTCTAACAGTTTCCTAGCAGCGATCGCTGCTGGGAGACTGATGGTGGAGCGGAGCTCCTTCATCTAAGTGGAGATGCGCGCACATCGGCACCAACAGGTCTTAGTGAATTGATGCCCTGTTTTTTGGTAAATTACCAAACTATTACTGCATGTGTGAAAATCTTTGTTAATTCAGAAAAAAAGAAGATTTAAAATACTGAATATGGTCTTAGAGAAATGAAGTGAAGATTAGTGAACAGTTGAAGGGGGTATTTACAAATGTAGGATACCATGCCCCTACTATTTACAACACAGATCCCCACTCGGGTTTACCAAGTGTTTTTTAATAAAAAAAAAGCTGTACTGCAAAACAAAGATAAATGTGGGTATGTGAGAAACACAAAGTTAGACAATGACAGACCAAACTCTGACAAACCAAACTCTGCATTTAACGCACCGCAAACAACTGCAAAGAGTTGTGAATAGTTGACACTTTCAGGACTTAAATGTTAGTCCACTCGGCCACAATTTTTGTGTAGTGGTTGCCGTGCTAATGTGCACACGTGGGCGAGAGGTCAGGCCGTGGTGGTTTTCCAGCCCCTATGGTCAGGCTAAAGTATCTCAATGCAGAACCAGTGTTTTCTGGGTCACTTTACTGTCAATGTGGGCCCAGTGTTGGCCTAGTAGGCTTTATTGAATGATCACCTGAGGTGACCAAAGTTTTTGCCAAAACTTATCCAGCTGATTGATCGAATTTAGTCTGTCCACAATGAAGCAAAGACCTTATCCTCTTGGGTGTGCCCCCAACACAGTCATATAGGTCATTGCTTTATTGTGATATGCAAGCCCCCTCACCACAACAAGGTAGCGATCACAAAGGGAGATTGACATCATGTACATGCCATTTTTTTTCAGCCACAGTTCAGCACCTCAGGACAGAAAAATTAGGCATGTATACATGCCATAAGAATTATTTTTTGTAGCCGCCGCTGCTACAATTCAGTATCCACCTGGAGTCCTGGAATCCTGGTCTGGACCCTGTTGGTGGTGGCGGAGAAGTAAGTCAGTCATGCGGCATGCAGAGATGATGGGTGGGAACTGACTTACAAGTCTTCCAGCAGTTAATGGAAGTGAGGTAATCAACACTTTTTTGACCTTGGTGACTTCTCTTCTCAGTGACAATCCCTCCTGCTGCGCTGAAGGTACTTCCTGACAGGATGCTTGAGATGGGGCAAGAAAGAAGTTTGATGGAAAATTGTTAGAGTTCAGGCCAAAGGTCTAGCCTACGCACCCAATAGTCCAGGGGTTCATCGCTCCTCAGAGTGTCGATATCGGCAGTTAAGACCAGGTAGTCCGCTACCTGTTGGTCGAGGCGTTCTCTTACGATGGATCCCGAAGGGAAGAGACAGTGTGACACCGTCATACCTTGGATGCGGAATAGGACCTGGGCGGTGGGGGGGGGGGGGGGGGTGCAGTAGTAGTTGTAGAGATAGCCGCAGCAGCAGAAAAGAAGGACTCAGCAGAGGAGGATAGCGAAGAGGATGGAGGAGGAGTAGGAGGAGAAGAGGTGGTAGCAGCAGGCCTGCCTGCAAGTGTGGTGGTTGTGTCACCAACTCCGCCGCACACCCACGCATTCCATGCTTGGCAGCCGTCAAGAGGTTAACCCAATGTGCAGTGTACGGGATATACCTGCCCTGACCATGATGCTTTGAACACCAGGTGTCAGTGGGCAGATGGCCCCTTGCCCCAACACTATGTGCCAGAGATGCCACGACTTGTCTTTCCACGTGATGGTACAGGTTGGGGATTGCCTTTTTGGAAAATAAGTTTCTGCCAGGTACCTTGCACTGTGGTGTCCCAATGGCAACACATTTTCTGAAGGTCTCAGACTCCACCAGCTTGAATGGTAAAAGCTAGTGTGCTAGCAATTCTGACAAGCCAGCTGTCAGACGCTGGGCAAGGGGGTGACTCAAAGACATTGGCTTCTTCCGCTCCAAAACTTTCTTGACAGAAAGCTAACTGAGGGCATATGATGAGCAGGAACTGCTAAAGGGGAGAGGCGGTGGAGTGGAGGGTGATTGAGAGGGGGCAAGGACAGCAGAGGTTGATGTGGCTGAAGATGCTGCTGGACCAGGAGGAGAATGGTGGCTTTGAGTTTGCATGCTGCTTTTCCTCACATGTTTATCCCATTGTTTGGGTGTTGGACTTCCCATGACTCTGTTTCTTTTGGCAGAGGTTGCAGATGGCATTGCTGCTATCAGAGGCACAAAAACAAAAATGCCACACTGGTGAGCTTTGAAATGTTTGCATTCTGGTGGTGGCAACAGCAGGCGTTGAAAGGAGTGTTGTGATGAGCCCCCCCTGCTAGTTACAACTCCTCTCCTCCTCCTCTCTGTCTCCCCATCTGAGCTGTCCCCCTGGTCTTCATCTCTTCTTGCGGGCACCCACGTGACATCCATGCATTGTCATCATCATCAGCCACGTCACTTGTATTAGAAACCTCCAAAAAGGCACCAACATCATCCTCACACCTTACGTCCATGTGTGTACTGAAGCCTGACTGAGACATATCACGTGGTCTGACATCCTTACCGCCTTCATCTTCTGCCAATAATGCTTGTGCATCACTAAATTCATCACAGGAATGTGTGAACAACATATCAAGTGGAGCTGGTGTGGTGCTAGTGGTGGTGGTGTTGGCTGCTAAGTTGTTGTGAGGTGCCCGAATAAGAGTGGGAAGAGGATGTTGTGTCAAGGAGGTTCCATGCAGAAACTGTAGAAGATGGGGTGTGCTGTGTAAGCCAGTTAACTACCTCCTGAGTATTTTGTGTGTTGATGGTGCATGCCCTCTGTACACCGTGCATTCTTCTAGGGCTGCAGGAAATCACAGCAGCAGGACCTTGATGACCATTGTGGGGGGGGGCTGCCTCTGCCACTCATTTTTTTATTTGGGATACTGTGCCTGCAACAAGTGAAAAGTAATGCACTGGAGGTGCTACTATGCCTGCAACTGAATGTGACAACAACAACAGTAGTAGTGTACACAGCTGTGGGTGTCAGTGGGCTGTGTAGTGTCACACACAGAGATATGCAATAGTTCAAACACAATAAAGTGATAGCAGAGGCACTAGAGTATTAGTGTGCTTGTGTCTAAGATGGCACACAATTATATCCCTAATAGTGGGCAAAGCTGTGAGAGGTTGCCAGTGGTCTGAGATACGCAATACTTCAAACACAATACAATGATAAGAGAGGCACTTAAGTAGTACTCTGCCTGTGTCTAAGGTGGCACACAATTATATCAGCAGTAGTGGGCACAGCTGTGAGTGGGTGCCAGTGGGCTCTGTGTATGGAGTATCAGACACAGAGATATGCAATAGTTCAAACACAATATAGTGGTAAATATTGCACTGGAGTAGTACTCTGCTTTTGTCTAAGGTGGCACACAATTATATCAGCAGTAGTGGACTGGGCACAGCTGTTAGTGGGTGCCAGTGGGCTCTGTGTGTGGATTATCAGACACAGAGATATGCAATACTTCAAACACAATACAGTGATACGAGAGCCGAGGCACTGGAGTACTACTCTGCTTGTGTCTAAGGTGGCACACAATTAGATCAGCAGTAGTGGGCACAGCTGTAAGTGGGTGTCAGTGGGCTCTGTGTGTGGAGCATCAGACACAGAGACATGCAATGGTTCAAACACAATACAGTGATAAGAGAGGCACTGGAGTACCACTCTGTTTATGTCTAAGGTGGCACACAACTATAGTAGGGGTACAGCTCTGGTAGGGTGCCTGTGGGCTGTGGAGTGTTGCACACACACACAAAAACCACAGAAGGATAAAGTAGCCCTCAGAAGGGCTTTTTGGGGTGCTTTAACAGCAAGTCAGTCAGCGAGGAAAAAAGAAACCAGGCCTAGCTAATGCTTTCCCTATCTCAGCATTGTGCCTCTCCCTTCCGCTCACTATGCCAGCCGAAGACAGAGTGTAACATGGCCGGCGCTGCAGTGTTTTTATAGGGGGGGGGGGGGGGAGTCTGTGAGGGAGTGCAGGCTGATTGGCTGCCCTGTGCCTGCTGACTGTGATGTAAGGGGTTAACGTTTAGCGAAATGATGATGAATGGGGGCGTATCGAACACCGCCATGTGCTTGCAGCTCGCAGCTCGCACGAATATCTGATCTTCGCCGGAAAAAGCTCGCCGGTGAATCGTTTGGGCCATCTCTAGTGTCCACATCGATAACCACTAAGCAACAAATGAAAGTGTCTGTTACATCATATAAAATGTTACCTGTATTGGATGTGGTTGCCACTACTAATGGTGACATTGTTTGAAAGGTTTCAACTATTATTGTTTTTTTTTATTTATTTTTTTTATTTTACCCTGCGAGTCTCCTACCTACTCACTTGGCTCCTAGAATGGCTTTTTATGATAAGGATTTAATTAGGCTTGATCGTCTTGGCACCCCTTCTGTGCTGTAAATAAGTCTCCACTGATAGCACAAGGCAGGGGCGCCTCTAGCCATTTTGTCACTCCAGGCGAGAAAACCTGTGGCGCCCTCCAACTCCCCACTCCCCCATGTGGTGCCCCCTCATGAAAATAATCGTAACACCGCAATGTTTCACCATAGAATAAAATGATCGTAATGCGGCAATCTTTCACCAGACAATAATCATAATACAACAATGTTTCACCATAGAATAAGATAATCGTAATGCGGCAATCTGTCACCATTAAATAATCATAATGCGGCAATCTTTCACCAGAAAAATAATCATAACACAGCAATGTTTCACCATAAAATAATTGTAATGCGGCAATCTTGCACCAGAAAATAATCGGAATGTGGCAGCATTTCACTGATAAAATTATTGTAATGAGACAGCGTTTCACCATAAAATAATCGTAGTGAGGCAGCGTTTCACCATAAAATAATCGTAAAATGTGGGAGCGTTTCACCATAAAATAATCGTAATGTGGCAGCGTTTCACCATAAAATAATCCTAATACAGCATTGTTTCATCATAAAATAATCCTAATGCAGCAATGTTTCATCATAAAATAATCCTAATGCAGCAATGTTTCATTTGAAAATAATCCTAATGCAGCATTGTTTCATTTGAAAATAATCCTAATGCAGCATTGTTTCATTTGAAAATAATCCTAATGCAGCAATGTTTCATTTGAAAATGATATGATATAGCAGCATTGTTTCAACAAAAAACTAATGATCACCTGTTCAAAGAAAAGCATATACTTACCTGCGGAAGACTTCTCTCCCTGAACGCAGCTCCCCCGCTGATCTTCCTGCAGCCAGCAGCTGCAAAAGTCCCGCACTGACAGGCAGACAGCAGGGCTATGGGAAGTTGGCGCCCGATGCCCTGTACTGGAGACACAAATAGTCTCCAGTGCAGGGCTTCGGCACCCATCTTGGCGTAGGCCTGCTCTGCCTGCCGGAAAACTATGCAGGCTAGAGCCATGAGCTGCGGGAATAAACTGGTGCGGCATCTATCAGATGCCTCGGCCAGTTCACCACGGGGGTCCCACAGTCTGGCGGGGGAAGGTGGGCGCGTTTCCCCCCCACGGCAGCGCCCTCCCGGCGCTCCAGGCAACCGCTTGTCCTTGCCTGGTGGCTGAAACAACCCTGGCACAAGGTAGCAACTGTAAGAAAGAATAGCTGTTATTTAAAATGAATCTAAAGTAAAAATAAAAAAGGTAAAAAAGGTGTGTCTAACTCTGCATGCCAGTAGTAAACATGTTTCCTCCCATGCTGCATTAGGCATTTTTTTTTCTACATTACACTGACAGGGTTAGATGATTATTTTCTCTACTTTGCTTATCTCTTCTTCTTCTGTTCATAACTCACTATCTTTTCCTTTGTTCTGGAAAAAAAAAACCTCTCCTTACAGTTCCTCTTTCAGGTTCCCACTAATGATACAATCTTTTTTGTGCAATCTTACCGTTTCTAGGAATGACCTAACATATCTTTTAAAGTATATTCAATCAGTTTACACAAAACAAAACAATCTCCTGGCCAATCGATTGGGATATCGATGATCGGAAATGATTGTTTGAGCCCACTAACAGTAGGAAGCCTGTTAACCAATTCAATCAGATAGCAGAAACGCAAACATGAGAATACGAAACAGCGCAATCAGAGGCATGCAAGTACTTTTTTTGATCAATTCCATCTATATGATCAAATTGGTTAGCAGTTTTCCTTCCACAAGTGAGCCGAAATAATAATTTCAGAATGTTACAAGAGAATCAAACAATCCGCTTGATTATGGCTGATTATCTTATTTATATATTAAATTTGTTGGTGGTCTGCTGCTTCAGAGATGCTTGACTGGATCTCTGGATACATTTAGAGGCTAAGCAGTATCCCATATTGCTACAAGGTTACTGAACAACTTGTAGCACGACAGAGGTTCCTCAGTCTTGGGTATAACTGAGGATACATGCTGTGCATATTGGCTGGAATTAAAACTATTAGGTAGTAATACTAGTGAGGTCAAGGTCTACACAACCTTTAAAGGTCTACAAAAGGTCTAAATGTTTTATTCCAAAACTACTGTGTCAAAACATTTGATAATATTCATCTACCAGCAGCCTCACAGCCAAATATGTCTGGTTATTCAACAGGTGGTAGTCTACATCAATGGAATCCCATCAAACTGCACAGGAAATTGTGGCTACTCCTGGGATGTGCAGAAGACCCCAGTGGTCAGCTCTTTTCACACAGGTAGAGTGTCCACTTATATATCTAGAGCAGCTTCTTTATCAGAACTAGATGTACTCCGATGGGTTTCTGACATGATCAGCTCTACTTCTACACATTCACAAACATTTAAAATAAGTGAATATATATTGTAGTAATGCAACAATAATAATGTAACACAAAGAACACTAATATAGTAACTAATAGGCATCATTTTACCTTTTTAAGGAAACCTGAGACCACAGAGGTCTCAGGTTTTATACTTACCTGGGGCCTCCTCCAGCCCCCTTGAGGCTGCTCAGTTCCTCGCCATCTCCTCAGGCTGCTCCTGTCTCCCACTGAACAAATGCTCCCGGCCGCAGGAGTTCAATGGGGAGCACACGCAGCCAGGTTGCGCATGCACAATGAAGCCCAACTAGGCCAGAATACCAGGCCAATCATTGGAAGATAGGAGCGGTCCAGGGAGACTGCAAGGGACAGGATGGCCTCAAGGTGGCTGGAGGGAGCTCCAGGTAAGTATAATCTCTGAGACCTCTTTGGTCTCATGGACACTTTACAAGATTTATTTAAAAAAAGCTTTGCACACACTACTGCACAACTACTGCACAACTACTGCACAACAGTGCTGACTTTAGTGGCTAGTAGCAAAGCCCCCATACATGCTATAATCATTGAATGTTAAGGAGAACAGTGGGAACAAGGAGGAGAAAAAGTAAAAAAAAAGACCTTGTATTTTTGAGAAAATAGTTTTTTACGTTACGATAGGAAAAATGACTACTAATTGCGGTTAATAGAGATGGCCCGAATGGTTCGCCGGTAAACTTGTTGACACGAATCTCAGTGGTTAGCATTTGCCACGAAATGCGATTTTTTTTTTTTCAAAAAAGTTTGTGTTCACATTTTTCCCATAGACTTTAATGGCGCAGACTTTAACGTTTAATAGCTAAGCCCCATTACATGCTATAAACACCAAATTTGCAGGGTATGTAAATAGGGACAGTGTATAAGAGGACATTTTTTTTTCAAAAAGACCTTACAGTTTTTGAGAAAATGGATTTTAAAATTCTCCTTCTGATCGTGGGAAAATTAAACGCCTGCCAACTTTAGCGGTTAATAGCAAAATCCCCTTATATAGTAGAAACACCAAATTTGTAGGGTATGTAGAGGGGGACAGTGACTACAAGAGGAAATACAATTTTTCAAAAAGACCTTATTCTTTTTGAGAAAATTGATTTTAAAATTTCAAAGAAAAATACGATACATTTAAATATGTAAATGACAGTTCTTAGGGAAACAATTCCCGCCGACTTAAGCAAAGGCACCTTACATCCTAGCAACACCAAATTTGCAGGATATGTTAAAAAGATAGTGGGAAACAATATTTGTTTTAAATTTATTTTTTTTTGTTATGTTCAGAGTGTGGAAAACTTCCCCTCAAAAATGACGTGGGATCCCCCCTCCCGAGCTCTCTGTAACCCCTTGTCCTCCATGCAAGCTGGTATAGCCGGAATGCGGAACCCCAGTCCCATGGGGCTTCGTACCCTGAGCTATACCAGCCTGCATGGTCCATGGTATGGGGGGGGGGGCTCCGGGGGAGAGGGGCGGCCAAGCCTTCCCCTCTCCCCCAAGCCCTTGTCCAATCCATGGACAAGGGGCTCTTCCCCACCTCCGGTGCCCCAGGAGGAGGTGGGTGTGATGACTCCATGGGGGAGGGGTTCATGGTGGCATCTGGGAGTCACATATACCAGGCTACCCTTATAGAAAAATAAAACCAAAGAGCCTGGAACATGTCACACAATGCCTCATTCCTTCCTACAGATCCTCTTAATAGTCTTACGGTATATATGTTTCTAATTGAATAACTATTCTGTATTTACAAATACTATTTTTTTATAAACTGTGTTATAGAGGGGAGTGGAGATTACCAAGTCCTGGTAATAAATGGCACCGGATTCTCTGACAGTACGAATAACGACACAACCTATGTCACTATCGGCAACATCAGCTGCACCATTCTCAACATCACCGGTGAGTCACACGCAGGGGGTGAGTCAATTCTACCCTTCTTATGAGCTTTCAAAAGATGAATACACTTTAATAAAGTGATTATCCCTGAAAACATACATATTTTGTTTAATACCTTCATTCTTCCTTTATGTTTCCTTCACAAGTGAATGAGATAAGATGTCGGGTGCAAAAGGCCAGCGCCGGGGTCTATCCCATCAACGTCTACATAGCACAACTTGGCTTTGCTGCATCTTCTGGGGTTGACCTGACCTTCACCTATGGAATCAACATCACCTCCATCACGCCCACAGCAGGAAGCCTCAGAGGTGAGTGCAACACTAGCGAAGAGGTTGTCATATTTTCCAGAGTTTGAAATTAAAAATGGAGTATATCGGGGTTGCCCCCTTTTCTTATACTTTTTTAACTTAGGAACTGAATACCTATTTCAAGGCAGTACAAGAAAGAACTATCAGAAGCTGAAAATTTCAAAACTCTTAAAGCAGCAGGGACAGCCATACTATCCCAGGGAAAAAAATACATACTTTGTATAAGTAGATAAATACTTGTTCTACTTACATAACATATGTATTGTACTGTCCACGTTTTGATTTTAGTGAATTTTACATATTCAGGCATTTTCTATCTTTACTGCCTCTGACTGAAGCCAATCCTTATGTCATTTCCTCCCTTTCTCTTTTTTTCTCCTAGAAATATCTAGCTTGCTTTGTAAACACATGTGAGTACAGCATAGATCATATTTCAGCAGCTTCTGCAGAGGGGTGAAGTGTATTTCCCTTCTCAGGCTCATGTCACACTGAACTGCCCTCAGCCAATCAGTGAGGATAAGGGATGTGGGAGGGAAGATAACAAGCTTCCCTCTCTCTGGCAATGTACCAAACAGAACCAGGCTGACTTAGATAAGGTTTATTACAGTAGAAACATTCATGCTTACATTGGAATACTTGCAATGCAGGGTCAGGTTGTAGACTACATAATAAACGCACAGCAGCGGGTAAATGGACTTTGATTTTATGGCTGACAATCCGGCCTTAAAGCGGAATATAACCCTGCATTTCAACTTTGCTCTAAAACATTATTTACAGCATATTATATGCAAAAAGCATATTTTTTTTACTAGACCAGCATTGGAAGGGTTAAACACAGAGATTTTAAGTTCCGTGCAGACGTTCAGATAGTTACATTCTATTTAGTTATATGTATATATTTAGAAATGTTACACACTCTTTGGCTGTCATCCAACTCCTTCTCAGTGAGAGAGATGAGTCACAATAAACACTTAGATACATTTGTGTAAACAAAAAGTATCTAACTCAGCTTCGGATGCATCTGCAGAAATCTCCAGGGACTTTAAAGCCCTGTGTAACCCTTCCAATGCTGGTCTAGTAAAAAAAAAAATGCTGGTTGCATATAATATACTGTAAATAATGTTTTAGAGCAAAGTTGAAATGCTGGGTTATATTCCGCTTTAATGTAAAATTATAGCCTATGCTAATAACCTTTTGTTTGCTCTAACAGAACGATTTTCTAATTCACCTCCTATTCATGCTAGCAGTTTCTGACCTTAATGAGGCAAACAAACCCACAATTTCATGGCTGCACTCGAATGCAGACAAGAAATAGTTATAGATTAGCTGATTACATTAACACTATCCATTTACATAACCTTCTCTTGGTACCAAACAGTTAATGTTTAAGATATCTGAGTGACTCACATTAGGGTATTCTGTGGCACTATAAGGCCTCATTCACATTGCAATGCACTTTTTTTTAATCATGTTTTGCTTATTGTAGCAGTTGTCAATAAAGCTTTGTTTTCATATGAATTTTTTTTTTTCAAATAGGGGTAAAAAACGTATGCGCTAAAAAAGCTCACCCATTTACTTGCATTGATGTGCGCTTTACAGCTCAATGCACAGAAATGCATGCAACAGTATGTTTTTGGAACGCAGCTCAGCGCAGTGCATAGATGCGAACGAGGCACATTACATTTGAAAATCGATACCTTGCAGAGCGCACAGGGCAATGCTCTGTGAAAAGCGTGAATGAGGCCTAAGGCTCATCATGTCCAAATAACTCATACTGATTTATAATCTGCATATTGTTAGTTCAGTGCTCTCTAGGGATGATCAATGAGCAGGGCCGGCGCTACCATAGAGGCAAAGGGGTCAATTGCCCAAGGGCCCCAGAGCTTGTAGGGGCCCCCAAGGTGTCTCCTCCCTTAATTGTTCCTCCCAGGGGCCTCTGCAGAGTCTTTGGAAGAGTAGTGTCTCACCTGTGCTGGTGGGCAGGTGAGATGCTACACTGCCAGGAAAGAAAATGTGGCTGCTACAATGGGCTCCTAATACCGCTTTTTGGTCAGGGGGTGTCTGTTGGAGGGCCTCAGGGTTAATTTTGCCCTGGGGCCCCACTGTTACTAGAACCGGCCCTGTCAATGAGATGCAAATACTTCCAAAATTATGCAATATTTTAATGCAAATATATGCAACTTGAAAAAACCTGGGTTTAAATTGATTGGTCCATTTTCATACTGCATACATTTGCATAGATTTACATCAACTCAGAAGTGTGGTCTCTATTCAATTAACTTTTCTCCTGAGCTTTCTCACTTGAGATGGTTTTATACCTTACTCAATACAATACATTTGATGCCCCCAACAAAAGCAAAAAAAAAAAAAAAAATCCTCAGAATATGTATGATATTCCTTTTCTACCTATTTTCCATTAAAATGGGCTTAAGTACTATTTAGTAGATGACATGAAAAATAATATTCTGGGAGAAAAAATCAGCAGAAAAGTTAATTGCATAGGGACCATGGGACCTGATACACTGAACTCCAGTAACGTTCCAGTGCAGAGGGAGAGCACAGCATTTTTACCATTGCTAGCACAGGGGAGGCACTTAGTACCAAGGGCATTGCTAGGTTAATGGGCGCATTGCTATGGTAGTGCATTACCATAGCAACATGCGCATAAACTCAGTAACGTGTATGGCTCTGATGGGTTAACAGAGAGTGCTGCCCCTGCACGAGCAATGGTAAAATTGCCGTGTCTCCCTGCGCATAGCAACTTAACCAGAGTTTAGTGATGCATTGTGTCTTTTCCTGGTGAATTAGTAATGTAAGAAGGATATTAGCAGTTTGGTTGTGTCCACAGCGCATAGTAAAATATGTGCACACAACCTTTAGGGCCCTTTTCCAGTGGTATGGAAATCGGGCAGAATCCGCAGAGTTCCCCGCAGGAAAATCGCATAGGGGATAATGCTGCAGCCGTCCGAATGGCTTTCCATATCGATTCGGGTGACATTGCAACAAGTATACCTCAAGTGGCAGCAAGTCCCATACCCATGTGGCATGGCTTCCAGAATTCGGCTGCGTACTCGCACAACAGGAAGTTCCTCCTTGCATCTAGTAGGATGCTAGGTGGCTAGTGGAAATGTAGCCTTAGTCCTCTTCCACTTTGTGGTGGTAGGATGACAAAATCTGTCACCTGGTCCAAACGAGGAAAAAAAATGGACAGCCAGAAGGATTAGCTTGCTGTAACAAGGCTATTTTTTTCATCTATTCTTGTGTGGATACTGTTTGCTATTTCATGCCATTTATAGTGTATGTACTAAGTCCTGGTCTCTTTACTGAACGAGCCCATTCTCTAAATGCAGAGGGCTCGCCAAGATCACGGTATGCCTCCTGATTAATTGTTGCTTGTGTTACCTCCTATGAGTCATTATCACATGATGCTGCAGCAATGCGGTGATGATGTTACATATTGCACAATGACTGCACTTTTCATGTATATTCTTGTATCTTCTGTCTGTAGGGGGCGTATTGGTGATTATATTTGGCAGTGGATTTGGTGGTGACTCATCGGTAGATATTGGTGGTAACAGCTGCACCATTGTCTTTGCTAATCTGACCATGATTCAGTGCCAGACCTCAGCCGTAAGTAGAGGAGAAACCACGTAATTTGCTAATTCTATGCAATGGTCTTTTAACTACTCTTACACTAGTTAGGCGCTTTTTTTTTTATGGGAGGTACCTGCAAATTGGGAAAAGTTTCAGAACTTGCCTCTCTTTCATTAAGTGATTTGGTCTGTCCTGCAGTTCCTGGAATGGACTGAGGCATGCTAATTCAGGCCCGGAGTTACTAAAAAAATAAAAACACAACTCGCTAAATAAGAGATTTTATTGCGGTAGTACAATATTGGTACATTTACCGATAATCTACATCCTGACAGATATAGTCAAATATCTGCAATATTTGCCGATATATCACTGTGACCTAACTTCTCCCTACTCTCACACAGAACCCTCCCCCCCCCCTCCCCGGGGAACTAATAACCCTCCCCCCCTGTGCAACTAATAGCCCTTCCCTGTGCAACTAATAACCCTTCCCCAAGCAACTAATGACCCTCCCCTGGGCAGCTTATAACCCCCCACAACTAATAGCCCTGCCCGGGCAAATAATAACCATCCCCTGGCAATTAATAATCCTCCCCCAGCAGCTAATAACCCCCATGCATAATTACACATTTTATTTGCTCATTGTCCCTATTATTACAACATTTAAATTGTGTCCCAAGTACAGTGTATGGCAACAATATTTTATTTAGAAATAAAGGTGTATTTTTTCCATTTTGTGTTTCTGTATAATAGTATATCAATAATTACAAGCCATTATTTGCAAAAATAACAGTAATATACCTGCAAGTGGTTAAAACAAATACGCATATCTATGCCCCTGATCCGCAAGTTAAGTTTACCGGGGAGTAGATATGACTCGCAAATAGTTACAACACCTTCTAGTTCTAACTTTCCCCCCTCTCTGTGAGTCCCTGGCCCTGTAAACTATTCCACATTCTCTAACATCTCTATCTCATATGTTCCTCATAAATTAATTATCCATTTAGATTCGTTGTTTTGCAAAGCCACATATACATATGTTAGGCGTTTTCTAATTGTGAATAATAATTATTACTGTATAGTTATTTTGTTTTTGTGATGTTGTTTTGGGATGGGATGTGGAACGCTTGTGTCTGTTTGTGCTGCCGCCGTCTGATCCGGCTGCTTTGGCGTCTCCCGCCCCTTCCCCGGGGCCTGCGTGCGGGGGGGCGGGGCTCGGCGGACGCGCCGGGTGTGCTATTGGGCGCGCCCGCCGTGTCTGCCTGCTCCGCCCCTCCGCTCGCATTGGCCCTGGTGTGGGGGCGGGAGATGCCGCACCTGCGGTCGGATTGGACGGCGGCCTGCACATAGACGCAGCGTGGTCCACAGAGAGACACGCCTCCTGAAGAAGCCGGCAGAGACCGGCGAAATCGATCGAGGACGCCGTCCTCCACCATGAGGTCTTACCCTCCATGCCTCCATGCTGCCTAAACCAGGTGCTGCATCCTTCTCTCCACACCTCCATCACCAGAGACTCGGCTAGTCTTTCCAGGCTCCGTCATAGCAGGCCAATATCAAGGCCCCAGACCGGTGGATACAGTAAGAGCCCTGAGGGCACCTCAACTGCACATGCGGCCTGCATAGTGACATTGATAATATTGCCATGCACCTTGTCTGCTTGTTTTGCTTTGTGAATTGGCTGGCACTGGATGTGCCTTGCTGCTGCTTCAACTTGATACATGCTGCTACTTGATGTGCTTGTTTGCCAAAAGTTCCTTAGGAATCACACTGCATGTGCTATGCTATGCTATAATACAGGACTGCACTCTGCCATATCAACATACTATACTGAGGTGACTTGAGCCTGATGGGGCGCTGAGTACTCCATTTTGTTTCATTGGATGATCATGTGCACAATATAGGAGGCTATATGATATGAAGAAATCATTATGTACTGGATGAATGTTCTGGAATCCATTTTTCAAATGAACTTCCTATGATATCCATAAATCTCTGCTTGTGAGGGATTCGGCAACATTTTTTCATAACAAGGTTTTGATCTATTTTTGCAGGGCTGCGCAGCCATTAATACGTGTGCACACGATCCAGAGATACATCTATGTTCAGGAGGGGGAGAGTATAGGGGACGCCTGGGTGGGTATGTGCATGGATGGGGTGGGGGATGGGCTATATGGTGGGATTTTTATCTTGCAGTTTTTAATAATGAGCATATGTTTGAATAAAGTTTTGTATTTTTGAATAAGACTGATTTGTATTCAATCAGGTCTCACTCCTCCTTTACTCTATCTCATAGTTTGTACTATTGCTACTTTGGAGTGGGGGGCCTGGGTGACCACAAATTGATCACACCCCTTTGTGCCCGGCGAGATTAATACCCAAATAGTGTGGGATAATTTGATCCTCAGGATCAGGGATTTCACTAGGGGTGTCATTCACAGTCGGAGGTGTGAGATGCTCCAGTGGGATAGCCTTCTGGCCCGGGTGGAGAAGGATTGCACACAGACGCAGGGGGTTAGGGATGCACAGCAATTAACTAATGGTGGCTTTAGAAAGCTAACTAAATTATATGAAAGGAAATCCAAACTTTGGTGGAATTTGAAATACAATAAGATATACTTGGATGATCAGTTTGCTCCTCTCTGGCTACGGTTTCAGATCTTCCCCCATCGTCGGAATCTGACGGAAGATTTCAAAAAACGATGGGAGAGGAATTTTGAGTGCTGTGCAAAAATCTGCCTGACTTTGATGAATGAATTGGATACAGAGGATTTAAAAACAATTGAGGAGGAAATTCAGAAAGTTTCTGACTCTTTAAAACCTTTTGAGAGAGATCCACTATATAAAACCCGTAGTGAAGAATTAGATAAACATATTACTCAATTCAACAAGAATTTGGTCATACATAGGGACCAAAAGGTTCTACGTGATAGAACGGCATATAAAATTGGCTCTGCATATAGGTGGAACAATCCGAGGAGGCGGCCCCCAATTAAACCCAAATCTCCAAGGAAAGAACCTCCAAAACAGCCTCGGGCTGCAGATGAATCAGACTCCTCCATAGGCAGCAGCATTCCCGCCTCGGATAGCTCTGCCTCTGGGAAGGATAATCCAAAGCAATATAACTTAAGACAGAAACAGGTTGGGCAGAACCCAAGTAAAACAGGTAGTAAAAAGAGTAAAAAACAGGACAACATCAGTAAGGATACGGAGTCGTCATGTCAGGAGGATTCAGATGGTGGGTTACCTTCCTCATCTTCGGCCTCGGCTTTTTTAGCCACCGGGCAGAAGGTGGGAAGGTGACAGAAACCAACAGTAGAGGAGCCAAAGCCTCAAGTGCAGATCTAGAAGTTATCAACTTGACAGATGAGGAGATCCCTCAGGAATATCTGTCATTATTATCGAAGGGTCTGGGGTTTTGTCCCACATACAATATAAATGTGTTTGATACAATAGTTGATCTGCATTTGTTTGGACGACGTATTTTATTACAGGCCCTCTACAGTGATAAACCTAAAAAAATCCCCTCAAGCATTTTAGAGAAGCCGCGGTCAGATGAGGATCTGGCTATCATCCAAGCTTTAAAAGAGTTACAAGGAGATACTGAGGCTTGTTCTCAAATTGAACATACAAATGTATACGCATCTTATTTTGTCCCTACTCTAGAGGAGGTGGGACTACGGAACACTTCAAAAAAATTTCCACCTTTTTCTCTTTTCCCTAATTTGAAAACTTTTATGGAGGTGGTAGAAAGGGACATTTCTAAACTAAGAGGACATAAGACAGATGGTGACAATCTGGATTTGGCTGAACGCAACACACTTACAGAGCTAATGTTAAACAAAAAATGGGTTATTAAACCCTCAGATAAAGGGGGAAACATTGTGCTGAGGAGGGCTGAGCGTTACAGAGAGATGTGCCTGGATATCTTGAAAAATCAGGATTGTTATGTGAGGGTCTCCCCGTCCAGAGCTGCACGCTGCCAGGGGGAGCTATTTGCAATAATCGACGACGCTTTCTCCCGCACGGTAATTGATTTGGATATAGTGACGTTTTTGAAAGTACTTAATCCGGTTTTACCAACATTCTATTCACTTCCCAAAGTTCATAAAGACCTCAAAAAAACCCCGGGGCGCCCGATTGTATCGGGTAGGGGATCCCTTACTGAACGGGCAAGCGCATATATAGATAGACATCTTCAGCCGCACGTTTGTGCATTACCATCATATGTTTGAGATTCATCATACTTATTGCAGATTTTGGAAAATCTTCAGCTTCCCCCTGGTGTGTTGCTTGTGACTCTGGACGTGGAGGCCCTCTATTCAAGTATACCACACGATTTAGGTGTGGAGGCTGTTAGGATTTTTTTGGGGCAGTTGGGCATACAGAATACTGCACATAATATGTTTCTGTTGACCCTTCTGGATTTCATTTTGAGAAACAATATTTTTTTGTTTGAGGACACCCACTACCTCCAGGTGCAGGGGGCAGCGATGGGCACCACGTGTGCTCCGTCGTATGCCAACCTGTATCTGGGGGCGTGGGAGAGGGAGCTGTTTTCCGATGAGGGCCTGGCAATGTACCTGTGCCACGCATTGGCCTGGCACAGGTACATTGACGACATCTTGCTTTTTTGGACAGTGGCAAAGAATTATTGCTGCAATTTATTACAACTATCAATAAAAACATCTGGAATCTCAGGTTTACTATGCACATGAGTCATATGGAGGTTCCATTTCTGGATCTTCTGATCTCGGTCTCGACTGCGGGCCTTGTCTCTACAAGTTTATATAGGAAAGAAACGGCAACAAATGCACTTCTGAGAGCAGAAAGTTTCCATCCAAAACATACTATTAACGGTATCCCTACTGGACAGTATTTGCGGATTCGACGCAACTGTTCAGAGGATGACGCTTTTCAGAGGGAGGCCCTGCAGCTGAGATCGAGATTCAGACAAAGAGGATATAAGAATAAGACTCTTATCAAGGCTTATAAGAGAGCTAATGCTAGTAACAGATCTGCCCTATTGGATAGAAGTAGATGTCCCGCCAGCGAGAGGTCAGAAGCAATCAGGTTCTGCACCAGATTCTCGGCACAGCATCAAGAGGTTTCGAGGATATTGGATAGGCATTGCCATATCCTCACTAACGATGCCAAATTGAGCACAGTGTTAACACAAACTCCCCTTTATTCATTCCGGAGGGCACCGTCCCTACGGGATCTTTTGGTTAACAGTCATTTTGTCGATCCTCGGGCCAACAAAAAGCACTGCAAGGTGACTGGTACATATACTTGTGGTGGTTGTTCGGTATGCCGTTACATTCAGGTGGGCAGATCGGTCCGCCTCCCGGATGGCCGGGATTGGTGTTTCCCACACTATGTAAATTGTAGTACTACTCTTGTGGTTTACTTGTTGCTCTGCACTTGCGGGGCCTTTTATGTGGGAAAGACCAAGAATGAATTTCGTACACGCATCTCGCAACATATTGCAAGTATTAAGAGTCCAAATTATAATAACCTTACTCCCGTGGCGAAACATTTTAAGTCCGCTCACGGTGGTAGGTTTCAACATGTGCGCTTTGTTGGTCTGGACAGAATTCATAACTCTGCAAGGGGTGGTAACATGGATCGCTTGCTTCTACAACGTGAAGCAAGGTGGATATTTGATTTGGAGGCAACTAAGGAACCAGGCCTCAATGAAAACACAAGCTATGTTCCCTTTCTGCCACCTTAGGGATTTCTGGTGCAGCATCCCACACCTGAAGGGTCTGTTTTGCTCTTCTAGTAGGAGGGGCTTTGGGGGCTCCCTGCTGGGGCATCTCATATCTAGTTTTCCGCATGATGTTTAGGGAGAAAATTTCTTGATTTGTGTTTATGCCATAATTGGCTTGATCCCCATCTGGATAGGGATGTGCATGTATGCACATCTCTTCTTTTTTTATGGTGGGGGTAGTCAAAACGTAAGAGTGAGCGGAATTATATGTACTGTGATTTAAATTATCCATTTAGATTCGTTGTTTTGCAAAGCCACATATACATATGTTAGGCGTTTTCTAATTGCGAATAATAATTATTACTGTATAGTTATTTTGTTTTTGTGATGTTGTTTTGGGATGGGATGTGGAACGCTTGTGTCTGTTTGTGCTGCCGCCGTCTGATCCGGCTGCTTTGGCGTCTCCCGCCCCTTCCCCGGGGCCTGCGTGCGGGGGGACTGGGCTCGGCGGACGCGCCGGGTGTGCTATTGGGCGCGCCCGTCGTGTCTGCCTGCTCCGCCCCTCCGCTCGCATTGGCCCTGGTGTGGGGGCGGGAGATGCCGCACCTGCGGTCGGATTGGACGGCGGCCTGCACATAGACGCAGCGTGGTCCACAGAGAGACACGCCTCCTGAAGAAGCCGGCAGAGTCCGGCGAAATCGATCGAGGACGCCGTCCTCCACCATGAGGTCTTACCCTCCATGCCTCCATGCTGCCTAAACCAGGTGCTGCATCCTTCTCTCCACACCTCCATCACCAGAGACTCGGCTAGTCTTTCCAGGCTCCGTCATAGCAGGCCAATATCAAGGCCCCAGACCGGTGGATACAGTAAGAGCCCTGAGGGCACCTCAACTGCATATGCGGCCTGCATAGTGACATTGATAATATTGCCATGCACCTTGTCTGCTTGTTTTGCTTTGTGAATTGGCTAGCACTGGATGTGCCTTGCTGCTGCTTCAACTTGATACATGCTGCTACTTGATGTGCTTGTTTGCCAAAAGTTCCTTAGGAATCACACTGCATGTGCTATGCTATGCTATAATACAGGACTGTACTCTGCCATATCAACATACTATACTGAGGTGACTTGCTAGCCTGATGGGACGCTGAGTACTCCATTTTGTTTCATTGGATGATCATGTGCACAATATAGGAGGCTATATGATATGAAGAAATCATTATGTACTGGATGAATGTTCTGGAATCCATTTTTCAAATGAACTTCCTATGATATCCATAAATCTGGATTCGGCAACATTTTTTCATAACAAGGTTTTGATCTATTTTTGCAGGGCTGCGCAGCCATTAATACGTGTGCACACGATCCAGAGATACATCTATGTTCAGGAGGGGGAGAGTATAGGGGACGCCTGGGTGGGTATGTGCATGGATGGGGTGGGGGATGGGCTATATGGTGGGATTTTTATCTTGCAGTTTTTAATAATGAGCATATGTTTGAATAAAGTTTTGTATTTTTGAATAAGACTGATTTGTATTCAATCAGGTCTCACTCCTCCTTTACTCTATCTCATAGTTTGTACTATTCCTCATAAATATGATTTACATGCAGCCAAATATGATTGTTATTTCCAGGGTCCTGCAGGTCCAGCAGATGTCGTGCTTTCCTCCAATGGGGCTAATGGAACATTACAGAATGCATTCATATTCACTTCAGACTTTGGTCCAACTATAATAGAGATCAGTCCAACCACCAGCAGCGTTCTGGGTGAGAAAAAGTATTTAGTTATATTATTATTAGCCAAGGTAGCAGCAGCGAAAGCCAATAGATTAGAAGTAAAGATCTTAGATTTTTAAAAAAGAGGCTCTGATAACTGTATAAAAAAGTGTGCTTTTTATTTTGCAGGTAACACGACTCTGACTATTGTTGGGCAGAACTTCAGCAGTCCATCAGCAGGCAATGCTGTCTTCATTGGAGACTCGCCTTGTAGTCTAATTGATTGGACACCAACAAACATTACCTGTGTCCTCCCAGCACTCTCTCCTGATATCTATCCTGTTGAGGTTCAAGTTGGAAGTTGGGGGTTTGCAATTCCCAGGTATATATTTCACTAGTGAATAGTGATAACCACAAATTTTGCATAATCCTAATTTTGCACCCTAATTTGCAATTACGATGCAAAATTGTAATGCAAAATTTCAGGAAATTTCAGGTGAGATTGTGACAAATAGTTTAAAGAGGAACTCCAGTGTAAAATAACGTAATGAACCAATGTGCTTCATTTTTACAATAATTATGTATAAATGTTTTAGTCAGTGTTTTGCCCATTGTAAAATATTTCCTCTTCCTGATTTACATTCTGGCATTTACCACATGGTGACATTTTTACTGCTGGCAGGTGATGTCAGTGGAAGGAGATCCTGCTTGGCAGTTGGACCCAGCTGTAAACAGCTGTTATTTCCCACAATGCAATGAGGTTCACAGACAGGAAACTGTTAGGACCCTGGTCCTGAGCTGACATCACACTGTGGGAGAGGTTTCACCACAATATCAGCCATACAGAGCCCCCTGATGATCTGTTTGTGAAAAGGAAAATATTTCTCATGGGAAAGGGGGTATCAGCTACTGATTGGGATGAAGTTTAATTCTTGGTCATGGTTTCTCTTTAAGTAGGTATAGGTAGAAAAAACAACATTTTGTAAAAAATAATACCTTCTAATAGCTAACTGATAGAGTTAAATTATGCAAGCTTTCTGGGATCTAGTCCCTTTCTTCAGGCATATTTCCAGATGTTAGCTGAAGTAAAACACTGATGCAGGTAAATAGTAAACATGAAGATGGCAGTTGTGCTGGTTACTGTTTATCAGTTAGATGTCAGGTGATCAGCAGGCTGGAGCCAGTGAGTTAGTGCAACCATACATGAAATCCAGCAGGTTTCTGAAGATCATGAAGCCAAATCAATCATGTTACATAAGGTGTCATGAACCCTGTTCCACAATTTAACCCTTCTGTTAATGTCATAAATTTGTACTCAGAAATTTTTCTTGATTTTTGAAGTTACCCTTAAGAACAAGTACTTTTAGATCTTGCATGCTGTGTTCTGGTTCACAGAAGTGTTGGCCCACTGGTGTGTCCATTTTACCCTCATTGATTTTAAAGCGGTGATGGTTCATTCTTGTGAGCAGTTTTTGTCCTGTTTCTCCTATATAGATTCCTCTTGAGGGGCATTTCATACAGCGTATCATGTATACAACATTGGATGACTCACAGGAAAATTGGTCTTGTATTTGATGATATTTCTGTGAGTTTGGTATTTGTATTTGGCTTGTGCCCAAGATATAAGGGCAGGTCTCAAAGCTTGTGTTATTGCAGGGTAATGTGCCCGGAGTTTCTGGTGTAGATAATGCACTTCTGATATTCATCTGTCTCAAATTGGGAGGTTGTCTGAAAGCAAGCAGTGGTAAATCAGGAAAAACATCCTTCAGGCGTTTGCCTTTATGGAGTATCGGTTGTAGGTCTTTCGGTATTTTCCTCAGTGTCTTTAATTTTGGGTTGTAGGTTACCACAATTGGGATTCTGTTGTTTTCAGTCTTTGGGGTGTACTTCAACAGGTTCTCTCTTGATTTTAAAGTTGCTCTGTGTATTTGACCATCAACGATTTGTGGATGATATCCCTGATCTATGAATATTTTACGTAGTGACATAAGTTGCCTCTCTCTGTCCTCTGAATTAGAACATATTCGGTTATACCTCAGAGCCTGGCTGTAAACAATAGATTTTTTGGTGTGTTCCGGGTGGAAACTTCCATTTTAGGTAAATATGCCGGTCAGTTGGTTTACAGTATATGGATGTTTGTAAAATTCTATCTTGTATATAAATTGTGGTATCCAGGAAACTGACATGGGAGGTTGAAAAGCTGAGCATTAACTTGATGTTCTTGTGGTAATCTGAGAAGTTTTTGTGGAATCTGATTAATTAATTAATTAATACCATGGACCATGGGGGCTGGTATAGCTCAGGGTGTGAAGCCCCACTCGGCCAGGGCTCTGCATTCTGGCTTTCCCAGCCTGCATGGGGGACAAGGAGTTAAAGAGGCTCGGGAGAGGGGACCCCACGCCATTTTATTTTTAATTTCCCACACTCTGAACATAAGAAAAATAATGTTTCAAAAAATAGGTAAAGTTGCCTAGGATCCTTATACAGCCATATCGCGATTGTATAGCAATCCCTGGCCAAAGCGTTGCCACTTCCACAGGGTTTCCATGAAATTCATTGCTCTTTCTTTTAATATATGTACATTTACACTACCTTACACTACCACTAATTTACACTACCTTACACTACCCTTCATTATCTGTCATTCACCGCATTTAAATGTATTCTTTTTTCCTATTGTAACTTTACAATTGATCTTCTCAAAAACTATATGGTCTTTTTGAATTTTTTTTCCTCTTATACCCACTGTCCCCCTCCACATACCCTGAAAATTTGGTGTTTCTAGCACATAAGTGGCTATTAATTACGGGTAAAGACGGCGGTCGTTCGCCTGCCATTTAAGTCTTTGGAGCCCACTGCAAATAGCAGGTTCGCAAACATTTGCGGAAATTCGCGTTCGCCGAAAATTTGATGTTCGGGCCACCTCTACTGGAATTATGGCTGAAGAAGTGAACTAGATCCCAGAAAGCATTCTTAATTTAACTTTATCAGTTAGCCATTAAAAAGGTATAACTTTTACAAATTACATTGACAGTTTGTGAAGGATATGAATAATTTTGGATTGGACACTTTTTGCTCAAATGTAAATAAAAGTTGAGAAATGGCTTTTTTCCACAATAATGCCTCTTGTACATTGTCTACATCGTCTTATTATCTTTTGGGAGACACCTATGTCATTTCAATTACTTGCTGGTTGAATAAAAGTACCTATAAGTCAAAATTTGACAGTGGTATGAATAATTATGGGCAGCACTGCACATATAATATATATGCGCATACATACAGGGCGCATTTCTCTATTTTTTTTCTGCCCTGTGCACAAGTTTAGGTCCACTTTAAAAATTAGTGCCGCCCCCCAGCCCCGGTGACGTCACGCAGTACCACCGCTGCACTGATCGGCCACCGGGTCCCCGGAAGAAGAGAGAGGATATGGGGATCCTGGCGGCTGAAGAAAAGGCAGACACCCGGGGGTAGAAGCCTAGGTCACGCTGTGCAGCACTGACCCAGGAAACACACAGGTTTTACAGTTTTAGCCAGCCCGAGCTGAGCTCGGGCTTATCGCTTCCAGCTTCTGAAACGGAGCCCGAGCTCAGCTCGGGATTACCGTCAAGGGGGTTAATGGCAGGGTTCTCAAATTTTGCCCAGTTGGTCACTGGGTGACTGAGATTAATATTCAGTGAAGTGGGTGGAGTCTACAATAGCCAAGCAAAATTCACCTGCTGATTTGCAAGGGGAATATTTAAATTCCTGCCATTTTTCACTGTTAATAGCAGATGCCTCAAACCTGGTACAGTCAATCTCTGGGTGATTGGAGTTTAAATTCTAGGAAGGGGGTGGAGCCATAAAAAGCCAATCTGATTTGTTTAATTTCTATGGGAATATACAAATTATTGATACCAAGGACCCCAAAGCTCATAAAATTGGAGTGACTATATGTCAAGGTTAGAAAAAGTGGGTGGAACCAACAACTATTTTTTTTACATGGAAAAATATAAACTGTAGCCATTCTTACACTGTTAATGGCAAGGTTCTCAAACTTGACATAGTTGGTCACTGGGTGACTGGGATTAATATTCAGGAAAGTGAGTGGAACCTACAACAGCCAATCAAAATTCACCTGTTGATTTTCAAGGGGAATATTTCCATTGCTTCGATCCTTACACTGTTAATGGCAGAGGCCTCAAACCTGGTTCAGCCAGTTATTGGGTGACTGGGGTTCACATTCTGAAAAGGGGGTGTAGCCACAAACAGCCAATCAGATTTGTTTAATTTCAGTGGGAAAAGATTGTTGATGCCAAGGACCACAAAGCTCATAAACTTGGTTATTGAGTGACTGTATGTCAAGGTTAGAAAAAGTGGGTGGAGCCAACACCTACATATTTTACAAGGGAAAGTATAAACTTTAGTCATTCTTGCACTGTTAATGGCAGGGTTCTCAAACTTGACACAGTTGGTCACTGGGTGACTGGGATGAAGATTCAGAAAATCAAAATTCACATATTGATTTTCAAGGGGAATATTTACATTGCTGCCATCCTTACACTGTTAATGGCAGAAGCCTCACATTTTGTACAGTCAAATTCTGGAAAGGGGTGGAGCCACAAACAGCCAATCAGATTTATTTGCTGTATAAACTGCTTCCATTCACACAATTTTGATGCCAGGTACCTGAAAACATATAAATTTGGTCTATGTGTGAGAGTGGCCAATGCGCTCCTCTGTGATAGACACCTAATCGGTATCAATACCCTGGTAACAAATTGTAAGTATTGTGCAGTGCGCTAACACCAAGGATTGCATAGATACTCCATAAACACAATAAACTAAACAAACATAACAGGAAAATACAATAAGATAAATAAAATAAAAAGTAAAAAAGATAGTTCATATAAAAGTTCAATCCAATCTGGGTAAACTCTTCCACAGCCGAATGAACAGTATATGCAAGTACGCTCACCGACAGTGATGGCTGATTAAATGACAGATCAGCATATCAGGCACAATGTTGTAGCAAGAATCTTCTGTTGTCTCCCCTTGTGGTCAGCAGTCTTCCCTAGGTATAACTCAACAAGGCATAGAAAAAAGAGGACATAGCGTGATCTTGCTTCAACCAGTATACAACCACCACCTCACCTATTAGCAGTGTGTAGCCACGATCCCAGTGCTGTCACACTACAATAACCAGATGAAAAACAATCTCACTGGATTAGATGGCTGACCACACATGGACCAGCTATAAACGCTCAGTGACAGTCCTCAGTGATCTGCACCTTGTAATCCAGTACCCAAGTAAGCCTTAAAAACGAAAACAAGGGCTGTATAGCGTAATACTGCTTTATTCCAAATAAAAATACATAGTAGTGCACTCACATGTCCTTAAAAATGATGCGCATATCAGTAAAAAGTTGGACGTCCTCTCCACAGCATCTAGTACAGATCTAAACAGTGTCTCAGAGTCTAGTGCGTCTTAGGCTCCACTTAACCGGTTTCATCATAGATGACTCAACAGGGGCTAGCCTGGGAAAATGTAAACTGCAGCCATTCTTACACTGTTAATGGCAGGGTTGGGTGACTGGGAAAGTGGGTGGAGCCTACAAAAGCCAATCAAAATTCACCTGAGTGTGTGTTAGGGATAGAAGAAGTGGGCGGAGCCAACACCAGCCAAATACATACCCGGGCAACGCCGGGCCATCGGCTAGTTTGAAAATAAAAGTATATTTTTTTCTGTTTTGCATCCATCACTAATTACAAGACAATATATGCAAAAATAACAGTAATATGCCATCAAGACATACATATTAATAAAAGTTCAGTCCCTAAGATAACTATTTATGTATTTCTTTTTAATTGTCATTTTTTTAATATGCAAACGTTTCACTATGGGAGAGTGGGGGAGGTAAGGGGTTAATTTAAATGGTATATGTATGTGTTTTTATAAAAAAAAAATATCATTAATCACAGCCACATATCTGTGTACTAACTGATCTGTATACTAATGAGCAGCGACAGGAACGCGCACGGGAGCACGAGTGAGTGGCAGTGGCGATCGTGGTGAGATACGTATATCTACGCCCCTGTGGCTAAGATGAAGTCTCCAGGTGGCAGATATACTGTAGTAAAATCAACAAGTGATTAAACACAATACTGAATGCTGTAAAAACACCAAATTATCTCTGTGCATGTTTAAAAGGCTTTCACCAACATCAGGTCACTTTTGTCACTTGACAAATGCAACGCCAGCTGAACGCACTACCAGTAGAAGGTTCCTGTAGAACATTTGAAATTAAACTACAATGCATTTATAAAAGGTCTTACTGGCTGCTGGTTTTGTTTCAGCAATAATGGTGGAACAACAATTGAGTACATTCTAGAGGTGACCAGCGTCTCCCCGCAGTACGGATCCCTGTATGGAGGAACCCAAGTCACACTGGCTGGATCCGGATTTAGCTCTAATCCACAAGACAACCAAGTCCAGATAGGTAGGTCATTGCAATGTTTCCAAGGATGTCATAGCACACAATGCAGATATGGGGCAAGATTCAACTCCTTTTTCTTCCCTACGTTTTCTACTGGGTGATACAGTTGAAACTCAAAAAATGAGAATATCATTCAAAAGTACATTTATTTCAACAATTCGACTTAAAAGGTGAAACTAATACCGGTATATGAAATAGGCTTATTACATGCAAAGCGAGATAGTTCAAGCCTTTATTTGTTATAATTTTGATGATTATGGCTTACAGCTTATGAAAACCCCAAAATCAAAATCTTAGACCATTAGAATATGGTAAAAATGATTAATATTCTAGGGCCAAAGTGTTACACTCTAATCAGCTAATTAATCCAAAACACCTGCAAAGGGTTCCTATTTCAAATATTAGATTTATCCCTTAAAGGGACTCCGAGCAGTGCAGAAACTATGGAAAGATGCATTTTAAAGCTCTCTTTCTCCTCTTTCCAATGATTTATAAACCACCACCCTACGCCTTTTAGTTTTCACTATTTTCACGATCGAAATTGCCACGGCCGCAACTTCGATCGCGAAAATAGAGAAAATTAAAAGGCGTAGGACGACAATTTAGGTGTCGCCAGAAAGAGGAGAAAGAGAGCTTTAAAATGATATCCATCTTTCCATAGTTACATTGTATTACACAGGGCGACTTTTTCTGCTGAATGGAGCTGCTGACTTTGAGAAAAAGTCGCCCTGTGTAATACAATATAACTATGGAAAGATGGATATCATTTTTAAGCTCTCTTTCTCCTCTTTCTGGCGACACCTAAACCGCAGCCTTACGCCTTTTAGTTTTCTCTATTTTTGCGATCGAAGTCGCGGCCGCGGCAATTTCGATCGCGAAAATAGCGAAAACTAAAAGGCGTAGGGCGGTGGTTTATATATCATTGGAAAGAGGAGAAAGAGAGCTTTAAAATGATATGCATCTTTCCATAGTTTCTGCACTGCTTGGAATCCCTTTAAGTTGAATTGCTGAAATAAATGGACTTTTGCACGATATTCTAATTTTCTGAGTTTCACCTGTATTTTCATGTCTTATCAATAAAATGCCTTTTAAGCCACCGGAAAGCAAGAAAATACTAATAATATTTTGACAGTACTTTATCACCTATTTTTTGGTACTTTTTCAATTGCAGACTATTGAAGAGTTATTTTAAACAGAATGGCCCACATGCAATTACCTTTTTCTCCTAAGTTTTATCCTAGGTGAAATTTTAACACTTTAGTAATAAATGGCTTTGAGACCACCAGCAAGCAAGGAAATACAGTACTTGTTACTTTTTTCACCTACCTTTTAGTACTTTTTCAATTGCAAAGTGCTGAAAAGTTTGTTAACAGAAGAGGAACATTTTTCTCCCAGGAGAAGACTTTGGAGATAAAGGCCCATATGCAATTCACTTTTTCACCTAAGTTTTCTCCTAGGTGATAACTTTTCATCTTGTGTTTAAAATCATTTTTCAGCACTTTGCAATTAAAAAAGTACCCAAGAGTAGGTGGAAAAGTGATGTCAAAATTATTTTAAGTATTTTAAGTTATCTCCTAGGATAAAAGTCAGGAAAAAAGTGAATAGGATTGGTAATTTTCATATTCTATTTAAAATAACTTTTAAGAATTTTACAATTGAAAAAGTACCCAAAAGTTAGTTAAAAAGTACTATCAAAATTATTTAAAATATTTCCTTGCTTGCTGGTGGTTTAAAAAGCAATTTACGACAAGGGGCCATATGCAATTCACTTTTTATCCTAAGTTTTCTCCTAGGAGATAATTTTTATTCTTTTGATTTAATATAATTTTTTATCAATTTTCAATGGAAAAAGTACCAAAAAGTAGATGAAAAAGTACTGTCAAAATTATTTTCAGTATTTGTTTGCTTGCTGGTGTTTTAAATGGCATTTTATTTACAAGTTGTGAAAATATCACCCAGGAGAAAACTCAGTTGAAAAAGTGAATTGCATATGGGCCATGATCCCAACAGATACGCATGAACGGATCCTTTGACTCATATGTAATTAACTTTTTCTCCTTAGTTTTCTCCTAGGTGATACACAACTTGTACATAAAATGCATTTTAAACCATCAGCAAGCAAGAAAATACACCAAATAATTGTAATAGCAGCTTTTTGCCTATTTTTTGGGTAGCGGGAAGAAACGGTGGAGGGGGGTATTAGGGTTAGGCACCGCCAGGGGGGGGTGGTTAGGTTTAGGCACCGCCAGGGGAGGCTTCTATGTGAGAGTAGGGTTAGGTTAAGCTGTATTCTTGAATTGTGTAATGGTTTTTAAAGTAAATCTCTTTTTGTAACGATTGGTGTCAACAACCAGAGAGAGAATCTGATCCTTGGCGATCCGCAGTATCCCCAAGAATACAGATATACCCGATTATTGAGGATCTGCGGAATCGTCAATAATCATATATGTCTAACCTCTAGACACTGAAGAGAGTGTAAGTGTTTGGTGCAACAGTAACAACTCTGAGTAAAGACCACCAGAGGAGCTGGCGGCCTATACTCCTGAGGAATTCACCCCTGAGCGGTGGGTGATATTCCTGTAGCCTGTGGACCCCTGAGCGAGGGACCAAGGCTGGGATGCAGGAAGCCCTGCTGCTAATATGTAAGGTTTTGCCCTGAACTGGGCTAACGTAACACAGTAATAACACAATCCTAGTCTGGGGTGTGAGGTCCGTATTCACAACACCCTGGAACTAGTCTGGAGCATAACATAAATGATAATACAATTCCCTAGTCTTGGGTGTGAGTTCCGTGATCATCAACACCCTGGAACTAGTCTGGATTATAACATAAATGATAATACAGTTCCCTAGTCTTGGATGTGAGGGCCTCGATCTCAACACCCTGGAACTATGCTAGAGAATACACAGAAGATACACAGTATTCCTAGTCTGGGGTGTGAGGGCCTTGATCTCAACACCCTGGAACGGGTCTAACAAATAATACAATTCATTTAGTACTTTAAGCTATCAAGAATCTGACTCAGTGTGGATTCCCAGCCCCAGCCGGTTCTGGCACACTGTCGGGTCTAGCTAAGGTCTGAGTGCCTTCACGCAAGTGTTAGCAATAGCAGACAACCAGCAACTGACAAGCAGCAGAATATATAGTTGCTGGACTCTGCCGCCCCGCCCGAGCCATTCAGCCAATCATGAATCCTGCAGGAATCAGCTGATCTTCCTGATCAGCTGACACTTCCCCTGCTGGTATAAAGGTCTTGAGTTCAGGCCCGCGCGCGCGTAGCTCTCCATCTGCCTATGTGCACTAACAGACCCAGCCACACCAAGCGCATGCTGCTGCATGCAAACCGCCGCGTTGGACGCGGAAACAGCCGCTTTGCTGTGAGGACATGCGGCGACTTTTCCGCATTCCACCATACTACCAGGCGCGTGTCTATGCGTGCAAACCGCCGCTTTGGACGCGGAGTCAGCCGCCTTGCTCTTGGCATATGCGGCGGCTTTTCCGCGTTTTCTCACACTTTTTGTTTTGATTTCCCATTTGTTTTAAAACTGTATTTATCGTTATCCAATTTTGTCAACAATGTTTATCGCTTTTGAGATTTTATTATCCACCTGCGCCAATATGTTATCCAGCCACGCCCTTTTTCCATGCATACATTTTTTGGTACTTTTCCAATTGCAATGTGCTAAAAAAATATTTTATAAAAGATGAAAAACTATCTCCTAGGAGAAAAGTCAGGGGAAAATGTTAATTGCATGTCGGTAAATCTGGTGGTGGAGATGTTTTGGGATGTTTTTGTATGAAAATGTTGAAGCTTTATTTAACCTGTTTGCTATGATTTCTCTTGTTCAGGCTCTGTGCCGTGCAATGTCACCACCAGCTCCGCCACGCAGCTGACCTGTGTGATCCAAAGTCCTGGACGGGTCTTCACTGTCACAAACGCTGGAAGAGATGCCAGTAAGAGCAGAGTGGCTGTATTGCTATATGTGGCCCTTATAGGGAGACAGATGGTTCCATTAGGAAGTATGGGCTTACGGTACCTCAAAGTGTATTAAAAATTGCCTAGATGTTTTCCTACTTCTCACTTCAATGTTTCAGATTAAAAAATAACAAAACAAACATAGCTAAATGGATTTACGTTACTCAGAATCACCATGGCATGAACTGATCTAATCTTATGTGTGGGAATGATCTTAATGTTCTCCACTCTTCTACCAAAAGGTACCCTTTTGGTAGAAGATGTATGGGCAGATCGCCCAAGAGGCAGATCTCTTCCTGATTGAATCTGATCGTAGAGAGGTCTGTTGCCTGCCCATACACCACAGGCAAATTCCTGATCGATTTCAGCATGAAATTGCCCCCATGCTGTCCACCCTAATGTAAAATGTTCCCCGCATGTGTGACGTCATACATGTGCCCATGTTACACCGGCAACCATGGGGGCATGTGTATCAAGACAGAGCCAGCGGCGGACATGGACAGGTAAAGTATACTGCACCAGGAATCGGGGCGGGGGGGGGGGGGGCGGGGGGGGGGGTTGGGACATTTTACATTACGGTGGACAGTGCCGGGAATTCCGCTGCATTTGGCGCTCATCTCGAAATCGTACGCTGTTACCGCCGTGTACCCATCTTGCAGGATGTCCGATAGATAAATGCTACCAATTTAGGCCCGAACTTGGTCACATCGCCCATCAGGTATGCTCTTGCTGGCACCGATTTTCATCCAATTAGATAATTATCTAAACGGATGGTTGATTGTCCGCCAAGTCATCTAATATATGGCCACCTTGACACTCGCTCCATTGATTGTTTTTGCCTGTTTACAAAGCACTATTCACAAAATAACTGTGTAAATCAACTGCAAGGATTTATCAGGCAAGGCAAGTGATAAAACTCAGAGAGCATCCTACAGGTGCAGTGCTCTGATTTACCAAAAATCAGGGTCAGGCGCGAGGGGTGTTTAAGCTCATGTAGCAGTTTGTGCATCAAAATTTAAAGATATAAAGAAAACAATGCCTAGTAATGATCATAATTCAAGGCCACTGGATTTCATAAAATTAAAAGATGTGTACTCCTTGAAAGGGAAGCAAGACAAACTTGGACAATGTAATAAAAAGCAGAGATTTCACCTTGCCACAGAAGGTTCATACAATCAAAGCCATGGTTCTTCAAGTAGTAATGTATGGTTGTGAGAGTTGGACCATAAGGAAGGCTGAGCGCTGAAGAATCAGTCAATTCTTAAAGACATTAACCATGACTGCTTATTAGAAGCAGCAATGCTGAAGCTGAAATACTTTGCACACATAATGAGGACTCATCGGAGAAGACTCTGATGCTGGGAAAGATCGAGGGCAAACGAAGGAGGGGTCGGCAGAGAATGAGATGGCTAGATAGCATTGCAGAGGCAACAAACAGGAACTTGGACAAGCTTGGAGAGGCAGTAGAGGATAGAGGGGCCTGGCGTGCTTTGGTCCATGGGGTAGCACAGAGTCAGACATGATTAAATAGCAACAACAACAAATGAATTGCACCCTAGAGACATGTAAAACAAATCAGATGTGCACTTTAAACAGCTACATCTATTTTAAAATAAATATCTGAGAAGGAGCATGGGGAATCAGTACTCCGGTGCAGTGGGTAATCTATTCAGTCAATGTGCATCTCACTAATATTATAAATGTGAAAATTTGGATGTTTGATTGTTTGTTTCTCGATCACGGAACAACGGCTGAATGGATTTTAATGAGATTTGGCACACACATAGTACATTACCTGGAATAACATATAGGGTACTTTTTATCTCCAAAACCAAAAAGTGGGTGGAGACAAATACAAATATTCACTGAGAAAATGTAAACTGCAGCCATTCTTAAACTGTTAATGGTAGGGTTCTCAAATTTTGTACAGTTGGTCACTGGGTGACTGGGATTAATATTCACTAAAGTGGGTGGAGCCTACAAAAGCCAATCAAAATTCACCTATTGACTTTCAAGGGGAATATTTAATTGCTGCCATTCTTGCACTGTTAATGGCACAAGCCTCAAATCGGGTACAGTTGGTCATTGGGTGACTGGGGTTCAAATTCAGAAAAGGAGTGGAGCCAAAAATAACCCATCAGATTTGTTTCATTTCAATACAAAGTATTGATGCCAGAGACCGCAAAGCTCACAAAGTAGGTCATTGAATGATTGTGTGTTAGGGTTAGAAAAAGTGGGCAGAGCCAGAGCCGGGACAAGGTCCTCCAGCACCCAAGGCTGAGACACCAAAGTGCGCCCCTCCATCCCTGCCTCCCCAGCCGTCACACACTGATTGCGATTAGACTAAGAGGCGCCACAGGGCCCACAACCTCCCCAACACCGTAATCTCTAGTTATCTGGCTTGCAGTCACTGCCATGTATCCCCTTTTCTTATTTCTTTCTGCTTCAAACACAATTATAAACGCCAGCTGAATGAATTCTGCGCCCCCTCCTACACTGCGCCCTGAGGCTGGAGCCTCTCCAGCCTATGCCTCGGCCCGGCCCTGGGCAGAGCCAACACCTGCCAAGTACATACTTGGGCAATGCCAACCCATCAGTTAGTGTATATATACAATATATATATATATATATATATATATATATATATATATATATATATATATATATATATATATATATATATATGCATATATGCATACATGCTATATCTAAATGCATCTTGATTGAGTTCCTTACCCACAACACTAGAGTGCCAATTCCATAACCTGAGCACCTATCATTTAATAAATAGACATATCATGGGAAGTACAAGTCAATGCATTTGTTTTCTGACACCTCCTATAGACCCTTATGTTAAAAATTGCTATTTGTATATACATCAGTCCACTCCCAAGCCGTGAGCCTATTCTTGCTTCTGGTAACACCATGTGCTTCTGTTTCAGCTTATGGTGCTGGCTATGCCTGGTCTCCATCCAGGCTGGATATATCTGTAGGAGACACTGTGGTCTGGCAGTGGAAGTCACAACTTTCCATTGCGGGTGTTGGATACAGAGTGTTCTCAGTGTCAGATCCGGCCAACACCACCTATGATGGCGTCGCCTTCAACAGCGGATCCCGAGTGGCCACAGGTCTGTATTCAGGTCATTTCTTTTCTGTCTGTAATGGCTCGGCATTGTTTCATGGAAGAGGACTTCTGGCACCTCCCTAGCTTTGTTATCATCAGTAACTTATTGGCCTACATGCAACTTACATTTTCTCCTGAGCTTTTTCCTAGGTGACTATTTTTTCATCTTCTATTTAAAATAACTCGGGATGCTCGTTTGGATTTCGCGGAAATGCAATTTCCGCATTTCTGATCGGAAATTGCATTTACGCATCGGAATTCGGAAATCGGTAATAGAAGTGCGGTAGGCGGATTTTCACTGAAATTTTCGCTGAATTTTACAGCCAATTTAACATTGATTTTCTCAAAAAGTACATGGTCTTTTCTAAGTCCAAATCTCCTTTTTTTCACACTGTTCATGGTCCTTTTGACCACTAATTCATATACTGTATATAAATATATATATATATATATATATATATATATATATATATATATATATCTTACTTTGCATATTTATTATATATTTTTTCCTCCCAGGTTCCTTTTCTTACCAGTTCACCTCCCCGGGGATTTATTACTACAGCAGCGGTAATGTAAATGATGCAATCAGCCTCGTCATGCAGGGAGTGGTCTATGTAACTCCAGCTTCTGAGCAGACCAGCGCCGTGCGTGTGACTGTGGGGAGTGCAGAGGCAAACTATGTGCCAGGTAAGGGGAAAATAAGCAAAAAACAAGACAAGTATATTTTCACTGTGATACATTTCTTAACACCAGGGCTGAACATAGCACACGAGCAGGCGCTGTATTAGCGCGAAACGGCTGTTGTGCTGTCCATCCACCCCCTGGTCACCCGACCCTCACCCATTCCAGCACCTCGGCAGATTCAGGTTTGAACTTTTGTATATGTTACGGCATTTTCACTCTGCCACATTTCTTAACACACAGTTCAGCGTATATGTTACGGCCAGAACCCGAAGTGTGGCCACTTTGCGTTCTGGCCAGCCACTTCGGGTTCTGGCCAGCCAATGTGCGAAGTGGCCGCTGCGCAGCGGCCAATGTTAGAAATGTTATGTTTATGCCGTCTCGCTGCGACCAAATCTATGACAACCTTGCTTAATTTAATTAAATATAGCCGGCGGCAATGTAATAGATGAAGCCGCCGGCTTTCGCACTGCCTCTCTCCTCTCCCCGCCTCTCTCCTCTCCCCGCCTCCCATACAATAAGTCGCAGCCGGGGACATGCAGCCGGAGAGTCGTTTGTCGCGGCAGGGGCAGCAGAGCAGGGAGGCTGCAGACATTGCTTCTGCCAGCACCCGCTCTGCAGGAACGGCAGGATTCCCCTGTCGCGACGAACGACTCTCAGGGACACGCGTGTCCCCGCCGGCTGCTACTTATTGTATGGGAGGCGGGGAGAGGAGAGAGGCAGTGCGAAAGCCGGCGGCTTCATCTATTACATTGCCGCCGGCTATATTTAATTAAATTAAGCAAGTTGTCATAAATTTGGCCGCAGCGAGACGGCATAAACATAACATTTCTAACATTGGCCGCTGCGCTGCGGCCACTTCGCACATTGGCCGGCCAGAACCCGAAGTGGCTGACCAGAACTAGAAGTGGCCGCACTTCGGGTTCTGGCCGTAACATATACGCTGAACTGTGTGTTAAGAAATGTGACAGAGTGAAGATAAAGCAACATAGGGAGACAGGGCTAATCTTTTCTGTACTGATACACTGATGCCACATAGAGGTGCCAGGTGACAGAAATATAAACCTAATCTTTTCTGTACTGATGCTTGCAAGTGTGTATCGCCTATAAATGCCAGATGCACGTCCTCTTGCTACATTAACATTGCAAGCCACATGAGTGCTGACACAAGGATGCAGTTTATTTGATCTAAAGACCAGGCCTTTTGTGTTAAATAGGCCACTGCAGCTTTAAAGGGAACTGAGCACATTCTCTTTCAATGGAATTTCTCCTGGCATAGAAGCTGCCATGTTCCCCCCTCCCCTTCTCACATTCCTTATTTACAGAAGTCAGAGATGCTATCTTGACACATTGACACAAACTAGGTCTTTGAAGAAACAGTCCTAATTACTAACCCCCTATGTTGTCTAATAGCATTGTTTACCTCTTGGTAATTAGCCCAATAAAACAATTAGGAACCTGAAAGCTCTGCGGCCGGGGACGGCCGGGCAGCCCTGCTCAAACAGGGTAATTAATCTACTTTGAATGTAAAATACAAGGTAAAATGAAAGTTTATTTTAATAATGAAACAGATTGTCGGCATGTATTTTTCATGTGCTATAGAAATGTCCTGAATGATAAAAAAGGTGCTCGGTTCACTTTAAGGCCAAGCTGCAGGGCCGCACGATACAGCACACAAGTGATCCCCCCCCCTTTTCCCCTTTTCTCCCCACCAACAGAGCTCTCTGTTGGTGGGGTCTGATTGCCCCCGGTTTGTTTGTTTGTTTGTAAATACAGTATAAATATTTATTTGATTATGTTTTTATTAAATATGTATTTTGTTATCATTTAAAATCCCCTCCCTCCCCCTGTCTGCCTATCACAACGATCGGCTGTGAAAGGCTTCAGCCTATCACAGCGGATCGCTTCTGAGTCCCCCAGGGGGACAACCATGTCACACAGAAGTCCCCTGCAAAGCGCTGCTGCTGAGCTCAGCGCTGTGCATGTTAAAGAGGAACTCCAGTGAAAATAATGTAATAAAAAAAGTGCTTCATTTTTACAATAATTATGTATAAATGATTTAGTCAGTGTTTGCCCATTGTAAAATATTTCAAATCCCTGATTTATATTCTGACATTTATCACATGGTGACATTTTTACTGCTGACAAGTGATGTAGCTGCTGCTTGCTGTTTTGGCAGTTGGAAACAGCTGTAAACATCTATTTCCAACAATGCAACAGGATTCACAGACAGGAAAGTGCCAAGAGTACGTACTCAGAATTTCTTTGTGGGAGGGGTTTCACCACAATATCAGTCATACAGCGCCCACTAATGGTCTGTTTGTACAAAGGAATAGATTTCTCATGTAAAAGATTTAATAGATTTCTCAGCTACTGATTGGGATAAAGTAAAATTCTTGGTCGGAGTTTCTATTTAATTAGACGGCGGTTTCGCTGTCACGGCGGTTTGATTTATGGGGGACAGCAGAGCGCAGGGGGGGGGGAGGGGGGTTCTGGGGGGCGGGACAGTATAGTAACAGATGCTGGTGATTATATGCAGAACCAGCCTCTGTGTGCTAATAGCATTCTTAAAACCCACCTCTGGTTCTCTTTAATGTTGCTAGGTGCATTAGCAACTGTAACTGTAACCGCATGCGCTCGGACCATCGTTACAGGGCTATCTCCACCAAAACCTCCTGGCACAGGAACTCCTTTTTCCCCCAAGCAGTGTGCCTTCTGAACTCAAGTCACAAACATAGAAAAACTAAATAGCACATCTGTGACCCAGGCCTAAATAAATATGTACTTTTTCCGAGGTTCCGCACGTAGTTTTGCACTACAATAGCTTAAATTCTTTTGTCTGCACAATTGTATTTATTTTTTTTTATTTTTTTTCTTGCACTAAGTTGTTTTAATGTCTTTGTCTGTTCGTCATTGCATGCGTTGCACTACTATGTTTTTGCCGCTTTGTACTATGCTCTATGCTGATGTGTACCACAAACAATTTCGAGTGTGGCAACTGCTGCACTTGGCGAAATAAATCTGATTCTGATTCTGCATTAGTAGCCTTCACCCTCATTGCTGAATTGCCGAGAACCTTTTTCTTTGTGTACTTTATTGTTTTAGTGTTCACCCCTCTCCAGAGGTAGTTAGATTTTTATGTTCTTAAAAATATCAACATTTTTGAGAGAGACTACATTGAGAACGTTCAGAGGCTGATTGGGGATGGTTATTTCCTCATGCATGCATATTGTGGTTGCTTAGCATGCACTGCTAGAATTGTGCGTATCCATTTATAAGAATTCTACTTTCTCTCCCCGTTTCTCTTCTTACATCCAAATACTACACCAGATTGGGCTCCTCATGTCCCTGTCTTTTTCTACCCCCAACACCATTAGACCAAAATAAAATGTTTTTGTTTGGATTAGGCATTACAAATAAATAAAAATGAAAACCATATTGTTGCTTTCTTCACTATCTTCATCTTTCTACAGGTGCTTCCATACCTGTGGCAGCTGCAGCCTGTGTCACCCCAGCACCTGACTGTCCTGGGCACAGCAATGTCCCTTCCGATAACAGCTCCTTCTGGTTCACCTTCTCCAGATGTTACTCACCTTCCATTACTGGCATCACCCCAACCTCTGGAACCATTCGTGATGCCATCACCATAACAGGGGCTGGATTCAGTAACATCACTTGTGCTAACCAGGTGGGTGATAGAATGGGTGGGGACAATGTTATTTACCAACAAACACAACTGTTTTTCATAGAGGGCTACTAACTTGCTTCTCCACCCTATTACTACAATGTTGTATTGTTATTGTTTGATTCTTTTTTTTTTATTGGCTTGTACAAAATACCTCCAAGTGTTTTTTTGTATATTTTCAACATTTTTGCCAACGAAAAAAGTTATGAAAAAACAAAAGATGGTGACAGACAGATAGTATAATTATAAGCAATCAGCCATACAGGTACTTTGGGTGGATACATCTCACTTCTATTGATAGTTTGTACAGCCTATAAGATAAGATGGAAGACTAAAGTTACAGTAGATACCGTACACAAGGTAAATGCAACTTGGCTAAGGCGGCCGTTCACAGCTGTCTCAGCTCAGAGTATAGTATATGTACTGTACATGTGTCCCAGAGGTTGTTCAAATGTGCCCATTAACTGTACAGTTTTACGATCAACCTTCTGATCCGATAAATGCGATCGTAAGGAAATTCATAAATCCTCAATTGGCCTCATAAATGGAATCTATTTACAGTATATAAAATCCGATGTATGTATGTATATTCAGTTCTGGGCACCACAATACAAAAAAGATATTGCAGTTTTAGAGCAGGTGCAACAAAATTGATACGTGGGATGGAAGGTCTCACTTACCAAGAAAGGTTAGATAAACTGGGTTTATTTAGTCTAGAGAAAAGACACCTTAGAGGGGATCTAATTAACATGTATAAATACATCAGAGGGCAATATAATAGCTTGGCGGATGAGCTTTTTGTCCCTAGGCCTTCTCAAAGGACTAGAGGACATGATCTGCGCATGGAGGAAAAACGTTTTAGCCATTTATTTAGGAAAGGGTTCTTTACAGTAAGAGTGATTAAGATGTGGAATGCATTGCCACAGGAAGTCGTTATGGCAAACTCTATACCTGCATTTAAAGGGGGCTTAGATGCTTTCCTTGCATTGAAAGACATCCATGGCTACTATTACTAGGTTATGCCTAATGATGTTGATCCAGGGATTTTATCTGATTGCCATCTGGAGTCGGAAAGGAATTTTTCCCCTTTGGGGCTAATTGGACCATGCCTTGTAAGTTTTTTTTTGCCTTCCTCTGGATCAACAGGGATATGTGAGGGGGCAGGCTGGAGTTGTACTTTGTACTGGTTGAACTCGATGGATGTATGTCTTTTTTCAACCAAAATAACTATGTAACTATGTAACTATGTATGTGTGTGTATTTGTACGTGTGTATATATGTGCCGCTATCACTCGAAAACGCCTTGACCGATTTCAACTAAATTTGGAATACAAATCCTTTACTACCTGGGATGATATGTTCTGGGGGTCTCGCAGCCCCCTGCACACCTGGGCAGAGCTACAAACAGCCAATCAGATTTCACCCATTCATGTCAACGGAAAAAATGTAAAAGGCTGCCATTCTCACAGTAATCAAGCCAGAGTCCCCACACTTGGCACAATTGGTCACTTAGTGACTGAGGTAAAAAAAAAATTTGGGGAAAGTGGGTGGAGCCTAAAACAGCCAATCAAATTTCAGCCGTTCATTTTAAATGGGAAAATGCAAACTGCAGCCTTTCTTACACTGTTAATCGCAGGGTTTTTAAACTTGGCACACTTGGTCACTGGGTGACTGGGATTAATATTCATGAAAGTGGGTGGAGCCTACAACAGCCAGTCAGAATTCACTAATTGACTTTCTAGGGGAATTTTTAAATTGCTGCCATTCTTACATTGTTATTAATGGCAGGGGCCACAAACCTGCTACAGTTGGTCATTGGGTGACTGGGGTTCAAATTCACTAAAGGGGCGGAGCTTTCATTCACACATTTTTGATGCCAGGAACCTGAAAGCTCACAAACTTGGTCATTGAGTGACTGTGTGTCAAGGTTTGCACAGTTTGTCACTGGATGACTGGGATTAATATTCAGAAAAGTGGGTGGAGCCTACCAATTCCAAAATTCACCTATTGATTTTCAAGAGGGAAATGTGAAATGTTTTCATTCTTGCACTGTTAATGGCACAGGCCTCAAACCTGCTACAGTTGCTCGTTAGGTGACTGGGGCTCAAATTCAGAGAAGGGTTTGGAGCCACGAACAAAGAATCAGATTTGTTTCCTTTCAATGGAAAAATACAAATTATTGATGCCAAGGACCCCAAAGCTCACGAACTTGGTCATACAGTGATTGTAAGTCAAAGTATAAAAAGAGCCAACAACAACCAAATACATACCCGAGCAACGCCGGATCATCTGTAAACTGAAGCCATTCTTACACTGTTATTTAAGCACAGGGTTTTAAAACTTGGCACAGTTGGTCACTGGGTGATGGGAATTAGGATTCAGGAAGGTGGGCGGAGCCACAGCCAGTCACATTTCTTTGCTTGATAAACTGCTTCCATTCTCATATTCTTGATGCCAGGAATCCCAAAGCTCACAAACTTGGTCATTGAGTGACTGTGTGTCAAGGTTACAAAAAGTGGGTGGAGCCCAACAAAATTCACAGGGAAAATATAAACTGCAGGGTTCCCAAACTTTGTACAGTTGGTCACTGGGTGACTGGGACTCATATTCATGAAAGTGGGCAGAGCCTAAAACAGCCAATCAAAATTCACCTTTTGATTTTCAAGGGGAATATTTAAATTTCTGCCATTTTTACACTGTTAAGACAAGGTTCTCAAACTTGATCACTGGGTAACTGGGATTAATATTCAGGTAAGAGGGTGGAGCCTACAATAGCCAATCAGATTTATTTGCTTGATAAACTGCTTCCATTCTCACATTAATGATGTCAGGAACCCCAAAGCTCACAGACTTGGTCATTGAGTGACTGTGTCAGGATTTAAAAAATTGGGTCTAGCCAAATAAAAATTTTCACAGGGAAAATGTAAACTGCAGCCATTCTTACACTGTTAATTGCAGGGTTCTCAAACTTCCCACAATTGGCCACTGGACGACTGGAATTAATATACAGGAAAGTTGGTGGAGCCTACAGCAGCCAATCAAAATTCAACTATTGATTTTCAAGGTAAAACCTGGCCTCAAACCTGGTACATTTGGTCATTGGGTTACTGGGGTTCAAATTTAGAAAAGGGGGCATAGCCACAAACAGCCAATCACATTTGCATCATTTCAATGCGAAAATTGTAATTATTTATGCCAAGTACCCCAAAGCTCATAAAATTGGTCATTGAGTGATTAGAACAAGGTTAACAAGGTTAGAAAAAGGGGTTTGCTCCATCACTTCAGTATGTTTGCCAGTGACCTGCAAACTCAACTTTACTAACTAAACCTCAATGTAAGCTGTATCGTGTTCTATATAATAAGACACGTTTTAGTCTGAAGGAGTTGCTGGTGGAATCAAAATCTTTATATGATCCAATGTTCTATTTTCTTTTAGGTTTCAGTTGGAAGGTACCCTTGTCTAGTCTCCTCTGTAGATGATAATTCAATAACCTGCAATGTAGATCCTCAGGACTCCATGAATATTGGAATGGCAGAATTGGTTTTGATAAACGTGAACAACTATGGGAGAGCCATCAACACGTTAAGCTTGGAGATGGCCAGGAGATTTGCCTTGTTGCCTCACATTGACTTCATTACACCCAACAATGGCTCAGTGACTGGACTGACAAGAATAACTATACACGGATCTGGCTTCTTCGTCAACAGCACAACAATATCAGGCTTAGACTGCACCATGGTCTCTGTGAATTACACAGACATTGTTTGTGATACTCAGCCCAGTTATTCACACACGGTTGGGGTTCAAGTCACTGTCGGTGCATTTCCTGCCCAATGTAAAGGAAGTTGCAGCTTCTCCTACAGAAGTGATGTCAGTGTGGTTGTATCAGACGTTTCTCCAACTGTTGTAGGCAACACCTCAACCACATTGTACATTACTGGCAGCGGATTTGGACAGGACATTAATGACATTGTAGTTTATGTTGGAGACAAAACAGTGAATGTGGTAAACATCAATGACACGAGTATTATTTGTACTGTAGATCCCATTCCTGCCAGTAATTATCTTCTCAAAGTTATTGTCAGAAGTAAAGGCTTGGCTCAGGGCTCCTTCACCATCAGCAGTCCGGCTCAGGCTGTGCTCCTCACCCCATCTGGAAGCGTTCTTGGTGGGACGGTTCTTCAGATAGTAGGAAATGGATTCCACCCAACCAATACTGTAGTGCAGGTTGGAAGTGCCCCATGCAACATTACTTCAGTCACTCCTGGCAGCATCCTTTGTGTAACTCCTCCAAAAATAACTGCACAGTATGTTGCCATCAACATCCAAATACCAACTTATTACTACCCATCACTCTACTATTCCTACTCTGATGCTGACACCCCAACAGTAACATCAGTTTCTCCCAGCACAGGTAAGATATAATTTTTAATGTTTAAGTTTAATTTTTCATGTACTGTTCATTAATATAGTATTGGTATATAGTATCGGGGTCGCACTACGTCACTATTTCATGGCACTTGCAATGGTCAGCTGTTATTACTGAGCGCACGCTACGCTGCCAGGACCTTGCATATTACCAAATTATTTCAAATTACCTCACGCTACTTAAAATAACTCGCACTGAAGAGGCGTGCAACTTTTAATGAATCAACATGTATATGTGGGCTTCTATATAGACTATACTTACCACACACTATAAATGTCCTTCTTCTTAGACTATGCTTACTGTACATTATCGATATGCTTCTACAAAGACTATACTTACCACACACTATATATGTAGTTATACATACAGTGCTGCCCATAATTATTCATGCACCTGGAAATGTTTCACTTAAAGTTACTTTTATAAAACCAGCAAGTAATTTTTTGATGGGAAATGACATAGGTGTCTCCCAAAAGATAATAAGACGATGTACAAGATGTATTATTGTGAAAAAGAAAAAAAACATTTCCCAGCTTTTATTTACATTTTAACAAAAAGTGTCCAGTCCAAAATTATTCATACCCTTCACAAACTGTCACAGCCTGTGGGAAAATCCAAAGTTCTATACCATTCCAAATAGTCCAAGCTGTTCTAAAGCATCCTAATTACCCTGATTAATTGGGAACAGCTGTTTTAATCAACTCGACAAGGGAAAAACAGCAGCTCTCTGCACTTGGTTTGTGGACAGTCATGGCTAAGACAGAGGAACTCAGTGAGGAGCTGTGACTGCACATTGTGGCTGCTCACAACTCAGGAAAGGGCTACACGGCCATTTCTAAATATTTTCACCTTCCAGTGGCTACAGTGCAAAGTATTCTTAAAAAATACAAGCTGTTCCGCACTGTAGAAAATCTCAGAGGACATGGTCAGAAGTCAAAAGGGACACCTGTGCTGGCCAGGGGGGTGGTGAGAGAGGTGAAAAAGAATTCAAGGATCACCGACAAGGCCATCCTGATGAATCTCGGCTCTACTGGTGGCAAAGTCCGAAGGCAGGCCCCTGATGAATACTGATGTACGAAACATGTTGGGCGGAGCTACGTGTGAGGAGGCGGAGCTACGAACCACGGGAAAGTTTGATTGCATGAGAGGGCCGACATCTTGCTGAGCACTGATCCGGAGCGGCGCACGGGGAAGAGCCCGGTCAAAACTCTATGCTATTGAAATCACCTGATGCTTACCACAAACTTTGGATGTAATTCTCCATAGACTATACTTACCACAGACACATTATAGATGTAGTTCTATACAGACTATACTTACCACACACACTATGTATATCATTCTACATAGACTATACTTACCACACACACACTATATATCATTTCTACATACACTATGCTTACCACACAGTATAGATATAGTTCTACATACACTATACTTACCACACGCTATATGTGTAGTTCTACTTAGACTATGCGTATCAAACACTGTAGATATAGTTCTACATAGACTATACTTTCGACATGCTTTAGATGTAGTTCTACATAGACAATGCTTACCACACAATATAGATGTAGTTCTACTTAGACTCTTAGACTATACACAGCAAACACTGTAGATATAGTTCCGCATAGACTATATTTTTGACACACTTTAGATGTAGTTCTACATAGACTATACACACCACACACTGTAGATATAGTTCTACATAGACTATGCTTACCACACGCTATAGAAGTAGTTCTAGACTTTGCTTACCATACACTAAAGATATGTTTTTAAATATTATTATTATTTATTGTATTTATAAAGCGCCAACATATTACGCAGTGCTGGACAATAAATATATACAATGATACAAGGATGACATACATAGGGTTATACACATAGAACAAAGTTATACATACAAATTGTACAAAATACATGATCATGCAATATGGGCTGGTTAGGTAGGCCCAGTAATACAAGTACAGGCTGTCATAGGACAGGAGCACATGATCCTGTAGATTGGCAGGGTCCTCCACTCCCTAGTGTAGAGGCTTACAATCTAAAGGATTAGAAATAGACTAGACAAAAAGAGGCAGTGCAAGAGCTTGTGAGCATCTGCACATCGTATAGAGTCCAGGAACCTCAAAATCATTCTACGTAGTCAGCAGTCCCAGCTAGGTTTTCTAGCTCATATGGTTGGGCTGAGGTAGTTCAATGACAGAACAACAGTGACTGTCCAGCTGATTGAATTTGGTCTGTCCACAATGAAGCAACAACCTTATTATCTTGGGTGTGTCCCAACACGCTCATATAGGTCATTGCTTCATTGTGATACGCAAGTTCCTTCACCGCGGCAAGGTAACGATCACGAAGGGGAATTGACACATGTACATGCCTTTTGTTTTGTTGTTGCAGCCACAGTTTAGCCAGAAAAATTAGGCATGTACACACACCAGAAAAATTATTAGTTTTGGTAGTGGCCGCTGCTAGCAGCAGCCTTAAACATTCAGGATTTTTACCTGGAGTCCTGAACCCTGTTGGTGGTGGCGGAGAAGGTAGTTAAGCGACCTGCAGGCAGAGATGCCGTGTGGGGACTGACTTAGTGTTCGGGCAGGCAGCAGCGGCGTGCAGACAGAGATGCTGTGTGGGGACTGACTTAGTCTTCGGGCAGACACCATTTTAATAATTTAACGATGTACAGAGGCGCCAGTAGGATAAAAGATGTTTAAAAAGTTTAAAATATTCGGGTGGCGGCGGTGGACCAGCCACTCAAAAATGGACTTGATGCGTCAGTTAAGGAACATATAATTTATTCACATACTCCAATGAACAAAATCGCAACGCGTTTCACGGGCACAATCCCGCTTCATCAGGCATTCAACAGTAGGAGTATAACACTAAAAGATGACAGAGATAAAACAGGCACATCAGGGTTCTGCACAAGTTATTATTGTAGAAAATATAATGATATAATAAAGCACATGGTGTATGGTAGCATTATACATCATAAACCATGAGACATGCAATATGGTGACAGTTGCAAATCCCATAATAGTGGTCAGTGATTTCTATGACCGTATATAAAACATACAAGGATGTGAAAAAATTGGTAGTTTGGGGTGTATCACTAATGTGAGCAAATCTCCTGTCTAGTGGAAAGTGTCGTATTTGAGAGAGTAAGCGGTGCTGGGGAAAAAGAAAAGAGAGGTATGACAGCTGTTTATAAGAAGGGCTGCGGGGGACTCTGGGGGAAAGAAGGGATTGCGTGAGGAAAGGGTATTTGGTGAGGGGATATGAGCAGAGTATAAAACCAAAAATAGACCTTCATGCTAAAAAAATATAAAACTAACATTTACCTTGAACAGGTCCAGTGTACACTTGGCACCTCTGTGCCGTGGTGTCAGCGTAGGACCTTTAAATAGAAATATGTGGGTGATGGACGGAGCGAGTACGTGCGGGAGGGGGGTGTGGGAATGCGGAGGGTGCTGGCCAATGAAAATCCGTGTCTTGGGGACTGTGGAAAATGAGGGTCGGTGTGGGGCGGGGTTTCGCCGTTTGTAATAAAACAGCAAATGAGGGATTAGGCGGCAGGGGTAGGGGCGGGGTACTGTGTATGCTGCGTCATGCGTGATGCTGGCGCCTGTATTGATTGTGAAGGCGTATAAGCATGTGTGAGGACGCATGCGCAGACATCATATGTGCGTCACTGCAATGGGTGGGGCGCGCCACGGGTGCAATGCGCATGCGCCCATACGTATAATGCGGTGTACGCCATGTTTGATAGGGGAAGAGAATCCCCCATACGGCAGTAGCATTGATGGTAACATAAATGGAAAACATAAAAAGATTATAACATAGAATAGATTGCAATACATAAAAATAAATGTTTTGTTAGTAGACAACATTAGAGTAAAAACATATGTAAAAACAGGAAGAACATAGAATGAGGAGTAAAACAGTGGGCTGATGCCCTCTGGTGGTATATATGTATATTACACGTTTTTCACATTGATCAGAACTATGTTGTGCATCACGTGGTAAGATTGTATACTGTTGTCTAGGAATAAATACAATATCAAAAGAAACAGTATATGAACCAGAATCATAAAAGGAATCAACACTCCATTACAAATAACAATATCACTGTTGATAAAAATAGAGTTAAAAGATAATATTAATAATTGCTCTATTATTCTCAATTCGATCGCACTGGCGAAAGGAATAATGCCCGTTAAAATGAACAGTAAAAGAGAGGACTATATTAAAAAAGAGGACTATATTAAAAGAGAATGATCGCTATGAGTTGGAGGGGTTAATAAGTTTTCTCCAATATTTCATAAGGGCCATCAGGGACCAGAGTTTTGAGGATTTGGATCCAGTACATCTCGCGTTTTTTTAGAGAGTCAAAAGAGTCTGGACCATTGTGCGGAGTGGATTCAATGAACGTGATCCGAAATAGTGCAGGATTATTGTTGTGATGGGTGGAGAAGTGACGCGAAACGCTGTGTAAGGGAAATTTATTGAGGATGTTTCTTTTATGTTGCCCCACCCTACTTCTTGCAGGTTGGGTCGTTCTGCCCACATACTGCAGTTGGCAGGGGCATGAGATAACGTAAATGATGTATTTGGATTCGCAGTTAATGAAGTTCTTTATTTGATATTCTATGTTGGTCACAACAGATGAAAATGTAGACGATTTGTGTACGAACTGACAAGCTGAGCATCTTTTATGATTGCATGGGGCGCTACCTGGTGTATGGGTGGTGGGGGAGTGTATATTCTTACTCTGTCTCTGGCGTAGTCTGCTGGGGGCCAGGATACTGCGGAGGTTAGGGGCCCGTCTGTATGTGATTGCTGGTGCAGTGGGTATAATGGATCGTAAGTGGGGATCCTGAAGGAGGATCTCCCATCTGTTGGTAAGGATGTTGCGGATGGACTGGTGTTGTTGACTGTATTGTGTAATGAAGCGTGGTGTGTCTGGAAAAAGGTTGTCTGGTGGTGGTAGTGATGTACCTTGAGTTTTGGCTTTGAACTGTGCATCTTTCAGAAGTTTTTTCGGGTATTTTCGATCTGTGAATTTTGTAGTAAGAACATTGGATTGGCTGTTGTATTGTTGGATGTCTGTGCAATTACGGTAGATTCTTTTATACTGGCTGTAAGGAGTATTTTTGGTCCAGGGGCGGTGATGAAAACTGTGATAGTGGATATAATTGTTAGCGTTCACGGGTTTGAAAAATGTCTTTGTTTTTATCTGGTGTGATTCAGCGTATAGAACCAGATCTAGAAATTCTATTGATATTGGGTCGTGGTGGGAGGTGAATTGTAAGCCTGCGGGGTTATTGTTAAGATAATTCAAGAAAGACGGGATGAGATCGGGAGTGTTACCATCAATGCTACTGCCGTATGGGGGATTCTCTTCCCCTATCAAACATGGCGTACACCGCATTATACGTATGGGCGCATGCGCATTGCACCCGTGGCGCGCCCCACCCATTGCAGTGACGCACATATGATGTCTGCGCATGCGTCCTCACACATGCTTATACGCCTTCACAATCAATACAGGCGCCAGCATCACGCATGACGCAGCATACACAGTACCCCGCCCCTTCCCCTGCCGCCTAATCCCTCATTTGCTGTTTTATTACAAACGGCGAAACCCCGCCCCACACCGACCCTCATTGGCCACAGTCCCCAAGACACGGATTTTCATTGGCCAGCACCCTCCGCATTCCCACACCCCCCTCCCGCACGTACTCGCTCCGTCCATCACCCACATATTTCTATTTAAAGGTCCTACGCTGACACCACGGCACAGAGGTGCCAAGTGTACACTGGACCTGTTCAAGGTAAATGTTAGTTTTATATTTTTTTAGCATGAAGGTCTATTTTTGGTTTTATACTCTGCTCATATCCCCTCACCAAATACCCTTTCCTCACGCAATCCCTTCTTTCCCCCAGAGTCCCCCGCAGCCCTTCTTATAAACAGCTGTCATACCTCTCTTTTCTTTTTCCCCAGCACCGCTTACTCTCTCAAATACGACACTTTTCACTAGACAGGAGATTTGCTCACATTAGTGATACACCCCAAACTACCAATTTTTTCACATCCTTGTATGTTTTATATACGGTCATAGAAATCACTGACCACTATTATGGGATTTGCAACTGTCACCATATTGCATGTCTCATGGTTTATGATGTATAATGCTACCATACACCATGTGCTTTATTATATCATTATATTTTCTACAATAATAACTTGTGCAGAACCCTGATGTGCCTGTTTTATCTCTGTCATCTTTTAGTGTTATACTCCTACTGTTGAATGCCTGATGAAGCGGGATTGTGCCCGTGAAACGCGTTGCGATTTTGTTCATTGGAGTATGTGAATAAATTATATGTTCCTTAACTGACGCATCAAGTCCATTTTTGAGTGGCTGGTCCACCGCCGCCACCCGAATATTTTAAACTTTTTAAACATCTTTTATCCTACTGGCGCCTCTGTACATCGTTAAATCGTGATTACCACCCTGGGTGGAAGGGTGACAAACCCTCTTTTTTCTTCCTTCAGAGAGCGACTTCTTAATCCTGAGTGGGGACAGGTCTAATCTCCCCACCTGCCTATACAGTGGTTACCTGAGAGGTAACGCACGTTTGTGAGTATAATACTTACTTGTCACAATTCCTCCTTGATTCAAACATACTACACTATATTGGGCTCTCGGTTTCTCTCCCTTTTACCATTTTAATAAAGGTGAGGTACTGAACACTTTTTTTGACCTAGGCGACTTCTCTTCTCAGTGACAATGCCTCCTGCTGCATTGAAGGTCCTTTCTGACAAGACGCTTGAGGCGGAGTAAGCCAGAAGTTGCATGGCAAATTGTGACAGCTCTGGCCACAGGTCAAGCCTGCGCCCCCAGTAGTCCAGTGGTTCATCACTGCTCAGAGGAATCCACAATTTCTTCGTATCCGAATCCAGATCCGAATCTAAAATGGTTCTCGAATATCTCGAACCTTTCGAATCCCAAATCTAACGAATCCTGCACATAAGAATTGTGCAATCCGTGGTATAGTTGCCCGCAGTATAGGTACTCAGGCATGGGTAGCGAGGTAAAGGTGCCTTCAGTATAGCTAGCTAGGTATGGGTGCCTTCAATATTGCTAGCTTTCAGTATAGGTAGCAAGGTATATGGGCCTTCAGTATAGGTAGCAGGGTATATGGGCCTTCAGTATAGGTAGCTGGGTATATGGGCCTTCAGTATAGGTAGCAGGGTATATGGACCTTCAGTATAGGTAGCAGGGTATAGAGGCCTTCAGTATCGGTAGCAAGGTACGTGTGCCTTCAGTATCGGTAGCAAGGTACATGTGCCTTCAGTATCGGTAGGAAGGTACGTGTGCCTTCAGTATAGGTAGCATGGTACATGTGCTTTCAGTATTGGTAGGTAACTAGGTATAGGGGCCTTCAGTATAGGTAGCAGGGTATATGTGCCTTCAGTATAGGTAGGTAGATAGGTATAGGGGCCTTCAGTATAGGTAGTAAGGTACATGTGCCTTCAGTATAGGTAGGTAGGTAAAGGGACCTTCAGTATAGGTAGCAGGGTATAGGGCCTTAAGTATAGGTAGGTATGTAGGTAGGTAGGTAGGTATAGGGGCCTTTAGGTAGGTAGGTAGGTAGGTATAGGGGCCTTTAGGTAGGTAGGTAAAGGGACCTTCAGTATAGGTAGCAGGGTATAGGGCCTTAAGTATAGGTAGGTATGTAGGTAGGTAGGTATAGGGGCCTTTAGGTAGGTAGTTATAGGGGCCTTTAGGTAGGAAGGTAAAGGGACCTTCAGTATAGGTAGCAGGGTATAGGGCCTTAAGTATAGGTAGGTATGTAGGTAGGTGGGTATAGGGGCCTTTAGGAAGGTAGGTAGGTATAGGGGCCTTTAGGTAGGTAGGTAAAGGGGCCTTCAGTATAGGTAGCAGGGTATAGGTCTTTAAGTAAAGGTAGGTAGGTAGGTATAGGGGCCTTTAGGTAGGTATAGGGGCCTTTAGGTAGGTAGGTACATATAGGGGCCTTTTGGTAGGTAGGTGGGTAGGTAGATATAGAGGCCTGTAGGTAGGTAGGTAGGTATAGGGGCCTTCATGTAGGTAGCCCCCGTGCCTCCTTTGCTCACCCCCAACTGCCCCCCCCCCCCCACGGCCTCCTCCGTCCCCCGTGCCTCCTCTGCTCACCCCTGCATAAATAAGCATCTACTCACCTTTCCCTTGGAGCGCAGAGCAGCAAACCTCTTCGTTACTTTCCTGTTCCCTCTAGTGGCCGGACCAGCTTTTACTGATGATGTCATTGTAAAAGCCGTCACTAGAGAGAACCAGCAATTCAGCGAGAGGCCTGCCGCTCTGCGCTCCACTCTGGATAGGTGAGTTGATACTAACTAAGCGGGCGGGGGGGGGGCGAGCGGAGGAGGCGTGGCGATGCAGCGTCGGTTTTCGGGGGATTTGGATAGTGGAAAATGGCGTCGGGATTCGAATTCACGAATCTCGAATATTTCCCAATATTCGAGGGATTCGTGGATTCGCTGGATTCATCGTCCCATTTATAGTCTATATCCACACTTAAGGCCAGGTAGTCGGGTACCTGCCGGTCGAGGCATTGTTAAAGGGTGGATCCCGAGGGTCCAACATCACCATCAGATCACTAGAGCATCCTGTCCTTGCCTACGTTGACATAGGAGGAGGAGGATTACTGGCACCTTTTTCTGTTGTGCTGTGACATCACCCTTAAATGCACTGTAAAGCATACTTGCCAGCTTGTTGTGCAAGGGCTGCATCCTTTCTGCCTTCTGGTAATTTGGTAACATCTGCGCCACTTTGTGCTTATACCGAGGGTCTAGTAGCGTTGCCACCCAGTAAAGGTCATTCTCCTTGAGTTTTTTTATACAAGAGTCCCTCAACAGGCTGGGCAGCATGAAAGACTCCATCTGCCCAAGGTTAGATGCTGACCTACTAGTCATCTCCTCTTGCTCTTCCTCAGTGATGTCAGGTAAGTTCTGCTCCTCCCCCCAGCCACGAACAATACCACGGGAAAGGTAAGCTGCACAGACCTCCTGCGACACCTGCTGCGGTTGTGCTTCCACCTCCTCTTCAAAGCCACCTTCCTCCTCTGACTCCTCTTGCCCAGATGACTCTTCCTCTCCCCTCCCCTGTGCTGCCGCAGGTGTTGACGACAAATCTGGTTATGTTTCTGGTTATTACCACAACCCTTCCTCCTCTTCCTGTTCACGCTCCTCTACAGCTTGATCCACCACTCTATGCACGGCATGCTCCAGGAAGAAAGTGTATGGGATCAGGTCGCTGATGGCACCTTCACTGCGACTCACCAGGTTTCTCACCTCCTAAAACGGACGCATGAGCCTGCAGACATTACAAATGAGCTTCCAGAACTTCGTGAAGAAAATCCCCAGCTCCCCAGAACCTGCCGTAGCACCATAGCTGTACAGATACTCATTGACGGCTTTCTGGACTGCTTCAGAAAATTTACGCATTGAACCAGTAACGCGTAAAAATGTATGTGTTACTGTTCCTGCACTAGCGGGAATGCGTAAAAATTTACGCAATGCATCCCGCCGACCTCCGAGGTCGGCAAGCTGCCAGCGGGGGACTGGAGCAGCAGTGAGTGACTACGAGGGCACATGATGGCTGCATGGGGCTGGTAGAAGCCTCAGGTAAGTGAAACTCATTTTTTTATTTTGCTTGAACCTTCCCTTTAACGGACACCTGGCTGCTGTGGGCAGAGGAGTAGGAACTGCTCAAGGTGAGAGGAGGAGGATGGCTGTGAAGATGCAAGTGCAGCAGTGGATAAAGCGGCTGAAGATGCTGCACCTGGTGGAGGAAGAGGAGGCAGAGGGTGGCTTTGTGTTTGTGTGCTGCTTTTTCTCATGTGCTCGTCCCATTGGTGTTTGTACTTCAAGATCAAGTGCCTTTATAAGGCACTTGGCCCTACATGGGTGTTGTTTTTTCCACGAGTTTTTGGTGGCAGATAGTACAGATGGCATCGCTGTAATCTGAGGCAGACACACAAAAACATTTCCACACTAGTGAGCTCTGGGATGATGGCATTTTGGTGGTGGCGGCAGCAGCTGACGCTAAAGGGAGTGTTGGCTGGCTGTCCCTAGGTGGCGATAGATGCCGCTGGACACTGCCACAAGCTGTTTCCGACGAGCTCCCCTTGCTTCTTAGAGCAATTCATCTCCTCCTCATCCGCCACTGTCCCCCTGTTCATCCTGTCTTCTGGGATCCCACGTGACATCCATGTCATGATCATCATCATCATCCACTTCTTTGCTTGTATCAGACACCTCCAAAACTGCACCAACAACAGGTACTTCATCCTCCTTAAGTCCGTAGTGATGCCTAACTCAGACATATGAAGTGTTGTAATATCCTTATCGCCTTCATCTTGGAACAATAATGGTTGTGGATCTGTAAATTCACTACAAATATGTGTGAATAACTCCTGCGACATCTGAAGAGGAGCGGCTGTGGTGCTAGTAGCAGCGATGGTGGCTGCTGGCTGAGAGTTAAGTAGTTGTGCGGTGCCAGAATCAGAGCAGGAGGAGGAAGATATGTCACGGTTCCATGCGGAAGCTGAGAAAGATGAGGTGTTCTGGGTTAAATAGTCAACTACGTCCTGTCAATCTTAAAGGTTGAGGGTATGTGCCTTCTGAACACTGTACTTTGGCCAAGGGCCGCACGAAATCATGCCAGCATGACCTCGAACAGACCTGCGGGGTGGCCTGCCTCTGCCTGTTATTTTTTTCATATTGGAGCTATGCAGTCCTACTAACAATATTAAACATTGGTAGACAGTGGGTGTAATCACAAAGAGGCACACAATCAGTGTCAAATACACAGCATCTTTGTGTGTTTGTGTGTGTGTGTCACAGGGCTGTGTACTTTAACACACACACAGAGATATCCTATAGTACTTTCAATCACAAAAACAGTTGCAAGTTAAGCACTGCTTATGATACACAGTGTGCTGGCTTGCCTGCAACAGTTAGTAAAACTACAAGGGCCAGCAACTGACTGTGGCCTGTTTGCAGTGTGCAGTCCACACAGATATCAATAACAGATACAGTTGCAAGCTAAGCACAGCTTATGATGATAGACAGTGTGCTGGCTTGTAATAGATAGAAGAGGATAGTAGAACTGCAAGGCCCAGCAATGACTGTGGCATGGCCTGTATGCAGTGTCTCTCTCTCTCACACACACACACACACACACACACACACACACACACACACACACACACACACACACACACACACACACACACACACACACACACACACACACACACACCACTCACACTCACACACACACACACACACTCACACTCACACTCACACTCACACACACACACACACACACACACGCACACTCTCTATCTCACACACACACACACACACACACACACACACACACACACACACACACACACACACACACACACACACACACACACACGCACACGAATAGAACAATATGAGCCCTCAAAATGGCTTTTGTTTTGGGGTGCTTTCAGCAATAAAGAATAGCCTAGCTAACTGTCCCTGTCTCTCTGTGGGCTGTATGCAGTGTGTGTCACCCACAAAGAGAACTATGGTATAGTAAGTTAAATCATACACATACAGTGGAAAGATATGCATTGGTATAATACAGTGTGCTGGGCCTGGCACAGTACAGCAAGAGCCAGCTTGCAACAGACAGGGCTTTATCTATGCAGTGTCACCCACAAAGAGAGCTATGGTATAGTAAGTTAAATCACACAAATGCAGTGGAAAGATATGCACTGGTAAAACAGTGTGCTGGGCCTGGCACAGTACAGCAAGGGCCAGTTGCGACAGACAGGGCGGTATCTATGCAGTGTCAGTGTCACACACACACACACACACACACACACACACACACACACACACACACACACACACACACACACACACACACACACACACACACACACACACACACACACACACACACACACACACACACATCACAAGAATATTACCTTCAAAAGAGCTTTTTTGGAGTGCTTTCAGCAACAAATTTCATCGAGGAGCAAGCTAACAAGAGCCTAACTAATGCTTCCCCTATCTCCAACAATGTCTTTTCCTTCCTCTCACGAGCACAGCACAGCAGCAGACAGAGACTGAGAACATGGCCAACGCTGTTTTTTATAGGGGGGCAGGGTCCAGGAGGGGGTGCAGCCTGATTGGCTGCCATGTGTCTGCAGACTGATGTAGAAGGTCAAAGTTTAGCCCAATGACGAGGTAAAGGGGGCGGGTTGAACGCGATATGTGTTCGCTACCTGGTGCGAAAACGGACAGCTGAAATCCCTGCAAACTACCTGCCATCTCTACTGAGAGATACAGCGACCAGCGCTGGCTGTGATGTTGCATTTCAAATAAAAAAAGAATCAATTTTGCTAATTGATGCAGCTAAAATCTACACAAATCAAAGTACAGCTTTTGGCTCAGATTTTTAACATGAACAATAGGAACATGCTTATACAGCTATTAAACAGTGGTGCTCAGCAGAGCTCGAATATTCGAGTAGCTCGAATATTCGAGCTCTTTTTCAGCTATTCGAGCTCGGTATTCGAGCTCCGAATAGCTGGAGCTATTCGAATGGGCTATCCGAGTACACTCGAATAGCCCATTCACTATTCGAGCTATTCGAGCAACTCGGCGCTATTCGAGCTCGGTACCGAGCTCGAATAGCGTCATAGCCCAGATTGATGTCCTTAGAGCCAATCAGAGGGCTCCCAGGCCCTCTGACGGCAGCCAATCACAGAGGGGGACTCTGGCCAGCCCCTACCCTATAAATAGCGGCCGCCATGTTCCGTTTCTCCATGCTTGCCTGAGACTTGTACAGAGAGAGAGTTGCTCCTTTGTGCTTTGGCTTAGCAAGTGCTCTATTGTGATCATTTACCTAGTGTTTTTGCTCACCTACACCTGCCATATACACCTATATTGTTGTTAGTTAGATAGACATTGTATTTTAGTTAGTAGCTTGTGTGTTACATTAGAGACAGGCAGCTGCTGCAAGCTTACAGGTTTAGGCCTCAGGGGGGCCTTGCCTTTGTGGGCAGCTGTCCTCTGTTTATTTCTCTCATCTATACCAGTATTTCTGCTGTCCTTTACTAATAGTATTGTAGTTATACTGTACTAGGAGTAGGACACTCACTGACTGTCACTGTTTATAGGCTACTAGCTAGCTCCTGCGTGTGTGCACTCACTCACTGTCTGTGTGTACACACACTCTATTTCCTTCTGATTACTGATAGATTATTGTTAGTTAGTTGTACTTACTTACTACTTACTCTTACTGTACCCGTAGGGACACTCACTGTCACTGTTCATATAGGCTACTAGCTCCTGCGTGTGCGCACTGCACTCACTGTCTGAGTGTACACACACAACACACACTCTATTTCCTTCTGATCGCTGATTGATTATCGTAATTAGTTAGTTCTACTTACTGTTACTACTTACTCTTACTGTACTAGGAGTCTAGGACACTCAGTCACTGTCCATAGGCTACTAGCTCCTGCGTGCGTGCACTCACTGTCTGAGTGTACACACACCCACACTCCATTTCCTTCTGATCGCTGATTGATTATTGTAATTAGTTAGTTCTACTTACTGTTACTACTTACTCTTACTGTACTAGGAGTCTAGGACACTCAGTCACTGTCCATAGGCTACTAGCTCCTGCGTGCGTGCACTCACTGTCTGAGTGTACACACACCCACACTCCATTTCCTTCTGATCGCTGATTGATTATCGTAATTAGTTAGTTGTACTTACTGTTACTACTTACTCTTACTGTACTAGGAGTCTAGGACACTCAGTCACTGTGTTCATAGGCTACTAGCTCCTGCGTGCGTGCACTCACTGTCTGAGTGTACACACACCCACACTCCATTTCCTTCTGATCGCTGATTGATTATTGTAATTAGTTAGTTCTACTTACTGTTACTACTTACTCTTACTGTACTAGGAGTCTAGGACACTCAGTCACTGTGTTCATAGGCTACTAGCTCCTGCGTGCGTGCACTCACTGTCTGAGTGTACACACACCCACACTCCATTTCCTTCTGATCGCTGATTGATTATCGTAATTAGTTAGTTCTACTTACTGTTACTACTTACTCTTACTGTACTAGGAGTCTAGGACACTCAGTCACTGTGTTCATAGGCTACTAGCTCCTGCGTGCGTGCACTCACTGTCTGAGTGTACACACACCCACACTCCATTTCCTTCTGATCGCTGATTGATTATTGTAATTAGTTAGTTCTACTTACTGTTACTACTTACTCTTACTGTACTAGGAGTCTAGGACACTCAGTCACTGTGTTCATAGGCTACTAGCTCCTGCGTGCGTGCACTCACTGTCTGAGTGTACACACACCCACACTCCATTTCCTTCTGATCGCTGATTGATTATTGTAATTAGTTAGTTCTACTTACTGTTACTACTTACTCTTACTGTACTAGGAGTCTAGGACACTCAGTCACTGTGTTCATAGGCTACTAGCTCCTGCGTGCGTGCACTCACTGTCTGAGTGTACACACACCCACACTCCATTTCCTTCTGATCGCTGATTGATTATTGTAATTAGTTAGTTCTACTTACTGTTACTACTTACTCTTACTGTACTAGGAGTCTAGGACACTCAGTCACTGTGTTCATAGGCTACTAGCTCCTGCGTGCGTGCACTCACTGTCTGAGTGTACACACACCCACACTCCATTTCCTTCTGATCGCTGATTGATTATCGTAATTAGTTAGTTGTACTTACTGTTACTACTTACTCTTACTGTACTAGGAGTCTAGGACACTCAGTCACTGTGTTCATAGGCTACTAGCTCCTGCGTGCGTGCACTCACTGTCTGAGTGTACACACACCCACACTCCATTTCCTTCTGATCGCTGATTGATTATTGTAATTAGTTAGTTCTACTTACTGTTACTACTTACTCTTACTGTACTAGGAGTCTAGGACACTCAGTCACTGTGTTCATAGGCTACTAGCTCCTGCGTGCGTGCACTCACTGTCTGAGTGTACACACACCCACACTCCATTTCCTTCTGATCGCTGATTGATTATTGTAATTAGTTAGTTCTACTTACTGTTACTACTTACTCTTACTGTACTAGGAGTCTAGGACACTCAGTCACTGTGTTCATAGGCTACTAGCTCCTGCGTGCGTGCACTCACTGTCTGAGTGTACACACACTAAATTTACTTGTGATTACTACTGATTATTGTAACTGCTAGTTGTACTTCCTGACTGTTACTACTTACTTACTGTACTAGGGGACACTCACTCAGTCACCTCACCAACCAACCCACTCCATTAAAGTACCCCACTTTTCACCCGCCCTTTTACAAAACTTTTGTCTATACGCCCAAAACATTTAAGATGTCTGGAAGTGGCAGCCAGCGCGGTTTGGGCAAGGGGAAGGGCAGCAAGGGAATCAGGAGGAGAGGGAGCAGCATTGTGGCAAGCCGCGGCCGCGGGCGCGCCACCATGCACAGTTCCGCAGCAGCAGCAGCAGCGTCAGTGGCTAACATTCCTCCCATAGCCACTGGCCGTGGATGCCTTGGGCGCCACCCAGCAGGAGCATCTGCAACTCACGCTGCAGAGACACAGCAGCAGCAGCGTGTAGCACCTGCTCCCATTTTCCTCCAGCCGGGTCGGAAATGTCCCATTGAGGAAAAGGATGCAGACACTGTGGTGCAACTCATGACGGAGGATGAGCAGCCCGCCATCAGCTCTGCATCCGAGGCCTCCACCCTCACCACCACCACCACCCCTGTTCGCAGCAGCCGCCCAGCAGGGTCTGGGGAGGAGGCCAGTTCACCGTCACTCGCCGACCTGTCATTCAGCAGTCTTTTGACCCCAGGCATCATGAGTAAATTATCTGCTGTTGTTGGCGATCTTGAGGAGGAGATGCTGATGGGCACTTTGGGGGATGAGGGATTGGACAGCAAGACTGTGGCGACAGTCAAGCAGCCCATCCATGCATCAGGAGAGGAGTTTGGGGGGTCCTCATCCCAGCAGGACATGTTTCAGGAGGGGGAGGATGATGATGACCCGGTGACAGACAGAGACTGGGTGCCACCACCTCCAGGGGATGTCGTCCTCAGCAGCTCTGAGGAGGAGGAGGAGGATGCGCTTGTGGGCCTTGCAAGGAGGCGCATCATTGCAAGCATTGGCAGCGTCCCACAGCCTGCTGGTGTCTCAGGCTCAGCAGCAGCAGCAGCAGCATCAGCCAGTACCACCCCCAGCCGCACCCAAGCCCCCCCCCCCAACCACCACAGGGAGACAGGCAGCAGCGCTTCCATGCCGTACGGGGAATTTTCTGTCACCAATCTGGCGGTTTTTCACCATGCCCACTGTGTACAGCAAGTACGCCACTTGCAACCACTGTCAGCGGAAGTTGAGCAGAGGTGCAGACCCCTTAAAGTTCAGCACCAGCTCGCTCATCAACCACCTTGCGGCTAAACATTTCCACCAGCATGAGGAGTTCCAGAGGCTGAAGGCATCTGCTGCTGGCAGTGGCACCACACCCATCACTGCACAGCCTTCAGCAGCAGCAGCAGCAACAGCAGCCACCCGCCCTCCTGCTCCTCCAGCAGCACCAGCAGGAGTGCGGAAACGCACTGCTCCTCCCCCCTCTGCAACTCCTGCCGCCGACACTGAGGCCTGTTCTGGCAGCCAGTCCTCAGTGGCCTCCTCTGCTGTGTCTGCTGATTCCCGTGTCAGCAAAAGGCCACGCCAGAGCCTTTTGAGCGAGTCCTTCCAGGGGGTGGTTAGGGCTCTGCCTCCCAGCAGCCGTCGCGTGCGGCAGCTGAACGGCTTGCTGGCACGGGCCATGTGCTCCCAACTCCTGCCGTACACGCTCGTGCAGGAGGGGAGCGACATTCGTGCGCTGCTTGCTTGCGCAGCCCCAGACTGGCAGCTCCCCAGCAGACACTTCTTTGCCCGCAAGGCCATTCCTGCACTGCACCGCTTTGTGATGGCCAATGTGGAGCGAGGGCTGGAGCACGCGGTTGGTGAAAGGGTCCACGTCACCATGGACTCCTGGAGCAGCCGCTTCGGGACAGGCCGCTACCTGTCCTTCACTGTCCACTGGGTCAGCTTGGTGGAAGGGGGTGAGGATGGGAGAGCAGCAGCGGGCACAGCAGCAGCAGCAACACAGTGGGTGGTGCCACCCCGCAGGCTCACAGGAACTGCAGCAGGTTCCTCCGATCCTCTGCCATCCTCCGGCACACCTGGCCAAACCCCCCGCCTCAGCAGCAGCGTGAAGGCCCGCCACTGCCAAGCGCTGCTGCACTTGGTCAGCCTTGGGAAGACCAAGCTGACGGCAACCCATGTGTTGGCCAAACTCCAGGAGCAGGAGAGGATTTGGCTGACCCCCAGAGGCCTCAGAGTCGGAGAGGTGGTGGCCGACAATGGGGCCAATCTGGTTGCCGCAATAGACAGGGGAAACCTGACCCACATCCCCTGTCTTGCCCACGTGCTGAACCTGGTGGTGCAGAAGTTCCTGCGCACCTACCAGGGGATGGGCGAACTGCTGGAAACGGCAAGGAATGTTGTGCGTCACTTCCGGCGCTCGGCTGCAGCCTGTGCGAGCCTGGAAGACGTGCAAAAGGAGCTGGATCTGCCACGCCATCGGCTGATCCTTGACGTTCCGACTCGCTGGAACTCCACCCTGGCGATGTTGGAGCGTCTGGTTGAACAGAGGCGCGCTGTCAAACAGTACCTTGCCCTGGCCACTGTTTCCGCAGCTCAGAGAAGGGACAAGACCAGCAACTTCCCGTCCATCGTCCCCGATGATGACTGGAGGCACATGCAGCAGGTGTGCTTAGTGCTGGCTCCCTTCCTGCAGGCCACAAACATGGTGAGCAGGGACCATGCTATGGTCTGCGAGTGGGTGCCCCTGGTTTCTCTGCTGAACAGGGCCCTCGATGCTTTGCTGGAACAGGGAGCGGCAGCCTTGGACCAGCAGGAGCGGCAACCAGCTGCGCAGTCCACCTCTGAGGGGGAGGAGGAGGAGGACTTGGTGGAGGTCCCTGACCTGGCTGCTGATGAGGGGGATCAGCACAGCGCAGCTGAGTTGGTGCGGGGGTGGAGAGAGGATGAGGCGGCAGAGGAGGAGGATGAGGACAGCACTGACGTCGATGTGCCAGCAGACGTGGCCCGCCTCTTCCCAATGGCAGCGCACATGCTGACGTGCCTGCGCAGGGACCCCAGGGTGATCCAGATGAAGCAGAGGGAGGACATCTGGATCAGCATGATGTTGGACCCACGCCTCAAGGGGAAGTTGAGCCAGTTCCTGCCGCCTGCAGGAGGAGACCCAGCGCAACAAATAAGGAGCTTGCAGCAGGCCCTTGTTGAGCGCTTGGAGGAAGCCTTCCCCCAGCCTTCCACCCCCACTGTCCAGCAGCCAGCACAGAGGCAGCAGCAGGTGCCTGCATCCAGCAGCAGCAAGCGCCCCACAGACCTGCTGTCTCTCAGCCACGAGCTCTACAGGACTGTAGAGGCTCCGGCAGCAGTGACTAGAGAGGAGATGCATGCAGCAGCATCCTCCTCCGGTCACAGCCAGCGCCTGACCCGCATGGTGGCTGACTACATAGGGTCGTACAGCGGGCTTGACAGCGATGCCCCTGTTGATCCCATGGAGTATTGGGTCAAGCGCATGGAGATCTGGAGCGAGCTGGCGCAGTACGCCCTGGAAGTGCTGTCCTGCCCCCCTTCCAGCGTGCTGTCCGAGCGCTGCTTCAGTGCAGCTGGTGGCGTGGTCACCGAGAAACGCTCACGTCTGTCTCACAAGTCTGTGGACAGACTGACGTTTCTCAAGATGAACCAGGCGTGGGTGGAAGGCGAGTTCCTGGCCCCTGTTGTCGGCGAGAGGGGGACATGAACTGGCTGCCGGAACCATCGTTAATGTGCCTTACCACCCTTTACCACCTCCTGGCTCCTGCTCACTAAGCCAGCCTGGTTCACTTTGACTATTACGTCGCCTGCAGCCACACATTTTACACCTACAGTGGGCTGCTGTGTACTGCCCTTCTGCTGTCTGTCTGTGTTTCCCACTGCCAGGGTACACAGAATTACCTTCTTCTGCTGCCACTCTGCCACCAGCTATTACGTCAAACAATAGCTATATTGGTTGCAAAACCAAAAACCAAAAAACCATAAAAAAAAAAAAGGTTTAATTTTTCTGAGGTGCCCGGGTTGAAAACTGTGTTGTCCCAGTTGTGTATTGGACACAATGTGGGCTGCACGACCGCTGTCTGGGACCTCCTGTTGTGTTTATTTACAGCCCTGGTATCACCGCTAGGTACCAGGGCTATTATGTCACGCTGCCTACCTGCTGCCACACTCACACTGCTCCTCCATACCTCCTCCTGCTGCTGCTGCTGCTGTCTGTCTGTGTTTCCCACTGCCAGGGTACACAGATGATTTACCTTCTGCTGCCACTCTGCCACCAGCTATTACGTCAAACAATAGCTGCTCGCCTACTCCTCCATTCCTCCTCCTGCTGCTGCTGTCTGTCTGTGTTTCCCACTGCCAGGGTACACAGAATTATCTTCTGCTGCCACTCTGCCACCAGCTATTACGTCAAACAATAGCTATATTGGTTGCAAAACCAAAAACCAAAAAACCATAAAAAAAAAAAAGGTTTAATTTTTCTGAGGTGCCCGGGTTGAAAACTGTGTTGTCCCAGTTGTGTATTGGACACAATGTGGGCTGCACGACCGCTGTCTGGGACCTCCTGTTGTGTTTATTTACAGCCCTGGTATCACCGCTAGGTACCAGGGGTATTATGTCACGCTGCCTACCTGCTGCCACACTCACACTGCTCCTCCATACCTCCTCCTGCTGCTGCTGCTGCTGTCTGTCTGTCTGTGTTTCCCACTGCCAGGGTACACAGATGATTTACCTTCTGCTGCCACTCTGCCACCAGCTATTACGTCAAACAATAGCTGCTCGCCTACTCCTCCATTCCTCCTCCTGCTGCTGCTGTCTGTCTGTGTTTCCCACTGCCAGGGTACACAGATGATTTACCTTCTGCTGCCACTCTGCCACCAGCTATTACGTCAAACAATAGCTGCTCGCCTACTCCTCCATTCCTCCTCCTGCTGCTGCTGTCTGTCTGTGTTTCCCACTGCCAGGGTACACAGAATTAACTTCTGCTGCCACTCTGCCACCAGCTATTACGTCAAACAATAGCTATATTGGTTGCAAAACCAAAAACCAAAAAACCATAAAAAAAAAAAAAGGTTTAATTTTTCTGAGGTGCCCGGGTTGAAAACTGTGTTGTCCCAGTTGTGTATTGGACACAATGTGGGCTGCACGACCGCTGTCTGGGACCTCCTGTTGTGTTTATTTACAGCCCTGGTATCACCGCTAGGTACCAGGGCTATTATGTCACGCTGCCTACCTGCTGCCACACTCACACTGCTCCTCCATACCTCCTCCTGCTGCTGCTGCTGCTGTCTGTCTGTGTTTCCCACTGCCAGGGTACACAGATGATTTACCTTCTGCTGCCACTCTGCCACCAGCTATTACGTCAAACAATAGCTGCTCGCCTACTCCTCCATTCCTCCTCCTGCTGCTGCTGTCTGTCTGTGTTTCCCACTGCCAGGGTACACAGATGATTTACCTTCTGCTGCCACTCTGCCACCAGCTATTACGTCAAACAATAGCTGCTCGCCTACTCCTCCATTCCTCCTCCTGCTGCTGCTGTCTGTCTGTGTTTCCCACTGCCAGGGTACACAGAATTACCTTCTGCTGCCACTCTGCCACCAGCTATTACGTCAAACAATAGCTATATTGGTTGCAAAACCAAAACCAAACAAACCATTAAAAAAAAAAAAAAGGTTTAATTTTTCTGAGGTGCCCGGGTTGAAAACTGTGTTGTCCCAGTTGTGTATTGGACACAATGTGGGCTGCACGACCGCTGTCTGGGACCTCCTGTTGTGTTTATTTACAGCCCTGGTATCACCGCTAGGTACCAGGGCTATTATGTCACGGCGAGCTGCCTGCCTCATTGACTGCCTGCTGCCACACACTCATCCTCCTCCTCCTGCTGCTGAATTTACCTCCTGCTGTCTTTGTGTTTCCACTGCCAGGGAGCACATACAATGGCGCTTCCAACATGCGTGCGCCCACCAGCTATTTGTTACGCTCAAAAATAGCTGCATTTCTTAAAAAAATAAATTGAAAAGAGAAATACGTGAAGAAGAAGAAGACGATATTGAAAAGGAAGGAGAAGATGAAGATGAAGAAGAAGAAGAAGATGAAGAAGAAGATGAAGAAGATGATGAAGAAGAAGATGAAAAAGAAGAAGAAGATGAAGAAGAGGAAGAAGAAGAAGATGAAGAAGAAGAAGAAGATGAAGAAGAAGATGAAGAAGAAGATGAAGAAGAAGAAGAAGAAGATGAAGAAGATGATGAAGAAGAAGAAGAAGAAGAAGAAGAAGAAGATGATGATGATGATGAAGAAGAAGAAGAAGAAGAAGAAGAAGAAGAAGAAGAAGAAGAAGAAGAAGAAGAAGAAGAAGAAGAAGAAGAAGAAGAAGAAGAAGAAGAAGAAGAAGAAGAAGAAGAAGAAGATGAAGAAGAAGATCGAGAAGAAGAAGAAGAAGAAGATATAGAAGAAGAAGATCGAGAAGAAGAAGAAGAAAGATAAAGAAGAAGAAGAACAAGTATATACAGTAACACTACTGAACAAAATTAAGGACACAACTTCTCTTTCCACATTTTTTTTAAAGGAACATCCCCCACATAATCACTTGCTGTTGTTACTTGGAAAAAAAGAGGTTTCTTGCATCATTCACCCTCAAAACAAGTGTTGGAAGCTATTTAAGGCCAATTCGAATAGTCAGCTCGAATAGTTAGCTCGAATACCGACTCGAATAGTGAGCTCGAAGTCCGAGGTCGAATCGAATAGTAAAAATTATTCGACTCGAATATTCGACTGACCTCGAATAATTTACTATTCGAATTCGACCAAACTCGAATTTTAAAAAGGGGTATTTGAGCATCACTACTATTAAATAATACTTGACACAATTTGTACATTTTATAATTATAACACTTGCTTATGGATAGTTGTCCTTAACATAAGCTGAACAGCATCTGCATGTCTCATCTATGTAAGCTGGGCAAATAGTGTTCCAGGGGCGTAACTAGAAATCACTGGATCCTCCAACAAAACTTTGGATGTAACTCCCCCCCCCCCCCCCACCCCCACACACACACAAAAAACTGCAAACATTTTCTTTATTAATTACATTAGCTTCTGTGATAAAACGTGCATCTTTTCACACATACAGACACACATGGTGTGCAGAAAACCTGCAGGCGAGTGTGCTTCCAGCCTCAGCTTATTACACTCACTCTGTCCATCTCTGATGGAGCAGAACTGTCTCTGCAGACTTCTCCAGCATCACTACAGTACACAGCACTTAGGGAGGGGTAGAGAGGCTGGGGGTAGAGCAGCGCTGTACACAAGAGCCTGCTGCAAACTGAATAGGGACTGTCTACAAAACTTCGGGCCCTTGCAGAGCCTGTTGTTATGCCCCTGCCTGCCTGTGATGCTGCTGATGTAATATTTTGAAGAACTTATTTTTTGCACTATATCATGACCTAAATATATGGGAGTCTTCACAGAATTGTGTAATTTAGCTCAAAGAACAAAAAGAAACCTCCTCGCACTCCAATGAAAAAGACTGGTACATATAAGTGCAAAACGCCTTACAAATATTGTGCCTCCACAAACAGGTTAAAAGCTTGTTGCAGTCCTTGATAGAAGATAGCGTGGGCACCAATATTTTCCAAGCAGCATTTAATGCACATAAGTATAAAACCAAGCAGCAGTGTCATAAGGTAAAAAAAACATTGTACATCACCATCCGGAGATCACCACACACACAGAACCTGGTCCCCAACAATTGTTTCGCACCGGACCGGTGCTTGATCACGGGAAGCCTGTCGCTATGGCGCCGCAGGAAATCACATGCAGCGCCACAGCGGGGGCGGAAACAAATAGCAGTCGTACCACACGCCCCTCCGTATGTCTGGCCAATGATCTGCTGGCCTCTAAGGTTGGCCGCGGGTGCGTCACATACGTGCGCACTTCCGCTTCCGCCCTTTCTGTCACGCACATCCCGGCCGCAAAAGACGTCGCACTCTGCAGACGTCAGCGTTTCCATGGATACGGGTAACATACCCGAAGGTCTGGCCGATGACGTCACCCCCCAAGAAACAGAGGAACGACAGTTACCAGCCAGCCCCAGCGCGAACAAATCGAGGCACTTACTCACATCAGCCAGGCAATCAGGCGCCTGGAACTACAGCTCATAATTTAAGTTCATTTATGGGAATACATCCCTCCATGTACAGAGTATAAATATTGCTACCAATTTACAAGAGAGGACAAGAAAATACAAAAAGATTCTAAAATCCCATTACTATTCCATAGAAAGTGATCACCTAAGAGACATTGTGACTTACATAGCCCATTACATATATTAGTACTATACTATACATATATTAACAACTCGATCCAAATCGAGGAATGATAGTGGCCATACACATTGGACTTCTAACAAAGGGTCTAGTAATCATTATCTAACCAAATCCTTATTGGGTTTACCTCTCTAAAAAAACATTCAATTTATTTTTGTCATTAAAGCCAAGGGGCCCCATTTCTTCTGTCTTGGAGATCCAAAAGGACTCCTTCTGGGACAGAAGTCGATCGCGGTCTCCCCCTCTCCTTGGGGTTACGACAGCCAGTAATCCTACCATTTTTAGGTGTGAAGGATCACTTTCATGTTTCTCAGCAAAATGCTGTACTAATCTGGGTACGCCCCCTTTTCCTTTACGAATGAATCTTACATGTTCCACAAGTCTCTCTCTCATTGGATGGGTTGTCTTTCCAATGTAGAAAAAGGAACAAGGGCACAGGAGAGCTTACACCACAAACTCGGTTCTACAAGTAATAAAATCCCTAATTCGGAATTGGACGGAACCTAATCTAACTTCTCTAGTTTTAATTATATGTGGACATGTGGGACAATGTCCACAAGGAAAGGTACCTGATACTTTCTTTCCACCTAACCAACCTGTACCAACAGAAGGTGAATATTCACTTTTAGTTAGCATAGAGCCCAATGTTTGACCTCTTCTAAATGTTACTGTAGGGGCTTGTGTTACTCTAGGGTCAAGACTTTTGTCCTGCTCCAGGATCTGCCAATTACGTTTGATAATACGTCGTAATTCATCAGACATCGGGGTGTAATCAAAAACCATCACAAAATTGTTTTTTACTTGTTTTTCTGTCGGTTTCAATAGTTCGATTCGGTCAATGTTTCTCACTTTCGCTAGGGCCTGATCTAAATTGCTCTTCTCATACCCCCTAACCTGGAAACGGTTATACATCTCCATTGCCTGTGTCTCAAAATCTTCGTTCCTGCAATTGTTCTTCCGCAACCTAAGAAACTGGCTATATGGAATCGCAGATTTTACATGTGGTGGGTGGTAGCTACCTGCATGCAGAACCGAGTTTGTGGCCGTGCCCTTCCTGTAGCCCCTAGTAATCAACGTTCCATCCACCGCCTCGATCGACAGATCGAGGAAGGGGACCTGTGTGCCCCCCCATTCTCCTGTGAATGACATATTCATTTCATTCTTGTTTAAATATTCGAGGAATTGATTAAAATGTTCCCTAGTGGATCCCCAAATGACCAATACATCGTCCACATACCTATGCCATGCCCCCAGATAGCACCTATAGGGATTTTCTTCCCCATAGATGTACTTAGTCTCCCATTGAGCCAAAAACACATTGGCAAAAGTTGGTGCGACCGATGTCCCCATCGCCGTTCCTGCGATTTGTTTGTACCAAACGTTACCAAAACGAAATGCGTTGTGGGAGAGTACAAAATCCAGGCATTGCCCTAAAAACTCGGCGCTCGAATCGTCAACCAGCTTGGTTGAATGGAGCATATTCAGTGTCGCCTCGACCCCCATTTTCTGTGGGATCCTGTTATACAGGTTCACCACGTCAATGGTTGCCAGGCTACACCCCGCACGCCATTCTGTTTGTTCCACGATATGGAGGACATGTGTTGTGTCCTTCAAATATAATGGAATAAATTCCAACAATGGTCTGAGGGCATGGTCAAGGTATTTTGAGAGGGACTCAGTCACCGAGCCCCTCCCTGAGACAATGGGTCGGCCAGGGGGATCCACCAGGGATTTATGCACCTTTGGCAAAAAATAAATCACGGGTTTTTTAGGGAATGGTTGGAACAACTCTTCTCCCAGTTTTTGGCTCAAATGGCCACTTTGTACCCCAAATCTCAACAACCCCCTCAATTTCTGTTGGAAAGTGAATGTTGGATCACTGTCCAGCTTCACATAGGTCTCAACAACCCCCTCAATTTCTGTTGGAAACTGAACGTTGGATCACTGTCCAGCTTCACATAGGTCGATATATCATTAAGCTGTCTCATTGCCTCTTTTACATAATTCCGAGTGGCCAACACCACAATGTCCCCCCCTTTGTCGGCCTTCTTTATGGTCAAGTCAGGCCGTGATTTTAGCCATCTTATTGCTTTCCACTCGGTTGCTGACAAATTTCGTTTTGCTTGCGGATACACTAAGGCCTTTGCCTCACTAAGGATTTGTCTCTGGAAGATGTCCAATGCTGATCCTGCCAGTGGAGGGAAAGGAGCAATAGACCTACAGGCTCTATATTGTGACTTCACCCCCTGATTATCCAATTCTGTAGTGTTTGACTCAGCCATCAGTGAATGTAAATCACTGAGAGTTACACAGTCAGCAAAGTTCCACTTTGGTTGAAAACCTAGATGACCAATCGTTGCCTCATTTTCAATAGCAGATTTATCCCCAAACATCCTGTAAATATTCATCTTCCTTATATTCTTATATAGGTCAACTTCGAAGCGTGTGTAGTCAAATGACCCTGAAACAACAAAGTTCAACCCCTTTTCCAACAGCTCAATACAGTTTGAAGGTAATTCCACACCGGATAGGTTAATAACTTGTAACTTATGGGAGGGTTGAACCGATTCACTCAGTCCTCGATTACTGTCAACCCCTTCCAAGACACCGACTTGTGGTTGTAATCCTCGTCTCTTCCTGCGCCCTCTCCTTGTTTTTTTCCCCCTAAAGGGCCTGACTTGGGTTTTTTCCCTTTATTTTCTCCTTCTGACTCAGAACCCGAGTCGGAAGTCCAAGTGCCTCTTTTTGGCTTACGTGGCTTCTTTCTCCTATTGGGTCGAGACTTCGGTTTTGGTTCCATTGGAACCCAATCGAACACATGGCCTGTTAAGAAGTCATCACGGGCCCTCAGAAATTTATTAAGCTTTCTTTCTTTCACTTCTCTCTGAATGGGTATCAATCTTTTGTCTATCTTGGCCTCAATCTCTTTGGCTTTATCTCCAATGGCTACACTGTGTAGCTGATCCTTCAACTCTTCAATATCATCAGAGAGTTTATCGTGCTCCTGTTCAGATCTTTCTAATGCTAATCCCATTAGGACTTTCGCATGATCTAGATGAGCATTTTTCCATTTTTCAACAAACGCCGGATCATCACTGTACTCCGCTGGGGGTCTATAAAAGCGGAAACCACGGGACACATATCCCTTATCTTTGTACTTTTTGAAGGATGCAATAGTCCAAAAGACCCTAACTTCTTTCTCAGAGGTCTTAAAGAGCTTATGTTCCAGGCGCCTGATGTTAAGGTTTCTGTGTGTGGGTGTTGCTGCACTGTCTTCAGAAAAGTAAGTTTCCCAGTTGGATCGTTCTGTCTGGAAGGTATCATCTGAGTCCACTTCTGTGGCTACTGACATCGGTTCAGATGCCTCATTTGATGATTCCCTCTGCATGGGTGCGTTGGATTAACACAGTTCAGTAATTTAGCTCAAAGAACAAAAAGAAACCTCCTCGCACTCCAATGAAAAAGACTGGTACATATAAGTGCAAAACGCCTTACAAATATTGTGCCTCCACAAACAGGTTAAAAGCTTGTTGCAGTCCTTGATAGAAGATAGCGTGGGCACCAATATTTTCTAAGCAGCATTTAATGCACATAAGTATAAAACCAAGCAGCAGTGTCATAAGGTAAAAAAAACATTGTACATCACCATCCGGAGATCACCACACACACAGAACCTGGTCCCCAACAATTGTTTCGCACCGGACCGGTGCTTGATCACGGGAAGCCTGTCGCTATGGCGCCGCAGGAAATCACATGCAGCGCCACAGAGGGGGGGGGGGGGGGGGAAACAAGTAGCAGTCGTACCACACGCCCCTCCGTATATCTGGCCAATGATCTGCTGGCCTCTAAGGTTGGCCGCGGGTGCGTCACATACGTGCACACTTCCGCTTCCGCCCTTTCTGTCACGCACATCCCGGCCGCAAAAGACGTCGCACTCTGCAGACGTCAGCGTTTCCATGGATACGGGTAACATACCCGAAGGTCTGGCCGATGACGTCACCCCCCAAGAAACAGAGGAACGACAGTTACCAGCCAGCCCCAGCGCGAACAAATCGAGGCACTTACTCACATCAGCCAGGCAATCAGGCGCCTGGAACTACAGCTCATAATTTAAGTTCATTTATGGGAATACATCCCTCCATGTACAGAGTATAAATATTGCTACCAATTTACATTTTATAATTATAATTATAACACTTGCTTATGGATAGTTGTCCTTAACATAAGCTAAACAGCATCTGCATGTCTCATCTATGTAAGCTGGGCAAATAGTGTTCCAGGGGCGTAACTAGAAATCACTGGATCCTCCAACAACACTTTGGATGTAACTCCCCCCCCCCCCACCCCCACACACAAACAAAAAACTGCAAACATTTTCTTTATTAATTACATTAGCTTCTGTGATAAAACGTGCATCTTTTCACACATACAGACACACATGGTGTGCAGAAAACCTGCAGGCGAGTGTGCTTCCAGCCTCAGCTTATTACACTCACTCTGTCCATCTCTGATGGAGCAGAACTGTCTCTGCAGACTTCTCCAGCATCACTACAGTACACAGCACTTAGGGAGGGGTAGAGAGGCTGGGGGTAGAGCAGCGCTGTACACAAGAGCCTGCTGCAAACTGAATAGGGACTGTCTACAAAACTTTGGGCCCTTGCAGAGCCTGTTGTTATGCCCCTGCCTGCCTGTGATGCTGCTGATGTAATATTTTGAAGAACTTATTTTTTGCACTATATTATGACCTAAATATATGGGAGTCTTCACAGAATTGTGTGATGGGTGTTTAACTCTAAACTCTCTATCTGTGTTGTTGGACAGGACAATCAGGAACCATCATCACTGTTGCTGGCACAAATTTTGGTTCCGCAGACGTGACAGTGACTATTGGGAACACGACATGCACAGTCATCACCATGTCTGATACTCAGCTGAACTGCATTGTGGGAGATCACTGGGGAGGAACATTCTCCGTATCACTGCTCAATGGGAAAGGATATGCAAGATCCAATGCAAGTTTCACATATGATCTGAGTATGACGAGTGTCTCTCCAAGCCAAGGTGAGTATGATGATCTTTTGTGATTTCTATAGGAGCTGGTACTTACCTAGACAGCAGGGACAGGTCAAGGCAGAGGCAAAAGAGGTCATCATCTGTCATCCCCACAACAACGTGTATGTGTGTGTGTGTGTAACTCAGTAGTGTGCAAGCAGCCCTCAGAAAGCTCTGAACTAGTAGGGTAACACAGAAACACTCTACATTGCTGCAGAGTCAGATCATCCACAAGGCAAACTAAGCAGGGTGTAGGGTCACTGGATGTCAAGGATCTTGGCTGCTGTCTAGGGATGGCCCTGCTTAGTAGAGCATGTGATCGGTTTGATCAGCTGATAGATTTGTAAGTTCCTGATTTGCTGTGATGACTTCCTGGTTTAACACATGATCAGGACCAGCAAATCAGAACCTTACAAATCTATCAGCTGATCAAACTGATCACATTGCTTCTCCATGAGTTCTCGTAAGCAGGGCCATCCCAACTGCTGTCTACTCTGAGTATCTGTTCCCATCCCAGCTTATAAAAAAGGCCAGGTACAAAGCAGGGAGAGCAGACAGAACTGCTACTTTTCCTATCGCCTCATTTCCCCTCAATCTATCTCTGCTTAGCAGCAGCCGAGCTATCGCAGCACCTCAGATGATGGGGACCATTGCGGTGTCAGTGTTGCTAATTCACAATATGGAAGCCTACCACTGCTAGAGATGGAAGCACTGCTGGTTCTAGCAGGGCTGCTTCTGCTTGTATGCCTCAGCTTCAGTGTTCTGTGTAGAGGCCAAACCTACAGGTTGAACCTAGAGTGGAGCTGGAATTGTTGCTGATATTTCCCGGAGATGGTGGACACCACTGGGCACTAGTCAGGTTTGAAATGGTGAAGGGGTGGTTTGAGGGACTGTGACTGAGCACCTGTGTGGACGAGGTGTGTGTGTGTGTGGGTGTGTGGGGGTGTGTGTGTGTGTGTGTCATGGCTAAGCCGAGGCAGAGGCAAGAGAGGCTCCAGCCTCAGGGTGCAGCATAGGAGGGGCGGACAACTCACTCCACTATCATTCCTCTATTGTGTTTGAAGCAGAGAGAAATAAGAAAAGGGGATACATGGCAATGATTGCAAGACAGATAACTAGAGGTTAAGGTGTTGGGGACCCTGTGGTGCCTTTTATTCTAATAGCAATCAGTGTGTGTCGGCTGGGGTGGGGGGGATGGAGGGGCGCACTTTGCTGGAGGGTGCTGGAGGGTGCTGGAGGACCCTTTCCCGGCTCTGTGTGCATGTGGTGTATGTGTGTGTGTGTGTGTTTGCGTGCATGTGTGTGTGTGCGTAGGGGAGGTAACTTTGGTCTTTAAGCCTCTGATGTTCCAAGACTTTGTCCCAGCCCTGTTGATTAGGGATGCTCATTCGTATTTTGCGGAATCGGAAAATGGAACTCGGAAAGACTGCGGAACTACTACATTACTGCAATTCGGTAATTTTAGCCCAATCACAGAACTCAAAATCAATGGACCAATCAGAGTATGCAGAGTCAACTCGAAAGTATTTGGCCAATCAGAGAATCCAAAAAATTACAAAAAAAATCACTACTCAGAAATCCGAACTCGGAAATCGGAAACCGATCGGAAATCGGTAATCGGAATTTCTGCAGAATCGGATATCGACATTTCCGACCATCCCTACTGTTGAACAGCACTATCTGCCAAGACATATTGTTTATGCTTTTATATGCCTATGTAACCATCTTGTTTTCTTGTGATATGTAGGCAGTTTCGGTGGTGGACTGATGCTCACGATCACTGGCTCTGGGTTTGGTCAGCAGCTGTCCCGGGTGCTGATCTGTAGTTCTGACTGTATAGTAGATGGCGTGAGATCCAACACCAGCTTCCTGCTCTGTGAGGTGCCTATGAGAAATGGTAAGAAAAAGGTTTTCATTTTTGCTGCCAAAATGTAAGTTTTTTGGTGCTGCAGTTGAGTGTGTTTGGCTGGTTGCGTTAGTTGCCATTTATTGCAGACTTGACGTAACGTTGCTGTTTACTTCATTAGGGGGACAGCATTGGGGGTTTTGTCGCTTTGATCGATTGTCGCGAAATTGCACTCCGTTCCTGCTGCCCACCCAGTCGAGCAAGTCAGCCCAACATCTTGCAGCATGCGCGATCGAGAATGCGATCAATTTTCGTCCCGCAATTGGTCGCATTGACGGTCAGGCATGCACTTGGTGGCACCGATTTTAATACAATTCGATTAGCATAATCGAATCAGATGGTTGAATGGCCGCCAAGTTGCCTGATGTATGGCCACCTTAAGTATGTTTATTGTATACTATCACACCTCTTGTTTCCCCATATTCCTGTAGATTGTAAATTCGCAATGGAAGGGCTCTCCCACCCTTTTGTGTCTTTGAAATTATTATACATTTTATTCATCATGTCTCCATTTCAGTATTTTGTATATTGGTGTATACCATTTGTCTGTATTACTTTGTACCCTATGTTTGTTTCTTACTTTGTACAGCGCCACTGAATATGTTGGCGCTTTATAAATCAATAATAATAATCTGCCACTTCCCCTCATCCTCCTTCAACAACAGACCAACCTCCTGTAAAAAAGAAAAAAGAAGAAAAAAAAGAAGAAGTAAGAGGGGTGGTTTCAGTAGGAGGAGGACTAGATTTCTCTCTCTCCCTCTCCCACCCCCACTACCCATGCAGCTGCAGAGTTCAGGTCCACACCGAGCAATTAGTCTGTAGTGAGGAAACAAGCAGCAACCAACTGCTGCACCATATATTGCATATTTTATATAACAAGGACTAAAACATTTTTATACGATTTTATGTATAAAAACATGAAATACAGTGCTTAAAGGAACACTATAGATTAACTTGTTTTTTTTTTTTTTTTACCTGGGCTTGAGAGGTTCCGGAAGTGCTGGTAAATGATGTTTACATTTGACTTGCTCCTCTCTTTTGTTTACTGTATCAAATCACTTTCACTCTTAACTGACGGCAAGTCTGCTCAAACCTGACGGCAGAATGAACCGTGAGGGAAGGGGGCATTCCCTCACAGTGCATCTGTAAACCCTGTGTGTGAGAGAAAGCTCTCAGCAGCTGTAGCTGCCTGTGTACTGTGTCTCTAACTGAAGTGTCTGAAGAGAGAAGAGGAAATGTAACTTGTTATACACATTTGTAATTGTCTGTGACACCACAGCTTTTCATACTTTTTTTGCTTTCAGAGAAAAATACTCTGTAGTCTGATATGCAAAAAAACAACACAGGCTGAGCATTGAAGCAGACACCCCTTTTGAGAATGATTTGTTCCAATAGAGCTAAATCCTACACAAGTAAAGCTTTTGCCTCTGATATATAACATGAAAAGTAGTAAAATGTTTACACAGCTACTTACACTTTATTTGTACATTATCATTTTAGAACATTTGGTTTGTTCCTTTAATGCCTCTAAAAACAGAACTAGGGGTTTTAATGATGTTTTCTCATCTTGAATAGTAACCAGCAAGAAAATAAAGACATAATGTTTCTGTGTATGTTTCCGCAGGCACAAATACATCTTCCCTGGTCTGTAACGTCAGTGTCATAAATGGAAACAATGTTGTCCAGATCAATAACTCCTTCACCTACTCTTCCGCTCTGACCGCCCTCATATACAACGTCACCCCTAAGAGAGGCGGCACCGCTGGGGGCACCAGACTCACCATCACCGGATCTCTGTTTGGGTATTGGTTATCTTCATAATGGTTTTCTGTTAATTGTTGAGTGCAAGGTGCTTTCCAGGTTTCAGTTGGCTATAAAAGAGTGGAAAAAGTTTGCTTTCTTAAAACAGAAAGTATTTGCGATAATTCAGGTTGGAGTGATCTCCGAGATGTCTCCCAGCGCATCGCTGCTGAAATATGCAAATCAGCCATTGTCGTCCTTAGAAGCTAAGCACACCTCCCGATCCGCTGGAATGCAATGATGTGTCAGCTAGCTTGTTAATTGTTCAGAGCCACAATAATCCAACATGTATACAGACTTTTTCAGACTGGTTGGTCTTCATCAGTGCATGGCATGGATTAATGTGGCTCTATGGAGTAGAACTTGAAACACCAAGAGGTACAGACTAACCAGCAAGCTCATGGTGACCCAGAACTCATTGGAGTGTGTAAGGGACTACAATGGTCCTAAAAGCCTCCTTACTAAAATGCTATGGGAAACAAAAGTTTGCTTTCTTAAAACAGAAAGTATTTGCGATAATTCAGGTTGGAGTGAGCTCTGAGATGTCTCCCACAATGCATCACTGCTGAACTATAAAAGAGTGAAACTATTAAGGGGCAGCCCCATGAGTAGTGATGAGCAGAAATTACGCCTATGCATAATTACGCATCGTAATTAGCAATTACACATTGTAAACATAATGCAAAATTTTGGGAGAAAAGCGTAATTTATTTTCTATGTAATTGTAAGCATTAATAATTACGTATAGATTTACATGTCATTTATGCGTAATTTCATGCCAGGTTTGGCGGTGTATAGCAAAGCCCCCCTACATGCCACCAAAGTCGTCAGAAAATTACAATTACAAATGATTATACAAACCAATTCAATTGACAATTTGTAATTACATGTAGGCGTAAATGTCAAAATTTACACGTACTCGTAATTAGCTGATTAAGATCATCACTGCCCATGGGACCACTAAAGATGGTCAATGAGATGAACAATAATACCACCCCACAAGTAGATTGTAAGCAGGTTGGAATTGGGTCAATCAAACTCCATTCCAGTTTGTTTTGCTTCTATTTACTTTTCTGGAGTAATTTGTGAACACTGGAGGATAACCTTTTCCCCAGGATACCAGGGACACTGCAGGGTTTTTGTGAGATTCCTGTAAGTTGTAACGAAGAATTGTTTTTCTCTAAGTGCTATTATGCCGTTGCTACCCAAGAGCAGAGAGGAAGTTCTGAGTTTAGGTTTAAGGTGTTCTCTATCGATATAATCTTGAGTGAACAGTTTTACAACTTCTATGTTAAATGAGGCACTACCTAAAGTATGTCTTCAAAGTATATTCATCACTTTACCATTCTATTACACAGATTTAGTAAGATTGTACAATCATGATTGTATCATTAATGAGCACCTTTAATGTGGTTGCTTGTTCAGTTGATGTCCTTTGATATCTTTATAAAGACTAATGTCTAACTGCTCTGTTATCCTTTCCTATTGCAGAAACAATGCTTCCCTCATCACTGTGACAATTGCACAATCGCTGTGCAATGTGCAATCAGCCAACGACACTCAGATCGTCTGTATCACCAGTGCTCATTCCCCTTCTCAGAGGGCCAAGGTCAGAGTGAACGTTGCTGGCCAAGGAGTAGCTACAATGGTAAGATTTGTGGAGTTTTTGTTTTGGTCTATAAAATACATAATAGAACAAAACTATTAAGATATCATCAGGGCCGTGCCGAGGCATAGACTTGAGAGGCTCCAGCCTCAGGGCGCAGTGTAGGAGGGGGCGCACAATTCATTCAGCTATCCTTCCTAATTGTGTTTGAAGCAGAAAGAGATAAGAAAAGGAAATACATGGCAGTGACTACAAGCCAGATAACTAGAGATTAAGGTGTTGGGGGCCCTGGGGTGCCTCTTAGTATAATAGTAATCAGTGTGTGACGGCTGGGGTGGAGGGATGGAGGGGCGCACTTTGGTGTCTCAGCCTTGGGTGCTGGAGGACCTTGTCCCGGCTCTGGATATCATATAAAGTGCCCCTATGAAAACCAGAAGATTAAAAACACTACTTGCCACCATCTTCTTAAAAACAGAAAACTCTTTAAAATCAGGCATTGTAAAGTTAACCATAATTATGGTGCAAAGTACAAAACAGAGAAAGTGGAATGTATGGTTATCAATATGGCGACCATATTGGTTACCAACAGCACAGTTATTTAACAGCACCCCCAACATTCAGGATTTGTTTGTGTAGGGTGTGTAGTCTCTTTTGATCATGAAATATAATTAGCATTAGCTCAACTAATTCATCTTTCTACTCGATCATTCCCAACCTTCCTCTGCTGCTCCTCTCTGTCAAGCTTCATTGGCTACCAGTTAACCTGAGGATCTAGTTCAAACTCCCTAACTTACAAAGCTCTCCACAATCTCTCTCCCCTGTATATCTCATCACTAGCTTCCAGATACCAACCCCACCGCAATCTCAGATCTGCACATGACCTACTTTTGTCCTCCTCTAGAATCATCTCCTTGCATTCACGTATTGTAACAAACGGATCTGGTCTTGTCTATGGAGGCTGTTCTGATAGTGTTAAGCAGCTGGAGGAAACTTACTCTTCCTATTTGGTCAGTCGCATCCCCAGCTCTCCTGTAGACGTGAGTCAGCATGGTTGCATCCCCGGCTCCCCTATAGATGTGGGTCAGCGTGTTGTTTCTGGCAGTCTCCCTTGGAGGACGCGCGTAGCTCAGTGCTGCCTTTATAGGTTAAGGAGGCGTGTCTGAGGTGTGTCAGCTGATTCCTGTGGTCAGCTGACACTTGCTGCAGGGATGTTGCTGATTGGTCTGATTTTCCTGGGGGCTTGGTCTGTGCTTTATTCCTGCTATATAAGCCCTGGGCATTCAGTTAATCGCTGTCTAGCTGTATAGCTATCGGTTCGCTGAGTGCTGGACCTAGCCTTGCTACTGTGCCTCGTCAGCTAGTTTTCAGAGCTATATATATGCAGACACTGCCGATATATATGTACTCTAGTTAGACCAGTTTTATATATATGTATATTGTCAATTGTATATTATTCTGATTTTTATTCTGTGTATGACCCAGCTAAACCCTCACTTTGATTCTGTCTCCTCCTTGTCTGTACCTCAGCCATCTGATCTAAGTGTATGACCTCAGCCTGTTTAACGTTTTTGTCTCTGTCTCAGCCTTCTGTACTTTAGCCTCTGACCACCTGTGTATGATATCAGCCTGTTATTGACCTAGCCTTGCCTCAGTCCTATTGTACCACAGTAATTCTGACTACACGTGTATGACTTTAGCTGACGATCTGACCACGATTTATCGTATACTCAGTGTATACATAAATACCCAGCGTTACACCTATACAAGATTTCGCACGGGCTTCATCCCTCCTCTAGAATCCCGTGCCACAACACATCCGTCACTCTCAAACCTTTGATATATTCAACCGTGGCCTCAAAACTCACTTTTTCTGTCAACCATACACTCTACCTTAGGCCATTTCCCCTCTGACCTATGGCCAAGTTTTACTCCTACTAGATAACACAAAACACATAGATCTGGAGGTATGAATTTTGTATATTACCCCACCTCTTGTTCGCCCCTATTTCTTTAGATTGTAAGCTTGCAAGGACAGGGTTCTCTCACCCTTTTGTGTATTTTGTACTGATTCTGTATTTTGTACCAACTCTGTATTTTGTATATTGGTGTATTCCATTGTCTGTATTATTTTGTACCCCATGTTTGTTTCTTACTTTGTACAGCACCACAGACTACTGTATGTTGGCGCTTTATAAATCAATAATAATCATTTTTATCTAATTTGTTATATGCCTTTTTTGAATATAAAGTACATATCAAAAGTTTACACCTATTCAAGCATTCGGTTTGACTGGATTGGCTTGTATGTCTCTTACAGGACAATGCTGACTTCTTCTACATCGATGTGTGGTCCTCAAAATACACCTGGGGAGGGGACTTGCCTCCTGATGAAGGCTCATTGGCTGTAATCACTAAAGGACAGACCATCCTGCTGGATCAGAGCACTCCAGTGCTGAAGATGCTGCTCATTCAAGGTAGCATGTCAACAAGACTTTACAATATATGACAAGATATGTCAACATAAGAGCTCCCCACCCAACTAGAGAAATACAACTCTTCCACCATATGGAGCATCAGAGTTCCACAACCAGTTGGGACATCATAGCTCACTCCAGTTGTGGAATCAGAGTTTTCCTTCCAGTTAGCACATCAGAGTTCATCTCCCTATCTATCACTCCTTCCACTCTATTCTACCCAGAATCTCTGTGGAATGGCTGTTTCTGGCTAATCCTTACAATATAGAGGACCAGACTAAAACAACTTTTTTGTGAACAAAAGTAAAACTTCTCTTTAAAGGACACCCGAGGTGACATGTGACATAATGAGATAGACATGGGTCTGTACAGTGCCTAGCACACGAATAACTATGCTGTGTTCCTTTTTTTTCTGCCTGAAAAAGTTAAATATCAGGCGGGTAAGTGGCTGACTCAGTCCTGACTGAGACAGGAAGTGACTACAGTGTGACCCTCACTGATAAGAAATTCCAACTATAAAACACTTTCCTAGCAGAAAATGGCTTCTGAGAGCAGGAAAGAGATAAAAGGGGTCAATAGTTTATCAATTTTAGCTCTGGCATACTTCAACAAATGTGTCATTGAGCAAAAACAAAGCAGTTAAAACTTAAAAAGTAGATTTAAACATAAAATAAAACTGTGGAATATCTTAAAAAGTAATTTTTAGGAGAAGGAAGATAGATACAATTGCTTATTTAATTAGTTTATTTTTGCCTCGGGTGTCCTTTAAGATTTTTACTTTACTCCCTCTGGATCAACTGGGGTTTCAGAGTGTGCAGGGTTAAGTGTTTTTTTTTTCCGATTGATCATGAAGGACAAGTGAATTTTTCCTGCCAAGGATCCTGGACGGAGGAAGGAAGGAGTGAACACCGTGTCCAAGTTGTGTTTTGTTACAGTTAAGTACAACTCCCCTTGTGCATTACAGAAAACTAGGAGCAGTGCCAGCATGTGGGCACCAGGGACTAAATGTTGGCCCAGACATCAGTTTAACTTTCTTACACTTCCTTGCGGCATGTGTCTATAATGTGACCATTTGAAATGGCCATTTGGGTAGTCATAAATTCACCACATGCTGGTTCTCCTCTTAGTATTTCTCTACTGCTCCTATGATCCATCTCGAGCATGTTGTTGGCTCCTTCCTCTCCCTCCAGGATTACAGCTTACTTTTTTTTCAGCCTGTTCATAGTCCCATCCAGCAGACCTGGTAAGTGCATTTATTGATATTGGAGTTTTCTGTCTATCTCCCTCAGCCGTTAATTATGTACTCAGAGTGCCAGCAAGAGAGAAATATCCAAGACCAATGCTGGCACTAAATACTGGCTGGCAGAGTGAAAGATAGAGGTCGTCTGTAACGATCGGTGTAACACAGAGAGGGTCTGATTACCGGTGATCTGCAGTATCACCGAGAATACAGATATATACCCGATTATTGATGATCTGCAGTATCACCGATAATCAGATATATCTCTAACCTCTGGACACCTGAGTGATAAGAGTGTTTGGTGCAACAGTAATACTTTGAGGAGAGCACCCGAGAGAAGGGTGTTAAACAGTGGGAGATATTGCTTGAGATCAGGTTCCTTCCACAGGTCTGAAGCTCCCCAAGGGGCGGAGCTAGGCTGAGTGTGGGAAGGACAGAACGTGAGTGACACCAATGAGGAAGTGTCACTGACAGATCTGCGAACTATCTCTTAACAGGAGAGAGAGTTCTCGAGGTCGGACAGGCCAGGTCGTTAACACACGGACAGATAAAGTACAGAGACAGTATACAGGGACAGAATTCTAAGACTAGCAGAGTTTGGCAACAGAGTATCAGAATAACTAAGGTACAGAATCAGAGATCAGAAGAATGGTCAGGAAAGCAGAAGGTCATAACAGATAATCAACAATGCCTAAGCTTGAGTGTGAGCTCCTAGATTCTCAACACTCCAGGAACTAGACTAGACAATAATAATGATACAGATGGTACAGAATTCCTAGACTAAGGTGTGAGTTCCTTGGCCATCAACACCTTGGAAACTGGTCTAGATAATAACACAGATAATAATACAATTCCTAGGCTAAGGTGTGAGCTCCGTGATCATCAACACCTACGAAACTGTCTAATAAACACAGATACTGACAAGGTCTGAGTGCTACCACGTAGTGATCGCAACGCCAGACACCAGAGAAATGACCAGCACCCAGTATATATACACCAGCGCTCTCTAGCGCCTCCCATAAGTGCTGGACCAATGGAAGTTGCTGAAATTGTCAGCTGACCGGCTTGGTCAGCTGACTCCCTTCTGACTGTCATAAAGGCCCTTCCTCTCTGCGCGCGCGTCCTCCTGAACCAGTGTGGACTATCAGTCCCAGCCACACCAGACATGTGTTGCAATGTTCCTGCTGTGTTGAATGCGGAATCCGCCGCATCGCTGTCCGTGCGTGCGGCGTTTTCTCCGCATTCAGCATTACTGACAAGAGTAGGCCTTTGCGTGCTACCTGCCGCGTCGGACGCGGAATCTGCCGCCCTGTTGTCTGGGCATGCGGCGGTTTCTCCGCGCTCCGACTGCGCGCTAGCTGCCATGTTGAACGCGGAATCAGCCGACTTACTTTGAGTACTAGCGGCGGCTTTTCCGCGTTTCCTCACACCGTCATTCAAGACTGAGTTTCGTGACCAATCTACCAGATTTTACAACAAGAGAACCACAGAAGCCGGGCACCAGTCTCAGTTCCTTAGAATGCCAATAGATTATTTCATCTCAAACACAAATATAACGGACAACCGGAGCAAGGTACCATGGCCCGACAGTCGTTTCATAGGTTCCCCGCTTCCTCAGAGACCAAAGCACTTGTGATGGCTGTCAGGCTGTAATACCTTACTTTTCGATAGTCTATTTTGTTTGTGTAGAAAATTAAACTATTGGCATTTTAGGGAACTAAGACTGGTGTCCGGATTCTGTGGTTCTCTTGTTGTGGACACTCGGAGTGTCATTCTATCTGTTCAGCTCTTAGTTGCTCGGCTATAAGGAAGTTTACCTACAAAGAGGAAGTACGTAACTAATATGTGATATGAGCAATATATATTCACTATATATAGCTACACATCAACCTAATGTAAATATAACCTTTCTTTACTGTGCACTGACTGTCACTGAGACATGACTGAGAAGTATCGCGGTCAGGGCCGGATTTGTACTTCTTACCGCCCAAGGCCGACTATTACCAGCCGCCCCAACCGAAACCATATCTTACCACCTCTCTCCACACACACACACCTGAAAAGTTTTGGGCCGCTGGTGTCCACTATTGTGGCTAGTGCCGAGGTCTCCCTGGCAACGTGAAGTGAATCAATCACGTCACACGGGGGAACTGGTCAGTCAAGTGATCTACAGGTGATGGGCGTGGTGGGAGCCGTCCACCACACACACATTGTCAAAAGTGGTTCACAATTGGACATTGGGTGGGGTCAGCAACACGTAAAAGTGAGTCCTGTACCCACTGCTGTCTCCAGGGTAACCGCGCTGGCCAATCAATAATTAAGGAATGGGTACTGTGAGAGGCTGCCTTCTGTATTCTGTACTATTTGCTGGTGCTGCCCCTGGTCCTTTCATCCCCCACACCAAGTGCGTGAGAACCAGCCTTCTGTAACTGCCTGCAGCTGCTGCTATGTCATTGGACAAGGTCTGGCTTTTTGCTAGTCACACATAGGGATGCTCGGAAAATTCCGCGGAATTATGAATTCCGTGATTCCGGCCGGAATTAGGTTAATTCCGATTCCGGTAGTCAAAACGGAATTCCTATCCCTCTCAAACGGAATTCCGCGGAAATTTTATAATTCCGACGGAATTTTCCGGAATAGCTCTCTCTCTCTCTCTCTCTCTCTTCTCCTCCTCCTCCTCCATCCTCTTATATCATGCAGTAGGGAATTGCAGATTTTCAAAACAGCTTATATACCATAGCTGGGATTTGAACCCAGGACGCAGTGTATAGTAGGTAGCTGTCTTAACCTCTAGACCATGACCCACACTACATGCTAAAGCTGGCCTAGCATAAACCATACTACCATTATGATCAATTCGATAGAAAAAGTAGCATGATTAAGGATTTGTACTTTTTGAAAAGCATGCTTATATACCATAGCTGGGATTTGAACCCAGGACGCAGTGTGTAGTAGGTAGCTGTCTTAACCTCTAGACCATGACCCACACTACATGCTAAAGCTGGCCTAGCATAAACCATACTACCATTATGATCAATTCGATAGAAAAAGTAGCATGATTAAGGATTTGTACTTTTTGAAAAGCATGCTTATATACCATAGCTGGGATTTGAACCCAGGACGCATTGTGTAGGAGGTATCTGTCTTAACCTCTAGACCATGACCCACACTACATGCTAAAGCTGGCCTAGCATAAACCATACTACCATTATGATCAATTCGATAGAAAAAGTAGCATGATTAAGGATTTGTACTTTTTGAAAAGCATGCTTATATACCATAGCTGGGATTTGAACCCAGGACGCAGTGTGTAGTAGGTAGCTGTCTTAACCTCTAGACCATGACCCACACTACATGCTAAAGCTGGCCTAGCATAAACCATACTACCATTATGATCAATTCGATAGAAAAAGTAGCATGATTAAGGAATTGTACTTTTTGAAAAGCATGCTTATATACCATAGCTGGGATTTGAACCCAGGACACAGTGTGTAGTAGGTATCTGTCTTACCCTCTAGACCATCAACCACACTCAGGGCCAGGCTTTAGCATGTAGTGTGATCAGAGGTGGGACAAGGTCCTTCAGCACCCAAGGCTGAGACAGCAAAGTGCGCCCCCCCCCCCCATCCCTCCCACCCCAGCTGTCACACACTGATTGCTATTACACTAAGAGGTGCCCCCCCCCCCAAACACCTTAATCTCTACTTATCTGGCTTGCAGTCGCTGCCATGTATAACCTTTTCTTATTTCTTTCTGCTTCAAACACAATTGGGAATGACAGCTGAATGAATTGTGCACCCCCTCCTACACTGCGCCCTGAGGCTGCAGCCTCTCCAGCCTCTGCCTCAGCCTGGCCCTGAGTGTGGTTGATGGTCTAGTGGGTAAGACAGATACCTACTACCATGCAGTGTGGTTCATGGTCTAGAGGGTAAGACAGATACCTACTACACACTGTGTCCTGGGTTCAAATCCCAGCTATGGTATATAAGCATGCTTTTCAAAAAGTACAAATCTTTAATCATGCTACTTTTTCTATCGAATTGATCATAATGGTAGTATGGTTTATGCTAGGCCAGCTTTAGCATGTAGTGTGGGTCATGGTCTAGAGGTTAAGACAGCTACCTACTATACACTGTGTCCTGTGTCCTGGGTTTAAATCCCAGCTATGGTATATAAGCTGTTTTGAAAATCTGCAATTCCCTACTGCATGAGAGAGAGAGAGAGAGAGAGAGAGAGAGAGAGAGAGAGAGAGAGAGAGAGAGAGAGAGAGAGAGAGAGAGAGAGAGACTAAAATGTCCCTAATGTAGAAAATAAACCTTGACATACTGTATATCCACCACTACTCTGTGCAGGTATGAAACTTGGGTGCCTGCTCTGAGCTACCATACAAGCCATAAACTAATGAACACCTACTTCCACCTCTTCAGAGTTAGGACTTCCCATGTTGGTCAAGCAACATGCCATTATTTTCCATGGGAAGATAAAGTAAAGCCTTGCACAGCATATCACCATGGCCAGTCAGAAGGGAAGCTTTAGCATATGACCAATCATGCAAGGGTGCTAGCACCAAACAATCAAACAAACAAAGTTGTCTGCTGCTCCTTTTGCTAACTGGTGCCGATTGTTTTGTGGTCGGGACTATGGCATCATCATTGGGCCAATGATTGTACTCGATCAGTAGCAGTAACCTATCACATGTCACTGTTGCTAATAGAGTGCAGTGATTGCCCAATGACGGTGCAGTGGTCCCATCTGCGAGACCATCGGCACCAGTTAGTAAAAAGAGCAGGTGGCTGTGATTGTCCGGCGCCCCCACCTGATTGGTCACGGCAGGTCCCACTGGTCGAATGAGGAAAGCATTCGGGGATGCATGGATGATGAGGGTAGTTTGTGCGCTAGGAAGGCGGATGTGAGAGCAGAGAGGAGGCAGATGCCAGGTGGCCCAAACTGTTTTTCCAAATGTTGCCCCCTATATTGTGGCTGTTAACAGGTTAAACAAAGTTGCATATCTGATCCCATCCTTCCTTTCCTGCAGGAGGAACATTAATATTTGATGAAGCAGATATTGAGCTACAAGCAGAGAACATTCTCATTACAGATAATGGAGTTCTGCAGGTTTGTTTCCTTAAACAATGCAGTTAAATCTTAATATGGCTATACCAGATTTTTAACAGTATTACATTGCTCATCATTACATTTCTCTCTTTGACATAATCTGAAATACAGGTTGGTAGTGAGGCTGCCCCATTCCAGCACAAAGCCATCATTACCTTGCATGGACACCTGCGCTCCCCTGAGCTGCCCTTGTACGGGGCAAAGACACTGGCCGTCCGACAGGGAACCCTCGAACTTCATGGTAGGCTTGCTTGATTAAAAAAAGCCAAATTAGTCAAAGTTTCAAATCATACTTGTTAAAATCAAGTCAGGTTATTTTGGCACAAGCGCTGGGCTGAATTTGGATGCCTCATAGACTGTGTAATTTGGACGCCCGCTATAGCCAAAAAAGTCACCGTAATTTGAGTGCTGGCAATAGTCGGACTCCAAATTACACAGCCAAGAAACAAATGAGGTGATCAGTAGAGGAATATATTTTTTCTATTCCCTACGATCACCTAGCGCAGGGAGAGACGTCTCTCAGCTTCTTCCTGCACCCAAATTACATGCGGGCTGAACCATACGTCGTACACATTTAAATGACCTTTCTGATGCTAACACAGGTCAGCCACAGCGGGAGATTCAAAGGGCAAGGAGACCGCTCTACACCTTAGCTGGGATAGGGAGTGCTTGTAAACAAAAGATAGTGTTATCACCTCTTTGGATATGGCAAGAAACTCTCCACTGAAGCAAAGAGCTTTCCACTGAAGAACAAACTGCTGTGTTTAACTGTTTGAATACTGCTTCATGCAGAGCTAGATGATCCATAAGGCAAATTAGGCATGTGCCTAGGGCCTGTAGTAGGATCGAGGGCCTTGTTCATGCAAGCCCCCTCCAAATCTTGCCAAAAAAGAAATGTCGGCCATTAGGGATCAGCCAAAGTTTGTTAACTTGCCCAGGGCCCCATTTCAACCTTAAAGGACAAATGAAGCAAGAGGGATATGGAGGTTGCTATATTTATTTTCTTTTAAGCAATACCAGTTGCCTGGCTGTCCTGCTGATCCTCTACCTCTAATACTTTTAGCCATAGCCCCTGCACAAGCGTGCAGCAGATCAGATGTTTCTGACATTATTGTCTGATCTGACAAGATTAACTGCATGCTTGTTTCTGGTGTTATTCATGACACTACTGCAGCCTAATAGATCAGCAGGGCTGCCAGGCAACAGGTATTGTTTAAAAGGAAATAAATATGGCAGCCTCCATATCCTTCTCAGTTCAGGAGTCCTTTAATCCATCCATTAATCTTAATATAACCTAAACTATGGTCACTGGGAAAAAATGCTCAGCCAGTACAGCTGGTCAATAAGATGCAAAGAATTCTGAGTTTTCCTGAATTAGGAACACAGCAAGCTGCTATACCCACTAAAATTACAGTCATTAAAGGGCTGAGCAAAAGATTCTGAAAATGTAATTCTCGTAATGGGAAGTGTTTGTTATGTACTGTCGACAGAGCAGCAGAGTCTGATTGTTTGTTTTCTAGGTATTCCCATACCAGTGGTCTGGACTCGTCTGGCTCAGACTGCAGAGGCCGGAAACTCCACTCTGGTCCTGCAGCGAAGTGTCACCTGGAAGGCTGGAGATGAGGTTGTCATTGCATCAACTGGAAACAGGTACATATGAGCCTTCTATTTACCGAGGTTCTGGAAAGTGTATTGGGTTAAGGTCTCAGATGTAAGAGAGCAGAAACCGTAACTGGCTGGAACCAATAATTTACCAGTGGGCAAGGTTTTACCACAACAGACAAACTTGACCTGCATGATTTTTTGTTTTTTTTAATTAGCGAATGTGTTGCCTTTAATTTGCAATGGACCTTTTGAGTGGCCCTATTCAGATACACTATGGCTCCAGTGTGCTTCACCCTAGTGTGATCTAACCCTAAATCACCTTTGTCCAGTTGAGCATACGTGACAGTAATAAGCCTTCCTTTTTAAGTCATTGCCAAAAATCACTTTCTGGAGTCTTATGACCTGTTTAACTTTCCCACCAGGCAAAGCCAAAGGCAGAATGAGAAGAGGACCATACTGTATGTGTCTGCAGATGGCAAAACTCTGACTCTGACAAAGCCTCTGGCATACCAGCACCTGGGCATATCTGTCACCCTGCCCGATGGCACTGTGTTTGATGCCAGAGCTGAAGTTGGGGTTCTCACCAGGAATGTTGTGGTCAGAGGATCCACCAACGTGGAATGGAGCGACACCATCCCAGCCTGTCCAGATGGATTTGATACTGGTAATTCTTTTTTCTTATTGCATGATGCTTATTTTGTATATAGTTGAATGTGACCCCTCTGTTTTTTAAGTCTTAAAAATGTGTCTTAAATCTGTATCCATTATACAATGAACTTGCTGCCCCATACTGTCTCATAGACATTCAGCATAACAAGACAATATTGATGCAACACTCCAACCACTTAACGAGAGTCTGAAGCGTAAAATGAAATAAAACACAGATACTTACCTAAGGAGAGGGAAGGATCTGGGTCCTAATGAGCCTTCCTGTTTTCCTCCCGGTCTCAGCGTTACCCCACAGGCTTCCTCATTAGCAGTCCATGACCAATAGGGTTGTGGATGCTCTATTCCGGGTTGGGGAGACCTCTCGCACACTTGCGCGTGTGCAGTACAGAGCCCCCGGTCTCTGAAGCCTGAGTGCTTCCCAAGATTGCTGAAGTCTCCCCCCGGCGAGAGATACAAATGGAGGAGCCTGCAGGAGACCGAGGTCACCAGGAGGAGAATGGGAAGGCTCATCATGACCCAGAGCCTTACCTCTCCTTAGGTAAGTATCTGTTTTTTATTTTAATTTGCGCTTCAGATTCACTTGCATCTTCCTGGAGATCCCCAAGATACTTGGACATCCCCTATGACTTTCAGCTCTGGAAGCTGCCAAACAGTAGGGCAGCTCAAATGTAGCAGAACTCATAAAGACCATGCTATTAGTTTGATCAATATACAGATATATAGATTTGTAAGGCTCTGATCTTCTGTTACAGACTTTTAACAGACTCTTAAAGCCAACCCAAACCAAACATTTTTTTAATTCAAAATATTTAGTTGCACCACTCTGACACTTTCAAACATAAATAAACCCTCCTTCAAGCCTATGAGCATTTCAGTGCATGCTTTTCACCCTTCTCTTTTCATAACTAGGCAATTCCTCCTTTGCTGGACACCATCTACTCCACCAGTTTGCCGGATTCTGTCCCGGCAATATTAAAGGAAGGGAGGGATTCCTCCAATAAATGTAAAATATTTTAGATTTGTCATCAAGCAGCTGTGAAAAGGCTGCTATTTATTATTATAATTTAGAAAATAGATTTTATTTATGAAATCTTGTATTTTTAATTTGGGTCCACTTTAAAAATTCATCAGCTGATCAAACTGATTACATGCTTTTCCATGAGTTCTGCTACACTCAAGCAACTCAACCAAACAAGTGACCACATGCAGGTCATTATTACTGATGTGCGAAAATGCTAATATTCTTTTCCAATTCATTTATCGAAAATAATGAAAAAAAAATGTACTTTCAAGTAAAAAATGTCTTCCAAAATTATGTTAATAAGTTCAGAGAAAATATGTTCATTGATACTGTGAATCTGCAATCATAACAATAAAAGCTTGGATTTTCCCAGTTACATATCACAAAAATACAAAGTTTTTTTGACAAATATACTGTATTTTCAAAATTGAAAATAGCACTTTTGATGCAAAAATGACTTTGATGAATATTCTAACTCAACACTGGTGATTATAGTGGCTGGATAGTGTAATGGTTAAGGGCTCTGCCTCTGACGTAGGAGACCTGGGTTCAAATCTTGGCTCTTCCTATTCAGTAAGCCAGTACCTATTCAGTAAGGAGTTCTTTGGGCAAGACTTCCTAACACTGCTACTGCCTACTGAGTGCACTCTAGTGGCTGCCTCACTTTGACTCCAACAGGAGAAAAGCACCATACAAAAAAAGGAATTATTATTGTGGACAAAGTACTGCTTATTTTTACAAACCGGATGGACCCCTGAACTGTTCCTACCTCGTCATCTTTTTGTGCTTCATTTTGTTTGGTAGAAATAAAGAAAAGTTTTGCTGGAGAGGAGGATGGAGGGAAACACAAGTTACCCGTGCCTATGTTATAATAGATTCCCAATTATCATATTTTATTATTTACTACTAGCTGATGGCCTGGTGTTGCCTGGGTATGTATTTGGCTGGTGTTGGCTCCGCCGACCTTTTCTACCCCAACACACTATTACTCAGTTACTCAATGACCCAGTTTGTGAGCTTTGCGGTCTTTGGCATCAATAATTTGCATTGAAATGAAGCAAATCTGATTGGCTGTTTGTGGCTTCACCCCCTTTTCTGAATTTGAACCCCAGTCATTCAATGATCAACTGTATCAGGTTTGAAGCTTGTGCCATTAACAGTGCAAGAATGGCAGCAATTAAATATTCCCCATGAAAATCAATAGGTACATTTTGATTGGCTTTTGTAGGCTCCACCCACTTTTATGAATATTAACCTCTTGAGGACTGCAGGGCTAAACCCCCCTAGTGACCAGGCAATTTTTAGTTTAAAAGGCCACTGCAGCTTTAAGGCCAAGCTGCAGGGCCGCACAACATAGCACACGAGTGATTCCCCCCCCTCTTTTCTCCCCACCAACAGAGCTCTCTGTTGGTGGGGTCTGATCGCTCCCCCCATGTTTATTTTTGTTTTAATAAATATTTGTGTTGCCGTTTTTTTTTTAAAAAACCCTCTTCCTTTAAATCCCTTCCCTCCCTCGCTCCCTCGCTCCCCACAGCCGGCCAATTACGGCGATCGGCTGTCATAGGCTTCTGCCTATGAGAGCCGATCGCTCTCTTGTCCCCCAGGAGACAGCCGTGTCACACGGCTGTCCCCAGTGCAGCACTGCTGCTGATCGCAGCGCTGCACAGAGTAAATAGACAGCGTAATCGCCGTCTAACAGTCTCCCGAGCGGCAATAGCCGCTCGGAGACTGAAGGCGGGGCGGAGCTCCGCCCCCCAAGCAGGAGATGCGCGCGCAGCCTGCACGCAATCTCCTGCAAAACAGAGCCCCAGGACTTTACGCCAATTGGCGTTAGGCGGTCCTGGGGCTGCCGCCGCGGCCACGCCTGCCGGCGTGACGCGGTCGGCAAGAGGTTAATCCCAGTCACCAACTATGCAAAGTTTGAGAACCCTGCCATTAACAGTGTAAGAATGGCTGCAGTCTACATTTTCCTATTGAAATTTGTATTTGTCTCCGCCCACTTTTTGATTATGGGGATAAAAAGTATCCTATATGTTATTCCAGGTAATGTACTATGTGTGTGCCAAATTTCATTTAAATCCGTTTAACCATCATTGCGTGATTGAGTAACAGACATCCGAACTTTCACAATTATATGAGTGAGATTTATTTATTTTTGGCAAACAATCAGTTGAATTGAAGACCTATATTGGCCCAGCATGGGTATTAGGCTTCATAAGCAAGCTCTAAGAGCTGGGCCTTGAATTCACATCATGGTTTGCATTAAAATAAGAATTAGAAAAGTGAAGAAAAGGGGGTGAAAAGGGGAAACAGAAGTAGAAATAGAGGGGAGGAGAGGAAAAGATAGCTTGATTCAAATCAAGCATAGCTAGCTTTAGTTATGGTTAATTTCAATTCGGTTTTAATTCTTTTTTTATTCTTATTCTATTTTATTCTATCACAAATATTTGTAATATGTAGAAAGGGACCGATTAATTAATTTCAGTTTCTAGAAGTTATAAACATCTGTTCCGCCACTCCTTTGTTCCCTGTTTCTCATTCATTATTTATTTTTTCCGCCAAGCAGCAAATGTAAAGGAGATCAGGAAACATGGTTAAGCGATCACCTGTGTTGCAGCGCAGTCTTATTCAATCAACTAAAATTTGCAAAAAATCTATTAACCCTTCGCACTCTCACATGCAAATTTTCAAACAAATGCATTCACAGATTCACTCATCCAGGCACAACTGTTATCCCTACAGCTAAGTTAAAAGCCGGGGTTTTAGTTCACAGAAGAATGCATTCTTATGCTTAGTCACCTATACTGCGCAGAAGTACCCAGGTAAACATAGGTGTCCTAACTCTGGCCCTGTAACATGCATAGCGCAGACATGCAAACACATTCATTGCATCAAACCTATCAATGGATTAGGAGCACACATCCTGACGTCCTCTCCTGGGACAGACAGTGCATCTTACCAATCGCACAAGGGAGCTAACGTTATGTGTCCATGTGCACCATGCGCATACACCAGCACAAGCTGTGTGTATTTTTTTCATTCAGTTAACTGGTGGGACGTCTTTGCATTGCACTTAAAATGTTGACGGCAGTTCCTTGTGACAATGTACAGCTGCATAGCGCATTAGTGTGCCCATCAGACAGTGGTGTCCAGGGGCGTGACTAAAGGGGAGCAGCACCTGCAATTACAGGGGGGCCCAGAGCTGTAGGGGGCCCCAACTACCAACCTTCCCTTCCTCTGATACAGGAGACTATACTTCAGATTAGGTGTTTTTGGCCATACTTTTTTATGACCCTTGTGAGATGGGCTCCAAGTCCGTGGTGGCCACCAAGGGTAGGCAAGGGAAGGGGTGTGAGCTTTGGGGGGCCCCATCAAAGCTTGCTGGTGGGCCCCATGAATTGTAGGTTATGCCACTGGTGGTGTCTATGCACTGTCTAAAGTCTTTGCTTATCACACACATACATGCTGAAGTCATCAATGCAAAAGTAGGTCCAGGATCTTACAGATTATTCTTTCTTCTCCCAGGTGAATTTGCTATCCAGACATGTTTCCAGGGCCGGTACGGAGAGGAAATAGGAAGTGATCAGTTTGGAGGATGTATAATGTTCCACGCTCCACAATCCAACCAGCTACAGTCCATCGGAAGGATAGAATATGTGGAGGTACCTGTCTCTCTTCAGACATGCGGGGGATAAATTCAGTCCAAGCACATATAGCGTTTACAGTAGTTAGTGCAATCCAACATGCTATACTGGGATGGTACCACGTCATCATGGCGGCCGGCGTGACAGTACTGTGGATGTGCGGTTTAAACGCGTATGCGCAGTACTGTCACGCTGGCCGCTGTGATGACGCGAGGCGACCTGTGTGGTGACGACTGACGTCATCTTTTCCGGAAGGGGGAGCCCGTCACTTGGTCCCGGTGTCGCCGGGAGCCATTTCTGAGCAGGGCCTGGGAGAGGAGCCAAAAGGACGCCGAGGGACCTCCCGACCTACGGTGGGCTGGAGAAAGCCCCAGGTAAGTTCAGATTTTGTTTTTATTTACTGCCCAGAGTCCCTTTAAAAACAAAAATTCAGGCAATCACATTGTATGATTTTTAAAGAATTTATTTGTATTGCACTGCTGCACATACAGTAAGTAACACCTGGCAATCAGCAAGAATTCCGGCTCTCAAAGACCTGTCTAAAAAGTCCACCTCTACTCCACTCATTAATCTAAATAAGTAGAACCTGTCAGATCTTTAAAGGCACCATGCATTGCATGGAAGTTTCCCCTGCTCATTACATGTCCAGGCCCATTTGAAGTTTGTCAAATGACCATCTGGATGATCCAGAGGAGGCATGGAAGAAAGTTATGTGGTTAGATGAGACCAAAGTCCAACTTTTTGGTCTAAACTTCACTTGCCATGTTTGGAGGAAAAAGAAGGATGAGTTGCATCCCAAGAACACCATCCCTACAGTGAAGCTGTGATGCATGGGGTTGGTAACATCATGCTTTGGGGGTGCTTTTCTGTGAAAGGAACAGGATGCCTGTGCTGTATTAAGGAGAGGATGAATGGGGCCATGTATGGTGAGATTTTGAACAGCAACCTCTTTGCCTCAGTCAGAGCATTGCAGATGGGTCCAGGATGGGTCTTCCAACATGACAATGACCTGAAGCACACAGCCAGGATAGCCAAGGGGTAGCTCCATAAGAAGCATGTCAAGGTTCTGGAGTGCAGTGTCAGACTGGGACTGGGGGTGGAAAAGCTGGGGAAATCCACCTGCTGGCCAAGCAGCAGTAACCCTGAGTTATCATTTCTAATAGAAACCTGTAGAAAGTCTTCACTATGAGCAGCAATACCTGATTACTGCTGCTTGGCCAGCAAGTGGATTCCCTCAGCTTTACCACCTCCCAGTCCAATACTGCTGGAGTGGCCTAGCCAGTCTCCACACCTAAATCCAATAGAAAATCTTTGGAAATAGCTGAAACCTCATGTTGCTCAGCAACAGCCCCGAAACCTGATAGATCTGTATGGACAAGTGCGCCAAAATCCCTGTTGCTGTGTGTGCAAACATGGTAAAGAACTACAGGAAATGTTTGACCTCTGTAATTGAAAATAAAGGCTTCTGTACCAAATATTATAAGCTCAAACACTGGTGTACATGACAGAAGGGGGCCCCAGGCTCCGCCAACACCTGGGACCCCCAAAGCCACATGCAATACCAAAAGGGGGGAGTGCAGGTGAGCCCCGGTGCCCCCACCAAGAGGGGATTCACCTTAACTGCCTCTAAATACTGAAAGCAAAATACAAGGAAAGCAAATGCTCACTCCCAGCCAGCTCTCTGCCATATATATTGGTCCTCTGCTGGTCACATAGTCTAGGATTATGTGGGACAGAACCCTCTCTGCTGTTTTTTTTTTTGCTAGACCTTTACAGCTCCTACTCGATTTGGTACTACAGACACGGGTGTATACAATTACACTTGGCTGACGGGCTGTCTATAGAGTGATGGCTGGGAGTGCTTGCTTCTCTTGTGTACCAAATATTAACACTGATTTTCTGTGCAGCAGTGCAATACAAATAAATTCTTCTCACACAGTCGGAATGCAACTACAATGTGAATTTAAGACCCCTTCTTGATGTCTAAGTGGAAGAACTTGCAAAACTGCAGTGTTCAAATACCTATGTTCTTCACTGTATGTGTAAGTTTATACTGGAATCTGTTGACACGGTCATCGTTATTGGCAAGGGCATGTTCAGGCAGGCTAGGTCAGAAGTGGAGGTAACAATCCAGGGATAGGATAGGGTGCAACCATGTAAACTGACAGAGCTATATGCAGCGAGTGCGTGGAGATAGCTTGTATCCCTTAGCAGGATGCATTCCTACATCCTGCCTTGGACCCCTTCAGGTCCTGGCACTCCTGGCACTCTGATTGGCCCAATAGACTGCCTGTCAAGTTATGTCACATGACAGGCAGTCTATTGGGCCAATCAGAGTGCCAGGATCACTTCCTTTACAGTTACTGGATCCGAAGGGCTTCAGGGAGGTATGTTCAGAATGGGTAATAGCCGGCATTAGCTACAAGCGCTCGCTATGCTGGGTATAGCGAGCGCTCATATGACCACAGGTAATAATGCACACTATGCTGCCAATAGCGCGCATAGCATGCATTAAGGCGCGCAGGGTTAAAATATCATGAGTAACAGCAGATTACTTGCGCTATTTGTCTTAGTGAATCAAGCCCATAATGCGTATTGTCGAAGTGGTACCTGCTTCATTAGTGACTGCCAGTAAACTGTCAAAGCTTTCCTAGTAGTAAGACAGGTCTTGGCTAGCGTTTGATCATCAGTTTTGAATGAAGCTTAAAATGAAAGAATTGCATTTATGCCATGGCTTTAGAAACATAAAAGAACAAAAATATGAGCATTAGCAAACTTGTGTTTTGCAGGTTGTCCATGCAGGTCAGGCTTACAGGCTTAACCGCCATCCGATCAACTGGCACTTAGTAGGTGATCTCCAGTATACCTCCTATGTACGAGGCTGTGGAATCCATCAGACCTACAACAGAGCTGTGTCCATTCACAATACTCACCAACTTCTTGTTGAAAGCAACGTTATTTATGACATCATGGGAGGCGCAATCTTTATTGAAGATGGCATTGAACATGGAAATATACTTCAATACAACCTGGCTGTATTTGTTCAGCAAAGTACCAGTCTCCTCAATGATGACATTACACCAGCTGCTTTTTGGGTGACAAATCCCAACAACACTGTTCGGCACAATGCAGCTGCAGGTGGCACACACTTTGGCTTCTGGTACAGGATGCATGACCACCCAGATGGTCTATCCTATGACCCAAACATATGCCAGAAGTGGCTGCCACTAGGTGAATTTTACAATAACACTGTCCATTCTCAGGGGTGGTATGGACTTTGGATTTATGAAGAATATTATCCCATGGTATTAGGATATTGCGGTTCTGGATCTGGAATACCATCTCCAGCTGTTTTCAAATCATTGACCACTTGGAATTGCCAGAAAGGGGCTGAATGGGTTAACGTTGGTGCAGTTCAATTCCATAACTTCACCTTGGTAAATAATGAAGATTGTGGCATAGAAACTAAGAGGGTTGTACCAAATTATGTTAGTAGATGGGGTGAGAGCAGTGGAGCAGTCCTTAAAAACGCCATTATTGTTGGCCATCTTGATGAGCTAGGCAATAGCACCAGTTACTGCACGGCTAGGGGCATATCTCTGCCCTTGGATGATGGACTCACAGTTTCATCTATTAAGTTTATGAATTTTGATCGTCCAAACTGTGTAGCGACCGCTGTTGTTGGATTGTGCTATGACAGATGTGGTGCTTGGAGTGTAAGATTTGATGGAATACAGTTCTTTAATACGTCAAATAAGGGAAGTTTCCGAAGGGAGAATGAAATCGTTTTCATTGACAAGGACGGGACCCTTACAGGTAAAAACAACCTTTTAAAATTGTGTTTTTTCATGGTATTTTAGAGCCAGAATTGAGGATAAAATATTGTTTAGCATGCTAGGCAACACCTTCCAGTACAAATATATGCAATTTATATATATATATATATATATATATATATATATATATATATATATATATATATATATATATATATATATATTACAGTATGCTAATATAACACTTAACAGACCAGAATGGTTTATACTAGCCCACCACGAGGCTTGTTCCTGATTAAGAGCCTGCCCTCTAAAACGTTTTGCTTGATTGTACCAGGACAACGACTTTTATGTCTTTGGCTTCAATTCATAAACCATTACCGCATGCAGTAATGTAAAAAACAGCTAATTTCACCAAGCATTTAGGAAAATGTCAATTCATAAAGGCTGTTACTGCATGGCAATTGGCAAGCTGAAATTACCGACTTGTGCGGTAAATTTCTCAACACACATCAGTAAATGTCAATTCATAAACACTAAAACATGTGGTAAAGCCCGGTAACATGTTCGGTATTTACCTCCAGCTCTGATAAGTTGGAAACTAGCTTCAGCATGCAATAGCACATGACCGACTGGAGGATAGAGCCAATAGGATGCCCCCTCCCCTCTGCTCTCTCTCTATTGGCTCTGACAAGTTCTCGGAGGGGATGAGTTTCTCTATCCCGGACGCAGTGGCATTGTTAGGGCTACATAGCTATATGGATGAGAGTGGAGTCAGACATGTGTTTCACCTATTTGACTGTAAATCCACTGTGCTCAAGTGTTCCCACACTTTGTTGGCGTACGTTAAAAAAGGGCGCCGGGAAAAAAGGGCGCAGGGTTTTAAAAGATAATCATGAATAACGTTTAAAAAAAATTTGTGTTATATTTCGTTTAAAAATAATGTTTTATAAAGTTATAAATCATTAAATAATGTGTATAAAATCGGCAATTTTAAAAACGTTAATCTTCCCTGTTTAAAAATTGAAATTTATAATAACGTTTTATAAAACATTAATAAGAATTTTACTAAAGCTATCCCTAACCCTACTCTCACACAGAACCCTCCCTGTACCTATCCCTAACCCCTAGACCCCCCTGTTGGTGCCTAACCCTAAGACCCCCCCTGGTGGTGCCTAACCCTAAGACCCCCCTGTTGGTACCTAAACCTAAGACCCCCTTGGTGGTGCCTAACCCTAAGACCCCCCTGTTGGTGCCTAAACCTAAGACCCCCCTGTTGGTGCCTAAACCTAAGACCCCCCTGTTGGTGCCTAAACCTAAGACCCCCCTGGTGGTGCCTAAACCTAAGACCCCCCTGTGATAAGCATTAATAACGTTTTTAAAAAAATATGGTGCGGTTTTTCGTTTAAAAATGTAAAAAAAAAAAAAATTGTACGGTTTTTCGTTTAAAAGTAATGTTTTTTCATACAATGTCATCATTTTATGATTATTACTGTTTTTGTACAACTTTTACACAGGTATTTATACTATGCTATTGACATTTTACCTGTACGTTTACTGTATTGTTATATTTGAAAAATTTCAATAAAAACTATTGTTATTGGTAAAAGTAATGTTTTAAAAAATATTGTACTGTTTTTCGTTTAAAAATAATGTTTTAAAAATTATAAATCATTAAATAATGTGTAATCATGAGAAACAGTTATAAAACATTAAAAGTCTCTGGGCGCCGCTTTTAAAACGTTTTTTTTCTCCGGCGCCCTTTTTTCCTGTTGGGCGCCGATTAAACGATATTTATTATGGGAGTGAATGGCGGCACCCTTTTTGTCCACCTGCCTCATGCGCCCAAATTTCCTGCTTCCCTTTGTTGACTGTAAGCCTGATGGAAAGGGAGGATTGGAAGTTCTCTAGATTCTGGCTCAGATGTTGCAGGCTCCGTCCAGAATCAACAAAGCCAAAAATAAATGCAGTAAATTTTTAGTTCCAGCTTTGACTTTTTGAGTTAATTGCATCCTACCATTACAACATTTTTCATCTACAGTATGTCAGGGTCACTTGGTGGGAATATGTAAAAGGAATGAAAAAACTTTTTGACAAATATAATTTTAAAGTTGTAGCATAAAGCATGTTATTAACCCTGGTGTAAGTCAGATTTCAGTATTTTTGCTATGTATGTTAGGGCTGCTAGTGAAAACCTGGAAGCTTTTGGTCTTAGAGACTAATCAAGCACTCTGGTCCCAAATATCACACAAGGCAATCTGTGTGTGATATTTGGGACTTTGATGTCTCAGCCTTGGGTACTGGAAGACCATTTCCCAACCTTTCTTCCCACAACCCCAAAGCATACATGTATTTTAAAAGTTGATGAACAAAAGAGAGATGGACCCCAGCACTTGAATCAGAGGTACTTTATTCAAGACAGTACAAAGTTACAGCAAAGTACAAATGACCACCTGTGGCGACAGCTGTTTCATGTGTAACCACACCTCCTCAGGACAATTGGGCCCTACTGATATGTTGGTTCATCAAAAATGGGCCTTAGATCATGTTAGGGATATTAAACCATGACTATGGTAAGGATTATATTGTGAGTTCCTCAGAGGAGGGCATAGGTGCATGCAGCCTGTACAGTGGCACAGGGGCCCCATGTCCTCTGGGGTCCATGCAGCTGCACCACAGTCAGGGTAATTATCCTCTGCATTCATGCATGTGTCACTTCATGTAGTTGTCTTTCCCAACTAGAAATGATCAATGATATGCAATTTTTTTCTGAGTTTGTGCAAATTTATATGCAAATATATGCAGTTTGAAAATGGACCAATCAATTTAAACCCAGGTTCAAATGTATTGGTCCATTTTCAAGCTGCATACATCTGCATATAAATTTGCATCAACTCAGAAGTATTTGCATATCATTGATCATCCCTATCCCAACATGTCATTTTCCCCATGTGGCTGTGAGAATCATTACTTTGTGAAGATGGCAACAAAATAATATTATTATTTTTATTATTATTGATATAGAAATACTCAATAATAATAGGACAGAGAGACTTTAGACAATGACTATGGTAGGGATTAGACTGTAAATTCCTGTGAGAATGGTCAGTAACATGACTGTACTGTGTAAAAATCACTGTGGAAGATATCAGGTACAGAGTAATAATAGGAAACATCCAAGCAAAAAATAACATCAAAATCCACTTACCTGGGGCTTCCTCCAGCCCCTGGCAGCCGTCCCGTGCCCTCGCCGCAGCTCAGGTGGCTCCCGGTGTCCTTCGCTGCAGAAGGTCGGCTTCTTGTGCGCTCCACGGGGCGAGTCACGTGGTCCCGCCAACGTCATCAGGTCTGTACTGCGCAGGCGCAGTAGTACTGAACCTGCGCAGTACAGACCTGATGACGTCGGCAGGACCACGTGACCAGCGCCGTGGAGCGCATAAGAAGCCGACCCGGAACCCAACCTGGCGAGGTTGGCTTTTGCAGACACCGGAACTGCAGCGAGGGCACAGGACGGCTGCCGGGGGCTGGAGGAAGCCCCAGGTAAGTGGATTTTTATTTTATTTTTTGCTTAGACCATTCCGTAGGCTTTTTAAATTTTCTTTATAAGTTTTTATTTTTTTTTAGGGACATGAGTGACACTGCTGCATGAGGAGTAGTGATAATTGCTTGTAGCAGTCATGTATCAGACATAATTAATAGGTAGAAAATATGTGCTACCTTAAAGGGACACTTAAGTCAAACAAAAAAAATGAGTTTTACTCACCTGGGGCTCCCAATAGCCCCCTGCAGCTGTCCGGTGCCGTCGCCATCTCCCTCCGATCCTCCTGGCCCCGCCGGCAGCCACTTCCTGTTTCGGTGACAGGAGCTGACAGGCTGGGGACACGGGTGATTCTTCGCGTTCCTGGCCACAATAGCGCCATCTATGCTGCTATAGCATATATCATATATAGGGTTGCCACCCAGCCGGTATCTGGCCGGCCCCACCAGTAAAATCAATAAAAAGCCGGCACCGGAATAAATGTTTCACCGACACGTTTATCTGCCGGAAAAATTAGCCCCAGGCTCCCAGCTGAGTAACCTGGAGACAGATCTCCCTCCTCTCTTCTTGGATTGGCTGACCATACACTGCCAGCCAATCACCAGTGAGGATTCTCGGGAAGGAGGAGGAGCCGAGCAGACCGAGACAGTCTGTGAGCTAGCCTTCCCTGAGCTACGTCTGCGACTTTGCGTGCCTCCTGTGAATTGTCCTCCAGGCATGTCTGCAGGGAGCTGCTCTGCTCAGCTCAGTCACAGGCTCAGTGTGTGTGAAGGGAGAGAAACAGTCAGAAGTACGGAGACACGTGTCTTCAGCAGTCAGAGCCAGCACATGATTACTGTGCTTCTGTGTGAGCTGGCCTGGAATGTGCAGGAGAGGACAGGTGGTCTGCTATCATTCCTGTGTGGTCGTGTGTGCAGTACGATGAGCCAGCCCAGCCCCCTAGGCAGCAGCAGTCAGCAGTGATAAAGAGTGGAGAGAGGTCCCCCAGACAACTTCTCACAGCTGAAGTGCTGTGTTACAGCAAGGAATCAGGTACCAGAGTGACATAGTTTCACACACACAGTGTGTGTGTGTGTGTCTCTCTCTCTTCACCCCCCCCCCATCTCTCTCTCTCTTCACCCCTCTCTCTCTTCAACCCCCTCTCTCTCTATCTACCAGCCCCTATCCTCCCTTCCAGACTCTTAAGGTGGCTATACTTGGCGGCCAATTGACCATCCGATTCGATTATTAGAATCGAATTGCATGAAAATCGGTGCTTGCCTGACCAACAAAGCGGCCAATTTGGGGGCTAAAATTGGTCTTATCGTTGATCGCGCATGCAGCAAGATGTCAAGCCGAAATTGGTTGGTCAGGTGTGCGGCGGTATGGGGGCCGATTTCAGAATGAACGACGAAACCCTGCCACTGTCTGCGTAATGCAGTGTGTGCATTTATACATTACCTGACCTGTAGCAGCCTTCCGCGGTTGTCTCTCCATCTCTCCGGGTTCTAACAGCCACATCCACGCTGGCGGTGCATAGGCGGAGGCTGCTACAGGAGAGGTGATGTATAAATGCACACACGGGGTAAGGGGGGGTGTCACATTTATACATTGGGGGACAGGGACGGATCTAGACCAAGTTGCCCCAAGTTGCGCCTGGGGCAAGGTCAGGTTTCGGCGCCTAAACTGCCATTCCCCATCCAAATTTTGCCGCCTTTTTAGGAATTCAACAAACTGCGCCTGGGGCAAGAGACCCGCTAGATCCGTCCCTGTTGGGGGACAGCGGCGGGGTGGACGTTGCGGCTCAGCCGATTCCCTGAAGATTTCATGCAGAGATTGGACGGGAATCGGCCTGCAGTATATGGGCAGCTTCAAAAAAGATGCACAGCTCTCTCTAATCAGATTCGATAAATGTGTCTCTTTATCAAATCTGCCCATAATCTGCTGATGTATAGCTACCTTTAAAGTGCCCATTAATGATACAATTCTGCAGCTGAACCTTTCTGTGGTAATCAGGTAGAAATGATCAGTCATACCCATTAATGGCCAAATTCCTGCTAGCCAATTCGATGAGATCGATATGAAAAATAGGTTGATTCTGATAATCTGATCGACTTGGTTACAAGTTATTCGGTCATTAATGGGGCAGGACCATTGCATCTGATCGATTACCGCAGTGATTGGAAATGATCTATCGGTCGTGGAATTGTATCATTAATGGTCACCTTTAAAGTGTACCTGTAGGAAAAAAGTGCCCCAAGGGAGAACTTACCTTGGGAGGGAAAAGCCTCTGGATGTTAAAGAGGCTTCCCCCATCCTCCGCCGTAGAGGGGATCCAGCGCTGTGACCCCCCAAGATCTCCTTGTTGGCATGTGCACTAGTTGCTTCCCGCTCAGTTTCTGGCAGAAATAGCAGAGCCTGATTGGGTCCAATCTACTTTGTAGGCGCCACGTGCCTGTGCAGTAGAGCAGACCTGATCGAGCCCGGCTATTTTTGCCAGAGTCAAAGTGGAAAGCTGCAACTGCGCGCAGCGACAGCGGGGTCCCAACACTGTATCAGGCTGGCTGTGGAGGATGGAGGAAGCCTCATTTCGGATTCAGCGGCTTCCCCTTCCCGAGGGAAGTACCAACCAGGGGCAATTTTTAACCTTACCGGTGTTCTTTAAACTATTTAACATTTGTATTTTTTTTTGTAATTTTTCTTGTGCTATTTTTGAAAAAGAGCCGTAACAAACCCCTCCCACTTTTAGGCCACACCCTCCAGGCCACACCCCAAAGCCGGTATTTTCTCATTCAAAAGGTGGCAACCCTAATCATATACCATATAGCAGCATAGAGGGTGCTAATGTGTCTGGGAACGCGAAGAATCACTCGCGTCCCCAGCCTGTCAGCTCCTGTCACCGAAACAGGAAGTGGCTGCCGGCGGGGCCAGGAGGATCGGAGGGAGGCGGCGAGGGCACCGGACAGCTGCAGGGGGCTATTGGAAGCCCTAGGTGAGTAAAACTCATTTTTTTTGTTTGACTTAAGTGTCCCTTTAAGGGCCTGAGCACAGGCCCTAAATAACAGGAGTTCTTCATACACACAGTAGTACCAGTACCACACTCTGTACTCTTCCCCAGTCATCTTTGGTATAAGAAGCATCTCTCTGAATATCATTTTTTCATTTGAAAAGGTAAAAAATGTAAGTCAAGAATTCAGCCTTTCATGAAAAATTGATCCATGTTTGCAATACGTGAATTCGGTACTTCATTTCATCCAATGCATTGTTTCTCATTGCAGGTCAGACAGGCGGGAAAGTGGTGCCATACAGCGGGCTGCTTGACCCCTCGCAGTGCAGCCGAAGCCGTGAATGGAGCTATGGTTTCCCCGGTTATGTCTGTAATTCCACTGTCAGCTTCCACCGGCTGACTTGTGATTGGGCAGATCCATATTGGTTTATTTGGTGGGGTAGCAGAATCTCAAACTCATTTGGTAGGTTTGCTGATTTACTGCACATATATCTGAGCACTGCCTTCCTCTGATATCAGAAACCCACAGCCAATGACTGAATGTATGTGTTACTCTCAGGGGCAAACCCAGGATTTTCAAGAGGGGGATTTCTGAAAGGTCTCCCTCAGCCAAGCACAATACAGTATGATAATATGGTAGGATATCTTGCTGTATACACACAATGCATTTTCGCATCCGACCGACTGACAACGGGATAGATCAGGAGCAGTTTGGATACAAATAATAATGAGGACAGCCAACATTGGTAATGAAGGGAAAAGTGAAGCATTCACACAGCAGGGCACAGGGCTGTGCTCATTCAGAGCTGCTCCATGCTCTATACACATGCTGCTGCTACATCCAAAGTCACCTGTAGCAGGGAAAAAAGGGGGCAGTGCTGTGAGCTCCTGGATCCCTGCAGATATTCTGGTGTCTCAACTTGTGCCTGTCCCCAGACACTGCACCGCCCTTGTCTGAGGGGGGATTCTGGGCAGCTGTAATCCCCCCCCCTGCGTTTGCCTATGACTCTCAGACTTCCTGGCAATAAAAGGTGTGTTGCCAATACAGCTACTGTGATTTATAAACATGATCATCTGCTACCCGACCAAGGATGGCATCATTTCACAAACAGCAGTTTGTCACTTGGTTGCAGGCTGCTGTGGTTAAAGTCTATAGTGAGTGGAAATGGTAACTGTGGGGCAGCACAAGCCATCTATATGAAAGGTGTGCAGGTCGGTGTGCTGCCAAATGAACCAGTGGGCTTCTACATGTGTGTCATAAATGGCTATGCGGAGAACTATTAGATAGCATTAGGTAGCATGAAATATTAAAAATACGGGGTAATTGATAAAGGCTCTCATACTCAATTGCCCTTGGCATCTGATACTTTTTATTGATTGACCTGAAGAAGTGGGTTAATTCCACAAAACGTGTTGCCCTTGCTATATGTGCTAATAAAATGATTTTATCCGAGAAGCTATTGACCATTCCAAAAGAGAGCTCTCTTTGCAGCTCTCTTTGCAATTAGTTTATAACCTATTTTACTTTTTTTTTTTTTTACATTTGGCCATCTCCAACCATCAGATACCACCTGTTACACCCAGAGCAGAATCACCCACTAGCCAACCTAGGCAGGCGCTTGGGGCCTAGCAGGTCTCAAGGGGCCCACCTGCCACCTACTTTGACCGCTCTCCACTTCAGCTTACCAAAAGGACCACAAGGTTATCTGTCACTTGACAGGCAGCCGATTGGGCCAATCAACATGCGAGGATCATGTCCTATAAAGCCACTGGACCCGACGGAGCTCAGGGCAGGATGAGTGGAGCGGCCATTAGTTACAAGGAGCGTGCGTAAGTTACCAGTGCACGCTACACAGCACTACCGCAGCTTAGCGTGTGCTCAGCTCGCGCTCCTCTCATTAAGCTGTGCTGCTTTAGCAGCTTTATGAATCAAGCCCATGGAGAGGTGATCATTACTACTACACACCAAAATAATGAAAAACTAATCCAGCAACTGAAGCGGGCCCCTCAGGTCCAGGCCCCCCGATTGCGGTCACCCTCTGCCTCCCTATCAGGGCCGTATTTGTACTTTTTACTGCCCAATGCCACAGTCATCTGCCGTTCCCTTCAGTATAGATAGTCAGATGAGCCCCCCCCCCCCCCCCACAAGTATAGGTAACCCGATGACCCTTCCTACCTTCATCTCCCAGTTTAGATGGTCTGACAACCCTCCCTTCCTTCCAGTATAGTTATCCTGATGACCCCTCCCCCATCTCTCTAGTATAAAAAGCCAGATGACCCTCCTCCCCTTCCATATAGATATCCTGATGATCCCCCTCCCTCCAGTATAGGTAAAAAGGTGACCCTTCCCTTCCCCCTAGTATAGCCTGATGCCCACCCACCCATGATCCTGTGGTGCCCTAGGCCATGGTCTATATGGCATTGGCTTAAATCTGGTCCTGATCCCTATTGCAACGTCACTGCTTTTGATTGTCTTTTGTTTGCTTTTTTTTTCTTTCTATCCTGTTAGTATTTTCAATAACATATTTATTTATTCTGCAGGCTCCACTTATTTCAACTACTACACACCATCCTTGTTGCCTAATGGTAATTCTTTCAGCTGGGATTCCGACAACATGAATGTGTTTTCAACTGGCGGATACGGCTGCATGTTCTATGGGTTTAAGGTATATTTCCAGCTGGTAAACCAAATTCGATAAGGATGGAATGGTACCTGAGATGAGCAACACCCTTGTATATATCCTTACCCGAGGCTTCCTCCAGCCCCATAAGGTCCATGGGCTCCCTTGACGTTCTCACGGGCTGCACTGATCTGTAGATACCCCCCCCCCCCCCCAGTATTCTGGCTGGTCGTGGCCAGTTGAGGGCCGCGCTCCCATGCCCAGGAGCATTCTGCACCTGTGCAGTACTACATGCACAGAAGAGCGCGGCCGGCCATAACACCGGGGGCGATATCTATTGAAGGAAGCAGCCAATGAGCCCACGGACCTCATGGAGCTGGAGGAAGCCCCAGGTAAGTATAAATACAGGGGTATTGATTGTCTCAGGGTCTCTTTAAGGTGCTCTACCATCTAGCGATGTAAGGGCAGATGAACCAAGAGACTGATCTCTCTCTGATCGGATACCCTTGGGGGTGGGGGAGGTGCATAATTGCTATACTTTAGGCCCAGGAGGGTTACTAGCTGCAATTGGGGACCAAGAGGAGTTAAAGAACTTACAGTGTCAAATGTGTAAAAAAGTTAAGTACCTGTGTTTATTCTGTATCCACGGAGGACGCCATGCATGCCCTCCGTTTACGTCCGCCGGGTCCCCCGCTCTGTTCCAGACCCCCGGTCAGCTCCCGACCCCGCCGCCTGGGTCGGGCTCTCATGCCACATGTAAAATGGCCGACTGAGCTTGCCGCGGCTGTGCAGTCCGCATAGACGCAAGTGCGGCTGCGCGGCTCTTGAGCTTCCCCCCTCCCCCCCGTTCCATGCACAGGAGACAGCCTGTAGCGAGGACGCAGTGGGAGGAGCTTTACTATAGGAATTTCATAATATAGGAATGTCACCAGAAGAATATCGGTCATTTTACCGATATTCTACTAGCGGCAGTCTCTGGTGCTCTTTTTAGCGGGCACCATTTTTATAGGTATGCCCCCGTGACTGATCAGTAACAGAAGGGTGTTGCCCAGGGATTGCTTACAAATGTTCAGAGGACAACTTGCTAATAGAGATGGCGCAAACATTAAATTTTCGGTTTGCAAATTTCAAACTCGAATTACCATAAAAGTTCACAAACAGGCGAACCGCCATAGACTTCAATGGGCAGGCACATTTTAAAACCTATAGGGACTGTTTCTGGCCACAAAAGTGATTGAAAATTTGTTTCAAGGGGCCTAAAACCTGTACCGTAGCATGCCGGAGGGGGATCCATGGCAAAAGTCCCACCAAAAATGTATTCCTACATTTGTGGAATAAAGTGCTTTAAAACGTCGTACATGTCGATCGGGTAGTGTAAGGGTTATGCCCGCTTCACACTGACAGACCAATCACTGTGTTTACCAAGATTGAGCGCTAACAGGTCTGTAAGGCCCTTAGGTGTGTGGTGCTGCATGTGCGCTTAACTGAACGGATCAGCGTGGGCGTGGTGGCCACCAAGCAGCAGAATAGCTCAGCATTTATTTATTTTTTAAATAATTGAATTTAATGTGAATGTTTGTTTTAAGCCTGGGGAGGCCCTTAGGCGTGTGGTCTACAGCCAATTTTTTTTTGTTAGGCCTATTTGTGAACTCCTCCATGCTAACTAGTTACGCGGCCATGCAGCCACGCGAGATTTAGCGCTAACAGGTCTGTAAGGCCCTTACGTGTGTGGGTACTGCATGTGTGCTTAACTGAATGGACCAGTGTGGGCGTGTAGCAGAGGCCACCATGCAGCAGAATAGCTCAGTCTACAGCATTTGTTTTTTTTAAGTAAATAACTGTAATATGAAAAAAAAAGTTTATTTCAGGCCTGGTGAGGCCCTTAGATGTGTGGGTGCTGCATGTGCTCTCAAAAGCACAGACCAGTTTGTCATGTAGCAGAGGCCATGATTTGCAATAGGAATTATTAGGGGAAACATACGATGGCACCAAACAGACAAGTGTCAGTGTACAACAACATTATTATTATATTTTTTTATTTTGACTTATTTGTGAACTCCTCCCTGCTAACTAGTTATGTGATCATTCAGCCACGCCAGATTGAGCCTTAACAGGTCTGGATGTCATGGATATACATTTTACATGCCAAAAAATTATTTATTTAAAAAAAAATTACTGTTTGTTTCAGGTCTGGGTTACATTGACAAGAGATGCTGTGACTTGGCTCTGTACATGATGGTGCAGGTTTATATCATTTAAGAAAAAAAGATGTTTTGTTGCAGCCACTGTAGCAGAGGCCAGACAATGGCCTCAATTCACTAAGATCATGCTGGAGATAAGGCAAGAAAAAACTTACCTCCACACAGTGAGAGAGTTAGAGATCAGGTAGTGTAAGGGCTAGCTGGCTGCTGCTGCTGATCCCAGATGAACACACATCGCTCTCTGCGAGTGTCTAGAGGAGCCAGACTCCCACTTTCTTCGTAGGAACTTTTGCACAGCAGCAGACAGATCTTTGTCTCCGAGCAAACATTGCCTTGATAAAGGGGTCCCACGTGGCTCCGCAACATTGGCCATATTGTTTTACATGGAACCAATAAAGATTAACTTTGGACGTGCCAGCTCTTTTCCTTGTTGAATAGTGTAAGGGCTAGGCCTGCTTCACACTGACAGACCAAACTCCCTGTTTAACACACTGCAAACAACCGCCAAGAGCATTGTCAATAGCAGTGGTGCTCAAATACCCCTTTTTAAAATTCGAGTTTGGTCGAATTCGAATAGTAAATTATTCGAGGTCAGTCGAATATTCGAGTCGAATAATTTTTACTATTCGATTCGACCTCGGACTTCGAGCTCACTATTCGAGTCGGTATTCGAGCTGATTATTCGAGCTGACTATTCGAATTGGCCTTAAATAGCTTCCAACACTTGTTTTGAGGGTGAATGATGCAAGAAACATCTTTTTTTCCAAGTAACAACAGCAAGTGATTATGTGGGGATGTTCCTTTAAAAAAAAAAGGTGGAAAGAGAAGTTGTGTCCAGAATTTTGTTCAGTACTGTATATACTTCTTCTTCTATATCTTCTTCTTTTATATCTTCTTCTTTTATATCTTCTTCTTCTTTTATAATTTCTTCTTCTTTTATATCTTCTTCTTCTTCTTCTTCTTCTTCTTCTTCTTCTTCTTCTTCTTCTTCTTCTTCTTCTTCTTCTTCTTCTTCTTCTTCTTCTTCTTCTTCTTCTTCTTCTTCTTCTTCTTCTTCTTCTTCTTCTTCTTCTTCTTCTTCTTCTACTATATCTTCTTCTTCTTCTTCTTCTATATCTTCTTCTTCTTCTTCTTCTTCTTCTTCTTCTATATCTTCTTCTTCTTCTTCTTCTTCTTCTTCTTCTTCTTCTTCTTCTTCTTCTTCTTCTTCTTCTTCTTCTTCTTCTTCTTCTCCTTCTTTTTCTATATCGTCTTCTTCTTCTTCACTTATTTCTCTTTTCAATTTTTTTTTTAAAGAAATGCAGCTATTTTTGAGCGTAACAAATAGCTGGTGGCGCACGCATGTTGGAAGCGCCATTGTATGTGCTCCCTGGCAGTGGAAACACACAGACAGCAGGAGGTAAATTCAGCAGCAGGAGGAGGAGGATGAGTGTGTGGCAGCAGGCAGTCAATGAGGCAGGCAGCGTGACATAATAGCCCTGGTACCTAGCGGTGATACCAGGGCTGTAAATAAACACAGCAGGCAGGAGGTCCCAGACAGCGGTCGTGCAGCCCACATCGTGTCCAATACACAACTGGGACAACACAGTTTTCAACCCGGGCACCTCTGAAAAATTAAACCTTTTTTTTTTTTTAATGGTTTTGTAGTTTTGGTTTTACAACCAATTACACAGATATAGCTATTTTTTGAAGTAATAGCTGGTGGCAGAGTGGCAGCAGAAGGTAAATCTGTGTACCCTGACAGTGGGAAACACAGACAGACAGCAGAAGGGCAGTACACAGCAGCCCACTGTAGGTGTAAAATGTGTGGCTGCAGGCGACGTAATAGTCAAAGTGAACCAGGCTGGCTTAGTGAGCAGGAGCCAGGAGGTGGTAAAGGGTGGTAAGGCACATTAATGATGGTTCTTCAGTTCATGTCCCCCTCTCGCCAACAACAGTCAGGGGAAGTCCAACACACACCTAAGTACAAAAGGCACCTGAGCTCTAAACACCCACGCCAATAGGAGCAACACATGAGGATAGGCAGCACCCAAAGTCAAAGCCATCCTCCTCCTGGTCCACTTTCTTCAGCTACGTCAACCTCTGCTGTCCTTTTATCTTCTCAACCACCCTCCACTCTGCCTCTCACCTTGAGCAGTTCCTGATCATCTGCCCACAGTCAAGTGTCTGTGAAGGAAATTGGAAGAGGTGGACTCTGAGGTCTTTAAAAATGTGTTGCGATTGGGACACTGCAGTGGAAGGTACCCAGGATAAATTATTTTTCAAAAAAGGCAATCCCCAACCTGTACCATAATGTGGAAAGCCAAGTCAATCTCTGACACACAGTGTTGGGGCAAGGGTCCATCTGACCACTGATACCTGGTCTGCTAAGCATGGTCAGGGCAGGTATATCACCTATACCACACATTGGGCAAACCTGCTGACCACTGACAAGCATGGAATGTGTGGCTCTGCAGTGGAGTTGGTGACACCACCATGAACGGCTGTAGGTGTAAAATGTGTGGCTGCAGGCGACGTAATAGTCAAAGTGAACCAGGCTGGCTTAGTGAGCAGGAGCCAGGAGGTGGTAAAGGGTGGTAAGGCACATTAATGATGGTTCTTCAGTTCATGTCCCCCTCTCGCCAACAACAGGGGCCAGGAACTCGCCTTCCACCCACGCCTGGTTCATCTTGAGAAACGTCAGTCTGTCCACAGACTTGTGAGACAGACGTGAGCGTTTCTCGGTGACCACGCCACCAGCTGCACTGAAGCAGCGCTCGGACAGCACGCTGGAAGGGGGACAGGACAGCACTTCCAGGGTGTACTGCGCCAGCTCGCTCCAGATCTCCAGGCGCTTGACCCAATACTCCATGGGATCAACAGGGGCATTTCTGTCAAGCCCGCTGTAGGACCCCATGTAGTCAGCCACCATGCGGGTCAGGCGCTGGCTGTGACCGGAGGAGGATGCTGCTGCATGCACCTCCTCTCTAGTCACTGCTGCCGGAGCCTCTACAGTCCTGTAGAGCTCGTTGCTGAGAGACAGCAGGTCTGTGGGGCGCTTGCTGCTGGATGCAGGCACCTGCTGCTGCCTCTGTGCTGGCTGGACAGTGGGGGTGGAAGGCTGGGGGAAGGCTTCCTCCAAGCGCTCAACAAGGGCCTGCTGCAAGCTCCTTATTTGTTGCGCTGGGTCTCCTCCTGCAGGCGGCAGGAACTGGCTCAACTTCCCCTTGAGGCGTGGGTCCAACATCATGCTGATCCAGATGTCCTCCCTCTGCTTCATCTGGATCACCCTGGGGTCCTTGCGCAGGCACGTCAGCATGTGCGCTGCCATTGGGAAGAGGCGGGCCACGTCTGCTGGCACATCGACGGCAGTGCTGTCCTCCTCATCCTCCTCCTCTGCCGCCTCATCCTCTCTCCACCCCCGCACCAACTCAGCTGCGCTGTGCTGATCCCCCTCATCAGCAGCAAGGTCAGGGACCTCCACCAAGTCCTCCTCCTCCTCCCCCTCAGAGGTGGACTGTGCAGCTGCTTGCCGCTCCTGCTGGTCCAAGGCTGCCGCTCCCTGTTCCAGCAAAGCATCGAGGGCCCTGTTCAGCAGACAAACCAGGGGCACCCACTCGCAGACCATAGCATGGTCCCTGCTCACCATGTTAGTGGCCTGCAGAAAGGGAGCCAGCACTAAGCACACCTGCTGCATGTGCCTCCAGTCATCATCGGGGACGATGGACGGGATGTTGCTGGTCTTGTCCCTTCTCTGAGCGGCGGAAACAGTGGCCAGGGCAAGGTACTGGTTGACAGCGTGCTTCTGTTCAACCAGACGCTCCAACATCGCCAGGGTGGAGTTCCAGCAAGTCGGAACGTCAAGGATCAGCCGATGGCGTGGCAGCTCCAGCTCCTTTTGCACGTCTTCCAGGCTCACACAGGCTGCAGCCGAGCGCCGGAAGTGACGCACAACGTTCCTTGCCGTTTCCAGCAGTTCGCCCATCCCCTGGTAGGTGCGCAAGAACTTCTGCACCACCAGGTTTAGCACGTGGGCAAGACAGGGGATGTGGGTCAGGTTTCCCCTGTCTATTGCGGCAACCAGATTGGCCCCATTGTCGGCCACCACCTCTCCGACTCTGAGGCCTCTGGGGGTCAGCCAAATCCTCTCCTGCTCCTGGAGTTTGGCCAACACATGGGTTGCCGTCAGCTTGGTCTTCCCAAGGCTGACCAAGTGCAGCAGCGCTTGGCAGTGGCGGGCCTTCACGCTGCTGCTGAGGCGGGGGGTTTGGCCAGGTGTGCCGGAGGATGGCAGAGGATCGGAGGAACCTGCTGCAGTTCCCCGACCCTGCGGGGTGGCACCACCCACTGTGTTGCTGCTGTGCCCGCTGCTGCTCTCCCATCCTCACCACCTTCCACCAAGCTGACCCAGTGGACAGTGAAGGACAGGTAGCGGCCTGTCCCGAAGCGGTTGCTCCAGGAGTCCATGGTGACGTGGACCCTTTCATCAACCGCGTGCTCCAGCCCTCGCTCCACATTGGCATCACAAAGCGGTGCAGTGCAGGAATGGCCTTGCGGGCGAAGAAGTGTCTGCTGGGGAGCTGCCAGTCTGGGGCTGCGCAAGCAAGCAGCGCACGAATGTCGCTCCCCTCCTGCACGAGCGTGTACGGCAGAAGTTGGGAGCACATGGCCCGTGCCAGCAAGCCGTTCAGCTGACGCACGCGACGGCTGCTGGGAGGCAGAGCCCTAACCACCCCCTGGAAGGACTCGCTCAAAAGGCTCTGGCATGGCCTTTTGCTGGCACGGGAATCAGCAGACACAGCAGAGGAGGCCACTGAGGACTGGCTGCCAGAACAGGCCTCAGTGTCGGCGGCAGGAGTTGCAGAGGGGGGAGGAGCAGTGCGTTTCCGCACTCCTGCTGGTGCTGCTGGAGGAGCAGGAGGGCGGGTGGCTGCTGTTGCTGCTGCTGCTGCTGAAGGCTGTGCAGTGATGGGTGTGGTGCCACTGCCAGCACCAGATGCCTTCAGCCTCTGGAACTCCTCTGCTGGTGGAAATGTTTCGCAGCAAGGTGGTTGATGAGCGAGCTGGTGCTGAACTTTAAGGGGTCTGCACCTCTGCTCAACTTCCGCTGACAGTGGTTGCAAGTGGCGTACTTGCTGTACACTGTGGGCATGGTGAAAAAGCGCCAGATTGGTGACAAAAACAACCCCCTACGGCATGGAACCGCTGCTGCCTGTCTCCCTGTGGTGGTTGGGGGGGGGGGGGGGGGGGGCTTGGGTGCGGCTGGTGGTGGTACTGGCAGATGCTGCTGCTGCTGAGCCTGAGACACCAGCAGGCTGGGGGACCTGCCTACTGCTGCCAATGCTTGCAATGATGCGCCTCCTTGCAAGGCCCACAAGCGCATCCGCCTCCTCCTCCTCAGAGCTGCTGATGACGACATCCCCTGGAGCTGGTGGCACCCAGTCTCTGTCTGTCACCGTGTCATCATCATCCTCCCCCTCCTGAAACATGTCCTGCTGGGATGATGACCCCCCAAACTCCTCTCCTGATGCATGGATGGGCTGCTTGACTGTCGCCACAGTCTTGCTGTCCAATCCCTCATCCCCCAAAGTGCCCATCAGCATCTCCTCCTCCAAATCGCCAACAACAGCAGACAATTGACTCATCATGCCTGGGGTCAAAAGAGTGCTGAGTGACAGGTCGGCGACTGACGGTGAACTGGCCTCCTTCCCAGGCCCTGCTGGGCGGCTGCTGCGAACAGGGGTGGTGGTGGTGGTGGTGAGGGTGGAGGCCTCGGATGCAGAGCTGATGGCGGGCTGCTCATCCTCCGTCATCAGTTGCACCACAGTGTCTGCATCCTTTTCCTCAATGGGACGTTTCCGACCCGGCTGGAGGAAAATCGGAGCAGGTGCTACACGCTGCTGCTGCTGTGTCTCTGCAGTGTGAGTTGCAGATGCTCCTGCTGGGCGGCGCCCAAGGCGTCCACGGCCAGTGGCTATAGGAGGAATGTTAGCCACTGACGCTGCTGCTGCTGCTGCGGAACTGTGCATGGTGGCGTGGCCGCGCCTGCGGCTTGCCACAATGCTGCTCCCTCTCCTCCTGATTCCCTTGCTGCCCTTCCCCTTGCCCAGACCGTGCTGGCTGCCACTTCCAGACATCTTCGATGTTTTGGGCGTAAACACAAAAGTTTTTTAAAAGGGCGGGTGAAAAGTGGGGTACTTTAATGGAGTGGGTTGGTGGGCGAGGTGACTGAGTGAGTGTCTAGTACAGTAAGTAAGTAGTAACAGAGTCAGTAAGTACAACTAGAAGTTACAATAATCAGTAGTAATAATCACAAGGAAATAGAGTGTGTGTACACAGACAGTGAGTGAGTGCACGCACACGCAGGAGCTAGCCTATGAACAGTGACTGAGTGTCCCTACTAGTACAGTAAGTAGTAACAGTAAGTACAACCAGAAATTACAATAATCAATCAGTAATCAGAAGGAAATAGAGTGTGTGTACAGTACACAGACAGTGAGTGCACGCACACGCAGGAGCTAGTAGCCTATGAACAGTGACTGAGTGAGTGTCCTAGTACAGTTACAGTATATAACTATTCAGAAGGAAATAGAGTGTGTGTACACTACAGTACACAGACAGTGAGTGCACGCACACGCAGGAGCTAGCCTATGAACAGTGACAGTCAGTGAGTGTCCTAGTACAGTTACAGTATATAACTATTCAGAAGGAAATAGAGTGTGTGTACAGTACACAGACAGTGAGTGCACGCACACGCAGGAGCTAGTAGCCTATGAACAGTGACAGTGAGTGTCCTAGTACAGTTACAGTATATAACTATTCAGAAGGAAATAGAGTGTGTGTACAGTACACAGACAGTGAGTGCACGCACACGCAGGAGCTAGTAGCCTATGAACAGTGTCAGTGAGTGAGTGTCCTAGTACAGTTACAGTATATAACTATTCAGAAGGAAATAGAGTGTGTGTGCACTACAGTACACAGACAGTGAGTGCATGCACACACAGGAGCTAGTAGCCTATGAACAGTGTCAGTCATTGAGTGTCCTAGTACAGTTACAGTATATAACTATTCAGAAGGAAATAGAGTGTGTGTACAGTACACAGACAGCGAGTGCACGCACACGCAGGAGCTAGTAGCCTATGAACAGTGACTGAGTGAGTGTCCTAGTACAGTTACAGTATATAACTACAATACAAAATACAATCAATCAGTACTAAAGGACAGCAGAAATACTGGTATAGATGAGAAATAAACAGAGGACAGGAGAGAACAGCTGCCCACACAGGCAAGGCCCTGAGGCCTAAAGCTGTAAGCCTGCAGCAGCTGTCTGAGTCTCTCTCTATGTAACACAAAAGCTACTAACTAAAATACAATGTCTATCTAACTAACAACAATATAGGTGTATATAGGAGGTGTATGTGAGCAAAAACACTAGGTAAATGACCACAATAAAGCTCTTGCTAAGCCAACGCACAAAGGAGCAAATCTCTCTCTGTGCAAAGTCGGGCAAGGACGGAGAAACGGAACATGGCGGCCGCTATTTATAGGGTAGGGGCTGGCCAGGGTCCCCCTCAGTGATTGGCCGCCGTCAGAGGGCCTGGGAGCCCTCTGATTGGCTCTAAGGACATCAATCTGGGCTATGACGCTATTCGAGCTCGGTATTCGAGCTCGAATAGCGCTGTTAGCTCGAATAGCGCGAATAGTAAATGGGCTATTCGAGTTCACTCGAATAGCCCATTCGAATAGCTCCAGCTATTCGGAGCTCGAATACCGAGCTCGAATAGCTGAAAAAGAGCTTGAATATTCGAGCTACTCGAATATTCGAGCTCTGCTGAGCACCACTGGTCAATAGTTAACACCCTTAGGACATACAGCGGGATACGAAAGTTTGGGGAACCTTGTTAATCGTCATGGTTTTCCTGTGTAAATCGTTGGTTGTTACGATAACAAAATGTCAGTTACATATATCATATAAGAGACACACACAGTGATATTTGAGAAGTGAAACGAAGTTTATTATTGGATTCACAGTAAGTGTGCAATAAATGTTTAAACAACATTAGGCAGGTGCATAAATTTGGGCACCACAAAAAAAGAAATGAAATCAATATTTAGTAGATCCTCCTTTTACAGAAATTACAGCCTCTAAAGGCTTCCTGTAGGTTCCAATGAGAGTCTGGATACTGGTTGAAGGTATTTTGGACCATTCCCCTTTACAAAACATCTGTAGTTCATTCAGGTTTGATGGCTTCTGAGCATGGACAGCTCTCTTTAACTCACACCACAGATTTTCAATTACGTATATTCAGGTCTAGGGACTGAAATGGCCATTCCAGAACGTTGTACTTGTTTCTCTGCATGAATGCCTTAGTGGATTTTGAGCAGTGTTTAAGGAACTGTCGCGAAAATCTTAAAATTTAAAACGCATACAAATATGACGTACGTTTCTTCCTGAATAAAATGAGCCATAAATTACTTCTCTCCTATGTTGCTGGCATTTACAGTAAGTAGTACAAATCTGATATTACCGACAGGTTTTGGGTTAGTCCATCTCTCCATAGGGGATTCTCAGCATGGCCTTTATTCTTTATAAAGACACCCCCTGAAAAAGATTTATACAAAGATGCTGACCAGCCTCCCTGCTCATCGTACACTTTTTGGCAGTTGGATGGAGTAACTGCCATTCACTAAGTGCATTTTGAAAATAAAGAAATCCCTGTAAACCCTCCATGAGTAGATGGGCTAGTCCAAAACCTGTCGGTTATCTCAGATTTCTACTACCTACTGTGACAGCAACATAGGAGAAAGGTAATTTATGGCTCATTTTACTCTAGAAGAAACGTAATCTTTAATTGTATAAATCTTACATATATTTTAAATTTTAAGATTTTCACGACAGAGGTCCTTTAAGGTCGTTGTCTTGTTGAAAGATCCAGCCCCGGCACAGCTTCAGCTTTGTCACTGATTCCTGAACATTGGTCTCCAGAATCTGCTGATACTGAGTGGAATCCATGCGTCCCTCAACTTTGACAAGATTCCCAGTCCCGGCACTGGCCACACAACCCCACAGCATGATGGAACCACCACCATATTTTACTGTAGGTAGCAGGTGTTTTTCTTGGAATGCTGTGTTCTTTTTCCTCCATGCATAACGCTCCTTGTTATGCCCAAATAACTCAATTTTAGTTTCATCAGTCCACCGCACCCTATTCCAAAATGAAGCTGGCTTGTCCAAATGTGCTTTAGCATACCTACAGCAGGTCTGTTTGTGCTGTGGGCGGAGAATAGGCTTCCTCTGCATCACTCTCGCATACAGCATCTCCTTGTGTAACGTGCACCGAATGGTTGAATGATGCACAGTGTCTCCATTTGCAGCAAGATGATGTTGTAGTTCTTTGGTGCTGGTCTGTGGGTTGACTCTGACTGTTCTCACCATTTGTCGCTTCTGTCTATCTGACATTTTTCTTGGTCTGCCACGTCAAGCCTTAATTTGAACTGAGCCTGTGGTCTTCCATTTCCTCAATATGTTCCTAATTGTGGAAACAGACAGCTGAAATATCTGAGACAGCTTTCTGTATCATTCCCCTAAACCATGATGGTGAACAATCTTTGTCTTCAGGTCATTTGAAAGTTTTTTTGAGATCCCCATGTTGCTACTCTTCAGAGAAAATTAAAAGAGGAGGGAAACTTACAATTGACCCCCTTAAATACTCTTTCTCTTAATTGGATTCACCTGTGTATGTATGTCAGGGGTCACCGAGCTTACCAAGCCAATTTGAGTTCCAATAATTAGATCAAAAGGTTTTGGAATAAATAAAATGACAAAAGTGCCCAAATTTATGCACCTGTCCAATTTTATTTAAACATTTATTGTGCAATTTATGTAAATCCAATAAACTTTGTTTCACTTCTCAACTATCACTGTGTTTGTCCTATATGATATATTTAACTGACATTTTTTATCGTAACAATCAACGAGTTATACAGGAAAATCATGACGATTAAAAAGTTTGCCCAAACTTTCGCATCCCACTGTAAATGTTAGTCCTCTCTGCGTCAATCTTTGTGTAGTGTTGGCTGTGGTCGTGCGCTGATTTTGCAGTGTGGGCCCAGTGTTGGCCTAGTAGGCTTAATTGATGATCACCTGAGGTGACTAGAAAAAAGGTTTTGCCAAAAATTATCCAGCCAATTGAATTTGGTCTGTCCACAATGAAGCAACAACCTTAACTTGGGTGTGCAAAATGACCATATAGGTCATTGCTTCATTGAGATATACAAGCCCCTTTACCACGACAAGGTAACGAACACGAAGGGGAATTGACATGTACATGCATTTTTTTGTTGTTGCAGCCACTGTGTAGCACCACAGGCCAGAAATATTTGGCATGTACAGTCACATGCCAGAAAAATTAGGTTCTGTAGCAGCCGCTGCTAAAAAATTTGGGTTTTATCTGTAGGAAATGTTAAAGAAACGCTGCGTGTTGAACCCTAGTTGGTGGTGGTGGAGAAGGACAGCTGTCACTGTGTAGGTAGTCAAGTAAGTCATGCAGCATGCAAAGATGAAAGACACCTGTGTAGGGACTGAGTCACAGGTCTTCCAGCTGACAGTACCACTCCAGGATCAATACCTCATTCATCTTAATAAAGATCAGGTAGTCAACACTTTGGTGACATAGGCGACTTCTCTTGGCAGTTACAATCCCTCCTGCTGCACTGAATGTCTTTCTGACAGGACGCTTGAGTCGGGCAAGCCAGAAGTTCAATGGCAAATTGTGACAGCTCTGGCCACAGGTCAAGCCTGCACACCCAGTAGTCCAGGGGTTCATCGCCCCTCAGAGTGTAGATATCGGCAGATAAGGCCAGGTAGTCCACTACCTGTCGGTCAAGGCATTCTCTGAGGGTGAATCCTGAAGGGCTGTGGTGATGTGTTGGACTAAATAAACTGCGCATGTTCGGCAGCACCAACATATTAGTACAGTGTTGTGTAGAGGAGCATACAGCAGCAGCAGTAGAGGAGGACACAGCCAAGGATGATAGCAAAGAGGATGGAGGAGGAGTAGGAGGAGAAAAGGAGAAGGTGGCAGAAGGCCTGCCTGCCGTTCATGGTGGTGTCACCAACTCCACTGCAGAGCCACACATTCCATGCTTGTCAGTGGTCAGCAGGTTTGCCCAATGTGTGGTATAGGTGATATACCTGCCCTGACCATGCTTAGCAGACCAGGTATCAGTGGTCAGATGGACCCTTGCCCCAACACTGTGTGTCAGAGATTGACTTGGCTTTCCACATTATGGTACAGGTTGGGGATTGCCTTTTTTGAAAAATAATTTATCCTGGGTACCTTCCACTGCAGTGTCCCAATCGCAACACATTTTTAAAGACCTCAGAGTCCACCTCTTCCAATTTCCTTCACAGACACTTGACTGTGGGCAGATGATCAGGAACTGCTCAAGGTGAGAGGCAGAGTGGAGGGTGGTTGAGAAGATAAAAGGACAGCAGAGGTTGACGTAGCTGAAGAAAGTGGACCAGGAGGAGGATGGCTTTGACTTTGGGTGCTGCCTATCCTCATGTGTTGCTCCTATTGGCGTGGGTGTTTAGAGCTCAGGTGCCTTTTGTACTTAGGTGTGTGTTGGACTTCCCCTGACTCAGTATCTTGTGGCACAGGTTGCATATGGTATTGCTGTTGTCAGAGTCAGACTCACAAAACAAATGCCACACTGGTGAGCTTTGGGATGACAGCATTCTGATAGTGGTGGAGTAGTAACAGCAGAAGTTGGCGGGCTGGTTGGCTGGCTGACCCCAGTGCCGATACATGCTGTGTGGCAGTGCCACTAGCTCCTTGCGATGACCTCCCTCTGCTTACAACTTATCTTCTCCTCCTCTCTGTCTCCCCATCTGAATTCTCCCCCTCTTCTTCATCTCTTCTTGTGGGCACCCACGTCACAGCCATGGACACATCGTTATCATCAGCAGCAGCAGGTACATTGTCATCATCCTCACACCTTAAGTCTGTGACAAATCAAAATACAGCCACAATAGCGCTTATGATGCTGGGGTGTATTGTGCTACTGTACACGGAGTCACTAGGAGTGTGCGCACCTCTGTTACATGTAGCTCAAATAGTCTGGGATAAATCAAAATACAACAACAATATCACTTATGATGCTGGGGTGTATTGTGCTACTGTACACGGAGTCACTAGGAGTGTGCGCATGTCTGTTACGTGTAGCTCAGATAGTCTGGGATAAATCAAAATACAACAACAATATCACTTATGATGCTGAGGAGTATTGTGCTACTGTACACGGAGTCTCTAGGAGTGTGCGCACATCTGTGATGAGCAGCTCAAATATACACTGCACTGGACAGTGAGTGGACGCACAGGTTTGTGATAAATCAAAATGCAATGGCACTTATGATGCTGGGGAGTATTGTGCTACTGCTCACAGAGTCACTAGTAGTGTGCTAGCTGATTGGCTGCCATGTGTCTGCTTACTGTGAGGTAAGGGGGTGAAAGTTTAGCTCAATGATGCTGTGTAAAGGGGGCGGATCAAACATGTCATGTGTTCACCTGAGGGGGCGGGCTCGAACACCTGTACTTTGCTGCAAAGTATTCACCAGACAAATTCTTTGGGCCATCTCTACTTGCTAAATGAAAAAGAAAGTTGTAGCTCTGTAAAGCCATTTCCGTAATTAGCTTTGATAATTGTACTTCCCTGACAGACAATTATGTTTCTTATTATTTACAGAATGACGACTACTTGATGATTTCCCACCGTGTTACGGAGTTAGCGGATATGTTTAATATAATTGACATGCGTAACGGGTCTACCCAGAATCTGACTTTTGCAAACCACACAAATGGAGACTGGCACTTGGATACCAATTCAACTACGGTCACCTACCTGGGTAAGTACTTTCTAACATTTACTTACACTGTTACTACAGTCATGCTGAATGGTTTCTGACTCTTTTGAGTAAACACTCCATACGGTTTAAATTATTTCACATTGCAAAGCGTGAAGGTAAAAAATGGAAGATGGATCAAAAAAAGGATAGAAGTAAAGATGATGACCTGTAGGCTTATTCTGAGTCAGTGACTTAAAGTATTAGAGGCGGAGCATCAGTACAGAAGTAAGGAAACTGGCATGGTTCATTAGAGAATGAGGATGGCAGCCTCCCTATTCCTCTCACTTCAGGTTGCATTAACCAGTTCGGCCTATCTGGACGAGCTTCCTCGTCCAGATAGGCACTGCGGCTGCCGCCGCCTCGTGCGCGCGATTAGCCCCCCGATCAGTGAATGGGAATATAATTCCCATTCACCGATCTATCTTCCCTGCAGAAATACCGACGCTTTCTCTCCAGAGAGCGCGGTATTTCTGCCCCCAGGAAACATTTCCCCTGCTTTTAAGTTCCTAGATGCGAAATCGTTCGCATCTAGGACTTTTTTCACTGTGGCCATCTTGTGGCCGAATAGTAAACTGCACCACAATTCATTTTTAATAAAAAAAAAAATATATTTTACATTTAAAATTAACAGTTTCCCTCCCACACCAAAAATTACCCACATACACTTTTTTTTATTAAAAATAAAAATAAAAAATACAATTAAAAAAACCCAAAAACAACATAAATAGTTACCCAAGGGTCTGAACTTTTTAAATATGCATGTCAAGAGAATATGTTATTATATTATTTAAAATTATAAGCTTATAAATAGTGATGGACGCAAATTGAAAAAATGCACCTTTATTTCTAAATGAAATATCGGCACCATAAATTGTGATAGGGACATCGTTTAAATGGTGTAATAAGCGGGACAGATGGGCAAATAAAATACATGAGTTTTAATTACGCTAGCGTATATTAATTTCAAACTATAATGGCCAAAAACGGAGAAATAATGAATTTTTTTCATTTCTTTCTTAATCTTCCTGTTAAAATAGATTTAGAAAAAAATAATTCTTAGCAAAATGTAGCACCCAAAGAAAGCCTAATTAGTGTCGGAAAAAACAAGATATAGATCAATTCATTGCGATAAGTAGCAATAAAGTTATAGGCGAATGAATGGGAGGTGAACGTTGCTCGGATGCATGAGATTTTCGGACTGCGGTGCTGAACCGGTTAAAAGGAAAATGTAATGGGGGATTCTAACTTTCAGCTTTACGTATGTATTGGTCACCATTTCCCCAATTAAACTCTACTGTAAACAAATCCATACAAAATGTATTTTACTTAGGATCGATTACCTCCCCATTTATTATAGCTACCTAACGGCCGCCTCACGCCAATGGCTGTGACCGTGGCGGCAGCCCCAGGACCGCCTAACGTCAATTGGCGTCAAGTCCTGGGGCCGGCTACTGCAGGATCTCTGCTTGGGAGGCGGAGTTCTGCCCCGCCTTCAGTCTCCCAGTGGCGATCGCTGCTCGCGAGACGGTTATACAGTGAAACCCTCATCTAATTAACTTGTATAGTGCTGTGATCTGCAGCAGCGCTGTACTGGGGACAGCCATGTGACGCGGCTCTCCCCTCCATAGGCTGGGGAGTGATCGGCTGTCATAGGCTGAAGCCTATGACAGCTGATCATGCTGATTGGCTGGCAGGGGGAGAAAGGGAGGGAGCAGGGCAAAAAAAAAGACAGATTTATTTAAAAAATAAAGAGATAAATATTTGGTAAAAAAACAACAAACATCTGGGGGTCGATCAGACCCCACAGACAGGGAGCTCTGTTGGTGGGGAGAAAAAGGGGGGGGGATCACTTGTGTGCTGAGTTGTGTGGCCCTGCAGCTTGGCCTTAAAGCTGCAGTGGCCAGTTAAGCCAAAAATGGTCTGGTCTTTAGGGGGGTTTAGCACTGTAGTCCTCAAGTGGTTAAAGAGACTCTGAAGTCTCCCCAAAAAAACATTTTTTTCTTCAGTATCTTCATTAGTACTAATTAGTGATGGGCGAACACCTGGATGTTCGGGTTCGGGAAAGTTCGCCGAACATGGCCGAGATGTTCGGCATGTTCGGGCCGAACCCCGAACTTTCCGAACATCCAGCTTTTGGGGGCCCTATGGGGTCGCAGGCATAAGGGGGGAGCATGCCCCGATCGCGGGGGGGGTCGGAAATTCCCCCCACCCCCTCCGCTAGCGCTCCCCCCTCTGCCCGCTTCCCCATAACAAAGTTTCAAGAAGTACCTGCTGTGTCCGGTGGTAGTGTGGGTGGCTGGCAGTGGGCGGCACTATGCAGTGACTGAATGAGGAGGAGGAGTCCGGAGAGTGACGCGTTGAGGGAGGCCGGGCAGCGGGCGGTTCACTGCTGAACCGCCCGCTGCCCGGCCTCCCTCAACGCGTCACTCTCCGGACTCCTCCTCCTCATTCAGTCACTGCATAGTGCCGCCCACTGCCAGCCACCCACACTACCACCGGACACAGCAGGTACTTCTTGAAACTTTGTTATGGGGAAGCGGGCAGAGGGGGGAGCGCTAGCGGAGGGGGTGGGGGGAATTTCCGACCCCCCCCGCGATCGGGGCATGCTCCCCCCTTATGCCTGCGACCCCATAGGGGGGCCGTATTCGGCCGAACAGGGCCCTGTTCGGCCGAACAGGGGCCCTGTTCGGCCCTGTTCGGTGGCCATTAGAAGTTCGGGGCGAACCCGAACTTAAAAGGCCGAACACCATCAGGTGTTCGGCGGAACGCGAACATCACCCGAACAGGGTGATGTTCTGCAGAACCCGAACAGTGGCGAACACTGTTCGCCCAACACTAGTACTAATGTCCTACCTAAAATTCCGCATCGCGGCTGAAATTTCCTGGGGCAAAAATCCACAACTTTCCTGGTCATGGATTTTGCTGCCCAGGGGAGGCAGAGCTTTGGGCTGTAGCTCTGCCTCCATGTGCATCAGTCAGCATTGATCGCCGCCTCTTCCCGGCCCTCACAGTGAAAGAAGACTGAGAAGGGCAGGGAGAGGCGGCAATTAGCTCAGATTGACGGGAGTAGAGGCAGAGCTACTGCCCAAAGCTCTGCCTCTACTAGTAAGCGCTGCCCAAATCTTTCCCCAGGGATTTCGGGGGTTTAAATTGTGATTTCTGTGGCGGGGATGCAGCGTTTCAGGTAGGACATTAGTGCTAATGACGATACTGAAGTAAAAACAGGTTTTTTGGAGACTTCAGTGTCTATTTAATTACACCAGTTCTTCTTCATGCTTTTTGTCACATCTCTTATTCTCATGTTTTTTTAGATACAAAAGATATCCGGTCATATCAGCTGAGATATTGCTGTGACCAAAACGAACAATCCTGCTTCAAACATAAACAATCCAAAAAATGGTGCTAGAAGACTGTGATATGATGATTGCAAATTATACTCTTTTCTTTTGTCATCTCTTGTTAAGTTTTTATTACATGCAGGGCCAGCCTTAGGTTTCATAGCGCCCTGAGCGAAACCTGATTTTGGTGTCCCCCTCCCCCCCTTTCATCCTCTTCACAGGTGCGTGGGCACGCACACACACACACAGACCCATATGCAATTCACTTTTTCTCACAGGAGGATCACCATTAACCTCCCCTCTGGCACTCTTAACCAAACACCCCCCTCCCCCTTACATAACTTCACAATAAGGAAAGACACACATTCCACCCCTTCCCCCCCATCATGTCAAAATCTGTCATGGGCAGTCTCTCACTGCTCCTCCGGGCTTTAGACCAGGCAGTCACTGCTCTGCTCGTCCTCCAGAGTGACTCCCCACCCAAACTCCTGATGTGTGGTTGCAACACCTTCTGCAGCCTAGCTGTCACTACTCTCACTAGAGCCTCTAGAGCAGGGCTTTTCAACCCTGTCCTCAAGTACCACCAACAGTGCATGTTTTGCAGAAAACCACAAACATGCACAGGGGAGGTAATTAGTGTCTCAGCAGAGCTGATTAACTGCCTCTGTATATTTTCACAAAACATGCACTGTTGATGGTACTTGAGGACAGGGTTGAAAAGACCTGCTCTAGAGGGCGGCGTGTGCACACACAGTGTTGTCAGCAAGAGGCAGCCACCGACAGCAAGAGGCAGCAGCAGGTTTCCAGGGGCAACAGGGGTGGGCGGAGCTACTACTTGCAGCAGCTACAGACAGACCCGGACTTAAGTACAAATGCGGCCAGGGCCAGACTAATTAGATGAAGTCAGGAGGGCGATCTGTGCTGTGCATGTCCGCCCCTGGAAGCCGGCACCCTAAAGGCTGGCTATAATTACATGCTGTGTTTTAGAATTTTGACACTGCACAAAAAAATATCAATGCAAGTAGTTTAGGAAGATCATTCTAATGCCTAACTTTTTTTTATTTTACCTTAGTCTCAGGAAAAAACAGCCTTCCTGTGGCGGGACTGCTGGATCCAACCTTGCCAAACATTTATGTAAATTTCAGAGCCTACCAGTGCTACTTCAAGAGCTGCCCTACTACTACTACTTCGAGTCCAGCCACAGTCCCTGGCCCTGTCCCAACAGACTCCGGACTGTACATGTGAGTATGCTACAAAATCAAATTTTTTATTCTATTGTCCTGATTATTGATTGATTTTTTTTTTTCAAACCCACCATTACACCAACTTAGTTTTTGATGTGTGGATACATTTTTTTACTTTTGGGCAGCCCTGAATTCAGTCATACCGTATAAACAATGTTTTATGGTTGTCTTCAATGTGCTTCATACAAAAGTTTCTTCAATACTTTAACTTATAACAACAAAAATATATAATATCAAAATCAGTACAATACATTTTGTACATTAGGACACATTTTCTAAATATGTATGAATGTTTGTAATTTGAGTGAGTGTAAGTAAGGGGATATTCTTAATCCTCATTTTCATTACATATGTAAGTGTTAAATGCATCATACTCAAAATGGAAAACTTTTAGCAATGGAGTCCCACAAGGTTCAGTACTAAGTCCAGTTCTGTTCAATTTATTTATTTATGACCTAGAGTATGGATAAGTAAGTCATGTTGCCATCTTTGCAGACTATAGAAAATTATGTAGAACTAGAATCATCTGCAGTCAAATGGCAGATGAAACTAAATATAGATAAATGTATTGGCCACATCAATGCTATAGCACCATGTAAACTAAATAGAATATAACTGGGAGCATCAAACTCAGAGTAGGACTTGGCAATGCTAGTTGATAATAGGTTGAGCAATCTATGTAACTGTAGCCCTAATGGCTCCTATACCGTATTCGTGAGTATCACTCCAATATAGTCCCTATGGCTAATAGGGATTAGCACAAGGAGTTTACTGAATTCCAGTTCTCACAATATTAACTTGAAATTTAGAATTCACGGAATTCCAACATGTACAAATTCATAGCAGGTAGCAGCCTCCGTTGAAGCGCATACATAGTGCGAAACGGCCGTCAGGCAGTTTGTGCCCAGCACCCACCGCACCACCGCACTACTTATATATGGTATGTGACTTCCTGTGACACTTTGTTTGTGTATGGTTTTATCGAATGCTTATATGGAATAAAGCACCTGCAGTGCCGATAATACCTCCTTCTCCTCATTTCTATGCATATGTACAAATTCATGTTTGTGCAATGCAAACGTTTTTTATTCTTTTTATCGAAATAGTGGACACATGTTTTCTGAGCATGCAAGTGAAGAAAATAAACTGATGAAGTAATCAATTGTATCTATCCTTCTACTCCTAAAAATAACTTTTAGATATCCCACAGTTTTATGTAATGTTTACATTTTTTTTTTTTAAATGTACGATAGATTTATTGTTTTTTTCTCAACTCAATGACAGCCTGTCCCGTGTCCCAGTGAGCTCAAATATATGAACTTTTAACCTTTTTATATGTCCCCTGCTCTTCAAAGCCCAGTTCTTCACCTGTAATTCCTTATTAGTGAGGGACGCTAAAGTCTGACTGGGTCCGACTGGAGAGAAGCTGTGCGTAGCATAGCAGAATATGAACTCTTTCCGTCAAGGAAAGATGAAAAGGAGCACACAATAGGTTTCTGTTTGCTTCCCACTGTACATACACATGACTATCTCATGTCACCTGTGACTTAAAAAAAACACCAGGGAAATCTAAAAAATGAGCTTTACTTACCTGGGGCTTCCTCTAGCTCCTAACAGCCTATGTGTTCTTCGCCGCAGCTCTACTCCAAGTGAGTCTCACAGGGCCCCCTCCGAAGCAGCCGTGGACCCGGCGAGTTTCAGCAGCCACTGCGCATGTGCGAGTGCGCGGCTGCACCGCTCGCGCTCCCATAGCCAGAAGGGTCCTGCGCTGGCGCAGTACTTTTGCACCTGCACAGGACGCTCCCGACCACGTGAGCACGCTGGTGAGTGGCACGGCCGCGCAATCGCACAAATGTGCAGTGGCTGCCGACCTCACCGGGTCACCGGCTGCTACAAAGGGGACCCCGGGAGACCCGCTTGGACTGGAGCTGCATTGGCTGCCAGGGGTGGAGGAAGCCCCATAAGTAAAGCTCATTTTTGTTTAGATTTTCCTGATGTTTCCTTTAAAGAGAACCTGTACTGAGTAGAAATATTTAAAATAAACACATGAGGTAGCTTCAAATGAACATTGCATAGTTAAAAATGATTTTCAGGTACTTGGAGATAAACTTAAAGCAAGGAGTCTCCAAGGTGGTGTTCTCTAAAATACTGCCAGTGCCACGCACTACATCTGAGAGACAGAGGGAGCTTAGGGAGTTAAATAAGTGGCTGAGAAATTGATGTAGGAAGAAGGGGTTTGGGTTCCTGGAGAACTGGGCAAACTTTGCAGTCGGTTACAGGTTCTACAGCAAGGATGGGCTGCACCTAAATGGGGAGGGTGCAGCTGCATTGGGGAGAAGATGGCTAAACGGTTGGAGGAGATTTTAAACTACGATCTAGGGGGAGGCTGGAGGGTAAAGTCTGAAGACAAGTAGACTCAAGTAGACAAGGTGAGGTAAAAAGACAGTGGGAGCCTAACATTAGGGGGGGGGGGGGGTGGAGAGGGATATGGGGCAGTCTAAAGAGTAAGGAGGTTGGTAAAACTTCAAGTAGCCCATTTCATGTAAACAAAATTGGAAAATGTGGTGGTAAAAATATAAAGTGCATGGTAACCAATGCTCAGAGCCTTGCAAATAAAATGGATGAACTAGAGTTCATTCTGATTGACAAAGGCTTGACATTGTGGGAATAACCGAGACATGGATGGATAAAAGCCATGACTGGATAGCCAATTTAGAGGGATACAATGTGTATAGGAAGGATAGAACAGGGAAAAAGGAGGAGGGGAACATAAAGCACGCGAGACTGCCGTAATGAGGTCGGAGCTGGAGGAGGACTTAGAGCTGCGCAGCTGCACTTGCGGCTGTGAGAACTGCGCAGCCGCGGCTGGACCTGGCGGCCATCTTCAGTGGGGCAGCTGAGGACGAACCGAGGATCGGAACCCCCACAAGTCAGGGAATTGATTTACAAGCGCGGCGGAATGGAAGGGGGGATGCGGATGGAGACCCCTAACGATCATAAAACTGAAGAAGTATTTAACTTTTTTTTTTTACCATATCGGCCTCTTAAGTCCTTTAAGAACTCTTTTACAGCTGTCATGTACGGTAAGAATGGATGAAGATTGTGAAGATGTGGAATCCGTTTGGGCAAATATTCATGGTGGAAATAACGGTTGCCAATTGCTTATTGGGGTATGCTACAGACCACCTCATATTCATGAAGTTGCAGAACTGCAATTACTACAGCAGATTGAAAAAGCTGCAAGTAAAAATGAAGTCATAGTTATGGGTGACATTCCAGACATTGACTGGAGTATTGAGGCTACCCATTCTAATAAAAGCGGCACATTTCTGGCAACACCACAGGACAGTTACCTGACTCAATTGGTAACAAAACCAGCTAGGGGGAATGCATTACTGTATTTGATAAATTCAAATAGACCAGATGATGTATCAAATGTGCAAGTTCAAGAACATTTGGGAAATAGTGATCACAACATGATAACGTTTGATCTGGTGACTGATAGGCCGTGGGGAAGCGGGACCACTAAAACTATGCATTTTAGAAAAGCAAAGTTCAATCAACTCAGCCAGGCACTAAGTTTGGTGAACTGGGATAATGGACAAGGGAAGGACACTGAAGGGAAATGGCAAGCTTTTAAACTTATTCTCAATCAATATTGAGGTATATATATCCCATGTGGAAACAAAACATTTAGGAATAAAAAAAAGGTCTCTATGGATGAATGGAAAGGTTAGAGATAAAATTAAGTGGAAAAATAATGCCTATAAGGTCCTAAAACAGGAGGGGACCGAGGCTGCATTAAGCAATTATAAGGAGTGCAATACAAGTTGTAAAAATTAGAAATTAGGCTGGCAAAGATTGAAGCTGAAAATCAAATCGCTAGGGAAATCAAATCTAACCCAAAGAAGTTTTACAAGTACATCAACTCAAAAAAGAAAGGTTGACTGTATTGGACTCCTAAGGCCCTGTTCACACTGCACGCGTTGCTGTCCAGATTTCGTCAACGCGTGCAGGAGGCCAACACGCACAACATCAGAAATTGCATAGACTGCACTGTCTGATGTTCACACTGCATGCATTCTGGACCAGTGCGGTCTGGGAACACATGCTGCATGCATTTCTTAACAAAACGCGAAGCTGACTCATTCACTTTCAGTGCATGGGATCAGCCACGCAATACATAGAAACGCAGATGGCGTGCGTTCATACGCGTTGCTTTCTGAACGCACAGCCATCCATGTTTCATGATGTGAACGTGTCCTAAAGGATGAGGCTGGGAACTCAATGGTGGATGACCAAGGTAAGGCAGAGTTATTAAATGCTTTCTTTGCTTCTGTCTTCACAAGGGAAACATCACTGTTGCAAATTACAGATGCAGAAGAGTCTCAATCTTCCAATTGTAATATTAAATACTTAATGCAGGAAGAAGTGAAGGCAAGACTAAATACATTAAAAATAGACAAGGCATCTGGCCTGGATGGTATGCATCCTCGGGTCCTAAGGGAGTTGAGTTCAGTTATCAATAAACCCCTTTATCTTATTATAATAATAATAATAATTATTATTATTATTATAGACCTGTAAGCTTAACATCAGTTGTATGCAAACTATTTGAGGGGTTACTAAGAGATACTATACAAGACTTCATAGTAGAAAATAATCTTATTTTTCAGCATCAGCAAGGGTTTACTAAAGACAGGTCCGGTTTGACTAACATGCTCAGCTTTTATGAGGTAGTGAATGCTAATATGGATATTGGGAATGCTGTAGATGTCATATACTTGGACTTTGCAAAGGCCTTCGACACTGTTCCCCACAACAGTCTGGTGCAAAAGTTGAGGATGCAAGGACTGGGGAAGAGTCTGTGTGCATGGATAGGGAACTGGCTAATGGAAAGAAAACAAAGAGCTGTGGTCAATGGATCATACTCAAAATGGAAGACTGTTAGTGTAATGATTGGGGAATTCTCTCCGTGGTCAGCGCACAGGATGTGCTCTGACACACTGCGGAAATCCTCCACAAGCGTATAATTTGAGAGAACCCAGCAAAAGGTGCAACGCATCTGTAGAGGGAGATTCCTGTCGGCAGATGGAGCTGTGGAGTGCAGAGGAACAGATCCTCTGCCCTGCCACAGATGCCAGACAGGAATTGTACGAAGGGAAGAAACGCAGGGCAAGATAGCCCTGAAAGATAGAGATCAAAGCGACAGAGGGTATGTGTGTCCACCAATCTAGTCGCCACCCTGCGACGATGAACACACAACCATGAAGATCAGGTGAGAAGGCAATCGCAAGAGATGACGATTGCTAACAGCGACACAAGACAGAATAAGCACAGAGGAGGAATGTATGTGTGTGCACCAATCTAGTCGCCAACCTGTGACGGTGGACACACAACAGAGGAAACCGAGTGAGAAGCAATCGCCTGAGAAGCGATTGCGAATGAGAATGAGCAAAGGGACAGATTGTATGTGTGTGCACCAATCCAGTCGCCAACCCGCGACGGTGCATACACAACAGCAGATATGAAGTAGGAACGCAATCGCGAGAGAGGCGATTGCCAGAGGTGACACAAGGCTACAGCAAGGCAGAGCACGAGAGTAGCAAAGGCACAGCAAATCATACAATGAGAAGATAAGGAAAATAACAAACGCTAACTAAACGCGAACACCGCACTCATTCGCAACAGCAAACGCGTTTTCTGCGTGGTCTCCGCGTGTTAAGCACAACAGAGACAAGCACGCCTAACTAACCACTGACAGACAAACATGAAACAGAGGACGCGAGCGCTTGCTTAGCGGTTACCTCACCGAGCCTCCAGCAAGCGTTCGTAGCAGACAAGACAGGTACACAAAAACAGGGATAAGTGCGAGATACGATCCCCTGCTCTTTCCGCCAGAGCAAGTGCGATCCAATTATAGCAAGATAGCTAGCAGGATCCACTGCTCTTTCCGCCAGAGCGAGTGTGATCCAAGTATAGAAACAGAGCGAGCTGAATCCACTGCTCTTTCCGCCAGAGCAAGTGCGATCTAAGTATAGCAAGGTAATTGCAGACCAGAAGGATCCACAGCCGCTACTGCTAGAGGCTAGTGTGATCCAAGCACGACAGACAGACAGAACAGGCAATACAAATAATACAATCCTAACAGCTCTAGCAAGGATGCCTAGTGCAGTCCCAGGAATTACTCTAGGCTAATCTTCAAACAATAAGCAAGGCTGACACTCCAGGAGTGTTTCACAGGACAAACCCTTATGACCAGCGACTTACTGTGGAATCACATGGTATATATAGAGCAAGCCTACAAAGGATGTGGCTAGGCAATTTGCATGACAAACGTATGCAAATTCCTCAGCAGCAGCAAGCTGCAAAACTGACAAAAGGTCTCTCCTCCAGAGACCTGCAGAATGCAGACCTAAACAGTGGTCAAAAAGCTGCCTGCCTGCGCAGGCAGCTGAGCGGATCATTACAGTTAGCAGTGGGGTCCCACAGGGTCTGTACTGGGACCAGCGCTCTTTAAGGAATTTATTAATGACCTAGTAGATACAGTAGAAAGCAATGTTGCTATTTTTGCAGATGATACAAAATTGTGCAGAAATATCAACTCTCAGGAAGATAGTGTCATATTGCAACAGGATCTGGATAGGATGGTTATATGAGCACAAAAATGGCAGAGGAAATTCAGTGTTGAAAAATGCAAAGTCATGCATTTTGGTCATACCATTGGTCTAGCACCATACAAAATAAACAGTATACAGATGGGGACATCAAACTTGGATAGGAGTACTCATCAACAACAAGTTAAATAATCATATTCAATGCCAAGCCGCTGCAGCTAAAGCTAACAAAATTTTGGGATGCATTAAAAGGGAAATAAAAACTCGAGATGCTAGCATAATATTGCCCCTGTTTAACTCTCTAGTAAGGCCACATCTGGAATATGGAATTCAGTTCTGGGCACCACATTACAAAAAAGATATTGCAGTTTTAGAGCAGGTGCAGAGACGAGTAACAAAATTGATACGAGGGATGGAAGGTCTCACTTACCAAGAAAGGTTAGATAAACTAGGTTTATTTAGTCTAGAGAGGAGACACATTAGAAGGGATCTAATTAACATATATAAATACATCAGAGGGCAATATAAAAGCTTGGCGGATGAGCTTTTTGTCCCTAGGCCTTCACAAAGGACTAGAGGACATAATCTGCGCATGGAGGAAAAATGTTTCAGCCATTTATTTAGGAAAGTGTTCTTTACAGTAAGAGTGATTAAGTTGTGGAATGCATTGCCACATGAAGTAGTTATGGCAAATTCTATGGGCCTGATTCACAAAGCGGTGCAAACTTTTTCGCGCACTTTTTCGCGCGCAATTTGCTGCGATTCCTGTGATCGCGAACTTTTGCGTGCGCAATTTGCCGCGATTAGCACGATCGCGGACTTTTGCACGCGCAATTGTCTGCGATCACGCGAATCGCGGCAAATTGCGCGCGCAAAAGTCCGCAAAAAAGTTTGCACCGCTTTGTGAATCAGGCCCTATATCTGCATTGAAAGGGGGCTTAGATGCTTTCCTTGCATTGAAAGACATCCATGACTATAATTACTAGGTGATGCCCAGTGGTGTTGATCCAGGGATTATATCTGATTTCCATCTGGAGTCGGGAAGGATTTTTTTCCCTTTTGGGGCTAATTGGACCATGCCTTGTAAGGGGTTTTCGCCTTCCTATTGATCAACAAGGATATGTGAGGGAGCAGGCTGGTGTTGTACTTTGTACTCTGGTTGAACTCGTTGGACGTATGTCTTTTTTCAACCCAAATAACTATGTAACTATTTAACTACGTAAATATATACCGGTATACCAGAAAAATTTATTTAAAACAAGAAATGCCAGAACTACACAGGTAATTTTAAAAAGATATAGTTTAAAATATTATTTCTGATAAGTCCACAATCCTTAATGGATAATTCATAAGTTAATAAATAGATATTCATAAATACTGGTAAAGTGATGGTGCTAATAACAAAAGATGCAAAGACTCTCGGTAAAAACTCTAGGTGCTGCTGTGGTACAAGGATTGCAGGACAAATCTAAAAAACAGCATCAACAAATCAACCACTGAACAAATACTATGGGTTATTTTGGTTCACTAAACAAATGCACAGCGATTCTGCTCCTGCATAGCATATAATCCAAATTTCCCCCAGAAAAAAAAGTGGACTGTAAAACTTAAAGGGTACCTTAAATGAGTAAAATAATTTAAAATAAACACATGATGTACGTGCAAATGCATATTACATACCTACCTTGCCATCAATTCCTCTCAAAAATTCACCATTTACTTCTACTGGATTCCTTCCAGTCCTTAAAATATCTTGTCAGACCTGTCTCTCCGGAAGCTGAAGGCCTTAGTGCCATTTTTCACTATATCAGTTGCTGTTCGTATAACTAAAGCACAACTGATGTGAAAAGTAATGTCCATGATTCCCATATGGCTCAAGCAATATTACCGGTTCATGGAGTGCTGACCAGGAAGCTGTTATGGGGTCATTGCCATTTTTAAAATGGAGGACGGAGAATTCCATCATTCACAGTGGACCAACAGGATGCGGGAGAGGAGAAAGATTGATGGGTAGACTACGCGGGAGGTAAGTACGACGTATGTATGTTTATTTTGACTTTTCTTGTTTTAGTTCAGGTAAAAACCGAAGGCAATAGTTTGCAAATATGCAAATCTATATTTAGTTGAAATTGTACAAAGGCAACATGCTGAATGTTTTAACTGACCGATGTTACAATTTCATGAAGATAATGATAATTTTAAACTTGTTGCCAACAACACAGTTAAATGTTTAAAAGGAAATAAATATGGCAGCCTCCATTTTCTTCTTACTTCTGTTACCCTTTAAAGGGGAACTTCAGCCTAAACAAACATACTGTCATCAACTTACATTAGTTATGTTAATTAGAATAGATAGGTAATATAATCTTTTACCCACCCTGTTTTAAAAGAACAGGCAAATGTTTGTGATTCATGGGGGCTGCCATCTTTGTCATGGGGGCAGCCATCTTTTTGGTTGAAAGGAGGTGACAGGGAGCATGAGACACAGTTCCAACTGTCCTGTGACCTGATTACCCCTCCCAGCTGCACACGCTAGGCTTCAAATGTCAAATTCAAAATGTAACAAAAAAAAAAATTGCACCAAAACAGCAGAACGAGAACAACAAAATCAGAAATCCCATCATGCTTTGCACAGCATCAGGGGAAAAAAGCCCGGGCAGTTTTCTTCTGTGCAGCTAAAAATGAGGTTTGTATAAGAGAAACAAAGTTCTGATGCTGTGAAACTGTTAAAGAAACACAAAGCCTTTTTAGTGCTGCTGAGTCGATTTTTAGTCCGGAGGTTCACTTTAAGTCTGATTCTCTTGATGGGCAGGTGTACAACACTTTGGCCCATAAAAACTTTTCTCCTGAGTTTTCTCCAAGGAGATATTTTTAAAATGTATCAATAAAAAACCTGTTAACCTCCCAACATGCAAGAAAATTCTCAAAATAAGTTTGATATTACTTTTTTACTTACTATTTAGTACTTTTTCAATTGCTAATTGCTGAAAAGTTAATTTTAGATAATATGAAAAATTATCTCCTGGTAGAAAATCCTGGAGAAAAAGTTAATTGAATAAAGACCTTTGTGTGCAAATAAAGCAACAATTAAAGAAAAATGTCCCTCTGTGTGAAATTGCAAATAATTTGGGGATCTCATCATCTACTGTACATAATATCATGAAAAGATTCAGGGAATCCAGAGACGTTTCTGAACAATAGGGACAACATTGAAAGCCAATATTGGATGTCCATGATCTTGAGGCCCTTATACTGGACTTAAAGAGACTCTGAAGCGAGACTAAATCTCGCTTCAGAGCTCAAAGTTAGCAGGGGCACGTGTGCCCCTGCTAAACCGCCGCTATCACACCGCTTAACGGGGGTCCCTTCACCCCCAAACCCCCCACTGCAACACTTGGTCGCAGACTTGGTCGCTCCTGGAAGCAGGGCTAACTGCCGCAGCCCTGCCTCCAGTCGCGTCTATCAGCGGCGCATCGTCGCCTCTCCCCCGCCCCTCTCAGTGAAGGTAGACTGAGAGGGGCGGGGGAGAGGCGGAGATACGCGCTGGCAGACGCGCGTGGGGCAGGGCTGCGGCGGTTAGCCCTGCCCCAACCAGGAAGCGCTCCCCCGCTGCACCGAGGGGATTTGGGGGATCAGGGACCCCCGTTAAGCCGCGGGATATCGGCAGTTTAGCAGGGGCACACATGCCCCTGCTAACTATGAGGTCTGAAGCGAGATTTATTCTCGCTTCAGACTCTCTTTAAAAAGATTGGAGATCAATGCATTAGTTAAGGAAATCTTCCAACAATATTTGTTGTGAACATAGTTTGTCTCTGCATCCATAAATGCAAATGAAAACTCATCCAAAGAAAAAACATACAGTATATAAATATGGCCCAGAAACCCACCCTGCCCTTGTTTAAGCTGATTTAAAGGGCTGATTTTTATTGAAAACTGCAACATTTAAAATACATGTTTATACATACATATAAAATGTACACTTGTTCGAGAGTACAGTGCACTATAACATCTTTAGCTCATATTCAATTAACTTTTTCACCTGAGCTTTCTCCTAGGTCATTTTTTACAATTTTTAAATAAAATGCCTTATAAGCCACCAACAAGCAAGAAATACTCAGAATAATTTTGATAGAACCTTTTCACCTATTTTTTTTTTTGTACTTTTTCAATTACTGGTCCATATGCAATTAACTTCTTCTCCTTTAGTTTTCTCCAAGGTGATATTTTCAGATTTGCCAATATAATGCTTTTTAACCACTTTTCTACCACAGGTTTTTCCCCTTCAAAAGCTCTTCCTATTCATTTGGTAACAACTTTATCGCTAATTATTACACTGCAATGATCTATATATTATTTTTTTGTGGGACAACTGGGCTTTCTTTCACCAGTACTTTATGCTAAGAATTATATTATTTTATATGCATTTGACAGGGAAAAGGAAGAAAAAAAATCACCATTTCTCAGCTTTCAACCATTGTAGTTTAAAAATAAAATGTGTTATTGTAGATAAAACAGAGACATTTTATTTGCCCATTTGTCCCGGCTATTACAATGTTTAAATTGTGCTCCTAGTACAATGTATGATGATAATATTTTATTTTGGGTTAGCGGTGAAGGAGTTAAAAAATAATGAAAATGTATTTAATTTTTCTATGGTAAGTGTACAGTATAATGGTGTATTTGGAAGTAGTTTTACTTTTTGGCTACAAGATTGTGCTATACTAACTCCTTTTTAAAAAAAAAATAGAAAACAGTACCAAGTGTTTACATGTGTATACATGTGTTTATAAACAGGGACGTAGAAAAGCGTGGCAGAAGTTGCTAACTAGCAAGCAATAAAATACTCAAAAACTTGATAGTAATTTTTCACCTACTTTTTAGTGCTTTTTAACTTGCAAAGTGTTGAAAATTAATTTTAAAGAAGAAGAAAAATGATCTCCCAGGAGAAAAAATTAATTGCATATGGGCCTTTATTACAATAAAGTTGTCTCTTGCAGTAAGTTTTTTTAATCTGATGGTTCTTACCTTTTACCAACTGTGTTTTTAACCAGTCCTTCTCTACATGGGGTAACCTGAAGAATCTTATCAGTGCTAATCCCAGGGGAGAAGCACCATTTACACTATTCCTGCCATGTGTTAGAGATGGTCGGAAAATTTCTACGGAAATCCAATTTATGAGTTACATATAGTTACATAGTTATTTGGGTTAAAAAAAAATACATATGTCCATTGAGTTCTACCAGAAAATAAAGTACAACACCAGCCTGCACCCTCACATATCCCTGTTGATCATGAGGGATGCGAAAAAACCTTACAAGGCATGGTCCAATTAGACCCAATAGGAAAAAAAAAAATCCAGACTCCAAATGCCAATCAGATAAATTACCTGGATCAACACCACTGGGAATTACGTAGTAATTATAGCCATAGATTTCTTTCAATGCAATAAAAGCATCTTAGCCCCTCTTAAACACAGATATCGAATTTGCCATGACTACTTCCTGTTGCAATACATTCCACATTTGAATCACTTTTACTATAAAGAACTCTTTCCTAAATAACTGGCTAAAACTTTTTTCCTCCATGGGCAGATCATGTCCTCTAGTCCTTTGTGAAAGCATAGGGACAAAAAGCCTGCCAAGCTTTTATATTGCCCTCTGATGTATTTATACATGTTAATTAGATCTCCTCTACCGCGTCTTTTCTAAAGACTAAATAAACCAAGTTTATCTAACCTTTCTTGGTAAGAGAGACCTTCCATCCTTCGTTATCAATTTTGTTTCTTGTCTCTTCACCTGCTCTAAAAGACTGCAGTATATTTCCTGTAATGTGGTGCCCAGAACTGAATTCTATATTCCAGATGTGGCCTTACTAGAGAGTTAAACGGGCAATATTATGCTAGCATCCCACGTTTTTATTTCTCCTTTAAAGGGGTTCTGTTAGGGGTTTCTGAGGAGAAAAACAGACCCTTACCTTGGGCTTCTATCAGCCCCGTGCAGCGGTAATGTCCCACGCCATCCTCCTCCCATCTGCTGTTCTCCGCCGCCGGCCCCGGTCTAAGCGGCATGGGATCGAACTGCGGCTGCGCTACAGTGGCCGCGCACCCGCTCGCTTCCGACTGCGTCATCGGAAGCTTACTGCGCAAGCACAGTACAAGGCTCCGTTGTACTGCGCCTGCGCAGTAAGCCTCAGATGACGCGAGCGGAGGCACGGCAACGCGCATTATTCGTCTGTGTGACAGACGAATAATAGCCCAGTGCCGGCTGCGGGGAACGGCAGATGGGAGCAGGACGGCGTGGGACATTACCACTGCAGGGGGCTGATAGAAGCCCCAGGTAAGTGGCAGTTTTTCTCCTCAGGAACCCCCACAGAACCCCTTTAATGCATCCCCAAATTTTATTTGCTTTAGCTGTAGCCACCTGGCATTGAATACGATTATTTAGCTTGTTATCAACAAGTACTCCTGAGTCTGTCTCAAGTTTGATGTCCCCATCTGCATTCCATTTATTTTGTATGGTGCTAGACAGTTGGTACAACCAAAATGCATGGCTTTACATTTTTCAACATTGAATTTCATCTGCCATTTATGTGCCCATAAATGGCAAATTTGTGATCAGAAATCAACTTACTGCAGCAGTAGTTGGAAATCGGAAAATGGTATCGGAAATCGGATTTGTGTGGAAATGCCATATTACTACAACTTGAACATTTTAGTCCAATCACAGAGCTCGGTAGCATTGGACCATCTAGTGAACACAGAATTTCTCTGCAAAAATCAGATTAGTGCTGTGATTTTAGATCAATCACAAGACTCGGATATTGACGAGTATTTCTGAGTCTTGTGATTGGTCTAAAACGTCCATGTTATTTCGATTACCTTTTAAAAATTCAGCATCCTCTGATTGGTCCAATACTTTCCAGTCAACTATTGGTAATCCATTTTCAGCGGAAAAATAATACATTTTTCTGATTGGTCCAATACTTCTGACTTGGAAATATTTGGCCAATCAGAGAAAGTGGAAGAATTTTAGCCATTCGGCGAATTCAGGAGTGTATCTCAGATGTACGGATTTCTGAAAAAAATCTTTTTCTTTTTAAATGGATCAATTTTTTTAAATTAACTAATTTTATTAACCCAAATGAAAAAAAAAAAAAAAAAGACATTCCTTGGTAATAAAATCCACAAAATGGGTAATCGGCAGAAATCGGAAAACCATCAGAATGGGAAACAGACATTGCCTGGTCCGACCACCCCTACCGTGCGTCTTACCAGGATAAAGCGCGCATTGCTATAATGTGATGCTAACTGTAACAGGTGTTGATTCCCTGGTATTAGTGCTGGTAAAATTGTCCTGCACTGCCTGAGCTCAGCAAGTTTACCAGCCTTTCTTGCATCAGCCCCACATATTGTCTTTGTAGTTTTTGCTATCAGGGGTTTAAACGATTTGAAAATTATTGCATTCAGTAAAATGTTCTTTTTTTACAGTCTGCCCTAAAGGAGGATTGTCTGGAGGACAATTTTGATGGAAACTCCATTTCTCTTTTACTATTATATGCCAGTGAAAGTCTCTATTGTTTTGTCTGCAGTTATTGGTCGAATGTCTCCTTCTGGCTATCATCTCCAGAGAACAATTACACCGTCCCCACTAATGGATCCAATGTTGTCATCCCTGCAGGTAGTAAATGTTACGTTTTATGCAAATAACTGTGCATTCTTATAATGTAACCTGTCATTGTGCTGCTGGAAGAACACTGTGAATGGTTAGAGAGGCTTCTTAAAGCGAATGTGAAGCAAAAAATGAACGTATGAGATAATGAATTGTATGTGTAGTACGCAGGGCCGTGCAGAGGATCCTCAAAGGGGGGTGCTAAAACAAATCCTATGAAGTATCTGGGTGATAGCTGGTTGGGGAAGATGTTAGTGGGTGGGAGGTAGCATCTAGGTGCTGGCTTGGGGGTGAGTGGGTGGGAGGTAGCATCCAGATGCTGGCTAGAGTGGGTGAGAGAGAGCATCAAGGTGCTGGCTGGGAAAGGTGAGAGGCAGGCAGGTAGCATCACATCACAGTGTACTGGGTCTTGGCCTGGCTGAAGTGGGGAGGTGGCTAGGCTCTTGCTGGGTGAAGCTCCTTACCACTGCACCTTATCCCATATAAGTGGACTACATGCCCACTTCGTTCTCTGGTTTCTGGCTCGCTGCATGTGAGAGATCTCTGCACTTGAAACCATAAAGAGACTTCACACAATGGCTTCAATTCTGGTAGCGTTATCAAACAAATTACCAGAGGTAATTTACCTCATGAGGTAGTGACATTTAGCAATTCTGGTAGGTTTTAGTCATGTTTTACCTCATGAGGTAAATTATGAGGTAATTCGTGAGGTAATTTGCATTAATTTTACCGAAAATAGCTATTATTATGGAAATTAGGGGGCACATTAGCACATAATTTACTGATCAGTTTACGACCTGCCTGTACCTGGAGGTAAAGTCAATTTATATGCATTTTGCAGTTTTTAGGTGAGTTCCTATTGCTGTTTTAGTGGAGTTCCTATTTAGGCTGTGTAATTGAAATGAATACTAGAAATAAAACTCCAAATATTTACTGGATTTTTTTTTTAATAGGGATGCCTAGAAATATACTTCTCATAGGTTGCTACATAATCACATACACCTCCCCCCCACCCCCCACACCTTCCAAAGACTATCCTAACTTATGGAAGAGAATTAAAGACTACTATTATTTATTTACTGCATGCTTACCGCTGAAATACCTCATGTTTTACCTCACTTTATGCATTCACCTCATGTTTTACCTCATATTTTACCTCATGTTCTGAAATGGAGAAAATTCTTTCAGAATTGTTAAAAAAAGAGGGAAATACCGCATGAGGTATTTTACCTACAAACAAATATTTACCTCACATAGTTACCAGAATTGAGGCCAGTTTTATTAGTACAGCTAGTATTATGCGTGGATATGTTTATCTCATCATGTCACATGTCACTTCAGGTTCACTTTAACTTGTAGTAAAGGGGAATGCATATAGAATTGAAGGGGCTGAATGTGTATTGCATGGCAGCAACATAGAATGGAATTGGGGTGGTGCACATGGAACATAGTTGGAGATAGACTGCTGCACATTGAAACAGAGATGGAGGAATAGTGTAAAGTCAAGTGTTGTAATAGGACAAAAGACTGCATAGAGCAGTGATGGCTAACCTTGGCACTCCAGCTGTGACAAAACTACAAATCCCATCATGCCTCTGCTTCCCCGAGTTATGCTCAGAGCTGTCAGAGTATTGCAATGCCTCATGGGACTTGTAGGTCCACTACAGCTGGAGTGCCAAGGTTAGCCATCGCAGGCATAGAGTCTTAATGTATTTTGTGTGCTTGCATTGACTTAGGCCTGGCTGGGACCCATTATCAGTGCTTTCGCAGCACCTGCAGACCCGCAAAGCACGGCAACAGTGGAACCCTATGGGCTTGGTTCCACTTGCAGCGTTGTGATCGTGGGGCAATTACAAATAGCTGCATGCAGCATAATGGGAGACATCGTATCAGTGGCGGCAGAACCAAATTGTGATAGCTCAGGGAATGGCAGTCAAAATTGCAAACTTCCCATGATGAAAATCCAGGACAAATTGCAATCCATTGCAAAGTGCCACCACTGGTTCCCAGGCCTAAAGCTGCTGTCACATTTTGTACATTACATTGCACATCCTGAAAAACAGGATTGCAATGTAAAGGAAGAGTGTGCGTAACATGTACACTGTGTTACATACAGTAAAGCACATGGTACATAAAAGTATGCTTTACTGCAACTGAATCCACTTAACTCAGCAGTTTCAAGAGTTGTCTCGTTGGAGGTAAGTAGAGATGTCGCGAACATCAAATTTTGGGTTCGCAAAATCATGTATGCAAACCGGGCGAACCGCTCTAGACTTCAATGGGCAGGCAAATGTTAAAACTTAGAGGGACTGTTTTTGGCCACAAAAGTGATGGAAAAGTTGTTTCATTTCAAGGGTGTTTATTAATCACAAAATAATATTACAATGATAACATTTGTTGTACAAACATTAAATCCCCCTTGGGGGAAAAGCAGAGAAACTAATATCACATATCATGAATGAACATATCAGTAATTGCATAAAATAGCATTGTTATTTCGACAGGATTAATTCTTAGACTCTTTTAAATATACCATTGTATACTGAGAGATTTTACTAAACCCAAGTGTTTTTAACTTTATTCAGTGGGAGGGGGAGGGAAAGCTATAAGGGTCACAGAGGAGGGTGAATAGGGGGGGGGGGAGGGGAGGGGAAAGGGGACAAGTCTCGGGGATCTCACGGGTGGGAACACCACATCATGCCTGTGAGATGGATCCGAGAAGGATTTGAGGAAAGGGGAGGGATAAAGAGAGGGGAAGGGAGGAAGGAAGGGTAAGGTAAGGCAGGAAATTTTAATGAAACATAATCACAGTCTTCACGTTATCCAAAATAGCATATCATTAAGTTGTAATCATACATAGTACCAGCCGTCTCAACCTGTTTCCCCAGAACCATTTTACCTAACACTTATCTGGACTGTGGCATGCCGGAGAGGGGATCCATGCCAAAAGTCCTACCAAAAATTATAGAGTTGACGCAGAGTGGGGTTTTAATCCTTAACCCTCCTGGCGGTTTGTAAAAATCCGCCAGGGGGCAGCAAATACGTTTTTTTTTTTAATTTTTTTTTTTTTCATGTAGCGAGACGAGGTCTCGCTACATGATAGCCGCTGCTCGGCGGCATCCCCCCAGCCCCTCCGATCGCCGCCGGCGATCGGAGATCAAGAGATCCCGTTCAAAGAACGGGATCTCTTGGAGGGCTTCCCCCGTCGCCATGGCGACGGGGCGGGATGACGTCACCGACGTCATCGACGTCGTGACGTCAAAGGGGACTCCGATCCACCCCACGGCGCTGCCTGGCACTGATTGGCCAGGCAGCGCACGGGGTCTGGGAGGGGGGGCAGCTGCGGCGGCGCGTATAGCGGCGGATCGGCGGGTAGCAGCGGCGATCGGACACTGCACGCAGCTAGCAAAGTGCTAGCTGCGTGCAGCAAAAAAAAATTATGCAAATCGGCCCAGCGGGGCCTGAGCGGTGCCTCCCGGCGGCATAGCCTGTGCTCAGCACGGGCTTACCGCCAGGGAGGATAAAGGGCAGAAATCACAGTATATTCCTAGAAATAATGCACTGGAGTGGTACTGGGCCTGCAACGTAATGTGGCCACAATAGCAGTAGTGTGTGCAGCTCTGGGTGTTGGTGGGCTGTGGAGTGGCACACAAAATATAAAACAGGAGACCGATGTGCTAGCCCTTAAAAGGGGTATTTGGGCAAGTAGTGAGTGAGGAACAAGAACAAAGGTCTAGCTAATGCTTTCCCTACCTATCTGCAGCAAGTCTGACCCTGCTCTCACGAACAGTCAGCAGCCAGCAGAGAATGAATCCAATATGGCTACCGCAACTGCTTTTTAATGGGGGGGGGGGGGGGTCCATGAGGGAGTGTAGGCGGATTGGCTGTCAGGTGTTTGCTGACTGTGAGGTAAGGGGTTGAAGTGTGGCTTCGTAATGATGTATAGGGGGCGGGTTGAACACGCCAAATCTTCGGAGTTAGCCAACAGCGGAAAGTCGCCGGGAACTGTGTGCCGGTGAACAGTTCAGGCCATCTCTAGAGATAAATGCACTGCTTTTGACTTTATTCTGCAGAACTAGTTGTGCTGTAAATTCTTGGAATGGTTTGATCTCTCTCTGCAGAGCAGAGGGTATAGAAACTCAAAGCAGTTTCCTATGTTATTGTCTCACACTGCCCCCTCGCGACAAGTGGCCATAAATACACATTACGGCAGTACTAATTACCGTAGAAGCTTGAATATGTAACAAATAAGAAATAAAAATAATAATTTGGCCTGGAGCACTTGCAAGCCTCTAAATAAATTGGCTGCTGAAGGGTTAAATATGTCATGATTCCCCTCTGAGTCTTCTTAGTGTTCAGCTGCAACTTTTACTGGGTTGTTCAGGGTTTCTATTTCCTTTATTTCAGGCAAGTGGATTATAGCAGATGTGGCTATTCCCTTTCTGAACAAACTGCTCATTTATGGTATTCTGGAGCTAAGAAACCTGACAGCTAACTCCTCATCAGCAGGATCTGCACCCATCTTCCAAACCACAGTCCTGAATGCAACATATATCTCTATACAGGTGAGGAGCACCCCCACGCCTTTGCAGTGGTTGCATCTGCATCAATGCTGTATTGTCACACATCCCCCCATGTTTCCCATCTACAGCACCACCCAGTGTTGTACTGGGAGGTGGAAAAACTGAGGAAATCCACCTCCTGGCCAAGCAGCAGTAACCATTTGTTATCACTCCAATAGAAACCTGCAGCAAGTCTTCACTGTAAGCAGCAACCAGGGATGGTCGTAGTCAGCCAACTTCGCTACGCTGGAACTACGTGTAGTTTTACGCAATACGCTTCGCCAATCTACGGCTTCGAAATCAAATATTTGCTTCGTATGCATTTTGTAGACTACGCGTTAAAATCCGCAAATACGCGTAGGGCGAAGCATAGTGTATGCGGATGCTTATGCAGAAAATTTTACGCATTAATTCCTCTTTAAATGTTTACACTGGGAACTCTTCTATGTGTACATTCCCCTTTCCAATGCGTAAATTTGTAAGCATACAATCGCACATAGAAAATTAACCGCAAGTAACGCATTTGTAGTTCACTATGCAATACACATGTTAACTATGCATAATGGGCATAAGCTACGCGTAGTGGTACTTCGCTACGTGTACATTTTTGAGCGTAGTTATGAAACTTCACCTACGAACTACGATGCGTAGATGCAAACTACGATGCATAGATGCAAACTACGAAGTGTAATTCGCACTGGCGTAGTTTCCCTCATCCCTGGCAGCAATACCTGATTCTCTCTCTCTCTCTCTCTCTCTCTCTCTCTCTCTCTCTCTCTCTCTTCTCTCTCTCTCTTCTCTCTCTCTCTCTCTCTCTCTCTCTCTCTCTCTCTCTCTCTCTCTCTCTCTCTCTCTCTCCCATCCATCTCATGCAGTAGGGAATTGCAGATTTTCAAAACAGCTTATATACCATAGCTGGGATTTGAACCCAGAACCTAGTGTGTAGCAGGTATCTGTCTTACCCTCTAGACCATGACCCCACACTACATGCTAAAGCTGCCGGTAGCATAAACCATACTTCCATTATGATCAATTCGATAGAAAAAGTAGCATGATTAAGGATTTGTACTTTTTGAAAAGCATGCTTATTTATATACCATAGCTGGGTTTTGAACCCAGAACCTAGTGTGTAGTAGGTATCTGTCTTACCCTCTAGACCATGAACCACACTGCATGGAAGTAGGTATCTGTCTTACCACTAGTAAGGCTGAGGCTGGAGAGGCTGCAGCCTCAGGGCGCAGTGTAGGAGGGGGTGCACAATTCATTCAGCTGTCATTCCCAATTGTGTTTGAAGCAGAAAGAAATAAGAAAAGGTGATACATGGCAGCGACAGCAAGCCAGATAAGTAGAGATTAAGGTGTTGGGGGTGGGGGGGGGGGGGGGGCTGGGGCACCTCTTAGTGTAATAAGCAAATCAGTGTGTGACAGCTGGGGTGGGAGGGATGGGGGGGGCGCACTTTGCTGTCTCAGCCTTGGGTGCTGAAGGACCTTGTCCCACCTCTGACCACACTACATGCTAAAGCCTGGCCCTGAGTGTGGTTGATGGTCTAGAGCAGTGGTCCTCAAACTAAGGCCCGCGGGCCGAATGTGGCCCCCTAAGGCTTTCTTACCGGCCCCCCACACAGAAAATGTTTTGCTTATAAATGCAGTCAGCTACATCTTTAAATATTGGTGGTCCACATATGGAATAGCAGTGCAGCACCCCCCATCCACATTAGGAAGCCAGAAAGCAGAAATTTTGCTGGTTTCCAATCAAATTCCACATCAGGTGACACTGCTGTCCAATTGGCCTTGCAGATTGTCACCTGGGTATGCTTCACTGTCTGGTCCGCAAAGACTTCTACATCATTTTATGTTTACTCCGGCCCACCAGCGGTCTGAAGTATGTTGACCCGGCCCTCAACCCAAAATGTTTGGGACCCCTGGTCTAGAGGGTAAGACAGATACCTACTACACACTAGGTCCTGGGTTCAAATCCCAGCTATGGTATATAAGCATGCTTTTCAAAAAGTACAAATCCTTAATCATGCTACTTTTTCTATCGAATTGATCATAATGGAAGTATGGTTTATGCTACCGGCAGCTTTAGCATGTAGTGTGGGTCATGGTCTAGAGGGTAAGACAGATACCTACTACACACTAGGTTCTGGGTTCAAAACCCAGCTATGGTATATAAATAAGCATGCTTTTCAAAAAGTACAAATCCTTAATCATGCTACTTTTTCTATCGAATTGATCATAATGGAAGTATGGTTTATGCTACCGGCAGCTTTAGCATGTAGTGTGGGTCATGGTCTAGAGGGTAAGACAGATACCTACTATACACTAGGTTCTGGGTTCAAATCCCAGCTATGGTATATAAATAAGCATGCTTTTCAAAAAGTACAAATCCTTATTCATGCTACTTTTTCTATCGAATTGATCATAATGGAAGTATGGTTTATGCTACCGGCAGCTTTAGCATGTAGTGTGGGTCATGGTCTAGAGGGTAAGACAGATACCTACTATACACTAGGTTCTGGGTTCAAATCCCAGCTATGGTATATAAATAAGCATGCTTTTCAAAAAGTACAAATCCTTATTCATGCTACTTTTTCTATCGAATTGATCATAATGGAAGTATGGTTTATGCTACCGGCAGCTTTAGCATGTAGTGTGGGTCATGGTCTAGAGGGTAAGACAGATACCTGCTACACACTAGGTTCTGGGTTCAAATCCCAGCTATGGTATATAAGCTGTTTTGAAAATCTGCAATTCCCTACTGCATGAGAGAGAGAGAGAGAGAGAGAGAGAGAGAGAGAGAGAGAGAGAGAGAGAGAGAGAGAGAGAGAGAGAGAGAGAGAGAGAGAGAGAGAGAGAGAGAGAGAGAGAGAGAGAGAGAGAGAGAGAGAGAGAGAGAGAGAGAGAGAGAGAGAGAGAGAGAGAGAGAGAGAGAGAGAGAGAGAGAGAGATTTTAAAATTTTTCCGACGGAATTCCGTGTAAATCGGAATTCCGCGGAACTGACCCGGTAGACTGTCGGAATGGAACGGTAACGGAATTTCTATATGGCGGAATGCGGAATTGTGCCGGAAACGGAAATCGGCTATTCCGACCATGCCTGTATGAAACACCCTTATTGTATTTTGCTAACGTGGGATTAGAACCTTCAACTCCGACCCAAATAATTCACTAATTCAATCTTCAATTGAGATAAAAGTTGGCCCTACTCACTAGAATTCATCTATAGATGCAATGCAATTGAGTGATCTGACTCCTGGGAAATTTTTGTTAAAGAGAAACAGTAACGAAAAGGGGGAGAATGTAAATACATTGCTGTAACGATCGGTGTAACACAGAGAGGATCTGATTACCGGTGATCTGCAGTATCACCGAAAATACAGATATATACCCGATTATTGATGATCTGCAGTATCACCGATAATCAGATATATTTCTAACCTCTGGACACCTGAGTAATATGAGTGTTTGGTGCAACAGTAATACTTTGAGGAGAGCACCCGTGTAGAGGGTGCCAGGCAGTAAGAGATACTGCCCAAGAACAAGCTCCTTCCAATGGCCTGAGGCTCTCCAAGGGGAGGAGTCAGGCTGAGAGTGGGAAGGACCAGAGTGTGAGTGACCCCAATGGTGGAGTGTCACTGACAGATCTGTGAACTATCTCTAAACAGGGGAGATAGTTCTCGAGGTCGGACAGGCCAGGTCGGCAACAGCCAGACAGATCAGATACAGAGACAGGAGACAGATACGGAATCCAAAGACAAGCAAGGTTCAGCAACAGAGTATCAGATATAGCGAAGTACCAAATCAGAGATCAAGAGAGTGGTCAGGAAAGCAGGAAGTCATAACAGATGATAACAATGCCTAGTCTTAGGTGTGAGCTCCGTGATTGATCATCAACACCCTGGAACTAGTCTGATATATAACAGAGTGGTAATACAGTTCCCTAGTCTTGGGTGTGAGTTCCTTGATCATCAACACCCTGGAACTAGTCTGAAGTATAACAGGATGGTAATACAGGTCCCTAGTCTTGGGTGTGAGTTCCTTGATCATCAACACCCTGAAACTAGTCTGAAGTATAACAGAATGGTAATACAGTTCCCTAGTCTTGGGTGTGAGTTCCTTGATCATCAACACCCTGGAACTAGTCTGAAGTATAACAGAATGGTAATACAGTTCCCTAGTCTTGGGTGTGAGTTCCTTGATCATCAACACCCTGGAACTAGTCTGAAGTATAACAGAATAACAATACACAGATACTGACAAAAAGGTCTGAGTGCTACCACGTAGTGATCGCAACGGCAGACACCAGTGAAGTGACCAGCACCCAGTATATATACTATAGCGCTCTCCAGCGCCTCCCCTAAGTGCTGGACCAATCAGAAATGGTTGAATTGTCAGCTGACCGGCTTGGTCAGCTGACACCCTTCTGGCTGTCATAAAAGTTCTGCCTCTCCAAGCGCGCGCGCGTCCTTCTGAATCTGTGTGGACTATCAGTCCCAGCCACACCAGACATGTGTTGCAATGTATCCGCTGTGCAGGGCGCGGAACCAGCCGCACCGCTATCCGAGCATGCGGTGGTTTCTCCGCGTTCAGCCATGCTGACAGATGTAGGCTATGCGTGCAAACCGCCGCGTCAGATGCGGAATCCGCTGCATTGGACGCGGAAAGTTCAGCCATGCTGACAGATGTAGGCCTATGCGTGCAAATCGCTGCGTCAGATGCGGAATCCGCCGCATTGGACACGGAAACAGCCGCCTTGCTCTGAGCACCCGCGGCGGCTTTTCCGCGTTTTCTCACAATTGCAAAGTGACAAGTTAAAAAATAGGAGTGATCAAGAAATGATTGATATTGGCCATGTAGTTCATTCATATTGTTTTATCCACAATCAGCCTGCATGTAATCATATTTACTACTGGAAGACAAGAAAAAACACACATGCCACCAACTGCCATTATCTATAACCACACCCCCTAACAATGCGATAGGCTAAGGGCCCTTTTACACCTAATCAGTTGTTCTCAGTTAAAACGGAAAGAAAACTAACTTTCAAAGTAATGCCCATGATTTCCTATGGCATCTTTCACACTTAATGCGTTTTAACTGAAATCTTCTTCCCAATGCACTGCTATGAAAAAAAAAACACGTACCAACGCGCACTAACGCATACTAAAGCATACTAACGCACACTAACGCATACCAACTGATAAAGTGTAAACGGGGCCTTAAAGAGGAACTCTAGTGAAAATAATGTAATAAAAAAAATGCTTGGGGGCGTGGCCAAGATGGCGCTATAGCAGGACGTGTTTCTTGGAGCTCCGCTGCCTGGCCACCCTTTACTTTCTTTTCTACGCATACTTAGCACTGCTGCAACTGCAACCACCCTGTGCTTCATCGCTACCATCCTCTCCCACACTGGATTCTTGGGCCGAGCCGCCAGCTGAGAGTGCGGGGACAGCGGAACCTGCCCGAGCGTCTACCCCGCAGTGCTGGGACTGTACCAGCGGGCCTGCCAGACCTCCAAAATCCCCCAGGAGGTACCAGCCCTACCCGGACATGCCACCGAAAACCTCTAGAAACAAAGACAAAGAGGAGCCTACCGAGGCCCCTGAAGATATTACCAGCACCCCTGCCCAGCAGAAACCAGCTAAGAGGGGCAAGCAGACTAATGACGGAGAGTCCCCGGCCGAACACGTGGCAGAGGTTTTTCCTATGCCTAGCTCTGCAGAGTTGCTGGAAGCTATAAAAATGTGCCAATCGACCCTCACTCAAAAAATTTAGAACATGGAAGTGAATCTAGGGCTGCTGAGAAGCGATTTAAGCAAAATTAGAGGGAGAACCATGCAATTGGAGCAACGCACCTCCGATTTGGAAGATACTGTTCAAACCCACCGGATTGCTATTCCAGCTATTCAACAGCGTCTCTCCCAGCTGGAAAACAGGGCTGTGGACGCCGAAAATAGAAATAGAAGAAACAACTTGCGTGTCCTGGGTATCCCAGAGAAAGCAGAAGGCTCAGATATGGTCGCTTTTTTAGAAAACCTGCTCAAACAGCTCCTGCCAGATTCCACCTTCTCTCCCTTTTTCGTTATTGAAAGGGCTCACCGCTTGGCCACCAAAAAGAATCCTCCTGGAGCGCTCCCACGGCCAGTAATCTTTAAATTGATGAACTTTAAAGACAGAGACGCTATTCTCTCTGCTGCACGCGAGGCGGGGGAGCTACGCTACCAAAACACTAAGCTAATGATTTTTCCGGACTATACCCTGGAAACCCAGAGACAAAGGCAATCCTTCCAGTCTGTGAAGAGCAAGCTACGTGACAGACAAATACAATATGCCATGCTGTTCCCAGCGAAGCTCCGGGTACAAGACGGGGAGAAAACTCTCTTCTTCGAGACCCCTGCTGAAGCTCTAAAGTGGATTGAAGCTCTCCCAGCACAGTAACACCTTTCACCTGTACCTTTTTGCCTGATACAACACTATAACTGTTTGGTTCGCCAGAATGACGGTATGTGATCCTTCTTCAAAGTACTGCTCGTATAAAATCGGCCCGGTAAGTGAACACACTGGTATTTACACCTGGGACAGTCCGTTAACGTATTTCTCAGTCTATTAGCAAATATTACTTTTCTTTATTAATGCATAGACTTTTGCTTTTAAAATGGAGGCTGTTACTTTTGAAAGACTATCAGGGCGCTCTTTTGTACATTTACCCGCCCTTCTTCATACCCCTCAAGCCCGGGAAGTTAAGACTCCTCCCTTTATGTGCTGAACTTCATACTGCTAGCGGATCTAACGGACCCTCCGAGACAGTAGTTTGCTATCTAACTAAGATTTACACAACAAAGACTGAGTCCCGGTTGTCTATTATTAAGAAAGTACTGTTCGGGCAAGTTATCACTTTAGCTCCCTGGCATATGGGTGTAGGAAAACATGCCGCTGTACTACCCCACTACCCTTCCTGTCAATCACTGAGTGGATCTAGCACATACTATGGAGGAACTTGCATCTATCTTCACTGTGCTAGCTTTGATGGAATTTGGAGTAGTACGTACGGACTGACGGAGGGTTACCGCTCACAACTGTTCAATATGTTATGTTCATGCGCATTCTCTATGTTTCAATTTTTAAAGATTACATGTGCATGCTGCCTCTTGTGCGCTGTGGAGAGTTGTGCAGGCAGTAAATAAGAGTACATACAATCAAATTTATTTAGATGCCGTTAGTTGGTGGACCTGGGTATCAGGCAAAATGCTCTTTGAAATGTAAAGCAACGGTTAAGAATCTGTTTCACTGTTTTCATGCTCATATGTTGTGTTGGTGAGGTTCGGGGGAGAGGACAGGGGTAAAGGGCATTTAATAACATGCTTGCTTGGGACTCTGCTGGGCTGGGATTGGGTTCAGGATTAGAATTTAACTCTTCATTATAACTCTTGAAACATGGGGACAGGCGGGTAGTCTGAGGCAATGTCAAATTGGGACAAGAGGAGAATAAAAAGCTATGCGCTGATGTAGTCACACGGCCCGTGATTACAAGCCAATTACATATTCCGGCCACAGGGGGGCAGTGTTGACCAATAATCAGCCACGTTCTACATGCAGCCACTCGGGCTGTGAACAAATCTTCTAAGCTATTTCTCTGTATCGGGAATCTGTTATATACAGTACAGATACGACTTTGATACTACCCTGCATACCAGCCACTATACTCCTGCGATACTTTAACAAACAATATACGCTGGCGGATGGGTTGGTGCTCACTGTCCTCCTGAACACCCTATTAATCTTTTAAGATGTTTCACATTGGAACCTTACGCTATATATATGCTATGCATACATCACAATTCAGCTCCATAAGTCTAGTATCCCTGAGGCCGCGATAATACTCAGATTGTGTACAGTCCTCCACGTTAGCTGGATGTTAACTGGAACGCCCTGGGTCCGTAGTTTTTGGGAGAAGTGGGATATTAATGTATGGAATAAATAGTGGCTGCAAGCTAAAACCTGCTATGTTCTTAAGGATTGTGCCCATACTCTCCTATCCCTCTCAAACAAGACAAAAGGAGCTATGTCCTTCCATTCCTCGGTCCCATATCTACACATTGCCCGTTATCCTTTACGGATTGCCTATGCCTGTCTATATGTAATCTAATCAATACCTGCACCTGCAGTCTCAGCCCTTCTGCAATATATAGAGCCCATGTGGGAAATTTGATTTGTGCCCAGATTCCCCTGGTGTATGGACTTTCCCTCTCCTTGCCACGGTGTTGTGAGCGTGTGCTCACTTAATCATAGGTGGCTAGGCGGCGGACTCCTATGTACCTGCTTCACCGCCACCCCCCAGGTAGAAAACTATTTCTACTTTTATTCTGGGTCCTGGGAACTGATCCAGAATACCTGTTTTTGTTGGGTTCTTGGGTATAAGCTGTAGGTAGAGTTCTAAGTTAGTACCTCAGCAGGGTTTCTCTGTTTTGTTTGTTTGTTTGCCACAGGAATGTTGTATGCAGACTCCTCACTTCAACCTATTCACACGTCACAGTCTATCCTTAGTTCAAGCAAATTGCGCCTCCTGATTGTTATTGCTCCCCACTCCGTATGGAGGAAAGAAGTCAGTAATGTTATTAATACCCCCTTTCAAGGATGGAGACCCCCCTAAAAATACTCTCTTGGAATATTAGAGGTCTAAGATCCCCATTCAAGAGGTCTTTAATGTTTCAATACATTTCCAAAAACAAGCCCCACATACTGATACTCCAAGAGACACATATGGATGGTACCTTAGCTAAATACCTAGTCAAGCCTTGGGTACACCGAGCATTCCATTCCACATATTCTACTTTTGCCAGAGGAGTCACGATCCTCCTCAATAAATCTCTTACTTACAAATTTCTCTCGGCGTTTCCGGACACCGATGGCAGGTATGTTATACTCCATTTGTCGATTTGTGGCACAGTCTACTGTATTGTGGGTATATATGCGCCTCCACCCCTGCAAAAATCCTTTTTAGAAGAAATAACTCTTAAACTGCAAAAATACTTACCAGCTAAACTTCTTATCATAGGTGATTTTAATGACATTATCTCCTCAAAACTAGACTCTACCAACAGAGCACGTAGCGCAAACACCGACTTAACTAGCTGGGCTGACTCCCTCTCCCTTACGGAGGTATGGAGGTGGAAAAACTCCCAAAAAACTGCATTCTCACATTTCTCTGCTACACACAAATCTGCCTCACGGATAGACCTAGCCTTTGGCAATACTGACCTACTAGCCTCCGTGACAGCAGCTACATATCTCCCCAGTGGTCTTTCTGACCACGCCCCGCTTGAAATTACGTGCACAATGCCAGTTCCAAACAATAAAACACTATGGAGACTGAATCCGAAATGGATTAATGATGATAAGATTGCAGAGAAAATCACAACTACCATAAACCAGTACTGGGATATCAATACCGATACAGCCTCCACTCAGAATGTATGGGACGCTTTCAAGGCAACAATTAGGGGGGAATATATAAATCAGATTAGTGCCTGCAGGAAGGAATTTAGCAAAGATTTGACTGTTTTGACAAACTCTGAAGAAAATGCCACACAAAAATTTGCGGATGCCCCTTCGGACTCTACATATGCTGAGATGATGCATAGTAAACGTGCACTCAATATACACATGACCGACCTCACCAAAACATCTTTTATAGAATGGCAACAGGCCACCTTTGAGAAGGGGGACAAAAATGGCAAATTATTAGCTAACATTGCACGGGACCCCCAGAAACACTCCAACATCCCCGGAATCAAATCTGCGTCAGGAGAAATCCTTTCCTCCCCTAAAGACATCCTTTGCAGATTTCATGACTTCTATGAAGAATTATATTCCTCCCACTTCGAGGGTTCCCCATCCGACTTATCCGCACTTTTGGCAAACATTAAGCTCCCAATGCTAGAAGAAGAAATCTCCAGTGCCTTGGATGCGGAGATCTCGGAGGAGGAAATTTTGGACTCAATTTTGTCCTTCCCCCCTCAAAAAACTCCCGGTCCTGACAGAATCCCCATTGAATTTTATAAAAGATACATGCGTATCCTCGCTCCACACTTAAAAATGACTTACAACAACTGTTTAATTAATGGAGAACTACCTGAGACCTCCTCACAAGCTCATGTTATTCTCCTATTGAAACAAGACAAGGACCCGCTAGACTGTGGCTCATATAGACCAATCTCCCTGCTCAACAATGACCTAAAGATTCTAACTAAAATAATAACCACCCGTATTAACAAATACATTGCCAATATAGTAGATCCAGATCAGACCGGGTTTATGCCCCACAAGACCACTGACATCAATTTGAGGCGCATATATACCCACATTCAGGCTTCGGAGGGCATTACCTCTCCTCGGGCTCTGGCGTTTTTAGACATACAAAAAGCATTCGACTCAGTGGAATGGGAATACCTTTGGGCTGTTCTTTCTAAATTTGGGATGGGCTCCCGGCTGATATCTTGGCTTAAAACTATTTATAATCACCCTCGCACTAATATCAAAATTGGTACAGATTTGTCACAGGACATTCAACTGAAACGTGGCACTAGACAGGGATGCCCTCTCTCCCCGGCCCTTTTCGCGCTGGCCATGGAACCTATTGCTGCTGCTGTTCGGCAGCGGCCGGATATTTGTGGTTTTCGGGTGGGGGGGCTGGATGAGAGGGTGTCCCTGTATGCCGACGACATGGTCATTTACCTGGAAAACCCCACTGACTCACTTAAAGGAGTCCTGGAGCTATTTAATCAGTTCTCACCATTTACTGGTCTAAATGTAAACTGGTGCAAGTCTAAGTTTCTTCCACTAAACTTCGCTCCAGTAATACAGCCCCAACTGGAAGTCGTATCCAGAACAAAATATCTGGGGATAGTGGTTTCCAATAATGCTGCGGATTACTTTTCAGACAACTTACTTCCTATAATCCTGTATACTAAAAAGAGGATTCAGGGGTGGCAGGCTCTCCCTCTCTCCCTAATTGGAAGAATAAATCTTATTAAAATGAAGCTTCTCCCTAAATATCTTTATCTTCTCCGGAATTGTCCAACCTGGCTACATAGAGGCTTCTTTAGGCAACTAAACTCCCTTTTGTCGAGTTTCATCTGGTACAATAAAACTCCAAAACTTAGTCTTAGAAAGCTCCAGAGACCGTGGACAGAGGGGGGGCTTGCTTTCCCGGACCTATATAAATACTTTATAGCTAGTCAGCTGGTTACGGCTCATTGGTGGCTTGTTCAAGACAAATCAAATGCTTCCACAATACTAGATGCGGCCATCCTGGGGTCCTACGAGGCACTTGCCCAAATACTGTATAGAGGTGTAAGAGCACCGTACCCCTTAACTACAAACATGAAGGTGGTTCTGAGAGCATGGAATCTGGTCCAATCTTGGTTCTCTTCATCGCAAAACTCCTTCTCTCCAGGGGTTCCACTCTGGAACAATCCCTCCCTTTCTCAATTTTATAAGATCCCTGACCCAATTGTATGGATCAGGAAAGGGATAACGAAACTGGAACACATCATCTCAAACAGAAAACTGACAGAGTTCGATGCTCTTAAGGCCACCTTTTCCCTGCCAAACTCCTATTTTTTTAGATATTTACAACTGAGACATGCTTTTGGGGCACAATTTGGGCACGAGCCAGTCGTGATCAGCTCTACTGCTATCGAAGATATTATTACAAATGAAAACCTTACTAAAGCACTCTCAGCAATATACCAAAGTATAGTGTTAATCACTGAACCCCACGTCACGGTCTTTAAACAGCCCTGGTCCGCACTGATACCTGACCTGGATGATGAGGACTGGGAAGATACTTTAATTAAGCCCTTTGAATACCTGATTTCCGCCAGAGACAAGTTAATCCAATTTAAAATTATCTATCAGGCGTATCTAACCCCCTATAAAATGAGCAAGTTTGGCAGGGAAGCTTCAAGCGCATGCTGGAGATGTGGTGCTACTGGAGCTGATTTTTCCCATGTCTTCTGGGACTGTCCTCTGATTGCCGACACCTGGAGAGAAATATGTACTTTCATAAGCTCTGTTACTAAGACACACATTACACCAGAACCTAAGATCTGTCTCCTCGGTAACGTGCATATAATTGCTTCCCCCAGACCCCAAAGGCAATTGATAGGTTTACTGTTATTTTATTACAGAAAAGCGATAGTGCTACAATGGAAACAACCAGCTCCTCCAACCTGCCTATATTGGAAAAAACTGATAAACAACTCTCTTCACCTATACAAGGCAGCTTACATAGCAAGGGGATGCTCAGCTAAGTTTAAAAAGATATGGGGAATTTGGATCTCCAATAAAGATACTGCATAGGGTGCACTGAGAACAGTTCTCTGAGATTTACTTTAGCTTATTAATGACAACTAAGACATGCGGAAGGTCCTCGGCATTGATATAGACATAGCTCCTAACTAACGAATGGGTTTATGTATTTAAAATATACTGTCTCTGGTAAATTTTGCTTAACCTGTGTAAATGTATGTATTTGACTTCCGAATATGTAATGCACTACCTCTGCTCCTAAACAGCCGGTTTGCTTGTATGCAATATATAAGACGTGTGGTAACAGTCTGCATTCTTTCTTGTGGTTCCTGTCTCCTCACCTGTGTGTGATGGAGGACAGGGTGTTTTGTTTGTGTTATTATTTTTGTTTAAACTGAAAATTTCAATAAAAAGAATTTTCAAAAAAAAAAAAAAAAAAAAATGCTTCATTTTTACAATATTTATGTATAAATGATTTAGTCAGTGTTTGCTCATTGTAAAATCTTTCCTCTCCCCGATTTACATTCTGACATTTATTACATGGTGACATTTTTACTGTGGGCAGGTTATGTAGCTGCTGCTAGCTGTTTTGGCCGTTGGAGACAGCTGTAAACAGCTATTTCCTGTCTCTGAACCTTGTTACATTGTGGCAAACTGTCAAAACTACCGTGGTCCTCAGAGCTTCTCGTGGGAGGGGTTTCACCACAATATCAGTCATACAGCGTCCCCTGATGGTCTGTTTGTGAAAAGCAATAGATTTTCTCATGTAAAAGAGGGTATCAGCTACTGATTGGGATAAAGTTAAATTCTTGGTTGGAGTTTCTCTTTAAAGTTTGTTTTTTTATAGATATACAAATGCACAGAGGGAGAAATTGGTTGCTTGGCAGTTAGAAACAGCTGTGATTTCCCACAATGCAGCAAGGCATAGACAACAAACTCATACCTCCCAACTGTCCCTCTTTTGGAGGGACAGTCCTTTTTGGGGAACCCTGTTCCTCTTACCCTATTTCTTCCTCATTTGACCCTCTTTCAGGACTGATGTACAGCTCGATGTAAATATATGTATTTTTCTACTGAATAATGTGTTTACTTGACTCTAAACTTTATTTCCATCCTTTAAATTGATATGTTTCTTATTTTCAAATATTAATTTGAAGTAAAATAATTCAGGATAAAAAGGACCAGTGTGTTTGGAATTATAAAACAACATATTTTTCTTATTAAATCATTATGGTATGTATTACTAGGGGTGATTTGGGGCTGTGGTTAGAGGTGTGGTAGGGGTGTGGCTTAAGTGTCCCTCTTTCTTATTTCAAAAAGGGAAGGGGTATGCCAAACTGTCAGGACCATGGCCCTGACATCACATTGTGGGAGGAGTTTCACCACAATATCAGCCATACAGACCCCCCTGATGGTCTGTTCAAGAAAACGTAAAGATTTTTTGTGGGAATGGGGGTATCAGCTACTGATTGGGATGAAGTTCAGTCCTTGGTTACAGTTTCTCTTTAAGCTTTTGGTAATATGTTTATTTTCTGTTCAGGGAGGACAATTAACTGCAGGAACTGAGAGCAGCCCATTCCAGGGCGAACTCCATATTGTTTTACGAGGAAAGCGCTCCACTCCCAGTATACAGCTACCCGATGGATCCAGTCAGGGAGCCAAAGTTCTGGGTATGTATAGCAGTCAGCCCTGCATAATTACACTTCTTTCTGCATCACATATTCTTTGTACTTCAACTTTTTTATTTTTGGCAGTTTTTCCAGTTATTGCAACTATAAGTAGAGTTGAGCCGAAATTTTCGTAATTTCGCATTACTATAATTACGCATGCGAAATTTGCGATTACGATGCGAAATTAGCGTAGCGAAATTGCCATTAAAATCGTAATTGAAAATACCGTAAGCGTAATTTTCAACGCGAAATTTCGCGTTTCGTTCATGCCGTAATTTCGCATTAAACGCTACCGTAATTTCGGATTAAACCGTAACGCTCCGTATAATATAAAAAAGCCGCCGACTTTAAGGGTTAATAGCAAAGCCCCCTTAAATGCTAAGAGCCTCAAATTTGGAGAATATATTAAGGAGATCAGGAGGAATAAGAGGAAAATTTTTTTTTTCAAAAAGACCTTATAGTTTTTGAGAAAATCGATGTTAAAGTTTCAAAGTAAAAATGTATACATTTAAAAACCCGCCGACTTTAACGGTTAATAGCAAAGCCTGCTTAAAGTTTAGGAACACCAAATTCCTAGGGTATATTAAGGGGATCAGTGGGAATAAGAGGAAACAATTTTTTTCAAAAAGACCTTATAGTTTTTGAGAAAATCGATTTTTAAATTTCAAGGGCAAAAATGTCTTTTAAATGCGGAAAATGTCAGTTTTTTTTGCACAGGTAACAATAGTGTATTATTTTCATAGATTCCCCCAAGTGGGAAGAGTTTTACTTACTTCGTTCTGAGTGTGGGAAATATAAAAAAAAACGACGTGGGGTCCCCCCTCCCAGACCTCTTTAACCCCTTGTCCCCCATGCAGGCTGGGATAGCCAGAATGCGGAGCACCGGCCGCGTGGGGCTCCGCACCCTGACTATACCAGCCCGCATGGTCCATGGATTGGGGGGTCTCGGAAGGGGAGGGGCAGCCAAGCTTTCCCCTCCCCCTCCGAGCCCTTGTCCAATCCAAGGACAAGGGGCTCTTCTCCACCTCCGATGGGCGGTGGAGGTGGAGGCCGCGATTTCCTGGGTGGGGGGTTCATGGTGGAATCTGGGAGTCCCCTTTAAAAAGGGGTCCCCCAGATGCCCACCCCCCCTCCCAGGAGAAATGAGTATAGAGGTACTTGTACCCCTTACCCATTTCCTTTAAGAGTTAAAAGTAAATAAACACACAAACACATAGAAAAAGTATTTTAATTGAACAAAAAACATAACCACGAAAAAAGTCCTTTAATATTCTTAATTAACCATTAATACTTACCTGTCCCTTTAAATAAATGATCCCACGCAATATCCTCGGACATGTTCTATCAGTTACAATGTAACAAAGTTATTACAATGTAACAACTTTGTTACATTGTAACTACGCCGCACCCGACGTCACTCGCCGCTCAGCCGCCGCATACACTTACGCGTCCTTGCAGGACGCTAAGTCCCCGCCGGTTCCCGCTGTCCACCCCGCCCACATCTGTCACCCACATGTCACCCACATGTGGGTGACATGTGGGTGACATGTGGGAGAGGCGGGGAGGGCAGCGGAGCCGGCGGGGACTTAGCGTCCTGCACGGACCCGACAGAGCTCTGAGCTATATAGCTCAGAGCTCTGAGAAGCATCTTTGTATTTTGGCTCCAAGGAGCCCCATTGGTCCTTAGCAGACCAATGGGTTTCCTTCAAATCAGAAGGAACCCCATTGGTCTGCTAAGGACCAATGGGGCTCCTTGGAGCCCAAATACAAAGATGCTTAGAGAGCTCTGAGCTATATAGCTCAGAGCTCTGTCGGGTCCGTGCGGCGGGTGAGCGGCGAGTGACGTCGGGTGCGGCGTAGTTACAATGTAACAAAGTTGTTACATTGTAATAACTTTGTTACATTGTAACTGATAGAACATTTCCGAGGATATTGCGTGGGATCATTTATTTAAAGGGACAGGTAAGTATTAATGGTTAATTAAGAATATTAAAGGACTTTTTTCGTGGTTATGTTTTTTGTTCAATTAAAATACTTTTTCTATGTGTTTGTGTGTTTATTTACTTTTAACTCTTAAAGGAAATGGGTAAGGGGTACAAGTACCTCTATACTCATTTCTCCTGGGAGGGGGGGTGGGCATCTGGGGGACCCCTTTTTAAAGGGGACTCCCAGATTCCACCATGAACCCCCCACCCAGGAAATCGCGGCCTCCACCTCCACCGCCCATCGGAGGTGGAGAAGAGCCCCTTGTCCTTGGATTGGACAAGGGCTCGGAGGGGGAGGGGAAAGCTTGGCTGCCCCTCCCCTTCCGAGACCCCCCAATCCATGGACCATGCGGGCTGGTATAGTCAGGGTGCTCCGCATTCTGGCTATCCCAGCCTGCATGGGGACAAGGGGTTAAAGAGGTCTGGGAGGGGGGACCCCACGTCGTTTTTTTTTTTTATATTTCCCACACTCAGAACGAAGTAAGTAAAACTCTTCCCACTTGGGGGAATCTATGAAAATAATACATTATTGTTACCTGTGCAAAAAAAACTGACATTTTCCGCATTTAAAAGACATTTTTGCCCTTGAAACTTAAAAATCGATTTTCTCAAAAACTATAAGGTCTTTTTGAAAAATTTTTTTTCCTCTTATTCCCACTGATCCCCTTAATATACCCTAGGAATTTGGTGTTCCTAAACTTTAAGCAGGCTTTGCTATTAACCGTTAAAGTCGGCGGGTTTTTAAATGTTTACATTTTTACTTTGAAACTTTAACATCGATTTTCTCAAAAACTATAAGGTCTTTTTGAAAAAAAAAAATTTCCTCTTATTCCTCCTGATCTCCTTAATATATTCTCCAAATTTGAGGCTCTTAGCATTTAAGGGGGCTTTGCTATTAACCCTTAAAGTCGGCGGCTTTTTTATATTATACGGAGCGTTACGGATTAACGCGAAATTACTGTAGCGTTTAATGCGAAATTACGGCATGAACAAATACCCATTGTAATGCGAAAATTACGCGAAAATTACGCTTACGCGAAATTTCGCGAAATCCTTCTTCATTACGATTATGTACTTACGGCCATAATCGTAATTACACTAATTACGCGAAATTTCGCGAAATCGTAATTAGGTCATTACGCTCATCTCTAACTATAAGCTTTCCAATATAGTTTATAATATTGAGAACAGTTGGCAAAATTGCAATTGAGAACCAGTGATAAGCAAAAATGCAAATATTCTTTTTGCATTTAATGTCATGAACAGAACAGAACTTTTGTGATTTTCTGCTGTTTTTGCCATTTTGTACTTAAAAAGCATAATTCTTAACCATACATATTCCCTGATTGATATATTTTTGTGAATGAAAAGTTGCAGTTTCCGTGAAAATTTGCAGTTTTCTGCGATGTTGGGGTTTCATTGACAATATTGCAAAAATACAATGGGAAATAGGCAATTCACTTTTTTCTCCTGAGTTTTCTCCGAGTTTTCTCCGAGGTGATATTTTCCCAACTTGTCATAAAATGCCTTTTAAACCACCAGCAAGCAATAAATTACTCAAAATAAATTTGAAAGTACTTTTTCAACAAAGAGATAACTCGAGAGAAAAAGTGGCATATGGGCCAATGTGTTTTTTGCAAAAAAAATATTTTCGATGGCACTTTGATGCAAAAATTGCTTTGGTGATTTGTTTTTTGAGCAACACTACTGAACAAAAAGAGGTATGACTAGTTAGTGTTTTTTGTTTAGGCGTTTTTGGACAGTTGGATCTTCATGGGCTGCCCCGCTTGGTGTATAAGACTAAGCTGGGACTTACTGCATTGGCCGGATCTCAGTTCATCATTGTAGCAGATCCTGTGGACTGGCAGGTATGAAGTTCTGATCGCTGGTGAGGTCCACATGAAGAAATATGAATGCTATGTATTATCTGAAGAGATGTTTTACTAATAATCATATCATACATATTTTGATAAGGTGGGTGAGGACATCGTGATCACCACCAGCAGTTACAAGGCCTGGCAGACGGAAGCCAGAAGAATTATCGCTGTGTCACCTGATCAGAGAAACCTCACCTTAAATGCCTCCCTCACCTTCACCCACACAGGTAGGTCACGTGACCAGACACATTTATGAAAATACAACATTTCAGGTCTAAAACTTTCATAGTGCTTTTTCATTGTGTTCTTCTATCCCGCCAATGTGGGTACTTAAAGGGACTCCGAGCACCTCACATGGGCATGCCTTTAAGACTCCGACCAGTACTGCAAAGTATTTAAACATGCATACCTTTCTGCAGCTTGTGCTCTCCTCTTTCATTTAATGCCTGAATTGCTGTTCTACACCAAAACGCTTTCATTCTATTTTAATTTAAAAATCACGGATGCCATGTTGGCTATGTTATAACTTCCAGGTCACCCCTTTCTTCTCTGTTAGAGAAGTGCATCACTGAATGAAGCAGGAAGAGGAAGTGACACGCATGGCCATTGCAAGAGGCTCCTCCAGAGGGGTCATAGTGTGACTTTATTGGAAGTCGTCTGGCTTAAAGGCATGCCCATGAGAGGTGCTCGGAGTCCCTTTAACTTTAGATTCTCAGCCAAGTTCCTGACTGCATTACATTGGGTGCTGGAGCTGATTGTAATGTTTAATTTCACTTGTAATGTTGCATAATTTTCATTATTACAATTCTGATCATAGATACGATTTCATGGTTATCTTGAGTTCGCGTTATTTTACATACCATATTTTCTCCTGTATAAACGCACTTTTTGTCCCCAAAAAATGGAAAGAAAAAGTCCCTGCGTCTTATATGCCGAATGCAGGGAATCCCCGACCTAGAAATGCCTGCCAATACGAACCACTGACCTGTGGTGACAACTTGGACTCCCTGCATTGTCCTCCCATGGATGCTCCTCTCTCCCTGTGTCTTTCACTCCCCCGTGTATGCTCCTCTGCCCCGTGTCTCCCTCTCCCCAGTGTATGCTACTCTGCCCCGTGTCTCCCATACCCCGTGTATGCGCCTCTGCCCCGTGTCTCCCATGCCCCGTGTATGCGCCTCTGCCCCGTGTCTCCCTCTCCCCTGAGTATGCTACTCTGCCCCGTGTCTCTCTCTCCCCTGTGTATGCTCCTCTGCCCCTTGTCTCCCTCTCCCCATGTATGCTCCCCTTCCCCGTGTCTCCCTCTCCCCGTGTATGCTCCCCTTCCCCGTGTCTCCCTCTCCCCGTGTATGCTCCTCTGCCCCATGTCTCCCGCTCCCCCGTGTATGCTACTCTGCCCCGTGTATCCCTCTTCCCCGTGTATGCTACTCTGCCCCGTGTCTCCCATGCCCCGTGTATGCGCCTTTGCCCGTGTCTCCCTCTCCCCCGTGTATGCTCCTCTGCCCCCGTGTCTCCCTCTCCCCGTGTATGCGCCTCTGCCCCGTGTCTCCCTCTCCCCTGTGTATGCTCCTCTGCCCTGTGTCTCCCTCTCCCCTGTGTATGCTCCTCTGCCCCGTGTCTCCCACTCCCCCGTGTATGCTCCTCTGCCCCGTACCTCCCGCTCCCCCGTGCCTATGTCCCTCATCGTGAAATTAGCGATATGCTCTCGACCAATGGGATCAAACAAATTGATCGATTTTTGACAAAAATTGATTGATCAGGAATTGTTTGTGGCATTGCTTTTCAAATGATCAAATCATCTGGATATGGATAAAAAAATCGACCAGTGTATGGCCATCTTTCGCGAGCATACCCCATTGTGTCTAACAAAATGCTCAGCAGCTTCAAAACACAAAAGAGAAAAAACCTGTCTTTGCAAGCTTATAGTAGAAGGGAAGAAACAAGAGGTAAACAGTGAGTAAGCAGTAATGCCTGGAGGTGGCAAATTCCTAAGGCCTCGTTCACATCAGGCAGCGCGTATGACTGACTGGCCGTGTGCTCGGGACGCAAGCGAACCCGATCGCACGCCATTACAGTGAATGGAATCAGCAATGTACTTTGTCAAAAATGCGTGCAGTAGCGCGCATAATATGAACGTCTGGACTCTGAAGTACTGTCTATGCACGTCTGATGTTCTTGCTGATCGCATACCATACGTGCTGCTGAAACGCGCACGGCAGCGCATACAATGTGAACAAGTCCTTAATCACATTCTGCAAGAATCAAGCATTGGTCAGTGGCAAGAGAGGATTATCTGCGTACTGTATGTGGTGTTCCCAGTTCCCAAGTTAGCTACTTGTGATTCCCAGTAGGTGAATGGCCAAATTTTCCTGTACGCTTTTCCAGGGCCCATAAATGGTATACAGTGGATTTATAGGGTGGTTAGGGATGGTCGGAAATTTTCGCCAGAAGTGATACTTCTGATTTTTTAATTGGGAAATCGGCAATGGAAAATTGGATTTCTGTGGAACTCCGAATTACCGCAACCTGGTAACTTTAGGCCAGTCACAGCCCTCGAAAAATCGGATTGCTGCAGTATTTATAGCCCAATCAAAAGACTTGTATACTACTAAATATTTTTGAGTCTTCTGACTGGCCTAAAATTTCCAAAGTTTTAGAATTTCTGCGGTAAAACACCGCATTCTTTGATTGGTACAATACTACAGAGTATTTCTGGTTTTCTGTTTTACAGCAAAAAATCAGAAAATCAGATTTACCACAAAAATCGGAAAAACTTGAAAATTTTAGGCAATTCAGAAGACTCAAAAATTCTCTGTAGTATCCGAGTCCTTTGATTGGTGTATAATTACCACGGCAATTCGATTTCCGTTTTAAAAATTCTGCATTCTGTGATTGTTGAATGCTTCCCAGTTCTGAAATATTTAGCCAATTAACTGTTTACAAGTACATCGTAATGTAAAACAATGGTTCGTAATGGAATCTGTAATTTCCGACTATACTGGTTATAGTAGCTTTTCAACATGGGAATAGACTGCAGAATACCGCAGGAGTGTATACACATTAAGTACCCTCCCCCGAGCTTCATCAATCCTCTGACCAAAGACATAATGGAAAGCTCCTTGATTTCCATCTAGACCTAAAAGGGATCTGTGTTACTATAGAGGAGTCGATAGGCTCAGGGCCGGTTCTACACTTTTTGCGCCTGAAGTAAACTTGTGAGCATGTGAGCATGCTCCAATAATTCCACCCCCCCCATCCCTCCCCCAGCTCACCAACCATCTCGGTGCTGCCTCCCCCATCCCATCTTCCCCCTCATCACCAATGCAGCCCAGTAGTGTTAGCAGCGGCGTGGCAGCCGGCTAGGGGGTGCTATGTCCGGGTAGCCGTGATGTCCACATGGGCGGCAGTAAGGCGGGCAGTGGCAGGCTAGGCACACTCTTCACTTCCTGTTTCTGCCTGGCGCCGCCTCCACACTTCCGCCACCTGAGGAAGCTGTGTTGCCATGGGCAGGACATCCCTGGATAGGCTATAATAGAATTATTCTCGAACACGCTTATTACAAACAGATATTTGCAAACATCATAACTATTGCAAATAAAATAAATCAAAGGCCATTTGCTTTTATTTCTATTTGCCAACCAACATGCCTATCTGTGTGTGTCTCCATACAGCAAACACCTACACAGTGCCCATGCCCAACACCACGCTGAATTACACGCTGGCAGCGGACGTAGCTCTCCTCACCAGAAACATCAAGATCATTGGAGAAGATTACTTGGGCTGGTACAGTGAGTCATTTGGAGCTGAAGTCCTGGTCAGCACATTTACAGCCAATGGCATGGAATACCGAGGTATGCAAGATTCAGTATCTGATGAGTTCACCTGATAATTTAATAGCCTTACTTTAGATTTATGGAACTGATTTATGGAACGGTTCTGATCCAGTTCTGCATCATGGCCTCAATTCACTAAGCTTTATTTAACACTTTATCGAACATTTGATAATTTACCGCATGAGTAAAATCTAATTTTGAATTCACTGAGGTGTTGTAAATTTATTGAATGTTTTATCAATAAAACATTTGATACATCTATAACACCTTAGTAAATTTAAAATGAGATTTTACTCATGAGGTAAATTATCAAACGTTCGACAGTGTTCTATAAGGTTTGGTAAAGCTTAGTGAATCGAGGCCATGCATGTCTGAAGAAGGAACTTAACTTTTCAAAAGATTGAAATAAACCATGTACAGTTAGTCATTAAAAGTATTACTGTGATCAGCATTTTTTGTTTGATGTTTGCATTTCTGCTCCTTGACTAACACCGCACCATACTTCACTAGCCTGATATAACAGTTTCTGTCTTTTATACTGGAATTACTCTTTAACCAATTATCCGCTTCAATAGAATTATCTCAATCGAGGTAAGTGCACTGCTTTTGACCTCAGTCACCAGAACTCACTGTGCTGTAAATTCTTTGAATGCTTTCATCTCTCTCTCCCTAGCAGAACATATAGAAACAGAAAGCAGAAGTCCTGTTTTTGTCTCACACTGCCCCCTAGTGACTAGTAGCCATAAATACGCATTACACAGCAGTACTAATTACACGCAAGAAAATGTAACAAATGAAGAAATGTGAAAGAAAAATGTTCTAAAATAAACTGGCCTGGTGCACTTGCAAGCCTCTAAATAAATTGGCTGCTAAGTTAAACAGAGTGCATTCACTCATGTATTTTATAAATCTTATACATTTTAAAAGCCACAGGAAAAATCTATGTTTTATGCTTTGCTGCAGGAAAAGCAAGGATAGAGAATGTGGAATTCTATCACAGCGGCCAGTTATGGAACATAGAACCCACCGATCCCCACTACTCCCTGTCCTTCCTCAACCTGGGAGACGTAAGTAGGGAGAGAAAGCGAGAGTATACACACTACCATTCAAAAGTTTAAGAACACTAATTTTTCTACTTTGTTTGTTTGTTTTATTGAAATTCAAGCAGTTCAATGTCTCATTGTATTCCAAAATGAAAGGCTACAACAGATAAACAATTAAAATTAAGTAGAAGTCATGGAATCCTCGTAAAAAACAAAAATCTCTTTAACAGGTGTCTTGGAATGAGTCCTATGTGAGGGGCTGCGCTATCCACAACAGCTTTGCTCCCGCCATTGGAATATTCCGTAGCAATGGGCTGGACATTGAAGACAATACCGTGTATTTTAGTGTTGGACAAGGTAAACAATGATGATTTCTAGATTGCTATTAATAGTCCCAGCCAGGGCACCATGTGCAAGGAGTTTGTATCTTCTCCCCGTGTCTGCGTGGGTTTCCTCCAGGTACTCCGGTTTCCTCCCACATCCCAAAAACATACAGATAAGTTAATTGGCTCACCCCTATAATTGGCCCTAGACTACAGTACTTACACTACATAATACATACATACATACATACACATATGATAATAGTAGGGATTAGATTGTGAGCTCCTTTGAGGGACAGTTAGTGACAATACAATATATATATATACTGATAATAATAGCAACGCGCACACTTGTCTCAAAGGTGAAAAGAGATCAAAACAGTCTCACAGTTCCACAAATAGGTATGCTTCACAGATCCAACCGTTATACCAATGAACTATCCTTTGATCTCTTGTCCCCGGACAATCACATCCACATGCAGAGAAAAGATAAAAGGCAAATAGCATAATACTGCGATTAAGGTTAGGTCAGACAGCAAAGACCATCACCGCTTAAATCCAGCTGTGTGAATTTATATAACACCTATAGCCAGCACCAGTGTCAGGACACCCCCTTTGTGTCCGCACTCACCAGGCTGGCCTCCCAGATCTCCGGAGGTGGGATTGATCGTTTGAAGGGGGATTTGTTAGATTCACTGCTTCCTAAGGTTATGAAACCCAGGTGAGGCTGTAAACTAAAAAGCCAAACATAGCATAATTCCGTGGGTTTATTAAAAGATTAAAAGCAAAGTTGCACTCACAAGCCACGCAGGGTAAGAGCGCGTTTTAAACAGTTGGGGTCCCGAAACCGCTCAGCTGCTCCAGCATCAGATCGTCTCTCGCTCTCTCTCCCGCCGGCACTACTTCCTGGTCCAGTCACGTGCATCAACACTCCGCCCTATGCATTTCGTCACATCAATGACTCATCAGGGGCTGTTGATGCACGCAAGACCGGACAGTCTTATTGAAACGGAGAACCCTCCCCCTCCAGCGTCCAATAGAACCAATTAAAAAACGAGCTTAAAAAACTTATACTTAAAACGAAAAACGGAAAGAAAAACTGAATCAAACCCACGGAATTATGCTATGCAGTGAATCTAACAAATCCCCCTTCAAACGATCAATCCCACCTCCGGAGATCTGGGAGGCCAGCCTGGTGAGTGCGGGCACAAAGGGGGTGTCCTGACACTGGTGCTGGCTATAGGTGTTATATTAATTCACACAGCTGGATTTAAGCAGTGATGGTCTTTGCTGTCTGACCTAACCTTAATCGCAGTATTATGCTATGTGCCTTTTATCTTTTCTCTGCATGTGGATGTGATTGTCCGGGGACAAGAGACCAAAGGATAGTTCATTGGTATAACGGTTGGATCTGTGAAGCATACCTATTTGTGGAACTGTGAGACTGTTTTGATCTCTTTTTACCTTTGAGACAAGTGTGCGCGTTGCTATTATTATCTATAATTTTATGTCTGCACATTGACATTGCTATACGCGAACCACGGAGTGCTGATTTCCTGAAGCGCATATACAATTTTATTCAATATATATATACTGTACAGCGCTGCGTAAGATGTCGGCGCTATATAAATACTAAATAATAATAATAATAATAAAATAATAATAATAGTGATTGCTAGATTGCTATTGATGGTTATTGCTGTACATTTTTTACAGTGCAAGGCATTGAGATTAGGACTGTTTCACAAATTCTCTTTTGTAGTCCACATACATCTTTCTCCACCTAATAAGGTCTATTTACAAAAGTGTGCTTATTTGATCATTCTGAATGTGGTGCAGTTGGATCATACCATAAACAGTCACCCCTACGAGTAAGCTCTCCATGAGACATGACAATTTGACCATAGAGCTCCTGTGCTCATCAGTAGTACAGATGAAGCTCTGGAAATCACGGGGCTATGTCACCTCTTCCTCTCAGGGGCCACAACCCCTTTTGTGGGGACAGAACTCTTAAAGTAGAAATGGGCTGTGTTGCCTCTCCATTTTAGAACCATTATCTCTTTACTGGTGAGCATTAGACGACCTTTTAAAGGGGATTGGCCACAATGTTCAGCACCATGGATAGTGTCTCAAGCCGTGATGGCTAAAAATGACAATTCAGCCAGATGGCCCTGTATCCTGTACAGCTTGCATCTCCTCTAGCTACCCCGTCTCCTGTATAGCCTGCTGCTCCTCAAGTTTCTGTTTCCTGTGCATCTTGTATCTCTTGTGGTAGTTGATCCCTTTAACGTATCCTGCCTCTCTTCTGGTTCCTGTCTTGGACGCAGCCTGCCTCTCTTCTAGTTTTTGTCCTCTATGCAGCCTGCCTCTCTTCTAGTCCCTGTGTGGCCTGCCTCTCTTCTAGTTCCTGTCCTCTGTGCAGCCTGCCTCTCTTCTAGTCCCTGTGTGGCCTGCCTCTCTTCTAGTGTCTGTCCTCTGTGCATCCTGCCTCTCTTCTAGTCCCTGTGTGGCCTGCCTCTCTTCTAGTTCCTGTCCTCTGTGCAGCCTGCCTTTCTTCTTGTTCTTGTCCTCTGTGCAGCCTGTCTCTCTTCTAGTTCCTGTCCTCTGTGCAGCCTGCCTCTCTTCTAGTTCCTGTCCTCTGTGCATCCTGCCTCTCTTCTAGTCCCTGTGTGGCCTGCCTCTCTTCTAGTTCCTGTCCTCTGTGCAGCCTGCCTTTCTTCTTGTTCTTGTCCTCTGTGCAGCCTGTCTCTCTTCTAGTTCCTGTCCTCTGTGCAGCCTGCCTCTCTTCTAGTTCCTGTCCTCTGTGCAGCCTGCCTCTCTTCTAGTTCCTGTCCTCTGTGCAGCCTGTCTCTCTTCTAGTTCCTGTCCTCTGTGCAGTGCAGCCTGCCTCTCTTCTAGTTCCTGTCCTCTGTGCAGCCTGCCTCTCTTCTAGTTCCTGTCCTCTGTGCAGCTTGCCTCTCTTCTAGTTTCTGTCCTCTATGCAGCCTGCCTCTCTTCTAGTCCCTGTGTGGCCTGCCCCTCTTCTAGTTCCTGTCCTCTGTGCAGCCTGCCTCTCTTCTAGTTCCTGTCCTCTGTGCAGCCTGCCTCTCTTCTAGTTCCTGTCCTCTGTGCAGCCTGCCTCTCTTCTAGTTCCTGTCCTCTGTGCAGCCTGTCTCTCTTCTAGTTCCTGTCCTCTGTGCAGCCTGCCTCTCTTCTAGTTCCTGTCCTCTGTGCAGCCTGCCTCTCTTCTTGTTCCTGTCCTCTGTGCAGCTTGCCTTTCTTCTAGTTTCTGTCCTCTATGCAGCCTGCCTCTCTTCTAGTCCCTGTGTGGCCTGCCTCTCTTCTAGTTCCTGTCCTCTGTGCAGCCTGTCCCTCTTCTTGTTCCTGTCCTCTGTGCAGCCTGTCTCTCTTCTAGTTCCTGTCCTCTGTGCAGCCTGTCTCTCTTCTAGTTCCTGTCCTCTGTGCAGCCTGCCTCTCTTCTTGTTCCTGTCCTCTGTGCAGCCTGCCTCTCTTCTTGTCTCTGTCCTCTATGCAGCCTGACCCTCTTCTAGTCCCTGTGTGGCCTGCCTATCTCCTAGTTTTAAATTTTCTTTTTTATTGCAGCCTCTAGATCTTCTTTTTTCCCCACAAACATCAGGTGTATATTTTCCCCTGCTGATAAGCCTACCTTCATCAGCACACTTTTTAGCTCTGGGGTTTTAGTTGCATCATTCATTGTTTGCTTAGTTGTCATTCACTAGTTTTATAATAAAAAGTTGCATAATTATTATTTCAGACATGTATAACTACTTTCGGACCGAGCGAGTGCGAATCTACGTCGGGCAGGGGGCGCTGCGGTCCTGACAGGACGTAAACTCTACGTCCCATTGACCGCGCGCCCCTGCCCGTCTCCGCCGCTCGGTCCGCTCTGCCCCCGCCGCTCGTTGCTGCCCTGCCACCTCTGTGACGGCAGAGCACTGTGAGCCGGGCAGGAGCAGTTTTCATTGGCTCCTGGCCCTGTCATTCATGTAAGCCTCTCTCATTGGCTTACATGGAGTGACAGGGTCAGGAGCCAATGAAAGCGGCTCCTGACCGGCGCACAGCGCTCTGCCGTCATAGCGACGGCAGAGAGAGCAGCCTGCGGCGGGGACAGAGCGGCGTGTTCGTCGGGAGCGGCGGATCATTGCGGTGATTCGTCGGGAAGCGGCGATTTACGGGACCAGCACCCTCTGGTCCTTAAGGGGGCAGAGGGTGCTGGTCCAGAAAGGGATAAGGAGGAACACGAAATGCTAAAACACAAAAATAGAAAAGAAAGAGAAAAATAAACAAAAAACAAAAACACTACAACAGCTGATTCACTTTTCCAGATGATTCTCTCTGCAGCCTTTGGTTCTCATCTCGTCCTATGTAGACTGCATATTATGCTCTTTGTATCTACTTTGCAGCATGCCTTGCTCTTACTTCGCCTCTCTTCTAGTTCCCATCTCCACCTGTGCAGTCCATCTCGCCTCTAGTTCCCATCTCCACCTGTGCAGTCCATCTCTCCTCTAGTTCCCATCTCCACCTGCGCAGTCCATCTCGCCTCTAGTTCCCATCTCCACCTGTGCAGTCCATCTCTCCTCTAGTTCCCATCTCCACCTGCGCAGTCCATCTCTCCTCTAGTTCCCATCTCCACCTGTGCAGTCCATCTCGCCTCTAGTTCCCATCTCCACCTGTGCAGTCCATCTCTCCTCTAGTTCCCATCTCCACCTGTGCAGTCCATCTCGCCTCTAGTTCCCATCTCCACCTGTGCAGTCCATCTCTCCTCTAGTTCCCATCTCCACCTGCGCAGTCCATCTCGCCTCTAGTTCCCATCTCCACCTGCGCAGTCCATCTCTCCTCTAGTTCCCATCTCCACCTGCGCAGTCCATCTCGCCTCTAGTTCCCATCTCCACCTGCGCAGTCCATCTCGCCTCTAGTTCCCATCTCCACCTGTGCAGTCCATCTCTCCTCTAGTTCCCATCTCCACCTGTGCAGTCCATCTCCATACGTTTTCCATTGTGAAGTGCTACAAAGTTCTTTTAAATTGAAGATGAAAAATTATCTCTTAGGAGAAAACTCAGGGGAAAAAGTGAATTGCATATGGCCCAGGTGTTTTTGTGGCTACACTTGTAGTGGGTGTGAAGATCATGATGGCCACATTTGTTTTATAACCCTCGTGAGATGGGCCCCCAGGCCGTGAAGGGCATCAATGGGAAGCAAGCAAAGGGTGTAAACATTGGGGGCCCCCTTAAAATTTTGCTGGGGTCCCAATGAATTGTAGTTACACCACTGTTTTGAGGTGAGCTTTTCTTCCTTTACCTCCTCTTAGGAATACGAGTGACCGGAGACCGTGTGAATGTGAGAAGAAATCTGGTGGCCCTCGCTGCCTGGCCCCGTACATACCAAGGCTTGCAGCCAACTGACTCCCTGTGGCATGCTGGGATACAGGTTGGTGTTGTGCATCATATTTCGCTTCATGTCTACAGCAATATTTTTTAAACACTTAACCCCAAGGGTTTTTCCTCTAACAGACCAGAGTAATTTTCACCTGTCATTCACCAATAACTCTATCACTAGTTATCACACATGATCTATACCTTGTTTTTTTTTGCCACAAATAAAGCTTTTTGGGGGTGATATTTGTTTTCAGTAATTACCTTATTTTCTATTCAGTTTAAAGGGAAAACTTGGGGAAAGTGTAACGATTGTGGAATTCTCTCCGTGATCAGCGCACAAGACGTGTGCGCTGAAACTGCGGAAATCCTCCACAAACGTATAATTTGCGGAAACCCAGCAGAAGGTGCAACGCACCTGTAGAGGGAAATTCCTGTCGACAGGGGGAGCTGTGGAGTGCAGAGGAACAGCTCCTCTGCCCTATCACACACGCCAGACAGGAATTGCACGAAGGGACGGAACGCAATCGCAAGTGAGGCGATTGAGAATGAGCACAGAGACAGATTGTATGTGTGTGCACCAAACTAGTCGCCAACCCGTGACGGTGCACACACCACAGCAGATATGAAGTAGGAACACGATCGCTAGAGGTGCGATCGCCAGACGTGACACAAGGTTATAGCAAGGCAGAGCACGAGAGTAGCAAAGGCACAGCAAATCATACAATGAGGAGATACGGAAAATAACAAACGCTAGCTAAACGCGAACACCGCACTCATTCGCAACAGTGCACGCGTTTCTGCGCGGTCTCCACGTGATAAGCACAATAGAGACAAGCACGCCTAACTAACCATTGACAGACAAACCTGAAACAGAGGACGCGAACGCTTGCTTAACGGTTTCCTCACCGAGCCTCCAGCAAGCGTTCCGTTCGTAGCAGACAAGACAGACACACGAAAACAGGGACAAGCGAGAGATAGGATCCACAGCACTAGCGAAAGTGGCTAGCGCGATCCAGGAAGACAGAACAAAAGGATCCACAGCACTAGCGCAGGATGCTAGTGCGATCCAGGTACAGATCAGAAGGGGCTACCAGTAACAACCGCTGTTCCGGTTAGCACCCAGACACACAGAACGATTTCCTGTCGACCACCGCTGGGACAGGACAATCGCAACAGACAAACAAAACAGATAAGCAATCCTAACTGCACTAAGGAAACATGCCCAGTGCAGTTTCCAGGGATTACTCTAGGCTAATCTTCAACAAAGAGCAAGGCTGACACTCCTCCAGGAGTGTTTCACAGGAAGAATCCTTATGACCAGCCAAGGTCTGTGATATCACATGGTATATATAGAGCAGGCCTACAAGGGATTAGAGTTGGGCCGAACCTCCGATTTTAGGTTCGCGAACTTCCGCGGAAGGTTCGGTTCGCGTTAAAGTTCGCGAACCGCAATAGACTTCAATGGGGATGCGAACTTTGAAAAAAAAATAATTATGCTGGCCACAAAAGTGATGGAAAAGATGTTTCAAGGGGTCTAACACCTGGAGGGGGGCATGGCGGAGTGGGATACATGCCAAAAGTCCCGGGGAAAAATCTGGATTTGACGCAAAGCAGCGTTTTAAGGGCAGAAATCACATTGAATGCTAAATGACAGGCCTAAAGTGCTTTCAAACATCTTGCATGTGTATACATCAATCAGGTAGTGTAATTAAGGTACTGCTTCACACTGACACACCAAACTCACCGTGTAACGCACCGCAAACAGCTGTTTGTGTAGTGACGGCCGTGCTGGACTGGTGCGCACCATGGCCAGAGTGCAGGTTTTGGTGGCTTTACAGCCCATATGGTCGCCTGGCTGATGTAGCTGAATGACAGAACAGTGACTGTCCAGCTGATCAAATTTGGTCTGACCACAATGAGGCAACGACCTTATTATCGTGGGTGTGCCCCCCGAGACACTCATCTAGGCGCCGGTCATTGCTTCATTGTGATACGCAAGCCCCTTCACCACGGCAAGGTAATGATCACGAAGGGGAATGGGCGCATGTACATGCCTTTTCTTTTGTTGTTGCAGCTGCCCGCAGTGCAGCCAGAAAAATTAGGCAGTCATGTACACGCACCAGAAAAATTATTACAGCGGCCGCTGCTAGCAGCGGCCTAAAAAATTCAGCAATCCGCCTGGAGTCCCGGACCCTGTTGGTGGTGGCGGAGAAGGTAGTCAAGCGGCCTGCAGGCAGACATGCTGTGTGGAGGGACTGGGAGCGACTTAGTCTTCTTGGGGCAGGCCAGGCAGCCAGTCACACGGCGTGCAGGCAGAGATGCTGTGTGTGCGGGGACTGACTTAGTCTTGGGGCGGGCAGCAGCCCTCCGGGATCCATGCCTCATTCATTTTGATAAAGGTGAGGTACTTAACACTTTTGTGACTTAGGCGACTTCTCTTCTCTGTGACAATGCCTCTAGCTGCGCTGAAGGTCCTTTCTGACAGGATGCTTGCGGCAGGGCAGGAGAGAAGTTGGATGGCAAATTGGGACAGCTCTGGCCACAGGTCAAGCCTGCGCACCCAGTAGTTCAAGGGTTCCTCATCGCTGTTCACAGCAGTGTCTACATCCACACTTAAGGCCAGGTAGTCGGCTACCTGCCGTTCCAGGCGTTGGTGGAGGGTGGATCCGGAAGGGCTACGGCGAGGCGTTGGACTAAAGAACGTCCGCATGTCCGACATCACCATGAGATCGCTGGAGCGTCCTGTCTTTGACTGCGTGGACACGGGAGGAGGATTAGTGGCAGTGGTACCTTGCGGGCGTTGTGCCGTCACATCACCCTTAAAGGCATTGTAAAGCATAGTTGACAGCTGGTTCTGCATGTGCTGCATCCTTTCCACCTTCCGGTGAGTTGGTAACAGGTCCGCCACTTTGTGCCTGTACCGAGGGTCTAGTAGTGTGGCCACCCAGTACAGGTCATTCCCCTTGAGGTTTTTTATACGGGGGTCCCTCAACAGGCAGGACAGCATAAAAGACGACATCTGCACAAAGTCGGATCCAGTACCCTCCATCTCCTCTTGCTCTTCCTCAGTGACGTCAGGTAAGTCAACCTCCTCCCCCCAGCCGCAAACAATACCACGGGAAGGTTGAGCAGCACAAGCCCCTTGCGATGCCTGCTGAGGTTGTTCTCCTGCCGCTGTCCCCTCCTCCTGCTCCTCCTCCCCCAAAGAAACACCTTGCTCATCATCCTCTGAGTCTGACTCGTTTTCTGCACACGACTTCTCTTCTTCCTCCTCCTCCCCCCTCTGTGCTGCCGCAGGTGTTGAGGAAACAGCTGGGTCTGATGAAAATTGGTCCCATGCCTGTTCCTGCCGTAACGGTTCCTGGTCACGCTCATTCACAGCTTCATCCGCCACTCTACGCACAGCACGCTCCAAGAAGTAAGCGTAGGGAATTAAGTCGCTGATGGTGCCCTCACTGCGGCTCACCAGGTTGGTCACCTCCTCAAACGGCCGCATGAGCCTGCATGCATTTTCCATCAGTGTCCAGTTGTCGGGCCAGAACATCCCCATCGTCCCAGACTGTTTCATTCTACTGTAGTTGTAGAGGTAGTGGGTCACGGCTTTCTTCTGTTCTAGCAGGCGGGAGAACATGAGCAGGGTCGAGTTCCAGCGAGTCGGGCTATCGCAAATGAGGCGTCTCACCGGCATGTTGTTTTTGCGCTGAATTTCCGCAAAGCGTGCCATGGCTGTGTAAGACCGCCTCAAATGCCCACAGAACTTCTTGGCCTGCTTCAGGACATTCGCTAAGCCAGGGTACTTTGCCACAAATCTTTGAACCACTAGATTCATGACATGTGCCATGCAGGGTATGTGTGTCAGCTTCCCCATATGCAAAGCGGCAAGCAGATTGCTGCCGTTGTCGCACACCACGTTGCCTATCTCCAGGTGGTGCGGGGTCAGCCACTCATCCACCTGTTTCTTAAGAGCAGCCAGGAGAGCTGCTCCAGTGTGACTCTCCGCTTTGAGACAAGACATGTCTAAGATGGCGTGACACCGTCTTACCTGGCATGCAGCATAGGCCCTGCGGAGCTGGGGCTGTGTAGCTGGAGAGGAGAACTGCCACTCAGCCAAGGAGGAGGAGGACAGCGAAGAGCATGTAGCAGGAGGAGAGGAGGTGGCAGGAGGCCTGCCTGCAAGCCGTGGAGGTGTCACAATTTGGTCCGCTGCGCCCTGCTTGCCATCGTTCACCACCAGGTTCACCCAATGGGCTGTGTAGGTAATGTAGCGGCCCTGCCCGTGCTTGGCAGACCAGGCATCCGTGGTCAGGTGTACCCTTGACCCAACGCTCTTCGCAAGAGATGACACCACTTGCCTCTCAACTTCACGGTGCAGTTGGGGTATGGCCTTTCTCGAAAAATAAGTGCGGCCTGGCATCTTCTACTGCGGTGTTCCGATGGCCACAAATTTACGGAAGGCCTCAGAGTCCACCAGCCGGTATGGTAACAGCTGCCGAGCTAACAGTTCCGCCACGCCAGCTGTCAGACGCCGGGCAAGGGGGTGACTGGCCGAAATTGGCTTCTTCCGCTCAAACATTTCCTTCACGGACACCTGACTGCTGCTGTGGGCAGAGGAGCAGGAACCGCTCAAGGGCAGAGGCGGAGTGGAGGAGGGTGCCTGTGAAGGTGGAAGGGAGAAAGCGGCAGAAGCAGATAATGCACCTGATGGAGGAGGAAGAGGAGAAGGAGGGTGGCTTTGCTTTTGTGTGCTGCTGCTGCTTTTGCTCAGGTGGCCATCCCATTGCTGTTTGTGCCTTTTCTCCAGGTGCCTTCGTAAGGCACTTGTCCCTACGTGAGTGTTGGCCTTTCCACGGCTTAATTTTTGTTGGCAGAGCGAACAGATGGCTTTGGTCCGATCTGAGGCACACACATTAAACAATTTCCACACCGCTGAGCCACCCTGGGATGTGGGCACTATGGGGACCTCAGCAGCTGATGCTGAAGGGCAAGTTGGCTGGCTGTACATAGGTGGCGATACATGGTGCCGGACTCTGCCACCAGCTATTTCTGACGAAGAGCTGCCCCAGCTTCTTTCAGCAACTTCTCTCCTCCTACTACTCTCTGACTCCCCCTCTGAACTGTCCCCCTCTTCATCTCCTCTATTGGGAACATACAGATGATCCCTATTACCGTCATCATCGTAGTCATCCTGCCCAGCTTCGCTTGCCTCAGACAAATCCAAACTTGCACCATCAGTAGGTCCTTCATCCTCCTGACACGTTACATCCATAGTGTTGCCGCGTAACTCAGACATATGAGCTGGTGAAAATTCATCTGGCTGTAACAACAATGGCTGTGCATCAGTGATTTCACCACTAAATAATTCTTGCAAAGTGTCAAATGCAGCGGAAGTGGTGCTAGTAGTAGCGCTGGTGGCTGAGCAAGATGAGGTGTTCTGTGTCGCTAAATACTCAACCACGTCCTGACAATCTTGGGAGGTGATGGGACGTGCCTTCTTCCGAGCACTGTACTGTGGGCCAGGTCCACACGAAATTACATTTACACGACCTCGCGCAGACCTGCCGGGTGGCCTTCCTCTGGCTCTGGCACTACCTCTTCCTCTACCTGTTTTGTCCATATCGGGTATGCACGGAGTGGTATATCACACTGCGTGCACTCACGTAGGTAGGTGGTAGTGGCGGGTTCACTGAACAGATATACAGTGGCGGGTTCACTAAACAGAACAGGTATACAGTGGCGGGTTCACTAAACAGAACAGGTATACAGTGGCGGGTTCACAGAACAGGTATGCAGTGGCAGGTTCACTGAACACAACAGGTATGCAGTGGCGGGTTCACTGAACAGGTATACAGTGGCGGGTCCACTGAACAGAACAGGTATGCAGTGGCGGGTTCACTAAACAGAACAGGTATACAGTGGCGGGTTCACTAAACAGAACAGGTATACAGTGGCGGGTTCACAGAACAGGTATGCAGTGGCAGGTTCACTGAACACAACAGGTATGCAGTGGCGGGTTCACTGAACAGGTATACAGTGGCGGGTCCACTGAACAGAACAGGTATGCAGTGGCGGGTTCACTGAACAGGTATACAGTGGCGGGTCCACTGAACAGAACAGGTATGCAGTGGCGGGTTCACTAAACAGAACAGGTATACAGTGGCGGGTTCACTAAACAGAACAGGTATACAGTGGCGGGTTCACAGAACAGGTATGCAGTGGCAGGTTCACTGAACACAACAGGTATGCAGTGGCGGGTTCACTGAACAGGTATACAGTGGCGGGTCCACTGAACAGAACAGGTATGCAGTGGTGGGTTCACTGAACAGGTATACAGTGGCGGGTCCACTGAACAGAACAGGTATGCAGTGGCGGGTTCACTGAACAGGTATGCAGTGGTGGGTTCACAGAACAGGTATGCAGTGGTGGGTTCACAGCACAGGTATGCAGTGGTGGGTTCAATGAACAGGTATACAGTGGCGGGTCCACTGAACAGAACAGGTATGCAGTGGCAGGTTCACTGAACAGGTATGCAGTGGTGGGTTCACAGCACAGGTATGCAGTGGTGGGTTCACAGAACAGGTATGCAGTGGTGAGTTCACAGCACAGGTATGCAGTGGTGGGTTCAATGAACAGGTATACAGTGGCGGGTCCACTGAACAGAACAGGTATGCAGTGGCAGGTTCACTGAACAGGTATGCAGTGGTGGGTTCACAGCACAGGTATGCAGTGGTGGGTTCACAGAACAGGTATGCAGTGGTGGGTTCACAGCACAGGTATGCAGTGGTGGGTTCAATGAACAGGTATACAGTGGCGGGTCCACTGAACAGAACAGGTATGCAGTGGCAGGTTCACTGAACAGGTATGCAGTGGTGGGTTCACAGCACAGGTATGCAGTGGTGGGTTCACTGAACAGGTATGCAGTGGTGGGTTCACAGCACAGGTATGCAGTGGTGGGTTCACAGCACAGGTATGCAGTGGTGGGTTCACAGCACAGGTATGCAGTGGTGGGTTCACAGCACAGGTATGCAGTGGTGGGTTCACAGAACAGGTATGCAGCCAGACAGGAACAAGTTAAGCCTAACTAATCTTTCCCTGAGAGACAGTCTGCAGCAGCTCGGCCTACTCTCACTAACGCAGGCAGCACACGAGTGACCGTAATGGCCGCCGCTGCCTGCCTTATATAAGGGGGGGGTGGGGCTCCAGGGGCTAGTGTAGCCTAATTGGCTACACTGGGCCTGCTGACTGTGATGTAGAGGGTCAAAGTTGACCCTCCATGTGCATTATGGGGCGAACCGAACTTCCGCAAAGGTTCGCCTGCGGGACGCGAACGCGAACCACTGAAGTTCGCATGGAACCGTTCGCAGGCGAACCGTTCGGCCCAACTCTACAAGGGATGTGGCTAGGCAATTTGCATGACAAACGTATGCAAATTCCTCAGCAACAGCAAGCTGAAAAACTGACAAAAAGTCTCTCTTCCAGAGACCTGCAGAATGCAGACCTGAACAATGATCAAAAAGCTGCCTGCCTGCACAGGCAGCTGAGCAGATCATTACAGAAAGATGACAAAAAAACACTATTTCTCCAATTTCATCCCCTTTAATTTTAAAATAAACAATGCTACTGTAAATAAAACCCACACATTTTATTTGCCCATTTGTCCCGGTTATTTTAATGTTTAAATGATGCCCCTAGTACACAGGTGTCGAACTCCAGGCCTGGAGGGCCAGATCTATGCCAGTGTTTAGGATGGACTGAGAAAGAGAGGAATTTGTTCTACCTGATGGACCACACCTTTCCTGATTCAGACCCATCGATTAATTTGAGCTGTGTCAAAAATGAGGACCTTGGCCCTCGAAGGACCGGTTTGACATCCCTGCCCTAGTACAATGTATGGTGATAATACTTTATTTGGAAATAAAGGTTTATTTTTTTCCTTTTAGTGATTTTTATACTATAGCAATAATTACAAGCCTTTATTTGCAACTATAACAGTAATATGCCCTCATGCCATACATAGTAAAAAAAATGCCAAGTCCCTTCCATAACTATATTTTTATTATTATATTTATTTATTATTTTTTTTGCGTGAAAAGTGTAAAATACGGTGTAAAATGTGTATTCTTTTTATGTTTTTTATTTTTACCAATAGATGTCCCCATGTTCATGAATACGCGCTCCAACTGTGTTGTTACAGAAAAGATCATTGGCTTCTCGTTGAAGCCATGATCTTTCCCTTACAGGCACTTTGATTGGTTCAGGGAATTCTTGTTCCCTTTCACCAAATGCGGCTCTCCGAGTTCCGATGGTACCCATCAGCATGCGCGCGTGCGAACGTGTACAGCAGCAGCGGAAGAGGTTTTAAAACATCTGTTGGTCCATTAAGAGGGATGATTAGTGGTCTGATAGTGGTTAAATACTTAATTTGGCTCAGACTGGATAGAATGGGGATAGATCTACAGCCTGAATAGATTTCCTATAAATAAGCCACTTTTGCCCAGAATTCTGTTTTATTGTAAAAGAGAACTCAAGCGTGTATTAAATAAGTTATCCACAAGATACAGCAGTTGTTTTTTTTAATGCCATTATAAATTATCTGCTTTTTATCTGCTTTGAAACATTGCTAAATTGGAATTTCAGCTGCTGGAAACACCATGGAGTTGCTTTACTAAGGTAGAGACTAGGGGTGTCGGCTAGCTCACACCAGCCTGTTTGCGAACAAGCATTTGCATTGTAAATTGCACGTTTGTGTCTAGTGGTGACCACAACCTTTTGGTTTCATTTCCTATTGCTGAACCCATTACCCATAATTCCTTGTGTGACCTTTAACCTAAGGTCAAGTGGGCTATCATAGCTAATTAGAAGTGAGCTCTAGTTCACGTTTATTGACGTGCGCATGCGTAGTAGTGTTCACACCAGTTGTGCATGTGCTAACACCTATTTGCGAGTACATTAATTAAATGCGTTTGGACATTTGGGCACTCAGTAATAGTAAAATATCGGTATCAAATCCAATATCCAATATGTCCTAAATTTAATATTTTATTATAACGTGTAAAATATCTGTATTATATATGTTACTATACTGTAGTAAAGGGTTTGGGTTAGGTTTAGCTATATAACTATAACTAAACCTAACCCTACTCTTGCACAGAACCCTCCCACCTGACGCCTAACCCTTAAACAACCCCCCCCCCCCCCACACACACACACACACACAAGCAACCTACCTAACCCCTAACCCTTAAACCACCTCCTGCACAAACTACCTACCTAACCCCTAATCACCCACCCACCCCTTCACCTCCCACTGCCGCAGATGAACCCCAAATTCTTGGGCACCACCATAGGCGTTTGAGCCGTAATTTGGATGCCCAATAAAAATCAGGTGTCGAAATTTCCTCTCCGGTGCCCAAATACTGCTAAAATACATTGTTCCCTGTGGCGACGCCCAATTAGTCCACTTGCCACATGCACTAAATTTACTGCTTCGCCTATTTGCAGGCGGATGTGCATTTGCACTGGGATTTGGGGAAGTAGCATGCTCACCGTTTGCTCAGTGAAGCACACTGCACTGTGTTCTTCCAACACTTCTGGAGAATATCAGTGATCTAGTAAACCTGGACTGGATGTTTGCAGGCCTCAGTTTGGTCATTCTGGACCACAGCAAGGATTGCAGAAAGTAGAGTTTGTACTATTGCAGTAACACACCCTCAAAACAGCCAAAGAAAGTAAAGTTGTATTCCTTAGAGCTACGATCACAGTGGTGCATTGCGGTGCGGCATAATGGGCGCTTTGTAGTGTGGCTTGCTGTCCTGCAATGCACCACCTATGTGACATTCACAGAGCAGCGGCTGCGTTGCAATATAATGGTGCGTGACATTGTAATGCACTACATGCAGTGCGTTACTGCAAATTGCTGGTGTTAAAAGTGACAGTGAACCATACTTATTGTTGAATGTATGCTTCACTGTATGCAACGCAATATGCAGTTAGCATGCATTCCATTGCGTTGTGTTCCTGCTGTTGCAGGGAATGCAAAGCAACAGCTACCGTAAACCTAGCCTCAATGAAATTCTTCAAGGAGTTACTGTTAGTGCAGATAAAGATTATCGCATACAGCATTCACTTTATTTCACTTTATTTCAATGCTGCAAAGTGAGGAGTGAATTATTTAATGTTCAAAGGGAACCTAAACTGAGAGGGATATGGATTTTTCCTTTTAAAGAGGAACTTCAGCCTAAACAAACATACTGTCATTAAGTTACATTAGTTATAATAGATAGGTAATATAATCTCTCACCCACCCTGTTTTAAAAGAACAGGCAATGTTTGATTTCATGAGGGCAGCCATCTTTTTGGTTGAAAGGAGGTGACAGGTAGCATGAGACACAGTTCCAACTATCCTGTGTGCTGATCACCCCTCCCAGTTGCTAGGCAATGTGAATAACAACATAGGAAATCCCATCATGCTTTGCACTGCATAAGGGAAAAAAAGCCCGGGCAGTTTTCTTTGATGGGTGGAGCTTAGCTAAAAATGTAGCTAAAAATGATGGTAAGAAAAACAAAGTTCTGATGCTGTGGAAATGTTAAAGAAACACCAAGGCTTTTCAGTTCTGCTGAGTAGATTTTTAGTCAGGAGGTTCACTTTAAACACTACCAGTTGTATGGCAGTCCAGCTGATCTCTTTGGCTGCAGTAGCAGCTGAATCACACACCTTGAAACAAGCATGCAGCTAATCCAGTCTGACTCAGTCTGAGCCCCTGATCTGCATGCTTGACACAAGCTGATACATCATTGCATTCAGTGCTTTTGGAGGTGTGGTTAGCTTCCAGGGACAACAATGGTTGATTTGCATATTCAGCAGTGATGCACTGGAAGGCATCTCGGAGCTCCCTCCAACCTGAATTATCGCAGTCCCCAGTACAGCGCTGCTGCTGATTCCAGCGCTGTACATGTAAATAGACGGTGATTACACCGTCTAACAGTCTTCTGAGCGGCGGTTGCCGCTTGGAGACTGAAGGCGGGGCGGAGCTCCTCCCCCAAGCAGGAGATGCGCGCGCAGCCTGCGTGCGATCTCCTGCAGTAGCCGGCTCCAGGACCTGATGCCAATCGGTGTTAGGCGGTCCTAGGGCTGCCGCGGCGGCCACGCCCGTGGAGCGGTTGTAAGGTAGTTAAGAAGGAAACTTTTGTTTTTCTCCTTGGTGATATGTTTACAACTTGCCAATAAAATGCCTTTTAAACCACCAACAAGCAAGAAAATACTCAAAATAACTGTGATAGTACTTGTTCACGTACTTTTGATACTTTTTCAATTGCAAAGTGCTGGAAAGTTAATTTAAAGAGAAGGTAAAAAAGGTCTCCTAGGAGAAAACTCAGGAGAAAAAGTTAAAGCGAACCTGAGATGGCAAGGGAAAGAAAATGTATACATACCTGGTGCTTCCTTAACCCCCTTCAGACCGATCACTCCCTTCCCTTGCCATCCTCCTCTTCCATCTGGAATCACAACCGGAAAGCCCTAAACTCAGGGGCGTTCTGCGCATGTGCGGCCTGACCGCACACGTGCCCCCATCACTGGGAGAGTTCTGCGCCTGCGTAGTACTATTGCGCAAACACAGAGTGCTCTTGACGACAGGAGCGTGACGGTGGAGCGCATACGGCCGTACTGCGTCTGCGTCAACTGGAGGCTTTTCAGGGTCAGATTCCAGACAATCCAGGCAGAGGACGGCGAATTACCAATCAGCCTGGAGGGCACTGGAGGAACTTTCTGGAGTGTATACATTTTCTCGCCATCACAGGTACACTTTTTTTTTTTTTATTTTTTTTTTTTTTATATTCTTTATTTACATGTACACTTTTACTGTGTATTGGCCTGTGTCTTAAACATATATAATATAAATAAATAAAGTTAAGTGTAGTAGTACATCTTAATTTTATTAAAAGACGGTACTCATAAAGCTTGCAGTGCCTGGGTTTATATATTATTAAATATTTTGTTTTGTGCCTTCTTTTCATTCAGATAAATGAAGGCAGTAACACAGTACTGCAGGATAACGTGGTGGCTGGATTCGATTGGGCCGGATACCACATTAGTGGGGAACCTTGTTCAGGTGAGAATTTATTTATAAACTCAGTTAAATCTTAAATACTAACCAAAGAAGAAGCACTTATTTAACTGTATGCTGGAAAAGGACCTGCAAATGATAAAAGTAGCGGGGATGAGTGAGTTATGCGGACCTCAAATCCACACTTGATTATATATATATATATATATATACTAGCTGGACGCCCGGCGTTGCCCGGGTATGTATTTGGTTGGTGTTGACTCCGCCCACTTTTCTAACCCTAACACACAATGGCCTCAATTCACTAAGATCATGCTAGAGATAATAAGGCAAGAGAAAGCTTACCTCCACACGTGAGAGAGTTATCTTACCTCTTCATTCCTTAACCTCCCTGGCGGTTAATTTTTTTTTCCAAATGGAAAAAATCCTTTTTTTTTTAAATTTTTTTTTTGTTTCATGTAAAGCTTCCAGAGTGGTAGCTACATGAAACACCACTAGAGGGCGCATGTGGCCCTCTATTCCGATCGTCGCCGGCATCTATAGCAAACAGGGGAACGCGTATATAACGCGTTCCCCTGTTTGGCTTCTCCTGTCGCCATGGCGACGATCAGGATGACGTCATGGACGTCAGCCGACGTCCTGATGTCAGGCACACCCGATCCAGCCCATAGCGCTGCCCGGAACTCATTGCGCCGGGCAGCGCAGGGCTCTGGCGGGGGGGGGGGCCCTCTTCAGCCGCTGCGTGCGGCCGATCGCCGCAGAGCAGCGGCGATCAAGCTGTGCGCGCGGCTAGCAAAGTGCTGGCTGCGCGCACAGCAATTTACAGCATGTAAATCGCCCCACCAGGGGCTGAGATCTCCCCCTGCGCGGCATAGCCCGAGCTCAGCTCAGGCTTACCGCCAGGGAGGTTAAGTTACCTCTCCTGTAGTTAATTTACCTCCTCTGTAGTTAATTTACCTCCTCTGTAGTTAATTTACCTCCTCTGTAGTTATTTTCACATGCAGCTAATTAACAGCCTGGCCCATATGCAATTCACTTTTTCACCTGAGTTTTCTCCTAGGAGATAATTTTTTATCTTCTATTTAAAACAACTTTTCAGCACTTTTCAACTAAAAAATACCAAAAAGTAATTGAAAAAGTACTATCAAAATTATTTTGAGTATTTTCTTGCTTGCTGATGGCTTAAACTGAATTTTATTGACAAATTTAAAAATATCACCTAGGAGAAAAGTCAGGTGAAAAAGTGAATTGCATATGGCCCCCTGTCTTTAACTCTGGAGTTATTTTAAGGATTGGAGAGTTAATTTAAAGACAGAAGAGTTAACTTTAGGCTTGCCTGAGGTAAAATGTTTCCTGAATACTACATGCCTTATCACCATGGTAACAACTCTAGAAGAGTTATTAAAGACAGGAGATAAGTGTAGTGAATTGAGGCCAATGACTTAATGACCTAATTTGTGAGCTTTGCATTGTTTGGCATCAATAATTTGCATTGAAATGAAACAAATCTGATTGGTTGTGGCTCCGCCCTCTTTTCTGATTTTGAACCCCAGTCACCAAATGACCAACTGTACCAGGTTTTAAGCTTGTGTCCTTAACAGTGCAAGAATGGCAGCAATTGAATATGCCCCTTGAAAAGCAATACATGAATTTGGATTGGCTTTTGTAGGCTCCACCCTCTTTTATGAATATTAATCCCAGTCACCCAGTGACCAACTGTGCAAAGTTTGAGAACCCTACCGTTAACAGTGTAAGAATGGCTGTAGTTTACATTTTCCCAGTGAAATTTCTATTTGTCTCCGCCCACTGATGACCCAGCATTGCCTGGGTATGTATTTGGCTGGCGTTGGCTATGCCCACTTTTTGTAATAGTAACAGACAATTACTTCAGTGATCAAATTTGTGAGCTTTGCAGTCTTTGGCATCAATAATTTGCATTGAAATGAAACAAATCTTATGGGCTGTTTGTGTCTCCACCCCTTTTCTGCAGTTGAACCCCAGTCACCCAATAAATAACTGTACCCAGTTTGGGGCTTGTGCCATTAACAGTGCAAGAATGGCAGTAATGAAATACTTCCCTTGAAAATCAATAGATTAATTTTGATTGGCTTTTGTAGGCTCCATCCACTTTTATGAATAATAGCTGATGAATCGGTGTTGCCCGGGTATGTATTTGGCTGGTGTTAGCTCCGGCCACTTTTTCTAACCCTAACACACAATTACTTAATGACTAAGTTTGTGAACTTTGGGGTCTTTGTCATCAATAATTTGTATATTCCCATAGAAATTAAGCAAATCAGATTGGCTGTTTGTGGCTCTGCATCTCTCTGGCATTTGAACCCCAGTGACCCAATGACCAACTGTAGCAGGTTTGAGGCATCTGCTATTAATAGAGCAAAAATAGAAGCAATTTAAATATTCCCCTTGAAAATAAACAGGTGAATTTTGATTGGCTGTTATAGGCTTCACCCACTTCCCATAATATTAATCTCAGTCACCCAGTGACCATCTGGGCAAAGTTTGAGAACCCTTGCAATTAACAGGGTAAGAATGGCTGCAGTTTATATTTTCCTAGTGAAATTTGTTTTTGGCTCCGCCCAATTTTTGTAACCTTGACACACAGTCACTCAATGACCAAGTCTGTGAGCTCTGGGGTCCTTGGCATCAATAATTTGTAATTTACCAGTGAGATGAAACAAATCTGATTGGCTGTTTGTAGCTGCACCCCTTTTTCTGAATTTGAACCCCAGTGACCCAATGACCAACTGTACCAGGTTTGAGGGTTGTACCATTAACAGTGCAATAATGGCAGCAATGTAAATATTCCCCTTGAAAATCAACAGGTGAATTTTGATTTTCTTTTTTGGCTCCACCCACTTTTTTGAATATAAATCCCAGAAAATCCCAGTGACCAAGTTTTAAGATTTTGGGTTTCTGCCATCAAAATTGTGTGAATGGTAGCAGTTTATCCAGTAAAGTAATCTGATTGGCTGTTTGTGGCTGCACCCCTTTACTGCATTTGAACCCCAGCCACTTCATGCCTGAATGTAGCTGGTTTGAGGTTTCTGCCATTATTAGTGTAAGAGTGGCAGCAGGTTCAATATTTCCCTTAAAAATCAATAGGTGAATTTTGATTGGCTGTTGTAGGTTCCACCCACTTTCCTGAATATTAATCCCATTCATCCATTGACCAACTGTGTCACGTTTGAGAACCCTGCCAATAACAGAATGGCTGAAATCAATCTAACAAATCTGAATAGCTGTTTGTGGCTCCGCCCCTTTAGTAAATTTGAACCCCAGTCACCTATCAGCTAAGAGGCCTCTGCCATTAACAGTGTAAGAATGGTAGCAATGTAAATATTCCCCTTGAAAATCAATAGGTGAAATTTGATTGGCTGTTATTGGCTCCACCCACATTTCTGAATATTAATCCCAGTCACCCAGTGACCCACTGTGTCAAGTTTGGGAACCCCGCCATTTAAAGTGTAAGAATGGCTGCAGTTTATATTTTCCCCTGGAATAAAATGCAGTTGTTGGCTCCGCCCACTTTTTCTAACCTTAACATACAGTCACTCAATGATCAAGTTTATGAGCTTTGGGCTTTTGGTATCAATTATTTGTATATTCTCATTGAAATTAAACAAATCTGATTGGCTGTTTGTGTCTCCGCCCCCTTTCCGAATTTGAACCCCAGTCACCCAGTGACTAACAGTACCAGGTTTGAAGCATCTGCTATTAACAGTGTAAGAATGGCAGCAATGTAAATATTCCCTTTGAAAATCAACAGGTGAATTTTAATTGGCTGTTGTAGGCTCCACCCACTCTTGAATATCCATCCCACTCACCCAGTGACCAACTGTGCAAAGTTTGAGAACCCTGCCAGAAACAGTGTAAAAATGGCTGCAGTTTATATTTTCCTAGTGAACTTTATTTTTGGCTCTGCCCACTTTTTGTAACCTTGACACACAGTCACTCAATGACCAAGTTTGTGAGCTTTCAGGTTCGTGGCATCAAAAATGTGTGAATGGAAGCAGTTTATCCAGCAAGGAAATCTGATTGGCTGTTTGTGGCCCCGCCCCTTTAGTGAATTTGGACCCCAGTCACCCAATGACCAACTGTACCAGGTTTTAAGCCTCTGCCACTAACAGTGTAAGAATGGCAGCAGTTTTAATATTCCCCTTGAAAATCAATAGGTGAATTTTGATTGGCAGTTGTAGGCTCCACCCACTTTCTTGAATCTTAATCGCATTCACCCAGTGACCAACTGTGGCAAGTTTGAGAACCCTGCGATTAACAGTCTAAGAATGGCTGCAATTTACATTTTTCCATTTAAAATGAACGGCTGAAATTTGATTGGCTGTGTTAGGCTCCTCCCACCTTTCCTAGATTTGTAACATCGATCACCAAGTGACCAACTGTGCCAAGTGTGGGGACTCTAGCTTGATTACTGTGAGAATGGCAGCCTTTTCCATTTTTTCCATTGACTTGAATGGGTGAAATCTGATTTGCTGTTTGTAGCTCCGCCCAGGTGTGCAGGGGGGCCACGAGACCCCCAGAACATATCATCCCAGGTAGTAAGGGATCTGTATACCAAGTTTCGTTCAAATCGGTCAAGCCGTTTTCGCGTGATCGCGGCACATACACACACACACACACATACACACACACACACACACACATACATCCGATTTTATATATATATATATACATATATATATATACATATATATATATATATATATATATATATATATATATATATATATATACGTTAAAGTGAGTGGGATTGTCAGCCACAAAATCAAATTTCATTTTTCCACTGCTCTGTGTTTATTGTGTAGTCTACATCCTGATCCTACATTGCAAGCATTCCAATATAATCATAAATGTCTCTGCTATAAATAATCTCCTCAGTCAGCACAGCTCTATTGTGGTACATTCCTGAGGAGAGGGAAGCTTGATATCTCCCATCTCACATTCCTGCTCCTCACTGATTGGCTGTTCAGTGTGACAGGAGGCTGAGAAGAGAAATACACCTCACCCCTCTGCAGAAACTGCTGAAATATGATCTATGCGGTGCTCACATGTGTTTAAATTACAAAGCAAGCTAGATATGACAGTGCAATTTCTAGGAGAGAAAAAAGAGTAAGGGAGCAAATGACATCAGGATTGGCTTCAGTCAGAGGCAGTAAATGCCTCAAACAGATTTCCATGTATTTACTATATAAAATGGCCTCTACTCACAATGATTTTCTGAAAAGAATTAAGGTGTGGTAGAGGCCATCTTAGAAAAGTGTGTGCATTGAGGGCTTGCTTGAAGGTGTTCCATAGGGTGGGGGCGACTCTTCAAAAGTCCTGGAGTCATACATGGGAGTGAGAAATGCATGGGGCGGTCAGGTGGAGGGGGAGGAACAGAGTGGATGGCCTGGTATGCATATATGGATGAGCTCAGAGATATAGGATGGGCAGGTCTTGTGCACAGATGAGGGCATCATATCCTGCCTTGACGAATGCAACTGGCTAGTATCAGGCCTCCCCGGTTCAAAGTGCATTGGTGCAAGGTGCATTGCTCCCTTTCAAAACGCTGCAGGAGCGTTTTAAGTGCCTAAGACAGCAGCGGATTTCCACCGGTCCTTTCTCCTGGGCCCATCTTTTATGTATCATTCTACTTATGCCTTATAATATATGCTCTGTATATGCATTGTACTTACTATATGTATCTACTGTATCTGTATGCACTGTATGTATGTATCAACCGTATATTTATCATACCATCACCAACCCTGTTGTGCCAAAACCAATTCCAGGTACAACTCACGTTGTACTTGGCAAAATAAATTCTGATTCTGATTCAATCGGTCATGAATCCGGCAGCTAGACTCATCCATTCATTACACCGCTCTGCTTTCACGTCTCCCCTCTGCAAAGCCCTACACTGGCTCCCTATCCACTTCAGGATCAGTTTCAATATTCTGTGCCTTTCCTGGCAACAAATATAGTGCAAATAAAGAAGTGGTGAGTCCTTTTTTGAAGTACTGAAATTGCATCAGTCACTCCTAATGGAGGATTGTACCCATAAGCATTTCAAATATTTGGGGAATGTGATTTGGGGAATTTTTTGGAATACAAATTTGGAATGCAAATTTTCCTGTGCATATCAATTAAGTTAATTTAAAAACCACTTAAGGACCAGGGGATTTTCTAAGGATCTGTGCTGAGTGGGCTCTCCAGCCTGCAGCACAGATCAGGATTGAGCCAGGGCGACCAGACTTCCCCCCTTTTTTCCCCACTAGGGGGATGTCCTGCTGGGGGGGTCGGATCACCGCCGGCTATTTCTGCTTAGCGGGGGGGGGGGCCTCAAAGCCCCCCTCCGCAGCGATATTCCGCCTCGCTCTGTTTCCCTCCTTCTCCTCCTTCCCCTGGGCGGCCTATCAGATGTCGGTGATCCCCGGCCAATCAGAGGCCGAGGATCGCCGATCTCCTTTACGGCGCTGCCCTCTGTAAACTGACATGGAACGGCGTTTCCATGATAACACCACTTCGACCAGCCGACGCCTATCGGCGTTAGGCGGTCATTAAGTGGTTAAAACAGAGAACACATGGATGAGAAGCTTGGTAGTGTCCGGGGTCAGGAAGGGACGCATCTTGGAGATGTTGCAGAGGTGGAATTGACAGGCACAGCTAACAACTGGAATGTGAGGGCTGAAGGAAAGAGCAGAGTCCAGTGTGGTGCCCAAGAAGTGGGCCTGGGAGGCAGAAGGTCATGCTGTTTGATCATAATATGAATATCTGGGGGGGGGGGGGAGGGTGATGCAGCGAAGGTCAAGAAAATCAGGAGCTCAATTTTATCCAAGTTTTCCAATTTGATGATGTGTATGTGTCATCTTTGTAAAAAAACAAATGTTTTAATTATGAACAAATGACCTGACTCATAACAGCTTTACTCTGTTGATGCCCCATTAGCGTACTAATCCTTGTTTAAAGAGAATCTGTACTCTAAAATTCTTACAATAAAAAGCATACCATTCTATTCATCATGTACTCCTGGGCCCCTCTTTGCTGTTTCTGCCACTCCCTGTAGCAATCCTGGCTTGTAATTGCCATTTTTAGGCAGTGTTTACAAACAAAAGATATGGCTTCTAACTAGAGTGTGATAGGCTTGAGAGTAGTTCAGTCTCTGACTCATACAGAGCTTGGAGAGGATGTGTATAGCTTCTGCCAATGACAAGCAGTGCAGCACATTCCGCACATTGCAGCCTCAGCCGACAGAGCCGACAGAAGAGAGAAGATTAGATCATATAACAGAGATAACACAGCCACTGTGCAACTAGAAAAGGCTGCAGTAACACAGACCACATTAGAACAGGTATAGGAACTTATAGGATAGAAGAAATAAGGCTGAAAATGTTGTTACAGGGTCTCTTTAAAAAATCATAATTTGCTTTTTTTTTTTCTACAAATATGTATGTACATAGGATGAGGGGATAACCAATGTATATCTTTCCAGCTAGGTTGGTGGTTATCCTGTATACTCCTTCAACTGTAAACTTGATTATACTTTTTTTTGGGCTGGGATTACCCCTTGGTTCCCTATGGCTTTGTGACCAAGCTACCTAGTAGTGGTGGCATACACACACTTCTACCTATCTAGTACTCAGCACACAATAACCCTATAAATCACAGTTCTCAGTTGGTAAAATACAGCTAGTTACCAGGTATCTGTCCTTGAGGATTACAATTATCTCCCTGCCCCTGGCCCTTATTCAATTCACTTTTTCTCCTAGATTTTCTCCCAGGTGATATTTTCACACCTTATCAATAAAATGCCTAACGCAGGATGGCAGCAGCAGAGTGGCTTCCCCAGGACCGCCTAATGCAGGATTGCTACATCTCACGAAGCGTGAGATTAGACAGCAGCTCGCGCTTGCAAACCTCTGATCCTCAAGTGGTTCAGGCACCAGCAAGCAAGAAAACACTCAAAATCATTTTAAACACAATTTTAAACAGAAGATAAAAATATATCTCCTAGAAGAAAACTTAAGAGAAAAAGTGATTAAAACGGCCCCTGGGCCTGATCCAGTTCACTTTTTCTCCCAAGTTTTCTCCTAGGAGATCATTTTTCACCTATTATTTAACCACTTCTGTGCCAGGGGGTGGTTTTGCTGATCGGTGCTGTGTGGGCTCTCCAGCCCGTAGCACCGATCAGCTAGCAGCCAGGGCGATCAGACTTCCCCCCTTTTTTCCCCACTAGGGGGATGTCCTGCTGGGGGGGTCTGATCGCTGCCGGCTGCTTGCGCTTGCAGGGGGGCTCTTCAAAGCCCCCCTCCGCAGCGCTTCCGGGCCTCCTTCCCTTTCCCTCCCTCTCTCTCCCTATGAGGTGCTTATCAGCCTATCAGGTGCCGGCGGTCCTCGGCCAATCAGAGGCCGGGAATCGCCGATCTCCTCTACGGCGCTGCTGCGCAGCATATATAAGATCTTCCCCGTGTGTTTACATTTACCCTGCGAGCTGCGATCAGCGGCTCGCAGGGTGTTCACGGAGACACGCTCCGTGAACTGACATGGAACGGCCATGCAATCCACTTCAGGATTCAGGGGCGTAGTTAAGCGTACGCCGAATCCTGAAGTGGTTAAAATAACTTTTCAGCACTCTGTAATTGAAAAAGTACCTAAAAAATAGGTGAAAAAAACTATCAAAATCATTCTGGGTATTTTCTTGCTTGCTGCTGGCTTAACCACTTACGTCTATCTGGACAATATATCCATCCAGATAGCCTGCCCTGCTGCAGCTGAGTGGGGCACGCTCTCCTGCCACCTTCCGTTAGCCCAGAGATCAATGAATGGGAACACAGTTCCCATTCATTGATCCATGTCTCCACATGAAAAACCGTCAGCTTCTCTGAAAAGGCACAATTTTTCTAAGTTTCACGTCATCCCTTCAGTTCCTGTTCATCCTCTTGCTTACAGGATGAAAAACAAAAAAATGACTGTGGCCATCTTGTGGCCAAATAGTAAAACTACATCTACATACATTTCTTAAAAAATATACACAATCAATTACATTTAAAATTATCTGTTAACCTCCCTACTCCAAAAAACCCAAATAAAATGTTTAATTAAAAAAAGAAAACATAAATAGTCACCTAAGGGTCTGACATTTTTTAATATGCATGTCAAGAGAGTGCATTACTATTTTTTTTATTGTAAGCTTGTAAATAGTGATGGATGCAAATTGAAAAAAATGTACCTTCATTTCCAAATAAAATATTGATGCCATACATTGTTATAGGGACATAATTTAAATGGTGTAATAACTGCGACAGATGGGCAAATAAAATACATGGGTTTTAATTATGGTAGCATGTATTATTTTAAACCTATAATGGCTGAAAACTGAGAAATAAAGATTTTTTTTTTCTCTTAATATTCCTGTTAAAATGCATTTAGACAAAAATAATTCTTAGCAAAATATACCACCCAAAGAAAGCCTAATTGGTGGCGGAAAAAAAACAAGATATAGATCATTTTATTGTAATAAGTAGTGATAAAGTTATTGGCGAATGGATGGGAGGTGAAAGTTGCTTGGATGCATAAGGTGAAACGACACTGAAGGCTGAAGTGGTTATAAGATATGAAAATAAGGCTTAAAGTGGATCCGAGATGAACTTTTACTCATTGCATAATGTTGTTCCTTTCCTATTGTTTATAGAGCATTCCTCAAGCCAAATACCTTTTTGTTTTTGTTTTAATACTCTAATTCCCTATAAACTAAACAAGCCTCGCCCACAGCTTTTCAGAGAGCCTTTGCAGTAGGAAGGGCTCATGGGAGCTCAGTTTGGGCAGGAGGAGGGGGAGGTGTTACTAGCCAGAGATTTCAGAGGCAGGAGGGAGGAGGAGGGGATTCGCTTTTTTTCACAGGCTGAGTGCTGAAGGTGCAGGTAAGCTTGTCTGTGTGTAATGTTTACAAACAACATGGCTGCTGTCATTGTATCAGGAAGAAATAATCATATTCTATTATACATCAAAGGTCAGCGCAGGTTTAGAAAGTCATTGTATGTAGGGAATGATAAATTCTTCACCACAATACAGTATATGAAATGCTCAGAGGTAGGTATCCGCCAAACATCAAAACAAGAAAAGGCTTACCAGCTCCCAGCAACCCACATTATAAGGTTGTAAAATGGCTCAGGTCACAGATAACGTCCAGGGAACATCAGACGTCGTGAAGATCCAGTGGACATTCATATGGAGGTAAAGTTTCAGGAATCAGGGAATGACGCAAGACTGCGAAACCGGTCGGGAAGGTAACAGGCGGCACCATTGTCTATTGATCTACGATTGACCATTACATGTGCGCTAATCTACTGGGGTTCGCAGTTTATGGTCCCCGTATGTGAGTTATTGTTTTTATATCTACTGCCTTTTAAAGAAATATAAATTATCTAAATAAACGGGTTACGCTTAGATATTGCCGTTTTTGTTTTCCTATATAAATTCCTGAAACTTTACCTCCATATGGATGTCCACTGGATCTTCACGACGTCTGATGTTCCCTGGACGTTATCTGTGACCTGAGCCATTTTACAACCTTATAATGTGGGTTGTTGGGAGGGAGGCAGGAAATTTGGGCGCATGAGGCAAGTAGACAAAAAGGGTGCCGCCATTCACTCCCATAATAAATATCGTTTAATGGGCGCCCAAAAGGAAAAAAGGGCGCCAGAGAAAAATAACGTTTTACAAGCGGCGCCCAGAGACTTTTAATGTTTTTATCACAATCGTTTTATTATTTTCAATATTAAGTGAACAAGTCCATACAAAACATGTATGATATATATAACTGCAATAAAATGTGCATTACATAAGGTACATCAAAGTCTGCAACAGCAGAGATTTCGGCGGCACTAGGCATCATTCACCGACACCTCTGAAAAGTCAACAAATAGCTAAGGGTATAACAGTATAATGGTAGCCAGTGCCACCACACAGTCTTAGTGGCCCAATAGCTCTCCACTGAAAGTACCCTATTTCTAGTAAAATAGTCTGGGAATAGCTAAATTGTTAACTCACTCCAGAGATAAGTATTCTCAGATTAATATAGTCTCTTAGCTAGTAGCTACAGGAATAGCTAGGTAAATGGGACAGGGCCATTTAAAGGAAGGAAGAAGTATGAAGAAAGAAGGATAGAAAAGAAGGGATTTAGAGAAAGAAGAACCATTTGCCACTCCGCCGGTCCCCCCTCCGTCCCAGGGGTGTATGCGTATTAAGTTAAACAATGGTAAGAGAAACTGGGAGCCAGTGAGAATAGTAGGTGAAGTACGGTTTCCACACTTTTTCAAATTGTTGGAGAGAGTCATCTAAAATGGCTTTCATCTTCTCGAAGCAGAGCGCATGGCTAAATTTAGTTTTAAATGAGCTAAAGAGAAGCAATGAAGTTTTCCAGGAGGCTGCTATCACTCTCTTGGCGGCTAGACATATATGCATTAAAAGTTTATGCTGGGATTTTGTGAGTTCAGGAGGCTTTATCCCCAGGAGGGCTACTTCTGCTAGCTTAGGCACTTGCATTCGGATGGTGGTGTATATTACTTGGTAGACTCTAATCCAGAATCTGCGTACTTTTGCACAAGACCACCACACGTGTAAAAAGGTTGGCCGCATTCTCTAAAACATAACCCCTTGTTCGTTGGGCAAAATTTCTCGATACGATCTGGAGTCAGATACCATCGCAAGAGTACTTTATACTGGGTCTCCACTAGAGCGGAGCTTATGGAAAGAACGGGGGTATCTCTCCACACGTGCTGCCAATCTTCTATCTCATAAGTATTATTGAGATCTTTCTCCCATCTTAAGATATATTGTGGTTTTGGCAAGTTTAAGGGCGAGATTGCGTTTTTATATAGTAGTGAAATAAGACCTGGGGAACCTGGGCTCGTAGCGCAGACATGTTCAAAGCATGTTCTAGTAAGCAGCGATTTGCAAGATCTAATGTATTTATTAATGAAATGGGAGATCTAGAGGAAGCGGAAGAGCTCTGTGCTTGGTATTTGTTTATGTTCTTTAAGGGAGGGCTTTTAATGTTTTATAACTGCTTCTCATGATTACATATTATTTAATGATTTATAATTTTTTAAACATTATTTTTAAACGAAAAACAGTACAATATTTTTTTCAAACATTATTTTTAAATGAAAAACAGCACAATATTTTTTTAAAAACGTTATTAATGCTTATCACAGGGGGGTCTTAGGTTTAGGCACGACCAGGGGGGTCTTAGGTTTAGGCACCACCAGGGGGGTCTTAGGTTTAGGCACCACCAGTGGGGTCTTAGGTTTAGGCACCACAAGGGGGGTCTTAGGTTTAGGCACCAACAGGGGGGCCTTAGATTTAGGCACCAACAGGGGGGGCCTTAGGTTTAGGCACCACCAGGGGGGTCTTAGGTTTAGGCACCACCAGGGGGGTCTTAGGTTTAGGAACTACCAGGGGGGTCTAGGGGTTTGGTATAGGTACAGGGAGGGTTCTGTGTGAGAGTAGGGTTAGGTATAGTTTTAGTAAAATTCTTATTAATCTTTTATACAACGTTATTATACATTTCACTTTTTAAACAGGGAAGATTAACGTTTTTACAATTGCGATTTCATACACATTATTTAATGATTTATAACTTTATAAAACATTATTTTTAAACGAAATATAGCACAATTTTTTTTAAACGTTATTCATGCTTATCGTTTAAAACCCTGCGCCCTTTTTTCCCAACGCCCTTTTTTAACGTACGCTGTTGGGAGCTGGTAAGCCTTTTCTTGCTTTGATGTTTGGCGGATACCTACCTCTCTGAGCATTTGATATATTGTGGTGAAGTATTTATCATTCCCTACATACAATGACTTTCTAAACCTGCGCTGACCTTTGATGTATGCCTGACTTTTGAACTTTTGGACATTGTTCTTCTCAGCGGCGGTTCCATTGTTCCTTGGCGCAGATATATTTGCTATTATAAATCATATTCTATTGAAGCTGTTTGCAGCTAGATTTGCTGTGTAAACTGTCTAAACTTTACATAAGATATATAGACAAGTTACTTGTTATAGTTAGTTTTTCATCTCGGATCCGCTTTAAGAGAAGAAGTGAGTTGGACCGGGCCCCATTCATCTATCCCTAGCTTCTAACATAATGAAATTTAAAAATGGAGTAAAAAAAAAACCCTCCCTCCACCCCCTTTATATCTGCCTGTGGTCAGATCAGTTCTGATCTCCCCTACGCTTTGCCTAAAAACATTAGTCAAGAAAGCAACCACATAAGTATCACTGGGTCTGTCTTTTGGAAAAGTTTGGTAAGCAAGAAAGGCTCAATTTGCCACAAGATCAAACTTACGACTCACTTTCACTCATCCCTATTGAAAAATTCACTCAAGGCTCTTACATCACAAGTCTGGCTGAAGACCTAATTCCAGACAGTGAAAGATCTGACGGAATATTAAATCCTACCATGCCCAGCCCAAAATCGGTAAATGTACTTTGTTATCTGCTGTTTCTGAGTGTTCAGTGTCTTAGCTGTGGACTGTTGGTGTTGCAGGTTACTACAACCCTAATTCACAGTGGTACAACAATGAAGCCCATGGTGGTTTAAATGGAGTCTACATGAATGGAGATTACCTGCCAGTCTGCTCCCGTGTGAGGCAATTTACAGTATGGCGGTGCTGGGATTACGGCATCTATATCCAGGTAAGTGACAGAGGGAATTTTCTGTGTGGGCGACTGAAGTGCCTAATCAATGTTTCTAGAGAACTTTGGAGAAGATACATGAACCTGCAGAGCTGGATGGATTTTATCATACATTGGGCCATATGCAATATACTTTTATCCTGAGTTTTCTCCAAGGAGATCATTTTTAATCTTCAATTGAAATCAACTTTTCATCACTTTGCAGTGGAAAAATAACAAAAAGTAGGTGAAAGAGTACTGTCAAAATTATTTTGAGTATTAGCTTGCTGGGGGTGTAAAAGGTATTTTATTTACGTTGTGAAAATATCACCTAGGAGAAAACGCAGGTGAAAATGTGAATTGCACATGGCCCTGAATAACTTTTCAGCACTTTGCAATGGAAAAACGGCCTAAAAATAGGTGAAAAAGTACAATCAAAATCATTTTGAGTAATTTTTTTTTTTTGCATGCTGGTGTTTTAAAAGGCATTTTATTGACAAATGTTAGGAGCTAAAGATAGAGAGAGTGAGCCAGAGTTGGGTCACTTATGTCCTCCAGTGCTAGTTCCCAGTATTCTCTATCCTTGAGGTAAATCAGAATTAAAATGGTATTATTATTTAAGTACTTACTCTGAGGACCCGTTTCCACTATCGCGGTTTCGCAGAGTTTCCCCGCACATGAATCGCACGGGAAACTCTGCCATAGGGGATGACGGCGTCGCGGCGGAATCGCTTGCGGGAGCGATTCGGCCGGAACCCCCCGCAGAATTTGCGGCGGAGGTTGCGAATCCCATAGCCGTGCATGGCACGGCTCATGGGATTCGCCTGCGATCCCGCCCACCCGCTCAGTGCCGGCATGCGTCTGCCAGACGCACGCCGCACTAGTGGAAACGAGCCCTTAGGTACATAAGAGACTGTTTGAAACCATTCCCTGACCCATATGCAAATACCTTTCATTCCTTAAAACGTGTCAATAAAACTCCTTTTTGAACCACCAGCTAGCAAGAAAATACTCAAAATGATTTTTATACTACTTTTTCACCTACTTTTGGTACTAATTCAAATCCCCCGCCACCATCTAGTTTAGTTTTTGCCGACTCGGAGTCGGCGGGCCGCCACGCGTACCTATGCATGCATTCCTGCTGGTGCAGGATGCTATCGTGGACATTAACACGTACATTTTTACACGTTGCAGGTGCAATGCATAAAAATGTTTGTGTTAATGTCCGCAATAGCATCCTGCACCAGTGGAAATGCGTGCAAAGGTGCGCGTGGTGGCCCGCCGACTCCGAGTTGCAGAAAGGCTGATACACCAAAGTGCTCCCCTCCATCCCTCTCACCCCAGCTGCTACAAACTGATTGCTATTAGAGTAAGAGGCGCCCCAGGGCCCCCAACACCTTAATCTCTAGTTATCTGGCTTGCAGTCACTGCCATGTATCCCCTTTTCTTATTTCTCTTGGCTTCACACACAATAGGGGAATGATAGCTGAGTGAGTTGTGTGCCCCTCCTACACTGCGCCCTGAGGCTGGAGCCTCTCTCGCCTCTGTCTCGGCCCAACCCTGCAGAGTTGACAAAAACAAAACTAGCTAGCAGCGGGGGGACCAGAGGAGCCATGAGTGACTGTGAGGGCACAGGATGGCTGCAGGGGGCTGGTAGATACCCCAGGTAAGTGAAACTTATTTTTTTTAGAATTAAGGTTCCCTTTAAGGAGTTAAATCATACTTTTAATTTTGTTTTGGCAACTAAATTCAGAATTTAGAAAAATTGCAGTTGCTCAATGAACATAGACAAGCATAACATAATATTTGAAAAGACTGGATATAGGAATGGGTAACAGCACGCAAATTGTATATTTTACATGTGTTAAATCAGTGTTTCTCAACATTGTATTGGTATGTACCCCTTTTAAAACCCTGTACTCACCAAGTACCTCCTAGCATAGTAAACATTATCACAAGAACCCCTTGACAAATATATATTTAATTGTAGCACATAATTGGTTCTAAACAATTTCCAAGCATTTACTATTGCTTTTAATTAGCTAAAATACAAATTTGGTGTTGGTTAAATAAGATATATCATTTTCTAAAAATCTAAATTTGTTATTCTTGGTTAAGTATATCAAGCCCGAGTACCCCCTGAAGCCATCATACGTACCCCCTGGGGTACGCGTACCACACATATGTAACTGAAAAATGAACTGGCAATTTTGTTGGGTTGCTTTATAGCCCCTGTTGTAGTGCAGGTCTTGTAGGGAGCTGTACTAGACCTGTGCAACAACAACAACTAGAGTTGAAACCAATGATCCTTTCTGTTAATTGTTTGTTGCACTACAGCCTCACCTTCTACCTGCATGTCTGCACAAGACAAAACAGACTGAAGATTTGAGGACTAATTCGGTAATAGAAGTACCGTCACTCTCTTTGGAATGCTGATTTTGGACTTATTATGATTTAGGTTACCCAGGGTCAAAGTACATAGGGAAAAGTTCAATCACAGCACCCTCTACAACTTGGAGCATTGCAATTGGCCAAATAGTGTGGATATAGTTATTATTACAACCTAAAAGAAAACTTAAAAGTTGTAAAGGGTGCTGTCATTGGAGAACAGTTGAAACAGCAACCAATCACAGCAGCGGAATTTCTCTATGAGGTTTCCTGCTGTGTCACCTAAACCATACTAGGGCCTGATTTTCTTCAGCTGCCTTAGACATCGTCTGATAGGCTTTATTGATGATGGCACTGGTGTTGGTCTCCCATATAGATGCTGGAAGACTATGGAGCCTACTTGGGTAACAGAGGGAGGTAGCAGGTGGGTGCCGGGATAATAGTATAGATAATAGTAAAATATCGGCCCATCCGGCACCTATCCTAACCTTAACCCGCCCGTTTATGTGCCTAACCTTAACCTCTTCACCTAATGCCTAACCCTCCTGGTGCCCAAATGACTGGCCGGGCTCCCGGACTGGCAAAATTTAACACAGGCATCTATGAGACACCGGCTGGCAAAACAACCTGATCCGAAAAAAGAGGAACCATTTATGATCAGGGTAGGATTTGTGAGGGAGTTTTTCTGAAATCTATTCTCATTTCCACAGTCTTGTTTATGGATAACCAGGTCTTTTCTCTTTATTTATGTTCTGCTTTGTAGACCCCCTACTCAATACAGATCTCTGACGTGATCCTGGCAGAAAATGGGATGGGTATACTTCCTATTGTCTATAATCCTACAGCAACCTCTCATGGAATCTCCAATAAGACTGTTCAAATCTCGGTAAGAAAGCCAGTCACTACTTCCTAGCAATTTCAGTTTTCCATTGCAGATGGATTTTGGGCTTAGAAAACGTAATGCATGTGTTGGATTATAAGACATTATCCTACATTAATTGGATAAACTACCCACTCAGTTAGCAGCATTGTCTATAGTGTATCCACTCCAAACTCCTGATCGTCAGCCCAAGTGGTGTATACATCATGCACAACCCAATTTCAGCAGCGTTAGAACACTACAATATCTGCTGGGCAGGAGCAAAGTAAAGTTCTCAGTGTTACTTCCCATGTGATATCTCTGGAATTGTATTTACAGTATATGCCACCATAATGAAAAACTGTTTCTGACTCCCATACCCTCTCCTCATCTCACCCATTCCCAGCTGGAGTTCCGCAAGGCTCAGTCCTTGGTCCCTCTTTTTGTTTATCTATAGCTATGGTCTAGAAACACTCATTACGGTAATTCATTTGGTTTTCAATATGACCTTTATTCCTGATGATAACCAAATCTACCTTTCTGATTCTGATCTCTCTGCTTTAACATTTATTGTCACTAAATCTTGTGTCCTCTCAGAAATAAAAATCTTTATCAATGTTTACCAAAGGTGCTGTTTTTCCTAGCTATGTTTCTGCTACTGAGTGTCCTCTCTCAAGCCTCATGTTAGTACATTAACCACCTCTTGTTGTCTCAATCTCCCCCAAAATCTCTGGCATTTATTCTTTTCTTGCATTCAGGGCCGGATTTACATGTCAGGAGCCTATAGGCACAGACGTTCTGGCGCCCTAAGCCCCGCCCCTTGTAACATGCTACAGCCCAAACCATGCCCATTTTCCTTATAAAATAAAACCACGCAAGGTAATGCAGATTACTAAAAACAAGTAGAAAATACCAACAATGTGCAGATATTATCAATGACTTAGAATTTACCAAATATAGGCCATAAGAAATTATACTAATAAAAATTTTGACCGAGATAGTTTCCAATCACAGAGTGCTCTGCTCTCCTCCTCAATGTAGCCATTCAGCAATGTTCGAACACAGACTACAGATGTCACAAAACACGCATTGATAAAGGAATGCTGCTGTGGGGATGACAGGGACGCTGTACATATGATGTCGTGCACAATACAATCACCCCTAGCTCAACCAAGAGGATCGCTTGCAGGGTAGCAGTTATTAGTCATTAGCTACTGTACACACACTAGTTTATCGGGTGAGGCGGTCGTTATCGGCGATCATATGTGTGTATGTAGCTTTAAAAAATAAAAACATCCTCCAGACAGACTGCAGCCTGGAAAATAACCATTCCAATCCCCACCCCATAATGCATGCCTCCACTGAGTCGACTGAGCACCCAGAACACTTTTTTTTAACAATGAACCTCATAATGCAGTGTGCCATTGGGGGGAGCGCCATTGCTTACTTATGGGGGACTGCTCCCCTAGTCCCCCATCCGTGTGAAGTGTGCCATGAAAGTCCACAGCAACCGAGAGTTCAAAGATTCCACCTGTGGAGTGCGCCCTGCAATACATGTCGAAAGCTGTAGGTCGTAGATGTGAGTATATCTCCCACTGGGAAGATGTACGCATTGTGGCGGTCTGGAGTGTGCTCCATGAGTCTTTGAGGTAAAAGAAGTGTCTGAGGTGCTCAGTGCACTTTAACCCCTCAAACACACAAGACACTCACACACAGTCATACAAACACAGACACACACAAAGGCAGACACACACACAGATACAAGCACACACAAACACATGCACAAACAAACACACAACACTACACACAGACACATGCAGGCACAGACACAAAGCACTACACACACAACTCTACACACACAAAGGCAGACACATAAACAGGCACATACAAGGACATGCACGAACACACACACTGCACACAGAACACTACACACAGAGACACACAACACTGCACACACACATACACAGCACTACACACAGACACACACAATTACTAGCTTAGCTACTTCTATAATTAACCTTATGAGCAAACTAGAAAGCCAGTACACTTCCTGCACAAAGTTTATTTCTCCCTCCCTAACCTCTTCCCCTCTCCACTACCACCAAAAGAGGAAAGAAGATAAAATTCCTCACCGAAGGCCTCCCTATGCCGTCTATATCCTGTATGTAGCAGGAGGTGTGAGTAAATCACACGCTGTCCCCTTGGGTGCTCCCTCTCTCTCCATAAGCCGCCTGTCTGAAACGTGCAGAGTCCAGGGAGAAGGCAGCAGTAGCATAAGCTGCTCTGTCCGTGCACACGTTTAGGAGCCCTCTCTCACCAGCCTGCGTGCACTGGAGTCTGCAGAGTCCAGGGAGAAGGGCAGACGGCAGCATAAGCTGCTCTGCCGGGTCAGTCCATGCACGGATGTTTAAGAGCCCGCCCGATGTGGAGCCCATGCAGTCCAGTCTCCTGGAGGGGGGTAGCGGATTAGCAGAGGGAGGGAGGGAAGCATTATAGTAATGTTGCCGCTCACAGGGCAGCAATGATACAGTGGGCGGCAGACGCGCTGTAGAGCGGGGAAGCTTCAGTGACGTCATGGGTGATTGAGGATGTTTCTCCCAGCCACCTTTGCGGGTGTATGGCGCCTGTAGGCACGTGCCTACAATGCCTACTGCTAAATCCGGCCCCGCATAGAACACAACTAATGTTACAGGGAGTGCAGAATTATTAGGCAAATGAGTATTTTGACCACATCATCCTCTTTATGCATGCTGTCTTACTCCAAGCTGTATAGGCTCGAAAGCCTACTACCAATTAATCATATTAGGTGATGTGCATCTCTGTAATGAGAAGGGGTGTGGTCTAATGACATCAACACCCTATATCAGGTGTGCATAATTATTAGGCAACTTCCTTTCCTTTGGCAAAATGGGTCAAAAGAAGGACTTGACAGGCTCAGAAAAGTCAAAAATAGTGAGATATCTTGCAAAGGGATGCAGCACTCTTAAAATTGCAAAGCTTTTGAAGCGTGATCATCGAACAATCAAGTGTTTCATTCAAAATAGTCAACAGGGTCGCAAGAAGCGTGTGGAAAAACCAAGGCGCAAAATAACTGCCCATGAACTGAGAAACGTCAAGCGTGCAGCTGCCAAGATGCCACTTGCCACCAGTTTGGCCATATTTCAGAGCTGCAACATCACTGGAGTGCCCAAAAGCACAAGGTGTGCAATACTCAGAGACATGGCCAAGGTAAGAAAGGCTGAAAGACGACCACCACTGAACAAGACTCACAAGCTGAAACGTCAAAACTGGGCCAAGAAATATCTCAAGACTGATTTTTCTAAGGTTTTATGGACTGATGAAATGAGAGTGAGTCTTGATGGGCCAGATGGATGGGCCCATGGCTGGATTGGTAAAGGGCAGAGAGCTCCAGTCTGACTCAGACGCCAGCAAGGTGGAGGTGGAGTACTGGTTTGGGCTGGTATCATCAAAGAGGAGCTTTTGGGGCCTTTTCGGGTTGAGGATGGAGTCATGTTCAACTCCCAGTCCTACTGCCAGTTTCTGGAAGACACCTTCTTCAAGCAGTGGTACGGGAAGAAGTCTGCATCCTTCAAGAAAAACATGATTTTCATGCAGGACAATGCTCCATCACAAGCGTTCAAGTACTCCACAGCGTGGCTGGCAAGAAAGGGTATAAAAGAAGAAAAACTAATGACATGGCCTCCTTGTTCACCTGATCTGAACCCCATTGAGAACCTGTGGTCCATCATACAATGTGAGATTTACAAGGAGGGAAAACAGTACACCTCTCTGAACAGTGTCTGGGAGGCTGTGGTTGCTGCTGCACGTAATGTTGATGGTGAACAGATCAAAACACTGACAGAATCCATGGATGGCAGGCTTTTGAGTGTCCTTGCAAAGAAAGGTGGCTATATTGGTCACTGATTTGTTTTTGTTTTGTTTTTGAATGTCAGAAATGTATATTTGTGAATGTTGAGATGTTATATTGGTTTCACTGGTAAAAATAAATAATTAAAATGGGTATATATTTGTTTTTTGTTAAATTGCCTAATAATTATGCACAGTAATAGTCACCTGCACACACAGATATCCCCCTAAAATAGCTAAAACTAAAAACAAACTAAATACTACTTTAAAAAATATTCAGCTTTGATATTAATGAGTTTTTTGGGTTCATTGAGAACATGGTTGTTGTTCAATAATACAATTATTCCTCAAAAATACCACTTGCCTAATAATTCTGCACTCCCTGTAGTTGCTCGTCTTTGTACCTGTTCCAGAAAGTCAATGTCCTTTCTATAATGTTGTGCCAAACTGTATTCCACTCCAGATTCTACTCCAGATGTGGCCTCATGTATTACTCTTTTTTTCATGGTGCCATTTAATGTGATTAGGTTCCCTGGTCCATTGGCTGAAAAAACAACCCCAAAGCATTAGGCTCCTACCATCATGTTTGACAGTGGGGATGGTGTTCTTTGGGTTGAAGGCTTCTTCTTTTTTTTACACCAAATGAAGGAAACATCATTGTGATCAAACAATTCAATTTGTGTTTTTACAGAAGACCAGACATATTCTTCTTTTCCAGATGAGCATTTGCTTGCAAAGGCCAAGTGAGCATTTGTTTGCCTTATCTGGAGAAGTGGCGTCCTCCTTGTTCTGTATCAGTGGAAGCCAGCAGCGCGCAGTGTCCCTTGGAGTGTCTGCCTTGGGACTTTGCCACCAGCAAAGCCCAGATTCACCAGGATGGGCTTGGTGGTGATCTTTGGATTCTTTATCACCTCTCACTATCCTCCTGGCCAGCACAGGTGTCACTTTTGGCTTCCGACCACGTCCTCTGAGATTTTCTACAGTGCAGAACATCTTGTATTTTTTAAGAATACTTTGCACTGTAGCCACTGGAACTGGGAAACACTTAGAAATGGCCTTGTAGCCCTTTCCTGACTTATGAGCAGCCACAATGCGCAGCCACAGGTCCTCATCAGCTCCTTTGTCTTAGCCATGACTGTCCACAGACCAACTGCAGAGAGCTGCTGTTTTTCACCTGCTGAATTGGTTAAAAAAGCTGTTCCCAATTAATCAGGGTAATTAGGATTTTTTAGAACAGCTTGGACTATTTGGAATGGTATAGAACCGATTTTCCCACAGACTGTGACAGTGTGTGAAGGGTATGAATAATTTTGGACTGGACATTTTTGCTCAAATGTAAATAAAAACTGAGAAATGTTTTTTTCCCTCCACAATAATGCCTTTTGCTCATCATCTTATTATCTTTTGGGAGACGCGTATGTAATTTCCCATCAAAAAATTACTTGCTGGTTGAATAAAAACAATTATGCCAGTGCATATCTTTCCACTGTATTTGTGTGGTTTAACTTACTATACCATGGTTCTCTATACCATGACCAACAGCTAGGCTATTCTTTATTGCTGAAAGCACCCCAAAACAAAAGCCCTTTTGAGGGCTCATTTTGTTCTAGTGTGTGTGTGTGTGTGTGTGTGTGTGTGTGTGTGTGTGTGTGTGTGTGTGTGTGTGTGTGTGTGTGTGTGTGTGTGTGTGTGTGTGTGTGTGTGTGTGTGTGTGTGTGTGTGTGTGTGTGTGTGTGTGTGTGTGTGTGTGTGTGTGTGTGTGTGTGTGTGTGTGTGTGTGTGTGTGTGTGTGTGTGTGTGTGTGTGTGTGTGTGTGTGTGTGTGTGTATTTCCTGGGATAGTATGGCTGTCCCTGCTGCTTTACTGACTATTAGGGGGGAACAATCTCATTTTCTATTTATCTGTGATACTGTTTCCCACGACAGCACCTTCATAGAGTATTGAGTATAGATAATTTCTTCTGTCACATGCCTATTGTTTGCATGAATTTCTTTTTTTTTAATACTCAAGACTAACATTTACGCTATAAATTGTGTTTTGAGGTTTCTGGATGACTTTCTTTTGATTCTACTTTGTGGGGTTCCAAACGGTCTGGTGCTGTTATATTTTATCTTACAACATGTAAATGGAAATTGATGGACTTAAAGAGGAACTCCAGCCTAAACAAACATACTGTTATTAAGTTACATTAGTTACGTTAATTAAAATAGATAGGTAATATAATCTCTTACCCACACTGCTTTAAAAGAACAGGCAAATGTTTGATTTCATAAGGGCAGCCATCTTTTTGGTTGAAGGGAGGTGACAGGGAGCATGAGACACAGTTCCAACAGTCCTGTGTGCTGATCACCCCTCCCAGTTGCTAGGCAACGTGAATAACCACATAGGAAATCCCATCATGCTTTGCACAGCATCAGGGAAAAACCGTCCGGGCAGGTCTCTTTGATGGGTGGAGCTTAGCTAAAAATGCAGCTAAAAACGATGCTTTGGTAAGAAAAACAAAGTTCTGATGCTGTAAAACACCAAGTCTTTTCAGTTCTGCTGAGTAGATTTTTAATCTGGAGGTTCACTTTAATGTTTGATTGTGTGTGTTGGATATGATTATTGAATTATTTGGATATTTCCAGTTGATTAGTTATTGTACCTAGGTGTGAATGGTCACCTAAGGAAATATTATTAAAGCGGATCCAAACTCTTGCACAGCACACAATAAAAAGTCTTTATTCCTCATACAGTGGGCAAAGAAATTCACTGTTCTGTGTTCTGTGTTTGTTTAGGCAGATCAAACTGTCTAATTAGTTCTTATCAGTAACTGTGAATAGACTGCAGGAGAGCTTTCCATATAGCAAACACTGAGGCTTAATCCTTTAAGTGCCTTCTGCAAACGTGAAACCAAATAAAACTTCACATTTTTTTAGGCTTTTCAAAATTGTAGTGAAGATTTGTTTTTGTTTTTTTTTTCCATAAAGTTAATTAGACTGTGGTTAACATTTTAGAGGAGAGAGGAAGCTCTGAGTTTCGTTACACTTTAATAATCACATTGTATGTTGACTTTCTTCTAATTCCCAGAACTCTCTGCTTGTGGGAAGCACCCCCAACTTCGACTGCAGTGATGTTCTTACTTCTAGTGACCCCAACATTGCAGCTACTGCCCAGCATCGCAGCCGCAGGCCTCTGACAGGTACTGTCCTATTCTGCAAATGTAAAAAGCTTAAAGCGGAATATAACCCTGCATTTCAACTTTGCTCTAAAACATTATTTACAGCATATTATATGCAACCAGCATTTTTTTTTACTAGACCAGCATTGGAAGGGTTATACACAGTTTTAAAGTTCGGTGGAGAGAACTGCAGACGCATCCGAAGCTTAGATAGATACATTTAACTAAACAGAATGTAACAACTGTGGAATGTGACTCACTCTCTCTGACTGTGCAGGAGCTGGAGGACAGCCAAAGAGTGTGTAACATTCCTCACTTGTTACATTCTGTTTAGTTAAATGTATCTATGTAAGCTTTCGATGTGTCTGCAGTTCTCTCCACAGAACTTTTAAGCTCTGTGTGTAACCCTTCCAATGCTGACCTAGTAAAAAAAAAATGCTGGTTGCATATAATATGCTGTAAATAATGTTTTAGAGCAAAGTTGAAATGCAGGGTTATATTCCGCTTTAAGAGGAAGATGTTGGTAACTTGGCGTGACCTAAATCCATGATAATGAAAATAATAAGAGAAAGTTGTGGTTGCACATAACGTAGATGTCTTTCGTGAACTGGCTAGGATTGCCTTGTGGATGAACAAAAGGGCGCCCGTTTGTACTTAGAAAGCTTGCCAATCCAGCAGGTTCACCTGTTGCCAAATATTTTATTTGCTTTTTTTATATTTACTATTCATTATAAAAAAAAATGAGTAAAGATTTTTAGTACTTAACCTAACAAACATAGATAAAAGCAAAATATCGTACATTCCATAAAAGGATACTTTTTATTAACCAGCTGGATAGATTATAATAGCAGCTTCCTGGATAGCTTAGGTCTCTTGATCAGGCCAGTGTAATCATGCCTAATTAAATGGAACCTTAACTGCAGTAAAAAAAAGACTTTAACATACCTGGGGCTTCTACTAGCCCCTTGCAGCCACCCTGTGCCCACGCCATCACAAAGTGATCCTCTGGTCCCCCGCAGAGACTTTCTGTCATTTGGCTGCTCGGCCCTGGCCCACGGGCCTCCTGATCATGCTCCCACACCGAGAGTGTTCTGCGCAAGCACAGCACAAATTTATTTTGTACTGCACATCATGGGAGCGTGATCAGGATGTGTGCGGACCAGGGCCGCGCATCCAAATGACAGAAAATCTCTGCGGGGGACCAGAGGATCACTTTTTGATGGCGTGGGCTCAGGATGGCTCCAAGGGGCTGGTAGAAGCCCCAGGTATTTTAAAGTCTTTTTAACCATCCCCCTGGTGGTGCCTAACCCTAACCACCCCCCTGGTGGTGCCTAACTCTAACCCTAACCACCCCCTGGTGGTGCCTAACTCTAACCCTAACCACCCCCCTGGTGGTGCCTAACTCTAACCCTAACCACCCCCCTGGTGGTGCCTAAAATTAACCATCCCCCTAGTGTTGCCTAACCCTAAGCACCCCCTGGTGGTGCCTAACCCTACTGGACAAACACCCTTACACACATAAAAACAATAATATATTTGATACCGTAAAATACTTCCCTACAAATAACATGAATAGAATAATGTATATATTTGTATTAGAATAAATAGCCTTACAATCACATACGCATTATAAATCTTAAAATAACCATAATATTAAAAGCGATATATTAGCAAGATAAATCTGAAAACTATAATTTAGGCATTACAAGTCTGAAAACAAGGTTAATACCAAAAGCAATATATTTGTAATACAAAGAGCTTGAAAATGATATTTAAAGAGACACTGAAGCGAAAAAAAAAAAATGATGATATTATGATTTGTATGTGTAGTACAGCTAAGAAATAAAACATTAAGATCAGATACATCAGTGTAATTGTTTCCAGTACAGGAGGAGTTGATAAACTCCAGTTGTTATCTCTATGCAAACAAGCCATTAAGCTCTCGACTAAGTTAGTGGTGGAGAGGGCTGTTATCTGACTTTTATTATCTCAACTGTTCCTGGACTATTTACTTTTCCTCTGCTAGAGGAGAGGTCATTACTTCACAGACAGCTCTGAAAGAATCATTTTGAATGCAGAGTGTTGTGTAATCTGCACATATTATAGAATAATGCAATGTTAGAAAAAACACTATATACCTGAAAATAAAAGTATGAGAATATTTTCTTTGCTGCTAATCTTCTAGTAATTATTCATAGTACACAACCAATTCATTATATCATAATTTTTTTTTCGCTTCAGTGTCTCTTTAAGCATTATACTTTTGTTGTGTTTATCTGTCAGGTGGGAGAAGCGGCATCTCCTGGCCAACCTTTGCCACTGGACATAACTTGGCACCGGTGTATCCTCTTGCAGGACTGAAGAATTACAATGCCATAAGTGGTCTAATGACAGTGACTGGTAAGAGATCCTGCCGTTTCACATACCTGTGGTTACTCTGACCTGGTTCTACACCTTTAATAATAAATGGCTATTGCCCATCGCTTGCAGACTTTTCCACCTATATCAGCAACAGCACACAATTTTCTTTCCAGATACAACATTTGTGAACTTCAGAAATGTTTGTTCCGGGGAGGCCAATGTAATCTTCATGACCAACCCTGAGAATGAGGACTTGCAACACCCAATTCAGGTCTCCAGGATAACACTAGTGGGCAGTGCTGAGGACCGGAAAATCTTCATCCATCAGCCAGATGTGACGTACGTTTTTATGTTTGTTGATGAAATTCCCCATTATTACATTATTATTGGTACCACCTACTTTCATGAAGGACAATGGAATGTCTTAAAGCATGGACTTTTACTAAACCAAGTTCTTTCAGACACACCAATAGGTAGGGTCTTACTTTAAGTGCAGCTTCACTATGGTGGCCTCTGGCTCTGCTTGCCAGAATAAAGAACAACTTATTTTACAGATCTCCAAATGGCCCACAAAAACCCTGACAGAATATCAGATATCTCCAATCCTGAGTAACAACGGTAATAACTTTTCAATAGGAGACTGGGTTAAAGGGAATTGTTAATTTTGTTGGACAAAAGTTTCTCAGTTTGATTATATAAGCTGTAACAATTAATGTTGAACATTTTTTAAGCCTGATTACTTTTGTTTTTTTATGTACGTATAAAATGTAAGTGTTCTGCAGTGCTTGTAATGCAAGTAATCTGTGGTCTGGTGTTAGCCGTGGAGAGAAGAGCTGAAGACATAGATAGTACAGCAAAAGCTGATTCAGCTAAAACAGTGCATTGAACAGAAACTAATAGGTTCAATTTGATACAAATCATTATTAAACTGTTTAAAAACTATTACTTTTATAACTATGCATGTGTTCAGCACAATGCCTTATTCACCCACTAAGGTGGACCTGTGGAGTTCAGGTATAGGTTGCAAGGAAGACCATAAAGTAGATATCTGAGCATAGATAGTTTTTGTGATCAGCAGGTTCTCTAGCTTTTATATTGGTTTCAAGGGGCTTGATTCACAAAAAAGTGCTAACTGATAGCATGGCCGTTTTTGTGCGAATTTTCACGTTGCGCGAAAACGTTATCGTTTCACGGGAACATTCACAAAAGTTAGTAAGTGGATGCTGTATCACTGGGGATGGTTCACTGAGGTTGGAGGACTCTTGAGGACATCAATGGTCGAATAGACCTGGAATGGATTTTTTTTTGCTACTCGGTGGCCAGTGTTTTCATCTTGCACCTGAATTATAATGTAGTGCAATAGGTGGATGATAAAAGGTTGAAGCAAATTGTTACAGCTTGATTGGTTTGCGCTCAAGCACTCGGCTATAACATAGCTGATGTCATCAACCAGGGGATTTATTGACCACAAGAGGGTTTTAGAATGTGAGTTTGGGTGCTGGCCTTCAGTTATTTTATAGCCAAAGTGCCTTCAGAAGATCTGGGTGCTTGGATTCTTTCAATAATGTGAGTTTTGGCTGAAATCAACGGTATCATGACTGCCACTGTTGTAGTCCCCAAAAGACTTTCAGTTGCAGGCTACTTTAGAAGTTCCACCAGGATCTTGCAGCTTGAACAATACCACCCTCTCCCAAGCAGGGGCGTAGCAATAGGGGTTGCAGAGGTTGTGACCGCATCGGGGCCCTGAAGGGCTCTCCTTCAACTTCAAAATTAGCTCTCTATTGGTCCTGTGCTCATAATAATCACTTCTATAGACCCTTTGAATAGTGGTAATCATTAACAAAGTGTTCCCCATCCCCATCTTGCACCTCTGACACTGATGTTGTCATTGGCAGGGTTTGATGCGCCATATCAATTTTTATGTATAGAGTGCTTGGGGGGCCCCAATGTAAAACTAGCAGCAGGGCCCACAGTTCCTTAGCTACGCCACTGGCCCCAAGCGATAGGAACCATTTTACTCTATTGACTCAATGGGCGAAGGGTTGAACTGCAGCATGGCCTCCACCAGTATCCAGCTTGAGAAAGGTATGAGCATTAACTTGGCCTTGTGTCCCCTCTCAGAAGGCAGCACAGCATGTCCGGGCCCAGCAAAGAGGTTACAGGGAGCATCAGTTAACATAAAAAATCTGGGTATTTACAAGTTTTGTATTTTTTATATAACGATTTTTTTTTATATTGCTAGTCTACCAAAAAGGAGCGAGCTATTAACTACCTAAAGACCGGGTCATGCCCATGGGCGTGACCGCGATGGCAGCCCCAGGACCGCATAACGCTGATTGACGTCAAGTCTGAGGCCAGCTACTGCAGGAGATCGCGCGCAAGCTGTGCGCGCATCTCCTGCTTGGGGGGTGGAGCCCCACCCCGCCTTCAGTCTCCGAGCAGCGGTTTCGCCATCTGTTTACTAAGTACAGTGCTGAGATCTGCAGCAGCGCTTTACTGGGGACAGCCGTGTCCCCCTGGGGCACAAGAGAGCGATCAGAATAAATAAGTACATTTAATTGAAAAAAAATAACAGAAATATTTATGAAAAAAAAATAACAATGGGGGGGGGGGAGATAGGCAATCAGACCCCACCAACAGAGAGCTCTGTTGGTAGGGAGAAAAGGGGGGGGGGTCACTTGTGTGCTGTGTTGTGCGGCCTGCAGCTTGGCCTTAAAGCTGCAGTGGCCAATTTAACAAAAAATAGCCTGGTCTTTAGGGGGGTTTAGCACTGCGGTCCTCAAGAGGTTAAATTAATAGAAACTTTTCCTTCATATAGACTTAAATCATAAACGTTTGGTTTTAGCTTTGTTTTAACAGACAAGCATGCCACCCACTTTTATCGTTTAGAGTAAAAGAAAAATAACTGACTCTTGACGAGCCTGTATGCCAACCACAGTGCTTGCTGAAGTCCTGATAACCTCATAATAAGGACAACAGATAATGTAGATGAGCAATTTACAAACAAGGAGAAGAGAGGGAACACTTTCCAAGCAGAGATCTGCATACACTGACACTAGTAGGCATAGCTTTGGGGGTGGCATGCCTGTATTAGAAAACTGGAGTAAAAACATAATGCAACCTCAATTATTCTTGCTTGTTAGGGAATGTATTCTTAACATTTTAAATGTTTACCTATATTTCTGTGTTTACTTTTTTATTATCCTTTTAAAATAGAAAAGTGACCCCATCGGCCTGTGTGGACATGGACTGCGACGCAAAGAAGAAGTCCCTCCTGAAAGATCTGGATGGCTCGTTCCTGGGGCAGATCGGCGCGGTGGTACCACAGTCAGAATATCAATGGGATGGAGACACGCGGGACGGCCTGGGGGATTACCGGATTCCAAAGGTGATGCTGACCCGCCTGAATGGAAGCCGAATACCAGTAGCCGAAATTGCTCCAAACAAAGGTAACTTTCTGCACTGCAGAATGGAAATATGTGTGATAATCAACCACCAGGCTGGAATCATGCATAGTGTCCAATTAAAGTACCTCTGAACTGGGGACAAAAAAAATGAATGAAGCCCATGGTGGGCTAGATTAAGGCATGCATGAAAAAAGGGCGCCGTGGAAAAAGGGCCCGACTTGATAACGAAATGGCACCGGTTATTAACGAAATCTGATAACGATCGTTGTCAAGCTTTGTTAACGAAAAATACCATTGTAAAAACAGACAAGAAATAATAACGAAAAGATATTAATGTTAAATATCGTTAAGTAATTCAACAATACAGCTTAGCCCAACCCTCCCCTCACACAGAACCCTCCCCTGGTGGTGCCTAAAACTAACCACTCCCCTGGTGGTGCCTAACCCTAACCCCCCCCCCCCCCCCCCCACGATAGTGCCTAACCGTAACCACAGCCCCAGTGGTACCTAACCCTAACCACTCCCCCTGGTGGTGCCTAACCCTAAGCACTCCCTCTGCAGAGACACCCTTTTACACATAGTAACAATAATATCTTTGATAACGTAAAATCTGCACATATAAACAAAATAATATGACAAAAACTATAATGTTGCAAGCTTCTAAAAAGAAAACATGCTTCAAAAACTCTAATGTCCTAACGTTGTTAACAATATTTGTTAGCCTAGGCCCTACAGCTGATACAGAATACTGCTACCAGACTGCTAACCAACCAACCCCGTCACTGCCACATAACACCAGTCCTGCACTCCCTTCACTGGCTACCTATAAAATGGAGGGTCCTATTCAAGATCGGCATACTGACATTTAAATTACTGAATAATCTGGGCCCTGGATACATGAAAGAAATGCTGCAGCTGTGTGCAATCCCTGCATTCTCAGATCCACAGGTTCTAAAAATCTAGTCATACCCAGAGTCCACTTGGAAACTTTTGGTCCCAGAGCCTTCTGTCATGCTGCCCCTACGTTTTGGAACTCCTTACCTCAACAGATCAGGACAGCTCCATCCCTGGACGTGTTTAAATCCAGACTGAAAACCCACCTGTTCAGTTTGGCATTTGCAGAAATATAACTTTTGTTGTGTGAATACTTCATCCTATTAATTACTGAATCTGAGAGAGCCTAAGCACTTTGAATCCTACGGGAGTAAAGCGATATAGAAATGTTATTGTATTGTATTGTATTATATTTATCGCGGTGCCCTTTTTTCTGCTTTTTTCACCATATTAACGATAATTGCATTAAAGTCTATGGCGGCGCCCTTTTCGTCCACCCTCAGCCGGCGCCCTTTTCCCTGCAACCAGATTAAGCCTTAGTTATGCCCTTGATACAGACTGAATGATGATGAGCCACTAGCTGGATGTTTACACTTCCCTCTAATCAGAACCCTCTGTCTGTCTTGTATAACGCCACTTCCTCTTCCTGTTTGCCATGCAGGAATCATCAGGGACAGCTCCTGTGTCTACATGTCTTCCTGGAGAGCCTATAAATGTTTTGGTCTGAACTACGAGATGCTCGTTATTGAAAGTCTGGACAGTGATACAGAGACCAGGCGTCTCTCCCCTGTGGCCGTGCTGGCTAAAGAAGATGGCTATGTAGACCTTCTTAATGGTATGTATATCACTCCCTGATTTCATGTCAAAGCCTTTCTGTACCCACACAGCTAAAGCTCTGAAGCAGTAGAATGGTGGTGATATGAAAGATGAATAATAATTCATGTTTTTTTTTTTCACATGCTTATGCTGTGTATCCTTCTCTTAAGTTAACCAGACTTCCTCTTGTGGACCCGCAGGCATAGCTAATCATTCCTCTGGTCTGTGACACACCCTCTCTTGTTGTGAGGCTTTGTTGGTGCACCGCACAACGTATTAATCTAATGCACAAGCTATCTGCACCTCATACCATAGGCTGCTGCAACTCGTGTGAATGTGAATAACAGCGGCACTCAGTCAGTAATTTGGGTGCTGTCAAAAGATGGAGCCCAAATTACAATAAAAACAGCATAATTCAGCGAAGCCATAGCTGGCAGCCAAATTATGTATTTGCTCTGAGTCCATGGCAGTCTAGAGGGGGAATAGTAATTCACACCACCGGGACTTTTGCAGGAGCAGGGTGAGCCCTTTTCTGTCTTTTCCCTGCACCTAAATTTCACGGCGCCTTAATTAAATTAGCGTCATTACTGAGCAGGGATTAAAGGAATGTTGAGGATCATGCCAATAGTAAATATTACAATGGTTGTATGAATTCATAAGATTTAATGTATGAACTCGAGGCTATCCTACGATTAAAAAAAATATACTTACCTAAAAAGAGGGAAGCCTCTGGATCCTCCAATGGCCTCCCATGTTCTCCTGTGCTTTTTTGATTGGTTGCCCGAGCAACTGGCAAGCACGTGTATCCAGCATGCATCAGGTAATCCCCGCCGGTGGCGGATACTAGGGACTTTGCTATATAGAGCGCTAACATAATACGCAGAACTGTACAATAGATAGGAGAAACTTTAAACAATGTTACACAGGGACATTATGTACTTTCTACGGACGGCTGAGTGATTCGAAAATCTATCTCGGCTTAATTGTGCTGGGTCTAGATCGGGTTGATGTTCCTTTCTTTCCTGTAGAGCTATTTGAGTTAGGAGATAACAGGATAATTATTGAGAAGTGTTCGAAGAGGCTGGACTTTGAAGTTCAAGTGGGCATTTTCAGAAACCTGGCTTTAAGAAGGCATTCAGGATTTTTTGATCCCAAATATTCTGCAGCCCAGGAGAACCATAGAAAATCCAGTCCATTGATGAACACAGAGGTTATTTTACTCTTTACACTCTGTTTTATCTCCTGTCCTTAATCTTCTGCTGTTTTTTTTTTTTTTTACAGGACCCTCAAACCATGATTTGTGCTCCGGATACTCCTGTCGAAAAAGAGTCTCGTTGTTTCACCCCATTGTGGCCACAAACAAGTCCTATGAGGTCTTTTTCACCAGCACCAGCCCCCAGAAGCTGCGCCTGAAACTGCTGAACGCTGACAACACCAAAGTGAGTTCTTCCACTAATAAGCCAACCAATAAACATGAAACCTCCACAAATACATAGAAATTGTTGGTTGTATATATGTACATATTCATAGACAGGAGTGTGAACTTCAGAGTTACAAAGCCAGCCTCATTGTGGAGTGCCTACACTAAATCTTACATTTGCTCAACAAAGGTCACCATAAACAAAACAACCAACATCACAGAAACTACTGTACCAGTGACAAAGACAAATGACAAAGCTTTTCAATGACGTTGTCCACACACTGATATTGTAAACGATCAGCTCCTTTAAAGGAAACCCCTCCAAAAAAGAGTTTCCCTTACCTCTGGCTTCTCTCAGCCCGCTGCAGGTGTCCAGTCCTGCGCTGGTAAGCAAAGATCCTATCATTCCCCACAGCGGCTCATTTTCGTTATTACTAACTGGTAATTCGACGGCCACTGTGCTTGCGTGGCTCTGGTTATGCGCATCCTCGTTCTCAGTCCCGTCGCTGGGAGCATCCTGCGCAGATACAGTACGAGAAAACCTTGTACTGCGCCTGCACTGGATGCTCCAGATCAGGGAAACGCGAATGACACGCGCGGTCAAGGCCACGCAGGCACAGTTGTTGGCAACTTGCGAATACGAAAGTGAGCCACGGCGGGGGATCGGAGATTCGTTCAAAGATGGCACGGGCACAGGGAGGCTGCAGGGGGCTGGAAGAAGCACACAAGCAGAAAAAATGACAGTATGCACAACGTATGCAACCTGTAGTACAATGTTGTTTAAACTACATTGTACACAAATGGTCAACTGCACGATATCTGCCCAACAGTCGTCGTAGCTGATCTGCCAGATGGATCAGGCAACATGTCCAATATCAGTCACTCGTTGTTGTTGTTTTGGATACATTTGTTTGACACAATTATTGTCCAATACGGCAAAATCTGTTGTATATCAAACATTTCAAATGGCTTTTATTAAACACGTGTACGTAGCTTAATAGCTTAACACTGGATGCATCCTCCACAAACAATGAGCACATCCACAATGGGACAGTGAACGCAGAAAAAGCTACATAAGAGTTCCCATATGGCCGGAGTTTTTAAATGGAACCAAAACCGACCTGTAACAAACGAGTTTCCCTTACCTGGGGCTTCTAACAGCAGCCATCCTGTGCCATGCTGTCACTGAACGGTCCTCCGGTACCCCAGCAGCGCCCCTCTTTCATTTGGATGCACGGCCCCGGTCCTTACACCTCCTGATCATGCTCCCATGGATGGGAGTGCTCTGCGCATGTGCAGTATGGGGAACTCTCTACTGTGCATGTGCAGAACAGTCCTGATGATGGGAGCGAGATTGAGGACACATGTGGCAAGGGCTGCGCATGTGTAGTGGCCATCAACTCGCTGGCCCAAAAGAGGGGTGCTACGGGGACTGGAGGATTGTTCGGTGACGGGGCGGGCACAGGGTGGCTGCAAGGGGCTGGTAGAAGCCCCAGGTAAATAAAATTCATGTTTTATAGGTAGGTTTAGGTTCTCTTTAACCACTTGAGGACCATAGTGATTAACCCCCCTAAAGACCAGGCCTTTTATTATGAAAATGGCCACTGCAGCTTTAAGGCCAAGCTGCAGGGCCGCACAACACAGCACACAAGTGATTCCCCCCCCCCCCCCCCTTTTCCCCCCACCAACAGAGAGCTCTGATCACCCCCAGGTTTGTTTGTTTATAAACAAACATTTTCTGTGTCATTTCTTATAATTTTTTAGTTTTTTTTCCCCTATGCACATTACCCTTCCTCCCCCGTCTGCCTATCACAGCGATCGGCTGTGATAGGCTTGAGCCTATCACAGAGGATCGCTTCTGAGTCCCCCAGGGGGACAGCCATGTCACACGGTTGTCCCCAGTATAGCGCTGCTGCTGATCGTGTAAAGATGGCGATTTTGCCGTCTAACAATCTCCCGAGCGGCAATAGCTCCGCCCCTCAAGCAGGAGATGCGCGCAGCCTGCACGCGATCTTCTGCAAATCCCAGCCCCAGAACTTGATGCCAATTGGCGTTAGGCGGTCCTGGGGCTGCCGTCGCGACCACGCCTATTGGCGTGGGGCGGTCGTTAAGAAGTTAACTTGGGTAGTGGGTGGGGGGGTGGTAGAGAGAGCTCACTTTAATAATGAATTGTGTATGAACAATTACATTGCATGTTGTCTTTACGAGATGTCTCTATTGCATTAGAAGTTGTCGCTCATTTCCGTTTCATTAATGTGGGAGCTGTGACATTGTTTGACCTGCAACACGTCAGTAGTGTGTTCTGGTTCCATGAACAAGTTATGAACATTATATGCTATCACCTGCCATACAAGTTAGTGAACAATAATTACCAACTGTGAGGAAAAAAACTGACATGAATGCTTCAGTTGCAGACATTTCTGCCCTATTATTTAGGATGCTAAAGACCAGCATTGGCCTCACACTCAACCAGGACTTGTAGTTCCACTTATGAGAACAGGGAGATTTTTGATCCCTCGCCACTTCCTGTTTTCCTCATATCATCGTCCTTTGTCCGGTTTGCCAGGCCAAATGCTCACTGCACTTTGTCTTCATCCAGGCTGTCCGTGTTGGGATCTACTACTCTAATCCTCAGCGCCTGGATGTCTATGTGAACAATATCTACATCAACCCAACCAACGTAAACTGGAAGGGGTCCGATTACACTTTATTGGCCCCAACATACCAAGGTAAGTCATTGCATGTGATCATGGGGGCTGGTCAAGGACCCGTCTGTCTGATGGCTGTTAATTGGGTTTGTGAGCAAGGCTGGATTTACTTACTGAAGCTTATAGGCACAGAGCACATGACGATGGTGTCTTATGATCAGAGCTGGTGAAGGGCCTACCTTCTGCTGTCTTCCAGTGCTGTTAAGGCAGACAATGCACAGACAACACGTTATTTTGGACACATTTTTAGAAGATATGCAAATATATTCAGCTTCAGGACCAGGAAAAATGATCTTGATTGAAATGTGAATAGCTCAGTAATTAAGAGGCTGAGAAAGATTGAATTTGGACTACATACCTTATTTAAAGAGAATCTGTACTCTAAAATTCTTACAATAAAAAGCATACCATTCTATTCATTATGTTCTCCTGGGCCCCTCTGTTATGTTTCTTCCACTCCCTGCTGCAATCCGGGCTTGTAATTGACAGTTTTAAGCAGTGTTTACAAACAAAAAAACATGGCTGCTAACCAGCATGTGATAGGCTGAGAGAAGCTCAGACTGCGACTCATACAGAGCCTGGAGGGGGCGTGAAGAGCGTGTGTATAACTTCTACCTATCACAGCAGAGCAGCACATTCCTGCCTGAGCCAACAAAGCTGGCAAAGAAAAGAAGATTAGATTATATAACAGAGATAATACAGCCACTGTGCAACTAGGAAAGGCTGCAGTAAGACAGACCACATTAGAACAGGTATAGGAACTTCTAGGATAGAAGAAATAGGGCTAAACATTTTGTTACAGAGTCTCTTTAAGGATAAACTCCACATAGTTTAGATAGATTCTTCCTTTTTTTCACTTAACCTCCCCAGCATTTAATTTCCCTCTGATTTTTGTACCAAAAGTGATACAATTTGTCTTGTACAGTGTACGGTGTTTATACAGTGTTTGTCTTGTATGGTGTTTCTTTATATTGTAAGTATTTTTGCAGACCGCTTGTGAGTCATCCGCAAGCATGCGTACAATATAAAAAAGCACTTAAAAAAATAAATTTTTATTAAAAATGTTTTTTTTTTGAAAAATGTAGAATTTTTTTATATTGGATCCAATACAGATGTTTGTATTGAATACAATACAAAGAAATTTGAATTTGCCGCCTGATGTGATAATGCTGCGTATGGTTGACATCAGAGGGCGCATGCAGCATCATCAGAGGTACACACCGGGGGACATGATCACTGAAGGAACAGGAAGTGACGAAGAAGGAAGAAGAGATTGCCACCAGTGATTGCCACACAGAAGACGGGAATACGCTCGTATGGAAGCTGCAAGGTGTCGGCGAGGGAACCCGAACGCCATACAAATAACTAGGCTGTGTTCCTTTTTTATGCCTGAAAGAGTTACATAGTCAGTTATGCAACTGACAGTTTTTCTCCAATCAGGACCAAGTCAACTGTAGGGTAACCCTCAAAGATAAGGAATTACAGTCATTTAAATCTTCCCTGGCAGAGAACAGTTTCTGAGTACAGGGGATTGATTAAACAGGTAAATAGTTCATACTAGCCGTCCCACGGCGTAGCATACATCGCATAAGGGGGTAGCGGGCAGGAAGGGGGCATTGGGCACAGCGGCAGGGAGGGGGGTCTGACCCCCCCTCTCTCACCTGGGTCCCCCATGTGCACTCCCTCTCCAGCTTAAGCTCAGCAGGACTCCCCTCCCTCACCTGGGTCCCCCATGTGTGCTCCCCCTCCAGCTTAAGCTCAGTAGGACCCCCCCTCCCTCACCTGGGTCCCCCATGTGCACTCCCCCTCCAGCTTAAGCTCAGCAGCAGCCGCCGCTATTAGTAAGAGGCAGTGGGCGGGGATGACTCACCTATTCTGTGTTCCAGCGTGCGTTCCACTGTCGTCACTTCCTGCAATGCCGTCCACTTACAATACAGGGGGCGGCATTGCAGGAATTGACGATAGTGGAACGCACGCTGGAACGCGGAAGAGATGAGTCTTCCCCCCCGCTGCCTCTTAATAATAGCGGCGGATGCTGCTGAACTTAAGCTAGAGGGGGAGCGCAGATGGGGGACCCAGGTTAGCTGTGCCCAATACCCCCTTCTGCCCGCTACCCCCTCCAGCTCGGCAGCAAGTCTAGGACCGCCCCTGAAGGCAGGACACTACTTCTTCTTCTTGCTTGGACCAGCCCTTTCTTCTTGCTTGGACCGGCCCTGGGGGCAGGACACTACTTCTTCTTCTTGCTTGAAGGTTGAGGCACTTACTCTGTTATACAGTATATATAGATATTTTAGCTCTGGGGCACAGAAAGACTTTGTCATTGAGCAGAAACAATAAAAAATGTATTCTACTTTTTAGGCTTTTAAAGATAAAATAAAACTGTGAGCTAACAAAAAAGTAATTTAATTTTTAGGAGTAGAAGGATAGATAGAATTGTTTTTCTCATCAGTTTATTCTCACCTCAGGTTTGCTTTAAAGAGTTATAGGATTTCTGTAGCAGGATATATACTGTACTACAAAATTCATGTTTTTTTCTTTCCTTTTTCATCTCCTGTAGGGCAGTACATGCCACAGCTTAGCTCCACCATTAATGGAGACAACTACTTTGACAAAGACTATAGTACGTTGTATATCCTGGTCAGAGGGTCCACCCCAGTGGAAATTCGCACATCTCCTCTTATTGTCATCGCCTTCAATATCCCAGCAATGACGGTTGACCAGTTCTATGGAGAGAACCTTGTTAAGAACCTGGCACTTTTCCTGAACATCCCGGCCAGCAAGATCCGGATCACCAAGATTATTGCCGAGGGATCCAGGCGTAGGAAGAGAGCAGCTGGGGGTCTCACGGTATCGGTGGAAATTTCTGATCCACCAGTACAGCAGCAGGACAACACAACAACAACAAATACTACAACAACAACAAATACTACAACATCCAACTCCACAGGTAACAAGGGGCTTTTCCTGCACAGTGACAGCTTTCTGTACCACAAGGGAGTTACATGAGGCCACGGTCAGTACTGAAGGCCATTACCATAGCCAACATCTATGATAACTGGGCACTGGAGTCCAAATATTACAGTGGCTAACACATAAAATAAAAATAAAGCTTTTATGCTATGTAAAGCTCTTTTCTCCATAGGGCACAAAGCGCATAAGCATAGCTCAGACCAGTATGTGGTTCATTGGTAAATATTGCTACAGAGGAAGAAATCTACAAGTTCGCAAATGTAAGGCTAAACAGGTGGCTATTCAATCTGGATTTAAATAACTCCAGGGGTGGGGTTGTCTTTACTGAGTATGGTTGGAAATTACAAAGGGTAGGGGCAGCATGACAGAAAGCTCTGGCTCCAAAAGGTTTGAAGTGCACTCTGGGTGTGTCCATACACATACTATTCCAATCTGGACTCAACCCATGCTGGAATACATTTTCAACACTTTATTTCCATGTATAAGCGGTGATGAAGCATGACAGACGAGCACAGCGGTTTTTGGGCTACATGTCCTTTGTCAAGTGTAGCCCGAACCATTGTGTTTGCTCGTCTGCCATGCTGTATTACCGCTTATACATGTAAATAAGGTGTTGAAAATTTCTTCCAGCACAGGTCGAGTCCAGATTGGAATTGTAGGTGTATGGATGGTTTGACATTGGAGGCTTGATGAACCTCCATCCTTTGTCTGTGACTCCCCTGTACATATTGGGAATGGACACCTCATTGGGTTTCATTTGAGCACTCTGAGAGTGACCAAGTTTATGGATCCTGCTGATCTGAGGGTGTGGGATGTTTTGTGCAGTTTCAGCAAATCCAACATGTAGCCAGGACCCAAATTGTGTAGGGATTTCAATGTCAACAGTCCAATCTCAAAGATTCTTCTCCATTTTACATAGCATACCATTCAAGCTGTCTTCATGGCCACAACACTGGTCCAAAAGACATAAAAACATAACATTTCTCATTTCTCATCATTCAGGTGAATTATCGTTCTCGGATTTCCAGCAAATAAGTCAGAATCTGGCTTCAGCCGCAATCAGTGGAAGCCTCAGCAATTACCTGAATGTCACTGTTGGATCACTGTCTGTGTCCGACCCCGTCCCATCTCCAAGTGACCCGGGCTGGAGTCAGGTAATATTTGTCACCCCATTCTTGGCCTCATGCAATACAGTTTGTCCGTTAGGGCTCTGTTACACTACATGTGATTAGGATTTCCAATTTTGATTTGTACATATGATTCTGCTTTTTTCCCTGCATTTTTCTTCTTGTGTTGTTAGCATCCAGTCCGTAGCCCCGCCCTCGGTCACAGGTGCTTCTCTGATTGGTCCTAAAGAAGCACCTATGACCTTTTCCTTTAGGGGGCTACAGACAGAAGCCGGACATTGGGACTCCTGCAGAGTATAATAAAGTTTATTTATAAAATATATATGAATAAAACGCTAATCGAAAGTGCTGTACAGCGCTTTATTTTTATTTTTTTTATTATGACCCCTGAGGAGCACAACTTTTGACTTTGTCAATTGTGGTTCTACACATAACTGTGTGTGGAAATTACCAAGTAGGCAAGGAGTACCTAACCTATGCTCTATGCTCATTCAAAACCCCTGGGGGAACGGATGTGTGGAAGAACCCCAACTCTGAAGTAGTGATGACCCCCCTCCAGAGTCGGGCCGAGGCTGAGGCGAGAGAGGCTCCAGCCTCAGGGCGCAGTGTAGGAGGGGGCGCAAAACTCACTCAGCTATCAATCCCATAGTGTGTTTGAAGTAGAGAGAAATAAGAAAATGGTATAAATGGGAGTGACTGCAAGCCAGATTACTAGAGATTAAGGTGTTGGGGGCCCTAAGGTGTCTCTTAGTCTAATAGCAATCAGTGTGTGACGGCTGGGGTGGGAGGGATGGAGGGGCGCACTTTGGTGTTGCGGCTTTGGGTGCTGGAGGACCTTATCCCAGCTCTGCTCCCCTCCCCCCTGCTTCCCAAAGCTCCATGTCAGGAACCATGCATAATGGTATGCTGTATTGTTTATGCAGTGATGTACCAAGCTGGCTGACTATAATTCCAGACTGAATGGAGGATAATGGGTTAAATGAGATTTGCGCGGGAACACTGATGGAGTTTAATAAACAATGAGTTGTAAAAAAAAACCTTTAGGGCTCTTTTCCACTAGCAATCGCTAGCGTTCGCGCTGAACGCTAGCGATTGCGATTCAGCAAAAGTTAAAAATTACCCGGCGATTTCCCGACGTTTGCGTAGCAAAATCGCGGCAATAATCGCTCCGCCGCGCATTCGCGATTAAGTAAAAAACGAATTGCGGTAGTGGAAATGACCTAACGTGATTCCTATGTTAGAAAGCAAACCGTAGCGTTTGAAAATCACTAGCGATTTGCAATTTTGCGATTCAGCCATCGCAAACGCTATAGTGGAAAAGAGCCCTCAAAACAACCACAGAAACTAATAAAGAGCTGGTGAAGCAGTAAGTGATATGTGATGTGTGATTGCTGAAGAACATGAGGAATTTAAAAATAAATAAATAAAAAAAGCGCTTCAATGTAGTGAAATGTGATCGCAACAACTCTAGGAACAGCTGCACACAGCGCTGGCACAATTTACAAGCTCTGCAGTGATTCCTAGTGGGTTCCAGTCCTTGCTCTGACTTCAGTAGCCTATAATCAGGGCCATTTTTAGGCATAGACAAACTAAGCAGAAGCCTGGGGAGGCACCTGCCAGAGGGGGCACCACAGAGCTATTCTTACCATATTGTGCTTTATATAATTTATAATTACTTACAAACTTTCCCATCTTCCTCATGTGATTTCACCAACAGCCCCGTAAGAAGAGTTTTTTGAGGTGTGAAGAATTACACATACAAATCCATGTATAGATCAATGAATCAATCAATACATATTAACCACTTTCCCTCCTCCGGGATGAGCAACTACATCCCTGCAAATTCCCTCTTCACCTCACAGGGGCATACTGTAACTACCAGGGGTGCTCGGATACCCCTTTTCAAAATCCGGATTGACCCGGATCCGGATACCCAGATATCTGGATCCAGATCGGATATCTGGATCCGACCTTTTGGGTATCCAAATAGAATCGGATATCCGACCCCAGTATCCGGGATATCCGGGCAAATTCGGATATCTGGATAGAATAACTGGAAGTGGCCTTTATATTGCTTTAAAAACGTTTTTAGGGTAAATGAGGCATGCAGCATCATTATTTGTTAAAGGGAAACACTAATTGATGATGTGGGGACTTAAAATCCCCCCCCACCAAAGAAAAAAAAATACTGTAGCTGTCAATTAACACTAGGCCTAGGTTCCAGACAGCGGTTGTGCAGCTTACATGGTGTCCAAAGTCCAACCGCACAACTGGGACATGGCAGTTTTCAGCCCAGACACCTCCAAAAAATTACGCAGCAATTGTGTTTTGGGTTAAATATAGGTGGTATCAGCACCGCAGCAGTGGCCTGTGGCACCCTGGCGGTGGGAGAAGCAAAGGCAGCAGGAGCAGGGCAATGCAACAGCAGCAGGTGTAACATCTGCCAGGAGAATGCCGGAACTTGGCACGTGGCACTTTGCACGTGGCACTTTGCACTTGGTATGTGGCACTTTGCACGTGGCACTTTGCACTTGGCACTTTGCACGTGCAAAGTGTCGTGTGAAAAGTGCCACGTGCAAAGTGCCAAGTGCAAAGTGCCAACTATCAAGTGCAAAGTGCCACGTGCAATGTGCCAAGTGCAAAGTGCCACGTGCAAAGTGCCACGTCCCAAGTGCCACGTGCCAAGTGCCCTGACTGCAGTACTACAGTACTAACTACACAATAAAACAGTAATCCTATTCCCTAACCTAACCTATTCTGTAGCTAGCTAAGGCTAAGGCTGCCCAGCAGGCAGCACCTGGCCTGGTCTGTGCACAGCACACACACAGACACATGGCAGCTACAGCTGCCCTGCAGCACACACTCTGACTGTCACACAATGAAATCAAGCTAATTAACAATGCAACAATAGTGTAGTGATAGTGAAGGGGTTAATCACTGAACAGCTTTAGGTTTATCACTGTGTACAGCACTTGCTAGGCCAGCAGCACTGGAGCATGTCTCTCAGTGAGCATTCACAAGCAAGGACAATATGTCTCATCATGGCAGCCCTCCGTATTATACAGGGGGGCTGGCCAGGGTTCCCTTCTGTGATTGGGTGCCAGGGCTTAGGCTGGGAGCTGTCTGATTGGCTCAATGAGGTCAGCTGGGGCTGGCCAGGGTTCCCCTCTGTGATTGGTTGCTAGGACAGCTGCTGGGAGCCCTCTGATTGGCTAAATGACGTCCTGGACGTCTTACAGTTTCTCAATAGTCGGATTTCTCCGGATATCCGCATTGCCAGCTAACTATCCGCAGATAGCTATCCAGATTTCTAGAAATCCGGTATCTGAATCCGAATCGGATAGCTGAAAAAAGGTCGGATATCCGGGTTACCCGGATATCCGGAATCCGGATGAGCACCACTGATAGCTACTACGTCTATTGCCGCTGTGCACTCCCACTCGCTCCCATGCTTGCTAACGCCACCGATTGTTAGATGGGAGATGAATGAATGGGAATCTCTGTCCTCGTGTCAATGATCGCAGGCATCAATGAGATGCCACAATCATTTGTTTACTTCCGTCGGAACACATTCACGCATCACTTTCTATTTAGCATACTATAGGTACGCAATAGGAAGTAATGCGTGAGGACATCTTGTGGCCAAAGAGTAAAATTACACCTGCACACAATTTTTATTTTTTTTTAAAGACCCACAAATACATCTACAATTGAAACTTTACCTCCAACAGTATCCCATAATCACCCAAATATTTTTTTTTTTTTTGCACTAAAAAAAAATTACGATAAAAAAATACATAAATTAGGGGCAGAATTTTTTGAATATGTATGTCAAGAGATTATATTACTGTTAATGTTTAAAGATTAACAATACAAAAATTACTATAACTGTATAGCATTTACCTGTATATAATGCTTCAACAGAAGAAAACATCAGTCATTAAGCCTTTATAAACCAATTTATTTAGAAGCTTACAAGTGCTCCAGGTCAATTTTATTTTAGCACTTTTTGTATTTCTCATTTGTTAGATTTCCTATCTTCTAATCAGTGCTGCTTTAATGTGTATTTATGGCCACTTGTCTCTAGGGGGCAGTGTGAGACAATAACAGAGGACTTCTATTTTCAGTTTCTATATTTTCTGCTAGGAGAGACATAAAATCACTCCAAGAACTTACAGCACAAAGAGTTCTGCTGACTGAGGTCAAAAGCAGCACACTTATCTCAATCAAGATAACTCTATTGAAGCTGCTAATGGGTTAATTAAAGGAAAACTGATTAAAACAAAGCAGTGGAGGTTCCACCTAGCAGTGCACAATAAAAATGAAAGGACCAAAATCGTGAAAAAATATCAAATGTAAAACACATGTAATAACATACAAATAAGATGCACATTTCTTCCAGAGTATCATGAGCCATAAATTACTTTTCTCTTATGCTGCTATCACTTACAGTAGGTAGTAGAAATCTGACAGAACCGATTCTCAGCATGGCCTTTGTACTTTATAAAGAGTCCACCTGAAAAGGATTTTTACAAAAATGCTGGCCAGCCTCCCTGCTCACTTCACACTTTTTTGGCAGTTGGATGGAGCAACTGCCATTCATTAAGTGCTTTTAAAGATAAAGAAACCCCCATGAGGAGATGGACTAATCCAAACCCTGTTAGTTCTGTCAGATTTCTACTACCTACTGTAAGCAACAGCAACATAGGAGAAAAGTAATTTATGGCTCATTTTACTCTGGTAAAATGTACTTGTTATTTCAATGCGTTTTCATGCATTTTAACTTTTTACAATTTTCGCCATAGTGGTCAGGTAAAGCTGGTACACGTTGACTTTAAGGGTACATATTACTTAATATTACTTCCAGAGAGGCCGAAGCACTACTCAAGTGAATATTTAGGGAACATCTCATAGGGGGGGGGGGGGAATAGTTTTATCTTGTCCATGGCGCCTGAGCTCAAATGAAGGCAGTAAGTAATGAGATGAAAGTGTGTACCGCACGCGCCATTTATCCCACATCCGATGAAACTTAGGGGACATATTCCTGTAGACATTCAGTATATTAGCTTTTCATATGAGGGGGCTGAATCAATCTACTTAATCCAGTCAGCCCTGGTATAGGATTTGGAATCCAACCATTTCAGTGATATCTCTTGTTTAGCCACAAACAGGATCTCAGAAAAAAAAATGTTGGTAGCTGCCTGTATACTCTCATCGAAGAACACTCCCAGAATGCACTGGATTGGACATATAGATATAGGACATCCAGGGCCGGTTCAGGCTACAATGGGGCCCTGGGGCAAAAGTAACTTGGGCCCCCCCCCCAGAAATGCCCCCCCCCCCAAGCCTCTGAACGACTCCCAGGACCCATCCCACCACACTCCCAGCCCCACAAAATCATTAGGTGTCCATCATATGTCCCTAAAAGTTGGGGACCCCATTATTTCTCCCATCCTTTCTCTTACAAATGCAGAGTGTACACACAGCGGGGTCTTACCTAATCCAGGTAGGACACAGGACACAGAACCAAGGTCTACACTCTACACGGACTTTTCCCCATGGCGCCTCTCTTCCTCATTTCCTGCAGGCATGTATGGGGTCAGAATAGCTGGAGGGGAGTGGACACACACCTTGGGGGCCCCTACAGGCTTTGGGACAATTGCACCCTTTGCTTCTATGGAAGTGCTGGCCCTGAGGACATCACATCTTGTCATGCATAAATTTGACAATTTGTCTCCAAAAGTTCACCACTGGTGATCACTCACTCCCATAGAATGTGGACAAACAAAGGGTCAGAGGCATGGTGCTAAGGGCAAGCATCAGGTATCTTATTGTTAAATTTGTGGAGTCTGGCGGGAGTCATATGTCTGGTGCAGGATATAGAGCTGCGTAAACTGCTCTTATAGATTTGGTAAAGAGTGTTCAGCTACAGATAATGCCTCATCCCAATCCCCTTCATCCTAGTCAGTTATTAGTGTCATCCATTTGTACCTCGATTGACTTGTTTGGGCAAGAGCACCACACTCAACCAATACTTTATAAATATTCCCTATTAGATGTTTAATTGGTTATCTTTGATAAGCTCCAACACCAGGGAATTATGTAGCATAATAGACCACCAAATTGCATGCATACAGCGTGGGCAAGCTGCAAATATCAGAATCTTTGAGTACAAGCGACTAAGTGATGGGTCACAAAGTCAACAAATGGGAGGAGTTTTCCGTTATGGACAACATGGCCAAGAAACACAACCATCTTTTTGACCATACAGTGCTTCATAAAGCTCAGAAAGACCATTTTTTTTATTGAGGTCTGGTTGAAATAGACTGCGTAATTAAGCATTAAAGTGATCTGAAAGTCAACATTTCTACTTTGCTCTAAAAGATTCCTTACAGCTTTAAAGCTTCTATCCCAGAAAAAGAATTGTAGCAGAACATCACTGTTTGTCCTGCTATCCAGCTTCAAAACTGCATCCAAACTGGAGATAACAGTATATTTGTTTACATTCCAATGTTTATACACAAGTAAAAAACACTCTGACAAGCTGTCTCTGCTTCAGGCACACACACAGTTCAGAATAGCGCATTAGAAGATTTTAATATATAATAAAAAACAGTTATAATAGAAATAGAAAAAAATCAATGGCAGCTTTCAGGGCAAGATAAACTACACTTTGGAAACTTGTAATTTGTAGACAGACAATATTGCTTGTGCACAAAAGCAAATATGATAACTGTATGAGTAAGAAAAAGTAGGAAAACGCATTTTTATTGAATGTTATGTCAGAGTTTCAGACCACTTTAAAGGGACTCCGAGCAGTGAAGTAACTACGGAAAGCTGCATACCATTTTGAAGCTCTCTTTCTCCTCTTTCCAATTATATAGAAGCCGCTACCCTACGCCTTTTAGTTTTCGTTATTTTACCGATCGAAATTGTGGCAGCCATCTTGGATTTCTTATTCAGAATTGTATTATGCAGGACGACACTTTCCCCAGTGTCGGCAGCTCCATTCAGTGCAATTCAATGAAATACAAGGAACCCAGGGGGATAGAATTAAAAACATCATGCCAGTAGGTGTGAGGATATAATTAATTAGTTGTGGGTATGCTTAAAGGCATACCCACAGGCACTGCTCGAAGTCCCTTTAAGCTTTATATGGTGACAGGTCCACTTTTTTGTGATTTCTCAGTTTACTAGATTAAAGAGAGTGTGGTGTCCTGGGAAATAGATTTTGCCATAAGATGCAATCTATTGTGTACATGCATTATGTCTAGAAAACCTTGTTGCACAAACTGAGGCCTCCAGTAAATGCTGTGCAGCCCTCATGAGATTTATTATATAGTTTATTAGTAAGGTAACATTCACCTGTCATAACTTGTACACACATGTTCTATATACTGTATACCTGTACATACATTAACTTGCATATACGGTACATGTTAGTAACAAGATGCTCTACAGCACAATCTAATACTGCATAAAAAGACAAAAAAGAATCCGGGCACCATCCACTGCAGTTACCACGTTTTATTGCATCCCCACAGATAGACAGATACAGGTGTAATGGGCTGGTCTTCCGAGACCAGCCCATTACACCTGTATCTGTCTATCTGTGGGGATGCAATAAAGTGTGGTAACTGCAGTGGATAGTGCCCGGATTCTTTTTTGGTTTTTTTTATGCTGTTTTGGTGAATCTAACCATCCGGAGGCACATTCGACTAGCCACCTACCCCCACTGTTTTGCCATCAGCTACTAGTGCCGATTCTAATACCCTTTCAATCTGGTACAATCTAATACTGAATGAAAACTGCAAGTGCTAGTCCTACCTCTATGTTTGGAAACTTGTCCAAAGGTGTGTCTTTTCTTTCCCCTTAAAATGTGCTTTGGGACCCTAAAGCCAGTAGTTGTTTAAAAGGTAGTGTAAGCCATGGTTGGTCTACATGGAGAAATCAGTTACATCAACTCAAACTATGTGAAACCCTTTAGCACTTCAGACACTTCATTTCTAGGTAGTTGATCACCACTGGCCCAGAAAGAAAGAGCAGGTGGATTCTTACTAAGCCATGTATGGGAATGATCAGAATCCAGAGTAACAGAAAACTGTGTCTTTTAGGTGGCATCAGAGGTTGTAAACAGAACAGATCCATCAACGTCTTCCACTGGGAGCTATCTGGCCACCGTCTCCAAGTTGACAGTGGTCCAAGAACCAATAGCTGGACTACCAGGAGAAAGGCTGTCCCAGCAGCCATGTGTTATGGCTCAAGACTCGAACGTAAGTCTCATGTTGGTATTTCTTGTACAGGAACGAGCACAAGCATGTACATTGGTGGAATAGAGTCGGACCTATAGCAATGAAAGGTGGTTGCGATCATAGAATTTTGAGATAACTCTGACTCTAATCCTATGTATGTATCAAATGTGAGCACTTATAATTACCATTCCAGCTTCTGACCTGCCATCCAGGAAGTGAGCTTGATCAGACAGGATAGGGTAATGAAATGCATTACTCTATGCTCTGCACAGAAGCAGGTGGCTTGGAAATCTGGAGGATATGTAGTCATGTGACTGCTTAGTCTTATGTGGAACTTTCTATGAAAAGGACTGGAACATCTGCTAATTATGTGCTGTCCGCCAGGTCAAAACTCATTTTAAAACTGTGCAAAGTGTTTAGTTTATCAACTAGTTTTTCAACCACCAACACAAAAAATTCTGGCCTGATCCACTAAGTTTTGGTAAGGTTGCCGAGTGCAGGCAGCGCATGGCAATTTTACCCGGTCCTAAAGCCAGGGGAGTAGCACACATTCTGCAATTTGCACATCTTAATGTTACCTGGTTAACGTGTACATTGCTATGGTAACTCGTGGTATGCTACTAGTGTAAGTAGTGTGATGCACATTACCATAGCAACATACACGTTACGCAGGTAATGTGAGAAGGTGAGACTGTAGCACATCATGCGATCAGCAGGAAGAATTATTGGCTGTAGCTTACCTTCCCTGCAGGATCTTTATGCTAGCAGGTGCAGAAAGAGAGTAACCAAGATTGCCTTAGACCCCTCTCACCCTGCTCAATCCATTTTTCAACGTATGCCTTTAAGGATGAGATACAGGTCAGTCGCAACAAAAACCTCCAGGCAGGGGCGTAACTAGACTTAATAGCCCCCCCCCCCCCCCCCTGCAAAAATTATAGCATTGGAACCCCCTTGATGCCTAAACCCCATGCAGGTCACGTTATCGGGAGCAGGCGAATGGCAGCAGAGAACGAGGGGATTCAGCTTTCCAACCAGACAGGAGACTGTGTGAGGACATCTAGTGGCCCAAAAAAAATTACATTAAAAATATTATGCCTACAGTATAACAAACCCATGAACCACTTCTTCCAACTGCCTGCTCCCATATAACAGCTAAAGTAATGGAATTTAAAAGACAATACATCATTTGTTACCTTTGTGACTTAGCTATTTAAATATGTATGCCATGAGGGTGTATTATTGTTATTTTTGCAAATAAGGGCTTGAAATTATTGATAGAGTATGATGAGAAAACCTTTACTTCCAAATAAAATATTGTCACCAAATAAAATATTGTCACCATGCATTGTACTAGGGGCAAAATTTAAAGGTTGTAATAACCAAGATAAGTGGGTAAATAAAATATGTGGGTTTTTATCTACAGTAGCAAATTTTATTTTAAAACTATAATGGCTGAAAACTGAGAAATAATGATTTTTTTTTAATGTTTTTTCTTCTTACTCCCTTTATGAATATAAAATAAAAGAATTCTTTGCAAAAAATACAACCCAAAGAAAGCCTAATTTGTGGCAAAAATAAAATAATGTATGGATCATTTAGGTCTAATAAGTAGTGATAACGTTTTTGCCAAAATGAATGGAAGCAGCAGTTAAATGTGAAAATTGCTCTGGTTTTTAAGGGAAAAAAACCCTTAACCTCAGTGGTGAAGTGGTTAAACTTACCTGGGGCTTCCTCCAGCTCCTTATTGTCTGTCTGTTCAATCACCATCCTGAAAATATTTTTTTTCCGATAAAGAAATTCGAACGATTATTCAGTTTTTTTGAGAAAAATCTGATCGGAAATGCTGGAAAAATATTATCAATCTAATGGAATAATCAAACTAAATTATCTAATAAAAAAAAAATGAAATATTGTACCACGTATGCCTGGCCACCTTAAAGCGGAATATAACCCTGCATTTCAACTTTGCTCTAAAACATTATTTACAGTATATTATATGCAACCAGCATTTTTTTTTTTACTAGACCAGCATTGGAAGGGTTACACAGGGCTTTAAAGTTCCTTTAGATTTCTGCAGACGCATCCGAAGCTGAAATAGATACATTTTGTTTACATAATGTATCTAAGTGTTGAATGTGACTCATCTCTCTGACTGAGAAGGAGCTTGGAGGACAGCCAAAGAGTGTGCAACTGTTTATCAATAGATACATGTAACTAAATAGAATGTATCTATCTTAACTTCTGCATATCTCTCCAGGACCTTTAAACCTCTGTGTTTAACCCTTCCAATGCTGGTCTAGTAAAAAAAAATGCTTTTTGCATATAATATGCTGTAAATAATATTTTAGAGCAAAGTTGAAATGTAGGGTTATATTCCGCTTTAAGCTGGATTGGGGGCAATTCACCACAAGACTGAACTTTAAAAAATTCTTCATCCTTAATAAAAACATTTGCCTGCCTCATTAATCTTTTGTTCTGTACCTGAGATGTCGCTATAATATCTCATTAATTCTGAGCATTATTCCATTCACAGGGAAACTGTGTGTCGGTGAGCACCAGTTCCTTATCACTGACAGCTATGCTGCAATACTCTAATGGGACCATTGTGAATAATGGGCTTGAAGGAAACAGCACAATTCTGTTTGACAGTTGTTGGGCCAACTACACTGACCTCGTACTCAAACTGCCAGGTAAGAGCCACCTCCCAATACCAGCAGATTTACCAACAAAATAGGAAATATCTGTGACACTCCGCAGAGGAAAAATAAAAAGGCAAACAAAAAGTTACTCACTGCTACCGCTGTGGCTGCATGCTCACAGGAGCAGCCAGGACGTGCTCACGTGCAATAGAGGGGGCAGAGATGTAGGTGTCTGTATATCTGTATACAAGGAGACCCAGGAACTGTCTAATTTCCATGATTATATTATTGCCATACCTCCCAACTTTTTGAGATAAGAAAGAGAGACACTTAAGCCACACCCCTGCCACACCCCTAATCATGCCCCCGCCACACCCCTAGTCACACGTAGCATAAAGATTTCATAAGAAAACTATGTTGTTTTATATTCAAACCACACTGGTCCTTTCTATCATTTTCCTTCATAGTAACATTTGAAAACTAAAAATTTATAAATTTAATGGATGGGAATACAGTTTAGAGACAGTTAAAGTTTCCCTTTTTTTATGCATTCCCTTTTCAGCCTCCTCTGTCATATGTAGCAACTCCTGTTTTTCATGTCCAGGTGCCCCCTTGAGCTGTCGTCGCCTTAGGCCCTGGCCTTTATGCCTTTCCAGAAATCCGGCCCAGCGTGATGGGGCAATAAGCACAGAGCAGACCGCCACAAAGTCCATTTTGCATCTAAGAGACACTTGCTTATACATAGTCTGGGTGTGAGCCTAATTTACTAAGACATCCCCAGAGATATCCAAGCATCTCCAGAAGGGATACCGCAAGTGGCTCCGCAAATCTGGCCCGGCTTTTTTTCTGCTTATATGTGGCAGAAGATTGCAACCCACACTTGGGTCATATTGAAGCATAGTGTGGGCTGATAAAAGTATAATACAGTTACACGTTTATAATTCTAGTCTAACAATCTTTATATAGTCAATTCACTTTAACCAGTTCAGGACCACAGGCTAACCCCCCCCCCCCCCCCCCATGACAAGGCTGTTTTTTACAATTAAGTGCTCTGCATCATTAATAGCTTGCTGCAGCGCCATAGGATGCAGCACACAGATGAATCCCCCACCCCTTTTCTGCCCACTAACAGAGCTTTCTGTTGGTGGGCTCTGATCGCTGCTGCAGGCTTTACTTTTTTTTTAAATTAATTTGTTATATTTTTCCATTAAAAATTACTATTTTTTTATTTATTTTTTTCTCCCCCCGCCCAGCCAATCAGCCTATGAGAGGGGATCGCGACCAGAGCCTCTCCAGGGGACAGCCAAGTGACACAGCTGTCCCCAGTACCGTGCTGCATTATACAAACATAAAAACCATCCGTATTTTTTTTTTTTCAGTCTGCTGCTGGCAGACTGTTGATTCACTCAAGCGAGGATGCGCACGCGCGAACCCCGCTAATCTCCGACCCACCGCTCTTGACGCCTTTCGGCGTTAGACGGTCAGGAAGGTTTACTTGGTGGCCTCTGAAATAAACTATACATGGTAAGGAGCACAATAACCAGCATGTGTTTTGTTAGTAGACTCCATAGAGGCATTTATCATTAACTGGTGATCACAAGCACAGCTTATTGTAGTGAAGATTAGTTTCTATGCTACAGTAAATTGGAAGCAAGTTGCGCCTGGTAAATTGGGCACCGCCATAGTCCACAATGCAATTTGCGTCAATGGCCACAAACTCTGGCTAGCGGTGGGAGGGAACGTAAAAATAAGCCATAACCAAGGATTGAACTTCATCCCAATCAGTAGCTGATACCCCCTTTCCCACGAGAAATCTATTTCTCTTCTCAAACAGATCATCAGGGGGCTCTGTATGGCTGGTTTTGTGGTTTAACCCCTCCCACAGTGTGATGTCAGCGCCTCACAGCACTAAGGTACTGACATCACACTGTGGGAGCCTTGTTGCAGTGTAGGAAATTACAGCTATTTCCAACTGCCAAAAATGCAAGCAGCATCTCCTTCCAGTGACATCACTTGCCAGCAGTAAAAATGTCACCATGTAAATCAGGGAGAGGAAAGATTTTAGAATACGCAAACACTGACTAAATCATAATTATTGTAAAAATTAAGCACTTTTTTGTTACATTAGTTTCACTAGAGTTCCTCTCTAATGTTAGGTGTAGGTAGAGGGGAGGTTAGTATTAGGCATAGGTAAAGGGGAGGTTAGTATTAGACGTAGGTGGGGGAACATAGTGTTAGGTGAAGGAAAGGTGGAGGTTAGTGTTAGGTTTAGGCAGAGGCGTATCTAGAGGGGTGCAGGCATGGCTCTTGCCATGGGCACCATGGGCGCCATGCCTGCTCCTGTGCTTTGCCACTTTGCCTGCTCCTGTGCTGCGCCTTTTCTCAAATCAGATTAATTCTGTAGTTAGTAGTAGTAGTTATCTGGGGCTACCTAATTTTATGCATGGTGCAGTTGTCTTAGTGTTAGGAAAGTGGACAGAGAGGGAATAGGAAGACATATTTCCAAAAACAGTAACTTCAGCAATATCCCAAGCCAAAAAACACAGGCAACCATAATAACACATTTGCGAGACAGGAGCGGATGCAGTTTTTACAAAGTAACGGGGCTCTGATGGAAGAAGGGGGTGGGGGTGCAATTTCAGTGTTTGCCATAAGCTCTATGTTACCCCGATATGCCCCTGAGTGTAGGTGGGGGGGGGCTTAGTGTTAGGCATAGGTAAGGGGGGAGTTAGTTTTAGGCGTAGGTAGTGCATGCTAGTGGCTGCAGCTCTGACGTTTTGAGTCTGCCAGACTGCCAGGAGAAAAGCATGATATAAATGTTCTGTGTGTGTGTTAAGTGTAGGTAAGGGGGAGGTTAGTGTTAGGCAGAGATAGGGGAGGAGGTCAGTGTTAGGCATATGTAGGGAATGAAATAAACAGGGGTCTCCATTACATATACACATTTGTAGGTGTAGAGATTGTGTAGCTAGGGGTTAGAACTTTTTTTAAATTTGTATTGCTGCCCTGCATCCTCATGGCAGTACTTCCTTTCCAGAAAGTTGAGAATTGTTTCCCAACCAAAAATGCATGAGACAGAAACCACTATCATATTTTCTTTGTGGGATCAGGAAGGCGTTAGAACCCCTTTCTGTCTCCTTTCTTGGGCACCCTTATCTCTGCCAGGTCTCACACTAAGGCCTACGGAGGTCTCAGGGGCTAAAAGTGATTGGCAGTGTCTCCACTTGGTCCCACTGGTGACCCATGTGACATTAGGTCAGCAACCAATGACAGGGTAGTCTCCACCAGCCTCTATAGATAGAGTATAGAGCACCAGAGTCAATAAATAGCCTTACACATATCAGTTCTTCTCGGTGACATAATAATTTCCTCTGTGTTACAGGCAGCGGATACAAGCTGGAGTTTGTCCTTAACCAGGTGTCTGCTCAGACTAGAACATTTGCTGCAAAATCTTTACCACCACCGACCACCGCAGCTACTAACACCACCACAGCTTCAACAAACCAACCTCCTCCCCAACCCAATGTTGGGGACTCAGCTGTTGCCACCTACAGTCCCTTCCAAGCACTGCTGGTGCTGGCCGTCACCCTGATGACCCTCAACCTGTTAATGGGTGATGAATAAACAATTGCTGCATCACTGGTGAGTTTCATCATTACTACTATTTGTATTTTACAGTAAGAAACAAAGTGTATGGACACTACTATCACACTTTTTCCCCCTCACCTTCCCACCCACGTTACATAAGGTAGAGTGTATTTGAAACTAAAAAAAAATAACAACAACAACAAAAAACAAGAAAACAATTCACCAAAATGTATCTCAAAATCACAATTGTATGATCTTAGCAGACTGGACAATTTTGGGCCCTTTTTCCACCCCAGGCAAGAAAACATCTGACCTGCATGCTTGTTCAGGGCCTATGGCTAAAAGTGTTACAGACAGAGAATCAGCAGGACAGGCAGGCAATATGCATTCTTTAAAAGGGAATAAATATGGCAACCTTTATATCCCTCCCCCTTTAGGATCTCTTTAAAGTGAATGGGAACCACATTTAAAAAAATGAGATAGATACTTACCCAAGGAGAGGGAAGGCTCTGGGTCCTATAGAGCCTTCTGGCTCCTCTCCTGGTCCCCTCGTTCCAGTGCTGGCTCGCCCGGTAGCAGTATTTGACAAAATTAGTAAAATACTGCTTTACCCAGCTGAAGGAGGCTTCAGAAGTCTTCAGGGAGCCCGAGTGCTCCTGAAGAAGGGCAGCCCTGTACTGCGCCTGCGCAAGCATGCTCTCTTGCATGCTCACGCCTGTGCAGTATGGAGCCGCACGTCTTCGGGAGGACATGGCTCCCGAAGACTTCCAAATACCCCTTCGGCGGGGGATTGAAACGGGGGGAGCCAGCACAGGATAGAGAGCACCGAGAGAGGAGACGGAAGGCTCTATACAACCCAGAGCCTTCCCTCTCCTTAGGTAAGCATTTGCTTCATTGTTTTTAAAATGCGGTTCCCATTCACTTTAAAGAGAACCCAAGCTGGTCAAAATAGTAAAAAAAAGCTTACTACATGATCCAAAAGGGAAGGGGGGGGGGGAATGGGGGGGTGTCGCGGTGGCCGGGTCAGGTAGCGTCCATTGCCGCCTCTCACTGCCGCTCCTATTTGCTGTATTACAGCACTTTCAGTTTTGTGACCTTGGGGTCACAATGCTACAAATACAGCTCTGTGCTCTCTTCTGAGAGCACAGAGCCATGATTGGCATGGAGGGACAGGGGTGAGGCCAGGCCAAGAGGCGTTACACAGGAGTTCTTCTCCTGCACGGGACTCCCCTTCCCCATTGGTCTGCCGATGTCGACAAGCTGCTGAGAGGGGCTAGCGCAGCACTTAAGGGGCTGTCAGTGGATCTGAGGGCACACAGAGGCATGTCCTTCAAATGGGAACATGCCTTTGTGTTCCTTATTTTTTTTATTAAAAACCGCCTCAGGTATTCTTTAATCCAGCCAGGGCCAGGCTGAGGTTGAGGCGAAAGAGGCTCCAGCCTCAGGGCGCAGTGTAGGAGGGGCACAGGACTGCTGCAGGGGGCTGGTAATAGCCGCAGGTAAGTGAAACTCTTTACCCCCCGTTCAGTTAAGGTTCCCTTTAAGGCTCACTAACCGCCGGTTAGTGAATCAAGCCCTAACAGGCGCAAACCACGGAGTTAGGTGGTTTGCGCCCACACATCGCACACAGCAGCGTGCACGGCGTCGTGCGCTGGTAATAGTGCGCGGTGTGACTATAATGTCGCACCCGCTGCCCTCTAAACACCGCATTCGGTGCGCCAAAAACGGCGCATCGGGTGCCCCCAGAAGCGGCGCATCAAACGTCATTGCGACGTTTACAGGGCAGCGGGTCGACGCTATCATTGCACTGCACACTATTACCGACGCATTGCACTGCGCGCTCTGAATGCTGCTTTGTGCGATGCTACTTTTGTGGCACGAAGAGGCTTTTCACTTCGACGCTAACACTTAGCGCTGGTTAGTGAATCAAACCCATAGAAGCTAAACCTGCGTTGTGCTACAATATTTTGCCGCAAGGGGCTGCAGAAGCAATGGAAGTCTATGGAGACTTTCACACTTATTGTCGTCCTTTGCGGTGTGCTGAAATTATCCAAGCCGACGCAAGGGCAGCAGTGTGTTACGGCAAGCACCATGCTTCATGGCTGGTGCTTGGGTTAATAGAAGTTTATAGATGACGCACAATGGGTAAATGACGGAGCGTGGTGCAATGTGGCAATGTGGACAGATAGGAATCACAGTGACGTACTTCCTGTCACTGAAGGGGGGCGGTGCTATGCATATGACCCTGTCGGCACACTCTGACGCAGAGTTATATGGTAGCATGGGACCGTATGAGGGCACACTCCCCCCCCCCCCCCCATCCCGGTAACAGACACATAACAGGTTAAATACTAATAGCATAACTTAAATAAGAGATTAAGACAAGTGATGATCGTAATCTGCTAACTACTAATATACCAGCAGCAGCAAGCTGATAGGTTCAGCAAAGTAGACAAAAGAGTTTCAGCCAGTAAGGCCCTTTGCCTCTAACTTGACCTGTAAATAAGGAACAGAAAGCAGTACCCAAACCCACAGGCAGTTAGAAATCCAAAAATCAGAGGGAAAACTTCCCTCTAAATATGTGGTGTGATGGACGGTGCCCTCAACTGTCCCATGGGATGCTTTCCCCTTAAAGTGAACCTCCAGACTAAAAATATACTCAGCAGCATTGAAAATGCTTGGTGTTTCTTTAACAATTTTACAGCATCAGAAGAAAACTGCCAGGGCATTTTTCCCCTGATGCAGTGCAAAGCATGATGGGATTTCTGATGTTATTGTTCTCAATCTGCTGTTTTGGAGCAATTTTTTTATTTTATTTTGAATTTGAGATTTATAGCCTAGTGCGCAGCTGCGAGGGGTGCTCAGGACACAGGACAGTTGGAACTGTGTCTCATGCTCCTTGTCACCTCCATTCAGCCAAAAAGATGGCTGCCCCCATGGAAAAGCTGGCAGCCCCCATGAAATCACAAACATTTGCCTGTTCTTTTAAAACAGGGTGGGTAAGAGAATATATTACCTATCTATTTTAATTAACATAACTAATGTAACTTAATGACAGTATGTTTGTTTAGGCTGAAGTTTCCCTTTAAATGGGCGCCTCCATGCAGGAGCAGTGCACCACAAAAAACAAGTGTAAAACCATCCTGAAACATTACCAGCTGCCTGGCAGTCCTGCTGATCATTATAGCTGTAGTATTGTCTGAATCACACACCTGAAACAAGGAATCACCCTTTGTTTTGGCAGAAATATCTGATCTGAATGCTTTACAGGGTCTATGGTTAAACATATTAGAGGCAGTGGATCAGCAGGACAGCCAGGCAACGTGCATTGTTTAAAGGGACCCTGAGCAGTCCCCTAAAATCAAAAATGTCACTTACCTGGGGCTTCCTCCAGCCTACCGTATGCTGCGAGGTCCCCCGGCGTCAACCTGGCTCCTGTCCATGTGCCTCCGGCGGCTCCCCTTACCGGCGACACCCGGACCGGGTGTCGGGCCAACTCTTCCTGCTTTATGATGCTCCTCGTCATCACAGCGCCCAGCGTGCCAGTCCTGCGCATGCGTGGTTTAGATTTAGAAAACCGCGCATGCGCAGGACTGGCACGCCGGCGGCCGTGATGTTGCACAGCGGCCGGGGTGATGACGAGGAGCGTCATAAAGCAGGAAGAGCCGGCCTGACACCCGGCCCGGGTGTCGCCAGTAACGGGAACCGCTGGAGGGACACTGACAGAAGCCAGGATGACGTCGGGGGACCTCATGGCCTACGGGGGGCTGGAGGAAGCCAAGGTAAGTAATATTTTTTATTTTAGGGGACTGCTCAGGGTCTCTGTAAAAGGAATTACATATGAAGATGCTTATGTTGCATGTATTGCTGTTGTTGCCGTGATAATAATAAGGATATTTTTCTGTGTTTCGCAGAGCAGTCAGACCAGCAGGAACGATGGATAGCGGAACGTATTTCCCTGTGTGCTCAGAAATATCATTATATAGAATATATATTGTGTGCAGTGCAATCTATCAGTGTAATCTCTTTCTATCGCTGATTAATGAAAAATAAAACAAGTCTTACTTCATGTATACAATACCAGAGGCAAAGCTGGGGTTTTCAGCGCCAGGGGACAAAAGACTGTCTTACCCACCCCCCCCCCCCCCCCCGATGGGTGGGTGTGTGGTGCGCAAAGCGGGAGTGGTCATGTAGAGTGTGGGCATGGTCATAGGTGGAGCCAAGTGTACATAGTCCATCTGCATAACAGCAGGCTTCATATACTAGTCACCAGGGTCAGGGCTTTGGGATAGAGGGCCCTGTCACACTAGGGCGATTAGCGGGTGATTGAAAAGCGCTAGCACAATACTAAGTAAATGGTAGTGATCCCACTGCAGTGATTGCCGCTGATCACTAGCTATTTGCAATTAGCTGCAATCGCCAAACGTGTTACCTGCAGCTTTTTTGTAGATTCGGGTGCGATCGCGATAAGCATATATAGAAGGCCTAATCGCGATCGCTCCAAGAACGCATACTTGTCCAGTGGTTTTTCTGTGTTAAATCACTTAAAAATCACCCACGCAAAACAGTTTTGCACTTTTAAGTGTGAATGGGCCTAAGTGTCCTGTGTGGGAATGCTGGCGTCACAGGAGCGGTCTGCAGAGCCTGTCTCTCCCACAGCAGGCTTGTGGGTGTGTTTGCACAGAGGAGAGGAGGGGGACACTGACAGCCCTTCAGCCCTTCCTGATAACAAATCAGACTCCAGTCAGAGCAGCAGCCCTGGTCTCACACATCCTCTTCCTGTCCCCAGTGCGCTGGCTCCCTGTTCTCATATGAAATGCTGCTGCTGCTCATCTACCTCTTCCTACCCTCACCTGCATGACTTATCCAATCATCACGCAGGCACAACAGAGGGGAGGGGTTGGGAGAGGAAGGAGCATGTAGCTGTCGCCGGGCTGTCCCTTCTCAGTTTCTGTATTGTAAAACTGATTCTTCGCGGGAGACAGTGGCAACAGCTGAGCGCCCCCAAGTTGCAGCGCCTGGGGACACTTTTACCCCTTTGCCCCCCCCCCCCCCCATAGCTACGCGTCTGTACAATATATTAACAATAATAAAGTCATATATGTCATAACTTGTAATTCTATGTTGGCTTCCATTTACTGATTATTGATCAAATATTTGCACAAAATGATATCCATTCATATCTGAAAATTGTGAAATAAACTATTTTTGGTACAAATGATTCTGCACTTTCTTTAATTGTTTGGCAATAATAACTCTACAGATTCAGATCAGTGGGAAGAAGCCAGATCGTTCTGTAGGTATCTTCTGGTGCCTGTAAAATTGGTTATTAATACTATGGGCTTGATTTGCTAAGACAAATAGCTTGCCTTATCCGAGATAACATGTCTTATCAGAGTTAACAAGCCTTATCAGAGTAGCATAGTGAGCACTACGAACTTATGCCTGCTAATTGGCAATGACGAGAGCTCCACTCGTCCTGCCCTGAGCCGCTGGAGGCTCGTAGTGCTTGCTATGCTACTCTGATAAGGCGTGTTAACTTTGATAAGGCATGTTATTTCTGATAAGGTGTGTTAACTCGGATAAGGCATGCTATTTGCCTTAGTGATTCAAGCCCTATGTATCTACAGTATCTCAGCATCACAAAAGTGAGTACACTGCTCATATTTTTGTAAATATTTTATTATATCTTTTAATGGGACAGCACTGAAAGAAGAACTGTAACCAAGGATTGTACTTCATCCCAATCAGTAGCTGATACCCGCTTTCCCATGAGAAATCTATTCCCTTTCTCAAATGGATCATCAGGGGGTTCTGTATGGCTAATATTGTGGTGAAACCCCTCCCACAGTGTGATGTCATGAACATGGTCCTGAAAGTTTGCTGTCTGTGAACCTCATTGCATTGTGGGAAATAACGGCCAAGCAAGCCACATCTCCCTCTGTGCATGGAACTCTCAGTAATGAACATTCCGCAAAGATCACCTGGCAGAACTAAATATGTCACCACCAGTGATACATTTCAGAATGTAAATCAGGGAGAGGAAAGTTTTTACAATGGCCAACACTACTAAATAATCTACAATATAAATGAGTATAAGCAATGTTATTCATTGTTATTTTCACTACAGTTCCTCTTTAACCTCCTTGCCGGTTTTCCCGACCTGAGCTCGGGGTAGAAAAAATAAGCTATTAGCGGTGATCCCGAGCTCAGGTCGGGGTAGGGAGTGCAGCACTTTACATGTAGTTGTGGAGTCCCGCGCGCGATCTCGCTGCGCAGCGGGACTCCAGCCTCACTCCCTGGCAGTGTAGGGTCTTTCCCTGGCCGCCGGGATCCCCCATGTCCCCGCTATTCTACCGGGGACCCGGCAGCCAGTTGGAGCAGCGCAGCCGTGGTGGTGGCAGCAGAGCGGTGGTGGCAGCGTGACGTCATCGGGGGCGGGGCTAATATTGAAAACGAACTTCTCTATATTAGAGAAATATAGAGAAATTCGTTTATATGTATATTAGCGCCATCTTGTGGGCAAAGAGAAAACTGCAGCACAGGAGCCCAGGAAGGTACTTTTTTTTTTTTATTTTGCTGCAGATCTCCCTGCCAGAATGATTTTTTTCAGGTTTTAGGGTCTGACAGAGTGAAAAAAAATTGCACCGCTTTTAGACCCTAAAATCTGGAAAGAATCAGACCGCCAAGGAGGTTAAAGGGAACCTAAACTGAGAAGCATGTGGATTTTTCCTTTTAAAATAATCCCAGTTGCCTGACTCTCCTGCTGATCTTGTGCCTCTAATACTTTTAGCCACAGCCCCTCAAGCAAGCATGCAAATCAGGTGCTCTGACTGAAGTCAGACTGGATTAGCTGCATGCTTGTTTCAGGTCTGTGATTCAGCCTCTACTGCAGTCAGAGAGATCAGAGGACTGCCAGGCAACTGGTATTGTTTAAAAGGAAATATCCATATACCTCTCAGTTTAGGTTCCCTTTAAGATATGACGCATTGATTCAATGTAACATAGTCAATGTACAGCTTGTATTACTGTAAATTTGCTGTCCCATCAAAATAACTCAGCAAACAGCCATTAATGTCTAAATCGCTGGCAACAAAAGTGAGTACACTCCTGGATTAATTATGACAAAAATCTGCCCAATTAGACCTTTTCCCTCCCCGGGGCCATGCTACCCGTTAAAGTGAACATAAAGCCAAGTAAAAAAAATGAGATTAACTCACCTGGGGCTACCCTCAGCCCCCTGCAGCCGATCGGTGCCCTCGCAGCCCCGCTCCGATGGTCCAGGACCCGCCGGCGAACACTTCCGGTTTGGCCGTCACCGGCCGACAGGCATGGGAACGAGAGTGATTGTTCCCATGGCTTAAAGGGACACCTCCTGCTGCAAAAAAAATAAAATAAAATAAATGATCAGGGAAACAGCCATTTGGCATTAAAGAGGTTTCATTTGCGATTACTTTAATTTTTCCGCAAAAAATCCGCAAAAGTCTGCGGAAATCTGATAGCGATGGAATTTAGCGCTGGCAGAATTCCGGCGGAACGGAATTTCCCCTTTCCGATGATTTCTAGTCAGTATCTGTCAAACATGTCCCGTAATAGATGTACGAGGAAGTGAAAAACATAAATACAAGTCTATACAAGTAAGCTAACAATCCTTATAATAGCTGAAACCAGCCAGAGCTGTGTCGGGTCATGTTCAAAGGTGTGGGAATTTTTCAAACCGATCTTTAGAGAATAAGTTAACCTGTTTTATATTGAGGGCTTGTTTCCACTGTTGCGACGCGATTTTGGCCGCATTCCGACGCTTGTAAAAACGCATGCGGATGCGTTTCCACATGCGTTTTTACCCGCGATTTCGCATGCGATTTCGCATGGCAGGGTGCCATGCGAAATTAACCATGACACTGCCAGGGCTAAATAAAATTGAAAAAGGTGCGAAATCGCACGCGAAATCGCGGGTAAAAACGCATGTAACAAACGCATGCGTTTTTACTATTAAATACATTAGCGGCGATTCGCACGGATTCCCGACGCAGGCGAAATCGTTGGCTCTTTTGTGCGTTTTTTTCACGCTGAAAAAAACGCACCTCAACAACGCTACAGTGGAAACAGGCCCATCCACTTGTATTACATGTGCGGATCTGCATGCGTTGGACGCATGCAGATTCGCGATAGTGGAAACGAGCCCTCAAAAGGCTGTCAGCATCAGAATGTATGAAAGGTGATGCCAGAGAGGGATTGTCTGACTCAAGGACTTTGCCAAGCAGTAAAAAACTGACAAGATCTTCAAGAATCAGAACGTATGAAAGGTGATGCCAGGGAGTCAGTGACGTAACTAGACTTAATTGCCCCCCCCCCCCCCCTGCAAAAAGAATTAGCATGGGTCCCCGAACCCCATGCAGGTCATGTGATCGGGAGTCGGTGAATGGCAGCACAGAGTATTCTGATTTGAAGCAGCGTCTGGAAGAAGGAAAAAGTTGCACACGCTCCCGCAACTCGCTACTCTGCATGGCATAAAGGGATACTTAAGTCAAGGGGGGGAAAATGAGTTTAACTCACCTGGGGCTTTCCTGAGCCCCCTGCAGCTGATTGGTGCCCTCGCAGCCCCTCTGATGCTCCTGGACCCGCCGGCGGCAACTTTCGGTTTCGCCGTCACTGGCCGACAGGCGTGGGAACGCGAGTGATTCTCCGCGTTCCCAGCCATAATATCGCCCCCTATGCTGCTATTGCGGCCAGGAGGCTGCAATAGCAGCATAGGGGGTGCTATTGTGGCTGGGAACGCGAAGAATCACTCGCGTTCAGGAGCATCAGAGCGGGGCTGCGAGGGCACCGATCGGCTGCAGGGGGCGAGGAAAGCCCCAGGTGAGTTAAACTCATTTTTCCCCCTTGACTTAAGTACCCCTTTAAGTAGAGGGAGGAGAAGGGGCCCCAAAGCCCCCGGCCCGCCCCTGTGATGGTGGGGTTGCAGGGGTGATTGTTATGCCCATGCAGGGAGTAGTGATGGGCTCAGGAGTAAGGACTCAAATTTGTGATTAAAATGAGGCTTAATTGCCTCAGGTGTGCGGCTGGATGAGAAGGGGTTAGTTACCCACAGGGTCGCCATCAGAAATTTTTGGGCCCCTCTCACATCATCAGGTCTGGCTCCCCCCCCCATCCATCCATGGGCTCACCCACTAGTTGCCATGCCTGCCCACTAGCCACCCCACCCCCATGTCCGTGCGCGAATTGCGTTGTGGCGAAAAATGTGCATGGCTCCGACACTGAAGAAAGTGGCATGCACAGCGTGATGCGGCAAAAGTGGCCGTGGCCATGTCATGTTGTAGGTGGGGCCAAATACTAGCAAAATACAAGTAGTCCCCGGTTAACAAATGAGATAGGGACTTGTAGGTCCGTTCTTATTCTTTATCCGATCTCTTTTGCCCCCCTCTTTTCTTCCTGTGCCTCTTTTGTCCCCCTCTGTCTCACCTCAGTTTGTGCCTCTTTTGTCCCCCTCTGTCTTACCTCAGTTTGTGCCTCTCTTGTGTCCCTCTGTGTGACCTCATGTTCCCTTCTCATCTATTTTCTCCCTGTGCCTCTTGTCCACCTCTGTTCCCCCCGGTGCCTTTTTTATCCCCCTGTGTTACCTCTTATCCCCTTCTGTCTCGGCCCCCAGTATAAGTATCCAAGCATAGGTGCCCACAGTATAGGTAGCCAAGTATAGGTTCCCCCAGTATAAGTAGCCGATATAGGTGGTGCCCCATTATAGGTAGCCTGGTGTAGATGCCCCCAGTAGTGCTACTCATCCGGATTTGAGATGTCCGAGCTACCCAGATAATTGAACTTTTTCAGCTATCCGACCTCAGATTCGGATTCCGGATTTCTGTGCAAATCTGAATAGCGCTATCTGGGTAATGCAGATATTTATCCGCAATCCAGATATCTGGTCGGATATCCGTATAGAAGGAGGGGTGCCATGATGAGAAATCTCATCCTTGCTTGTGACTGCTCACTGAGAGACATGCTCCAGTGCGGCTGCCTGGCCTAGCAAGTGCTGTATACCATTATAAACCTAAAGCTTTTCAGTGATTAACACCTTTACTACACTATTGTTCTATTGTGTATTAGGTAGCTAGCTTGATTTCATTCAGTGACAGTCAGAGTTTGTGCTGCAGGCCTGCAGCAGCTGCTATTAGGTCCTGTGTGTGTGCTGTGCACAGAGACCAGGCTTAACATTATACCAGACATAATGTTTATTATGTTGTGCCCTATTTTCTCCTGACGACGCCCTTTAGGGCGAAACAACTGTTGAGTGCACTGTAGATATTGACACTTATGCACCCACTTATACTTGTTACCCCAGTTACCTTCTGTGAAGGAAAGCTACCTATATCCTTGACCCCTATGGGGTCTTTTTAACAAGTGTGGCCGACTACAATATTGACCTGTGTGCCAGTAGATTGCACCCCAGTATCAGGGGAACTTGCACCCAGTGTTTTTGCCACAATTGTGCGACTTATATAGGTACCTCACATTAGAGCAAATAGAACTGTTACACAGGTCTCATATGGTGACACTGGGGCTGAGATAGCTACACCCCACTGTCAAAAACCCGACCAGTGGGGGGGGGGGGGATCAGCAAAGACCCTCACCCTCCAGTGTGTATATCACCATTGACCACTAATACAGTCCTTTAACTCCTCACTAATTGAGACAGGAAACCTCCCATGTACTATTACAACAATCATATTGTCGTGTATATGGGATAGGTCTACTATTGACCAATTTTCTGGTATTTATGGTTTAGCCCTCTGGGCAACGTGTAATTATTGTGTAGTTAGACAGTTAATGTGCACTGTCTTCTCCTCTGAGGTCTGTCACTCCGTGCTGATTTGCTTTTAAGTCCAACCCTGATTTTAATAAAGTACAAGTACCCCAGTCCAACCACAATTTTAATAAAGTACAAGTACCCCACATCATGTGGCTGGAGCAAGCTGGCACTGGCAGTGGTCAGACTCAGAGCACCAGAACCCTCTCTGCCACTCCTGCCGACACTGAGGCCTGTTCAAGCGGCCAGTCCTCAGTGGCCTCCTCTGCTCCCTACACCGCTTCCCGTGCAAGGAAAAACCACCGCCAGACCTTGTTGGGTGAGTCTTTCCCTGTTGTTGGCAAGAGGGGGACATGAAGTGGCTGGGAATCACTATGTCTGCCTTACCACCCTTTACCACCACCACCACAACCTCCTGGCTCCTCCTGATTGTTAACTATGACTGTCAGGAGCCTGAACGGAGAAACAGGGTTTGACCACAGTTTGCAGTATACAGACACTGGAACCAGGAAATAAGGTGCAAAAATGATTATTTATTGCAAATGCAATAATGCAAGCATACATACAAGCCTAAGTGCAATTATCATACAAACATATGCACAGCACACAATGGGCCTGATTCACAAAGCGGTGCAAACTTTTTCGTGGACTTTTCCGAGCGCAATTTTCCCGCGATTCGCGCGATCGCGGACTTTTGCGCGCGAAAAGTCAGCGATCGCACGAATCACGGCAAATTGCGGGCGCAAAACTCCGCGAAAAAGTTTGCACCGCTTTGTGAATCAGGCCCAATATATACAAATAACCCGGGAAGCAGTGACAAATATATATAACACCTGACTATCTAAGTGCACAATAATATATACACAATCGCAGTACAAAAGGGATTAGGCAGAATATCAGGGTCAGCAGGAGAGAAAGGTCAGCAACAGGTTATCAGAAAAGCACAGTACCAGGAATTAGACAAAAAGCAAGGTCTCAGACAGAGCAAACAGGTTTGGCAACAGGAAGGCATACACAGGAATCAGGGCAAGGAACAGGGACCAGGGTGTCCAGAAACTCAGACCTGGGAACTTAAAAGTCTGGCAATTAGCAGGGGGAAGAGGCAGTCCTTAAAGAGTAACTGTCAGGCTGTAAAAGCTAATTTAAACCTCTATTCTCCTGTGTTAAACAGTTTGGAAGGAAGCCAAAAAGGCAATACTGAAGTTAAAAATCTCTCTTACTTTGATGTGTGCTGAACAGCAAGGCTCGTTATTCCCAAGATCCTAAGGAGGCCGGCAGGACGCATAACAGATACTGCAAAGCATTCTGGAGCTGCTTCTTCTCCCCACTGCACTACCTTGGGTCCTCCCCCTTCATTTCCCCATCCCGCCCTAAGGCTGCTTTCACAGTGAGAAGTTACAGGCTCATGTTACAGCAGCTTGTAACAGCAGCCTAACTCACAGCACTGAAAAAAATCACAGGGCACATGTTCCGTTAGAGTATACTGCATGAGTCCGCTATTGTTCCTAGCCACATGGCTAATTAATATTCACTGCACAGTAGTGTTGTCCAGATCATGAACCATTAGGATCTTTTTTGTGAGTCGAATCATCAGGAAGCAGGGAGGATATGACATCGCAATTGGCTTCATAGGAGACAGACAAACATGGAATCTGCCATGAGCTGTCAGGAGCATCATTCTCTGCAAATACTATATAAAAATTCTGTGAAATCCAAACGTGGACAGTAAAATGCATATGTAATGTAAGTACAGCCAATATTTAGCTACTTATATATGTTTTTTTTCTCTGAGACCCTATACCTAACAGCTCCCCTTTAAAGAGACACTGAAGCGAAAAAAAATATATGATATAATGAATTGGTTGTGTACTATGAATAATTACTAGAAGTTTAGCAGCAAAGAAAATATTCTCATATTTTTATTTTCAGGTATATAGTGTTTTTTCTAACATTGCATCATTCTATAATATGTGCAGATTACACAACACTCAGCATTCAAAATGAGTCTTTCAGAGCAGTCTATGAACTAATGACCTCTCCTCTGGCAGAGAAAAAGTAAATAATTCAATAACACTTGAGATAATGAAAGTCAGATAACAGCCCTCTCCACAACTTTGAAAGTCATAGAGCTTAATTGTTTTTTTTCATAGAGATAGCAACTGGAGTTTCTTAACTCTTCAGGTAGCCATACACTGGTCGATTTGCCATCAGGTTCGACCAACTGACAGATCCCCATCTGATCGAATCTGATCAGAGAGGGATCGTATGGCTACCTTTACTGCAAACAGATTGTGAACCGATTTCAGCCTGAAACCGTTCACAATCTGTTGTGGTGGTGGTGGTGGTGCTGCCGCCGCTCCCCCCGCCCACGTACATTACCTGCTCCGCCGGCGCGACTCCAGTCCCCAGGTCCCCGCTGCTCCGTCTCCGCTCTGGTCTCTGGCCCCGGCATGCTTTACTTCTTCCTGCCCAGCAGGAAGTTTAAACAGTAGAGCGCCCTCTACTGTTTAAACTTCCTGCCGGGCCGGAGGAACTGAAGCATGCCGGAGACCAGCGCGGACATGGAGCAGCGGTGACCGGGCGTAGACGTGCCGGCGGAGCAGGTAATGTATGCGGCTCTATTGCGTCGGTCGTCGGGCATTCGAACGCTGCTAGCGACGCGCTCCCTACCCGCGGGCGATCGACGCTAATTTTCCGCACGGAGCGATCGGACGAGAACGATTGAAATTCGGCGTGTAGCGTGAATGATTGGCAGCAGATTCGATCCCAGTGATCGAATCTGCTGTCGAAACGGCGGTGAATCGGGCCAGTGTATGGCCACCTTTCCTGTACTGGAAACAATAAAAGACTGATGTATCTGAGATTAATGTTTTATTTCTTAGCTGTACTACACATACAAATCATAATATCATAATTTTTTTTTTCGCTTCTCTTTAAATAGTCCAAGTAATCAGCAACCACAGGATGCAGCTGGTGGTGAGCAGTTTCAATAAGAGCTCCCATGAAGCCACCCAGAGACCAAACAGGGAACTGCATGTCTTTGTGAAGGCAGTAACAAGCCACCTGCTGGTGGATGGTGGAGATTCAGGATGATGCAAAGTCCTTAGAGCCCTCTGCTGGTGGAGCAGTGAATGTCCAGGGCAGTCCAAGTTACTACCACCAACAGGCAGCAGGAAATGGCAGGAGACAGTTCATGACATAGCCCTCCCCCCCCCTTAAGGAGTGGCCTCAGGACACTCCACCATGACCTTACAAACCCACCGCCAGGGTCCCAAGAGACGGCAGGTAAAACAAATTTTAATAGGGTCCGTAGTGGATGCCATGGCTGGGTGATCAGGGAAGTAAACAAAAAATGAAATTTTGCAACTGTGTTTTTAGAAAACAGGAACACATCATGAAGATCACCAGGCAGGGAAACAGGTCGGATGAAAAAATTGTATAGCATCAGCAGGGCCGGATTTACCATAAGGCACTGTAGGCACGTGCCTACAGGCGCCTTATCTCACAGAGGCGGAAGTACCCGACATTCCCCTTCTCTGAGCAGAGCGGAGCGGAAGTGCGATGTCACTCACCGCTCTGCGTCTGGCTCAGCTCTCCAGTCCTAGCGGCTGCGTTACAAAGGCTCATGGCAGACGTGGCGGGGCTGGGCTAGGCTCTTGCCGGGACTGCTGCAAACTATTACGCTCCATAGCAATAGCTGCCCGCCTGTCTGTACCATACATTGAGTAAGTGACTTACTCAGCGTGCAGACAGGCGGGCAGCTATTGCTATGGAGCGGAATAGTTTGCAGCAGTCCCGGCAAGAGCTGTTTGGCATCATAAGATTTGCAGAGCACTGCCTTCCTGTTTCCTCCTCTGGTATAGTGAATGCTGGGGCAGGCTGCCTGCATGTCACATGGACAGCTGTAGCGCGAAATTTAAGAAGAGTGAAGGAGCACTGGAGCATGTCTTGATCCCGGAGCACTTTGAGTCTCACAGGGAGGAGGAGGAGGGGGGCAGCATAGACGATCAAAAGAGCTGTCAGCTAGCACACAGAAGTCGGAAGAGCAGAAAAAACAGCCAGAGATCAGCCTGCCTGCTTCAAAGATGGGGATATACAGAGGATGATACAGTGACAGAGGGAGAAGGTAATCTACTCTGCCTGGCTTCTTCACTATGCTTTTACTCACGCTTTTTACAACCCTCTGTTTCCCTGTTCATCTCTGTGCTTCCCCCTTATGCCCAGTCCACCCTTTGTGCGCCCACCCAGAGCACCCTCTGTGTGTACCCTGCTCATGCCCACCCTCTGTGCTTTCCTCTCATGCCCACCCTCTGTGCTTCCCTATCATGCCCACCCTCTATGTGTACCTAGCCCAAGCCCATCTTCTTTGTGCCCACTCTCTGTGCTTCCCCCTCATGTCCACTTTCTGTTCTTAAACCTCATGCCCACCATTTGTGCTTCCCTCTCATGCCCACCCTCTGTGTGTACCCAGACCATGCCCCCATCTTTGTACCCACCCTCTGTGCTTCCCCATGCCCATCCTCTGTGCTTCCCCCTATGCCCACCCCCTGTGTGTACTCTGCCTGTGCCCACCCTCTGTGCTTCCCCCTATGCCCACCCTCTGTGTGTACCCCACCAGTGCCCACGTTTGTGCATTCCCCTTCTGCCCACGCTCTGTGCTTCCCCCTCATAGCCACCCTCTATGCGTCTCCCACCCGTGCTTCCCCCACATGCTCACCCTTTGTGCATACCCCACCCATGCTCCCCCCTCTGTGTGCCCCCCTGCACCCACCCTTTGTGCTTCCTCCTCATACCCATTCTCTGAGCATCTTCTGCCTTTGCCCACCCTCTGTGCATTCCCTCCATGCCCGCCCCCTATGTGCATTCCTTTTGTGCCCACCCCCTCCCTCTGTGCATTCTTTTTGTGCCCACCCTCTGTGCATTCCTTCCATGGCCACCCTCTATGCATCCCCCTGTAATTCCTACCATAGCTAGTGTCATATCTTAGCTTTATTGATATTGTTTATCTATTATTTATATAGCATGGACATCTTCTAATTGCAAGAAGTTTTAAATCAGGATGATACCATTTATTGGCTAACTACAAATGAATAAGAATGAACAAGCTTTCGGCCTTGCAGCCTTCGTCAGGTTTACATCCTGTTAGTTTGCAAGCTGGTGGTACAGACAGCTTATATACATGCAACATCAAAAGGGAAAACAGATATTTTTTTCAAGCATAAATACGTCATTAAGATGCCTTAATACAAACAGACCATCTAAATGGGGTAAGATAAGGATCCTTGTTTACTCTATTGCTCACAGACCTGGTATTAGGATTGACCCAGAGGTATCGTAAATTCTTAGTTCACAAGTTCAGCTAGAGTGGCTGAGACAGTTCATATATCATCAATCTCATACCAATATAGAAAGTTGTTGTCCTTATTCAAACCCTTCTGCACAGCTTTGAACCAATTTATAAATTTTGTTTCTGCTATTAAAGGTAGCCATACACTGGCTCGATTCCCGGCCGTTTCGACAGTAGATTCGATCCTGGGATCAAATCTGCTGCCAATCGTTCGCGGTAAACGCAGCCGCCGATCCGATTCCCTCCCGGAATCGGATCGGTCCGTCGATCGCGCTGTGCGGGAAATTACCCTCGATCGCCCGCGGGTAAAGTGCGCGTCGCTAGCGGCGGCCGATCCTATCAGGTATACATTACCTGAGGCTGGCTCCCGGGCGTCTTCTCCGTGCTGCACGGCTCTGTTCCGGCTCCATCCATCACTGCAGTGACCAGGAAGTTCTAATAGAGGGCGCTCTATTTGAACTTCCTGGTCACGGAGTAACACAGGAAGCGCCGTAATGGATCCGGAACAGAGCCGTGCAATGCGGAGAAGATGCCCGGGTGCCAGCGTCAGGTAATGTATACGGGGGGGGGGGGGGGGGGACAGGCGGCAGGAGCAGCTCAGCAGATGGTGAATCGGTTTCAGGCTGAAATCGATTCACAATCTGTTTGCAGTAAAGGCAGCCATACGATCCCTCTCTGATCAGATTCGATCAGATAGGGATCTGTCAGCTGGTCGATCTAATGGCACATCGACCAGTGTATGGCTACCTTAATCGGTCATTTGACGTTTTGAAGCCGCCATTCAAGGCAGTGACACGAAGATCATCCATGCTGTGTCCATTGGACCGAAAGTGTGTAGCAACTGGGAGTCCAGATTTGGTATCATTAATAGTGTGCCTGTGTCCATTCATACGTTTGCGCAGTGTTTGTCCAGTTTCTCCCACGTACATAACATTGGGGCATTTAGCACACATGATCAGATATACCAGATTGGTGGACCCACAGGAAAATTTACCTTGTACTCTGTACTCCTGTTGTGAACCTGGTATCGTTACCCTGTCAGTGGAGTAAATGTGTTTGCAGGTCCCACATTTTTTTTTGTCGGCAGGGTGATGTTCCGTTTTGTTGAGGCCTATTCAAAGAGCTCCTGACAATCATCTGTTTTAGATTGTGTGGTTGCCGATATGACAAGAGTGGAGGTTTAGGGAACATCGTTCTCAGTCTGTGATCCTTGTGTAAAATGGGATGAAGTTCCTTAGCAATCCTCCTTAAGATTTCCAGGTGTGGGTTGTAGGTGACAACCAAAGGGACACGTTCCTCTTTCTGGTTTTGCTTATATTTCAGGAGTTCAGTCCTGGGGATGTTGCTGGCTTTCCTGATTTGGGCCTCAGCCATGGGAGGACTGTAACCTTGTTTAATGAAAGTGTTCTTAAGGTGATTCAGGTGCTTGTCTCTGTCCATCCTGTCAGAACAAATCCGGTTGTACCTTATAGCTTGGCTGTAAATTATAGAGTTCTTAATGTGCTTGGGATGAAAACTGTCATATCTTAGGTATGTGGGACGGTCTGTAGGTTTGCGATACACAGAGGTTTGTATGTTGTTACCCCTGATGTATATGGTGGTGTCCAGAAAGTTAATCTCTGTGTGAGAGTAGGTAAGTTTCAATTTGATTGTAGGATGGAAGGCATTGAAGTTCCTGTGGAACTGGAGAAGATCATCCTCACTTGCGGACCAGATGATTAAAATATCATCAATGAAGCGGAAGTAGGCCAAGGGTTTTATGCCACATGCATTGAGGTATTCCTCTTCGATTTTGGCCATGAATAGATTTGCATACTGTGGAGCGAATCGCGAACCCATTGCCACGCCCATCTGCTGTAAATAGAGGTCCTGTCCAAAAGTGAAATAATTATGAGTGAGAATGAATTTGATCAGTCCAGTAATAGGCTTTACAGGTATGCCCTGACCCTGAAGATATTTACGGCAGGCCGCAATACCATCATCATGGGGAATGTTCGTGTACAGGGACTCCACGTCCATCGTGGCCAGTATGGTTCCCTCAGGTACTGGGCCGATGGCTTTCAGTTTGTTCAGGAGTTGGGTGGGTGGTATCCTGTAAGTAGCTGGGTCTTTTACAGACAAGAGGTTTCAAGATGTTTACCAGCCACCCTGAGATGTTCTCTGTAAGAGTTCCGCTCCCTGAGATTATGGGCCTGCCTGGGTTTCCCTCTTTGTGGATCTTGGGAAGCATGTAAAAGCAGGCTGTTCTAGGCTCTTCAGGGATAAGGGTCCTTACATGTAGTCTGATGTTGTTTGCAGGCAATCTGTTAACCATCATATTAAGTGCCATCCTGTAGCCTTTTGTGGGGTCCCTCTGTAATTTGGCATAGTGAGCGGTGTTGGATAATTGTCTTTGTGCCTCCTGGATGTAGTCACTGGTGTTCATTATGACTATGGCACCACCTTTATCCGCTGGTTTAATAATAATGTCCTTATTCTCCTTAAGGGCTATGATGGACTGTCGCTCCTGTGGTGTTACGTTCTGGGCCAGTGTTTTTCTTTTACTCAGGATCCTGTCAGAGATTCTGCGTCTGAATTTGTTGATGTAATTATCCAGGGCCGGGTTTTTTCCTTCTTTGGGGGTCCATCTTTTTTTCTTCTTTTTAGATCTGGTACGTTTTGGTCCATTATCCATTGTATCACAGGCTTCCTTATCATTGTAGTGTTCCTTGAGTCGCAGCTTTCTGAAAAATTCCTCCATATCTCCACAGAGTGCAATCCTGTCTATGGGTCTCGCAGGGCAGAATGACAGGCCTTTGGAGAGTACTGACATTTCAGCTTCAGTAGCCCGATAAGAGGAAAGATTCATTACACCTGTGGGTTGCTCTTTTTCTGCTGCTTGTGCATCCAGGCGTCCACTCTTAATTCTAAGTCTCTGAAGTTTTTTCTTTTTGTTGTTAATTAGGAATCTCTGTAGTTTCCCATAGAAGATTTGTAGTTTATCCCATGTATTTCCAGTGGGGTCATCATTCAGAGACAGTTTCAGGCTCTGTATCTCATCCTTTGTAATCCTCTTACGGTTATCGCAGACTCTTAAAAGGTTATTCCGTATTCTCTCCGAGCTCCTCCTGCAGATTTCTTCTGCAAACCTGCTATTGTATGTATGCAGGGTGGGATTCTGTATCCTTAGTCTGTTTGTATTAACCACTTAACAACCTCTGCCACGCTTATCTACGCCCCTTTAAACTTCACCTGAGTCACAGGGGTGTAGATAGGCAACTCCTGTTTATTTTGCTGCTGTGCACGATCGCGATCGCGTGCGCGTGCACGCGGATGTGCATACGCGTTGGGCACCCGCTGGTCCATGATTGGCTGATGTGAACATGTGTTCACAAAGCCAATGACGGTGCTCCTTCATGCAGAATGTGTGTAAACATTGCATCAGTCTCTATGCTGTTACAGTTACTGAGATCACTCGTGAGAGGATCTCAGATAACTAACACAGCATTAGTGACTGATCAGCATCAGTCAGGTTTTTTTTTTAAATAAATTATACCCCCACTAAGCCCATTAACCCTTGCCTCCCTTAAATGTGAAAATTGCTGTGGTTTTTAGGTGAAAAACCCTGTGGTAGAGAAGTGGTTAAGGCATCTTAATGATGTATTTATGCTTGAAAAAAATATCTGTTTCCCCTTTTGATGTTGCATGTATATAAGCTGTCTGTACCATCAGCTTGCAAACTAACAGGATGTAAACCTGACGAAGGCTGCAAGGCCGAAAGCTTGTTCATTCTTATTCATTTGTAGTTAGCCAATAAATGGTATCATCCTGATTTAAAACTTCTTGCTTTTACTGATGGCTAACACGGTACAATACCCTACTGCTACTACATCTTCTAATTGAGGATGAGCTCTGGTGTTTTTCCAAATTTCAATTTAAATGTGTGGACCACGACAGGGAGGCAGTTAAACTATCCTAGCCGCCACCTATAGGCAATGTGCTTCACGTTGCTTTCCATAGCATTTCATCTTTCCAATCCTTCAAACCCAGAGGGTGGAGGTAGTGGAGGGACATGAAACGCAATGTGGAGAGCATTGGCTATAGGCGGCAAAAAGGGTAAGTTAACTGCTGTCCCTGTGTCCTCTACTGTTCCCGTGTCATCCGCTGTCCTCCTTCCTTGCGCTGTCCCCGTGTCCTCCTGATGTCCTCGTGTCTTACCCTGTACCCCCTGTGCTCTGATGTCCCGCTGTGTCCTCCTCTGTCTTCCTGAATCCTCCGCGTTCCCCCACCTCCATGTTATGCTGTGTCCCGAGTGAAGCATCAGCCAAAGACGATGATGTACAGTAATTTGTGTTATCACTGTAGACAATGGTCTCATGGGCAAGTCCATTGCTCCATCATCTGGCCAATCATTGCGCTCACTGGGTAGCAGCGGGTGTAGTGATAACTGAGCCATGGTTCCGCCCATGAGACCATATGCAACTTTTATGTCAAAACCATAGGGGCGTGACTTCGGGTGGGGCCTATGCTGAGGGAGGGGAGTTTAGGGACGCCACAACTTCTGTGCCTATAGGCTCCTGAGCTGTAAATCCGGCCCTGAGCATCAGGCAGGACCCAGAAAAAAGCATAAAGTACTGAAAACAGCAGATGCCAAACCTGGGTGGGCAGGGAGGGAAACAATGCCAACCAAAATATGACCAGAATTCTTTGAACAGCAAGCAATGTTGGAAACTGGACCTCAGGAAGCTGGAACACACACCGGAAACCATCAAACCCGGAGGCAGGCAAAACATCAGGCAAAAGCAGTGGACTGACAGGCATCAGGCTGGACAGGAAACTGGCATGCATCAGGCTGGAAAGGAGACTGGACAGGATCTTCAGGCTTGGCAGGAGACTGGACAACAGGTTGGCACGTCTCAGGCAGAGCAGGAAACTGGCAGACATCAGACGATACAGGTTTGGTACCAACAGGACAGACAGCAGTTTTGGCACCATCAGGAGCGTTGGTAGCAGGAGTCTCTAGCGGCTAGGCAGCAGCAGAAGTCTGTGGAGGCCGGGCAGCAGCAGAAGTCTGTGGAGGTCGGGCAGCAGCAGAAGTCTGTGGAGGTCGGGCAGCAGCAGAAGTCTGTGGAGGCCGGGCAGCAGCAGAAGTCTGTGGAGGCCGGGCAGCAGCAGAAGTCTGTGGAGGCCGGGCAGCAGCAGAAGTCTGTGGAGGCCGGGCAGCAGCAGAAGTCTGTGGAGGCCGGGCAGCAGCAGAAGTCTGTGGAGGCCGGGCAGCAGCAGAAGTCTGTGGAGGCCGGGCAGCAGCAGAAGTCTGTGGAGGCCGGGCAGCAGCAGAAGTCTGTGGAGGCCGGGCAGCAGCAGAAGTCTGTGGAGGCCGGGCAGCAGCAGAAGTCTGTGAAGGCCGGGCAGCAGCAGAAGTCTGTGAAGGCCGGGCAGCAGCAGAAGTCTGTGAAGGCCGGGCAGCAGCAGAAGTCTGTGAAGGCCGGGCAGCAGCAGAAGTCTGTGAAGGCCGGGCAGCAGCAGAAGTCTGTGAAGGCCGGGCAGCAGCAGAAGTCTGTGAAGGCCGGGCAGCAGCAGAAGTCTGTGAAGGCCGGGCAGCAGCAGAAGTCTGTGAAGGCCGGGCAGCAGCAGAAGTCTGTGGAGGCCGGGCAGCAGCAGAAGTCTGTGGAGGCCGGGCAGCAGCAGAAGTCTGATGGCTGGGCAGCAGCAGCATAAGTCTGTGATGGCTGGACAGCAACAGAAGTCTGTGAGGGCTGGGCAGCAGCAGAAGTCTGTGACATCTGGGCAGCAGTTTGCATAACATCAGGTGAAACAGAAGACAGGAAAACTTCAGGCAGGTTACCAGGTTGGGAAGCTTCAGACAGGGCAACAGGCTCAGTAGTTTCAGGAAGGGCAACAGACTGCATAACCTCATGGATCTGGACCTTTGGCTGAGCACTTGGCTGGGCCGTTGGCTGAGCACGTGGCTGAACCATTGGCTGAGCGCTTGGCTGGACCTTTGGCTGAGACCCTGATACAGTTTGTGCGAGCTGGTACTGAAACTGTGCGGACTGGGCCAGTGCGAGCTGGAACTGAAACTGTGTGGGCAAAATACTAGGTGCTGTATGCACGTTTCTGTAGCTTGAATGCAAACTTTTGCAGATTAGAGCAAAGTCTCTGCAGGCTGGAAGTGAGATTCTGCAGACTGAGAACAAAGCTCTGCAGATGGAGGCAAAGTCTCTGCAGGCTGGAGGCAATATTCTGCAGACTGGAAACAAGGTTCTGCAGACTGGATGCAAAGCTCTGCAGACTGTGAGCAGGATTCTGCAGGCTGATTTGAAGTCTCTGCAGGTTGGAGGCAAGGCTCTGCAGACAACCAAATGGCTGGACTGGATTCTGGAGCATACAAAGTCTGCAAGAGTTGTGAGAGGAAGGCAAGAGTCACAGGAACATTAACTGGAGGCTGCATCATACTGGAGTTGGATGGAGGCTTGCACAGGAGGCGAGATGACTGGAGGCTGCACGGGAGGCGAGATGACTGGAGGCTGCACGGGAGGCGAGATGACTGGAGGCTGCACGGGAGGAGAGATGACTGGAGGCTGCACGGGAGGCAAAATGACTGGAGGATGCACGGGAGGCGAGATGACTGGAGGTTGCACGGGAGGCGAGATGACTGGAGGCTGCACGGGAGGCGAGATGACTGGAGTAATGGAAGCTGTTGGAAAGTGTTTGCATCTGGTTTTAGTGACCACTCTGGAAACTGGAACAGCAGGTTTTCTTGATATAGCTGGATACTGCCAGGACCAAGGTGTGGACCTGATAGCAGTTTGTAATGTTGCTGATTTTACAGTTTTTTTTAACTATTGCAGGTTCTGAGTTCTGGACAGAGGAAGAGATACATGGAGAATTAGCAGAAGAAGGAGAGTGGAAACAGGAAGAAAGGATCTCACGCCAGGCAGTAATCAACATAGAAGCAAATTCACACTTACAGAGCTTATGCAGCATCAATGACTCAGTTGCACGAATACAGGCACACACATACAATTCACCGTTCTCAGAGTAAGAATCATAAAACCCTTGTTTGTCCCTCTCTAAATAACCATATACGTGATCAATTTGATAAGAGTTAAATGAAATCAAATTGTTTTGTAATGGGTGATTGACATTTAAGCTGTTTAGTGGCGGGGGGCTGAGGATTCTGAACGTGACAGACATTCGGAGGGTTAACTGAAGAATTTCTTACTTGCAGGACTTCTAAATAGGCAGCAATTAAGGCAGAAGCAGATTCATACTTGCAAAGCCTATGCACAATCAATGATTTAATTGCACATATACAGGCAGACACAAAACCTTCACTTTTCTCACAGTAATAATGAATAAATCCTTCTCTATCCTTTCTCAGAAAACCACACAAATCATCAATCAGTTCAGAGTCAAAAATAAAATTCTTCTTTGCTGGGAGACTGACATTGGAGCTGTTTAACTGCAGTGGACTGGGAGTGAGTGGCATTCAGAGGGTTAACAGGAGGTGTGCATAATGACAAGATTTCTGAATAATGCATTGATCAAAGCATAGGCTGACTCAGGCTTACATTTTCTTTCAGACAACAGATTCTCGACTGCATTTACACCCCCTTACAAACTCAAAGCTTTGTCTTTTATAGAATTAAAAAAAAAAAAAAAAGTGTATTTTTGTCTCTTTAAATAACTGAAATACATGTTCACTTGTTGTAAGGTAAAATCAACCTGAACTGGATTCACAACAGGTGAGCCAACGGTTGTGGAACCTGCAGAAATAATCGTCTGCCAATCATTTCACAGAAGGGAAGCTTTCCCATAATTGCATATTCTCTGAGTGATCAGGGACTGGAGGGAATCTATGCAAGCCTGCACGGTCTGTTTACCTTTGAGTAATGATCAAGAAAATATTCCCTGTCATCCTCAAACAAGTTAATCAGAGCTTCTATGGCATAATTGTCAAAAGGTGGATCATAATCACTGATTGGTCAGAATCAGGTTGCATGCAAACATTTGTCATTTTGGGGTATGCAAGATCATTCCAGGTTCTGGCTAAATTTTCAATATCTTTTGTAAGAATTATTCCTAATTTGACATAACTATATGTCTGGGTCTGGCTAATCAACTGCTGCAATTCAGCTTTAGAGAAATCAGCAAAATCTGCACAACACTCAGCTTCATCCTCATCAGCAAGCAATGCATAATAATCAATTTGTTGCAGACCCCTTTTTGGACATAACAGGTATCAGTGTGCAGTATAGCTGCAGTGGTCAGTGTATATATAGCCAGAACTTTCTGTCAGGAGCCTGAACGGAGAAACAGGGTTTGACCACAGTTTGCAGTATACAGACACTGGAACCAGGAAATAAGGTGCAAAAATAATGATTTATTGCAAATGCAATAATGCAAGCATGCATACAAGCGTAAATGCAAATATCATACAAACATATGCACAGCACACTATATATACAAATAACCAGGGAAGCAGTGACAAATATATATATATAACACCTGACTATCTATCTAACTAAGTGCACAATAATATATACAGAAAATATATACACAATCACAGTACAAAAGGGATCAGGCAGAATATCAGAGTCAGCAGGAGAGCAAGGTCAGCAACAGGTAATCAGAAAAGCACAGTACCAGGGATTAGACAAAAGCAAGATCTCAGACAGAATAAACAGGTTTGGCAACAGGAAGGCATACACAGGAACCAGGGCAAGGAACAGGAACCAGGGTGTCCAGAAACTCAGACCTGGGAACTTAAAGTTCTGGCAATTAGCAGGGGTAAGAGGCAGTCCTTAAATAGTCCAAGTAATCAGCAACCACAGAATGCAGTTGCTGGTGAGCAGTTTCAATGAGAGCTCCCATGAAGCCCCCCAGAGGCCAAACCAGGAACTGCAAGTCTTTGTTAAGGCAGTAACAGGCCACCTGCTGGTGGATGGTGGAGATTCAGGATGATGCAAAGTCCTTAGAGCCCTCTGCTGGTGGAGCAATGAATGTCCAGGGCAGTCCAAGTTACTATCACCAACAGGCAGCAGGAAATGGCAGGAGACAGTTCATGACAATGACTAACTAAGCCACCTGGTTCACAATTTTTTTACAGCCGTGGTACCAACGCTGCGTGCGATGTACACGTGTCACGTGCCACGAACACGTGCCATGTCCGGCATGCTGCTGGGCCTGGCACGTTACACCTGCTGCTGCTGCTGTTGCATTGCCCTGCTCCTGCTGCCTGTGCTGCTTCCACCGCCAGGGTGCCACAGGCCACTGCTGCTGTGCTGATACCACCTATATTTGACCCAAAACACAATTGCCGCATAATTTTTTTGGAGGTGTCTGGGGTGAAAACTGTCATGTCCCAGTTGTGCAATTGGACTTTGGACACAATGTGGGCTGCATGACTGCTGTCTGCACGGCCGGCCTTTGGCCTGTGCGACCGGAGCGATCGCTCAGGGCGCCGGACCGCCGGCTTCCAGGGGGGGGGGGGCGCCGCGCTCCTGCCGCATATTGTTTTGTGCTGTAGCTCCATTCACGCTTGATTGTGTATCTTGCCTGGCTTCCCACCACGTGATATGCCTGTGTGAGGCTGGCTTCCTACCACGTGATTGTGCATGTGCCCGTGTTTGACTAGCAGTGTGATCGAAGGAAGACTTATGAGGGAATCTGAATGGCTGGCGGATGGCCAGAGATGGTCTTGCGAGGATGCTTTGATCCTGGGCTGCAGAGTCCGACGGAACGGAGGTGAGATTAACCTCTAATTGACGGCTGTTGTCTGTGTCTTTCCGGTGGAACTGTTCAGCTTTATCTTGATTAATTGCCTTTGGACTGACTGCTGGATTGATTATCAGTCTTTACTTCCAAAGTGGTCAGTGGAGGTTTTTATGGGGGCTCTTCAAAGGTCAAATAATTAGCCTGGCATGTGTGAAAGTTTGTTGTATTGCTTTTACAACTTTTACAATTTTGCATTCTGCCTGTTTGTTATAATTACATGGCTTGAGGCAGAAGGCTAATGGGATTTATCCACATTGCTCTGTGATTTTAATATTCTGGAGGGGGTTAACCACCTAATGTAGTATCCTATTTAAAGGACATCCGAGGTGATTTTTGTCTATGCATATTTGTATAACTGTCTGCAGGCCAGGTGCCTGGTGACAGTGTGAGTTTGCAAACAAGGGGGCTTGGAGCTGCAGCAGCATGCCAGGAGTGGAGTGTGTGGTATTTGAGATATGCATGAAAATATATGGTATATCTACTTTTTTTTTTTTAAGTGCATTGCACACTACCAGGGGTGAGCATGGGGAAATGAGTGTTCATGGGGCTCAGACTGTAGCTGTGCATGCAGGGTCTCAGCAAACACCCGTAGGGACCCTTAGGGGGAACATGACTGGTGAGTTTCGGGCCCCTAGGCCAAAGAGGTCATAGCCTAGCGTCACAAAAACCTGTTTATTTGGGCTATTTCAATGGTAGTGATGGTGACGTACATAAATCTCAGCCATGGCCGTTAGCAACGTCTGAATTTCACAAAATGTCTCATGCAGGCAGAAGACATATTGTTAGACTTGGATTCCAAAGATGGGGTCCCTACATCTCTGCAAACCAGAGTTACAGGGGTCCAAAATTGGTAAAATCCCCCATAGGCTTTCATTGGGCCTACTATTTACCGTTCCAAAATCTCACACCATTTCAAAGAGCAATGGCTCAGCAGTGGCAAAACTCACCAGTCATGATCCCCCTAAGGGTCCCTACATTGCTAGAAAATTTGGTACTGCTGAGCCATTGCCCTTTGAAAAGATGTGAGATTTTGGAAAGTGAAATAGGGAGGCAATGAAAGTCTATGGGGGATTTTACCAATTTTGGACCCCTGTAACTCTGGTTTGCAGAGATGTAGGGACCCCATCTTTGGAATCCAAGTCTAACAATATGTCTTCTACCTGCATGAGACATTTCGTGAAATTCAGACGTTGCTAACGGCCATGGCTGAGATTTATGTACGTCACCATCACTACCATTGAAATAGCCCAAATAAACAGGTTTTTGTGACCCTAGGCTATGACCTCTTTGGCCTAGGGGCCCGAAACTCACCAGTCATGTTCCCCCTAAGGGTCCCTACAATGCTAGAAAATTTGGTACTGCTGAGCCATTGCCCTTTGAAAAGATGTGAGATTTTGGAAAGTGAAATAGGGAGGCAATGAAGGCCTATGGGGGATTTTACCAATTTTGGACCCCTGTAACTCTGGTTTGCAGAGATGTAGGGACCCCATCTTTGGAATCCAAGTCTAACAATATGTCTTCTACCTGCATGAGACATTTCGTGAAATTCAGACGTTGCTAACGGCCATGGCTGAGATTTATGTACGTCACCATCACTACCATTGAAATAGCCCAAATAAACAGGTTTTTGTGACCCTAGGCTATGACCTCTTCGGCCTAGGGGCCCGAAACTCACCAGTCATGTTCCCCCTAAGGGTCCCTACAATGCTAGAAAATTTGCCACTGCTGATCCATTGCCCTTTGAAAAGATGTGAGATTTTGGAACTGTAAATAGGAGGCCCAATGAAAGCCTATGGGGGATTTTACCAATTTTGGACCCCTGTAACTCTGGTTTGCAGAGATGTAGGGACCCCATCTTTGGAATCCAAGTCTAACAATATGTCTTCTACCTGCATGAGACATTTCGTGAAATTCAGACGTTGCTAACGGCCATGGCTGAGATTTATGTACGTCACCATCACTACCATTGAAATAGCCCAAATAAACAGGTTTTTGTGACCCTAGGCTATGACCTCTTCGGCCTAGGACTGCATTGAACGCGACCCACGCATTGTGCGCATTCTGGACAACACCAATTACTGGGTTTATACCCTTCTGGATCCACGGTACAAACACAATGTTCCAAAACTGCTTGAAGAAAGAGTCCGACAGGTCAAAATGGAAGAATACCAGCAGGCCCTTGTGGAGACTTTAAAGAGGAGATTGACATCCTCCCCCTCCTCTAGCCAGTTGTATGCCGACAGACTGACTTCTGCAAACCCAGGACGACCAGGAGGGCAGCAAACAACACAAGCCGCAGCTAGTGCCCAAAAGGGAATGGTATCGGCAGTGTCCTTGGAGTGGGAACATTTTCCGACACCCATGCAGCAGCACACAGAACAGCAAGCGTGCAGATTCACCTCCAACACCGATCGCCTGGAGAAGATGGTCAAGGACTACATGTCAGATGGCATAGCTGTGTTGAACAATCCATCTGCACCCTTCAACTATTGGGTATCGAAGCTAGACACCTGGCACAAACTGGCAATGTACGCAATAGAGGTGCTGGCTTGCCCGGCAGCCAGCGTTATGTCGGAACGCTGTTTCAGTGCTGCCGGAGGCATCGTCACAGATCGGCGTATCCGCCTCTCCACAGAAAATGCAGACCGTCTGACTCAAATTAAAATGAATCAATCCTGGATTGGAAATGACTACGCAACACTCCTGGACCCCAACCAAGTAACATGAACAATGAACATCTGTGATGGGTTAGCGTTTCCGGTCCCTGTTTATTGAACCTCCCATCTGTATTACATTTATGACTGCATGGCGACAAAACGCAAATTGCTATCCGCACGCTTCTTGTCCTCATGCAAGGCCTGGGTTGTTGTGTCTCAAAGCGTGGCCTTCTCCTCCTGCGCCACCCTCCCCCTGCTGGGTTAGCGTTACCGGTCCCTTTTCCTGGAACCTCTTATATGTATTACATTTATGACTGCATGCCGACAAAAAGCATGTTACCTGTGCAAAGAAAACAGACATTTCCCGCATTTAAAAGACAGTTTTCCCTTTGAAACTTTAAAATCGATTTTCTCAAAAACTATAAGCTCTTTTTGTTAAATTTTTTATTCCTCTTGTACCCACTCCCAAGGTGCACATACCCTGCAAAATTGGGGTATGTAGCATGTAAGGAAGCTTTCGAAAGCACGAAAGTTCGGGTCCCCATTGACTTCCATTATGTTCGGAGTTCGGGTCGAACACCCGAACATCGCGGCGATGTTCGGCGAACGTTCGCGAACCCGAACATCTAGGTGTTCGCCCAACACTAGCTGGGATGCTGACTATCATATGTTGGGTCAATGCTACTTGTCACATGTGGGTGTTTATGCTGCTTTTTATAAGGGGTGGGGGGCAATTGCTGCTTTTCATATTTGGGGTGATTGCAATTTATTTTGTATACAGCAGTAGTGTATTTGCAGTCAACAGTTAAGACTGTATGTTTGCTGGGGGAAAAGGTGTGTGTGTGTGTATTGTGGGGATGGGGGTGTTGGGCTGGGAATGTTAGGGTGCCGTCGGTCAGGGGGCGGCTGATGGTAGTGTGCCTAGGGCGGTAAAAAGTACAAATCTGGCCCTAGCCGGCGCTGGGGTTGATGGGGGCGAAGACCATGCGGCGCTGCCTCTTGGAGTCAGTGTGAGACTCCGCCCAGCTCCCGGCCCCGTGATAGGATGGATGGAGCCAGGAGCGCTGAATGGATGGATGGATAGATAGATATATAGATTCCCTCTTAGTGTATATAGGTTACTAGTCTTGTATATGTAGTAGTCAGATCCCCCTTTAGTGTATATATAGGCAGATCCCGCCCTTAGTGTATATAATACATATACACGAAGGGTGGATCTACCTAATATATACACTAAAGGGGGGATCTGCCTATATACACTAAAGGGAATGTTGCACGTGTGTGTGTGTGTGTGTGTGTGTGTGTGTGTGTGTGTGTGTGTGTGTGTGTGTGTGTGTGTGTGTGTGTGTGTGTGCGCGCGCGCGCGCACAAAGAGGATGAATGGGGGGGGCACCAAAATCTGGTTACGCTCAGGGCGCTGTGAAACCTAAGGCCGGCCCTGGCTGTCTGGAACCTAGTCCTGTTAATTTACAGCCATTTTTTTGTGGGGGGGGGGGGGGGGGATTTTGAGTCCCCACATAATCAATAAGTGTTTCCCTTTAAAAAAATAATGATGCTACATGCCTCATTTACCCTAAAAAATGTTTTAGAAGCGTGTTAAAGGCTACTTCCGGTTTTCTGGTTATCCGAATCTGCCCAGATATCCCGAATAATGAGTTCGGATACGCAGATACCAAAAAATTCTGATTAGGATATCCGATTTGGATCCAGATATCTGGGTATCCAAATCCGAATTCAATTCGGATTTTGAAAAGGGGTACCTGAGCACCACTGGCCCGCAGTATAGGTAGCCTGGTATAGCTGGTGCCCCAATATATGCCAGCAAGATACAGGTGCCCCCAGTATAGGTATTCAACTATAGGTGGTGCCCTGGTATAGGTAGCCTGGTATAGTTGCCCCCAGTATAGGTAGCCTGGCATGGGTGGTGCACCAGTATAGGTTAGCCAGGTACAGGTGCCCCCAGGATAGGTATCAAGCTATAGGCGCCCCAGTATAAGTAGCCAAATATAGGTGGTGCCCTAGTATAGGTAGCCAGGTATAGGTGTTGCCCCAGTATAGGTAGCCAGGTATAGGTGGTGCCCCAGTATAGGTAGCCTGTAGCCAGATATAGGTGGCACTGGTGCCCCAGTATAGAAAGTCCACTGTAGCGGGCTCACTCATCTGCTTCCCATGTTCAAGTGCTGATGTCACTCTTCTCTCAGTGCTTGAATGCGGTGTGCTGGTTAGTGAGCCACAGGCCTGCAGCCAGCACATGTAGCCCTTCCAATGCTTTGGGGGACCAGGGCCCCCAGAAGCCCTGGGCCCCTCACTGCATTGTCAGTTGCCCCCCCCCCCCCCCCTGATGGCTGCCCTTGTTACCCATAAGTCCGTCGTCCTCCCTGCGCTCCAAACAGCTTGCATGTGTCCTGCTGGATGCATTGCAAGCCTCACTATGCACACTTCCTCCTTCCGGCTTGAAGGAGGAATAGCCCGTAGGAAGGCTTGCAACGCATCCAATAGGACGCATGCAAGCTGTTTGGAGCGCAGGGAGGATGACGGACTTATGAGTAACTAACCACTTCTCATCCAGCCGCACACCTGAGGCAATTAAGCCTCATTTTAATCACAAATTTGAGTCCTTAGGGACTCGTGACTACTTGTAGGTAGTGTTGGGCGAACAGTGTTCGCCACTGTTCGGGATTCTGCAGAACATCACCCTGTTCGGGTGATGTTCGAGTTCGGCCGAACACCTGGTGGTGTTCGGCCAAACTGTTCGCGTTCGCCCGAACTGCCAAATTACTAGCCGAACAGGGCCCCTGTTCGACCGAACAGGGCCCTGTTCGGCCGAATACGGCCCCCCCTATGGGGTCGCAGGCATAAGGGGGGAGCATGCCCCGATCGCGGGGGGGGGGGTCGGAAATTCCCCCCACCCCCTCCGCTAGCGCTCCCCCCTCTGCCCGCTTCCCCATACAAAAGTTGCAAGAAGTACCTGTGTCCGGGTGGTAGTGGGTGGCTGTCTGGCTGGCAGTGGGCGGCACTATGCAGTGACTAAATGAGGAGGAGGAGTCCGGAGAGTGACGCGTTGAGGGAGGCCGGGCAGCGGGCGGTTCAGCAGTACTGCTGAACCGCCCGCTGCCCGGCCTCCCTCAACGCGTCACTCTCCGGACTCCTCCTCCTCATTTAGTCACTGCATAGTGCCGCCCACTGCCAGCCAGACAGCCACCCACTACCACCCGGACACAGGTACTTCTTGCAACTTTTGTATGGGGAAGCGGGCAGAGGGGGGAGCGCTAGCGGAGGGGGTGGGGGGAATTTCCGACCCCCCCCGCGATCGGGGCATGCTCCCCCCTTATGCCTGCGACCCCATAGGGCCCCTACAAGCGGGATGTTCGGGGAGTTCGGGGTTCGGCCCGAACATGCCGAACATTGCGGCCATGTTCGGCGAACTTTCCCGAACCCGAACATCCAGGTGTTCGCCCAACACTACTTGTAGGCCCATCACTAGCAGGGAGTCATTGTCTGACTGCAGGACTTTGTCTTGGCCTGTGATTGGATTAGTAATACATAGCTCCCAACTGTCCCTCTTTTGGAGGGACAGTCCCTCTTTGGGAGCCCAGTCCCTCTGTCCCTCTTTCCTCCTCATTTGTCCCTCTTTCAGGACTTTGTCCTTCTTTCCATGTAAATATACAGTGGGTTGCAAAAGTATTCGGCCCCCTTGAAGTTTTCCACATTTTGTCATATTACTGCCACAAACATGAAGCAATTTTATTGGAATTCCACATGAAAGATCAACACAAAGTGGCGTACACATGAGAAGTGGAACGAAAATCATACATGATTCCAAACATTTTTTACAAATAAATAACTGCAAAGTGGTGTGTACATAATTATTCGGCCCCTTTGATCTGAGTGCAGTCAGTTGCCTATAGACATTGCCTGATGAGTGCTAATGACTAAATAGAGTGCACCTGTGTGTAATCTAATGTCAGTACAAATACAGCTGCTCTGTGACGGCCTCAGAGGTTGTCTAAGAGAATATTGGGAGCAACAACACCGTGAAGTCCAAAGAACACACAAGACAGGTCAGGGATCAAGTTGTTGAGAAATTTAAAGCAGGCTTAGGCTACAAAAAGATTTCCAAAGCCTTGAACATCCCACGGAGCACTATTAAAGCGATCATTGAGAAATGCAAGGCAGGAACGGATCTAGACCAAGTTGCGCCTGGGGCAAGGTCAGGTTTTAGCGCCTAAACTGCCATTCCCCATCCAAACTTTGCTGCCTTTTTAAGAATTCAACAAACTGCGCCTGGGGCAAGATACCCGCTTGCCCCCCCCCCCCCCTAGATCCGTCCCTGATGGAAGGAGTGTGGCACAACTGTAAACCTACCAAGATAAGGCCATCCACCTAGACTCACAGGCCGAACAAGGAGAGCGCTGATCAGAAATGCAGTCAAGAGGCCCATGGTGACTCTGGACAAGCTGCAGAGATCTACAGCTCAGGTGGGAGACTCTGTCCATAGGACAACTATTAGTCATGTACTGTACAAAGTTAGCCTTTATGAAAGAGTGGCAAGAAGAAAGGCATTGTTAACAGAAAGCATAAAAAGTCCTGTTTGCAGTTTGCCACAAGCCATGTGGGGGACACAGCAACCATGTGGAAGAAGGTGCTCTGGTCAGATGAGACCAAAATGGAACTTTTTGGCCAAAATGCAAAACGCTATGTGTGGCAGAAAACTCACACTGTACATCACTCTGAACACACCATCCCCACTGTCAAATATGGTGGTGGCAGCATCATGCTCGGGGGGTGCATCTCTTCAGCAGGGACAGGGAAGCTGGTCAGAGTTGATGGGAAGATGGATGGAGCCAAATACAGGGCAAACTTGGAATAAAACCTCTTGGAGACTGCAAAAGACTTGAGACTGGGGGAGAGGTTCACCTTCCAGCAGGACAACGACCCTAAACATAAAGCCAGGGCAAGAATGGAATGGTTTAAAACAAAACATATCTATGTGTTAGAATGGCCCAGTCAAAGTCCAGATCTAAATCCAATCGAGAATCTGTGGCAAGATCTGAAAACTGCTGTTCACAAACGCTGTCCATCTAATCTGACTGAGCTGGAGCTGTTTTGCAAAGAAGAATGGGCAAGGATTTCAGTCTCTAGATGTGCAAAGCTGGTAGAGACATACCCTAAAAGACTGGCAGCTGTAATTGCAGCAAAAGGTGGTTCTACAAAGTATTGACTCAGGGGGCCGAATAATTACGCACACCCCACTTTGCAGTTATTTAAAAAATGTTTGGAATCATGTGTGATTTTCGATCCACTTCTCATGTGTACACCACTTTGTATTGGTCTTTCACATGGAATTCCAATAAAATTGATTCATGTTTGTGGCAGTAATGTGACAAAATGTGGAAAACTTCAAGGGGGCCGAACACTTTTGCAACCCACTGTATATATTCCTCTACTAAAAAATGTGTTTGTTGACTCTAAACATTATTCCCATCCTTTAAAGGGATATATTACTAATTTTAAAATGATAATATGAAGGAAAATGAACCAGGAACCAGGAAAGAAAGGACCAGTGTAGTTTGAATTATAAAACAACATATTTTTCTTATGAAATCTCTATGGTAGGTGTGGCTAGGGGTGTGATCAGAGGCGTGTCAGGGGTGTGACTTAAGTGTCCATCTTTCTCATCTCAAAAAGTTGGGAGGTATGCAGTGCTTTGCAGACTACATTGAACAAGTCACCCCATTTCCTGTCTTTCAAGCCAAATTCTAACTTGACATATCACCTTTCCTGAGTATTTTCAATGACTGCATGTGATATAGGAAGGGATCATTCTTGGACTGTGCACTACAGCTCCAGGTGACCACTGGTGTGAATGTCTCTGACCAATCAGATACATGTTTCATGAGGGTGACCTGAATGCCTGACATCCCCTAGTGGGTCTTGTGTTCGCTGCCTGGCACTGGGGAGTGCTTGATTGGCATATGCCATAGAGTACCAGTAGGTAGGACTGCCACTGGCACTGCTTTTCACAGATAAAAGGATGAAAGCAAGTTCACCATGAAACAGATGGGTCTGGAGAAGCCATGGAATATTTTATGCTGTAACATAGTTCTGAATGACTGGTCTGGTGGTGGTGGGTCAATGATGATCTGGGGAGACATATTACTGGACAAATGCACAGACCTCTACAGGCTAGGCAATGCCCCATGACTGCCTGTATGTATTAAATGCTTGGACCCAATGCCAGACACTACACTGGTGCAAAGAGTCCTGGCCTTCCTGATGCATGACAATTCCTGGCCTGTTTTGGCAAAAGTATGCAGACACCATTGCCTCACCTGTCCTATCCAATCCATCAACCCACTGGCACCCAAAAACGAGTACATCCCTAAGTGAAGAATGTCAAAATTGTGCCCAAAGTGTCAATATTTTATGTGCCCACCATCATTTTCCAGCACTGCCTTAACCCCTCCCATCTAATCCCCCAGCTTTCCTCCTCCCTTAATCCCGCTCTAACAACTCTATTCAATCTTTCTATCTCCACTGGCACTTTTCCTTCCTTATTCAAACAAGCTATTATCACACCACTTATCAAAAAACATTCTCTTGATCCAGCTTCTCTATCCAATTACCGGCCTGTCTCACTCCTCCCCTTTGCTTCTAAACTGCTGGAACGTCACATCCATTCAGAATTGTCTGCCTTTCTCTCTACCAATTTCTTACTTGACCCCTTTTAATCTGGATTCCGCACACACCATTCCACTGAAACTGTCCTCACGAAAGTTGCTAATGACCTACTGGTAGCTAAATCCAAAGGCCAGTTCTCCATTCTAATACTCCTTGACCTTTCCTCTGCCTTTGACACGGTTGATCATGCTCTGCTTCTGCAGACACTGTCATCTTTAGGAATCAAGGGACAAGCACATTCCTGAATCTCCTCTTATCTCTCTGGACGCTCTTACACTGTGTCCTTCTCTAACACCAATTCCTCCCCACGCCCACTGTCTGTTGGTGTTCCTCAAGGCTCTGTTTTTGGGCCACTTCTTTTCTCAGTCTACACCCGTGGCCTGGGACAACTAATTAACTCTTTTGGCTTCCAGTATCACCTCTATGCGGATGACACCCAAATCTATCTCTCAGCTCCTGATCTGGCATCACTACTATCTAGAGTCCCCGACTGTCTACGTGCTGTTTCTGCATATATGTCCTCCCGCTTCCTCAAACTTAACATGAGTAAAACGGAAATTGTGATTTTTCCACCATCGCTATCTACACCTCCACCAATTGCAACCATAACGGTAGACAAAACCCCAATAACCTCAACCACTAAGGCCCGCTGCTTGGGGGTTATACTCGACTCAGAGCTCTCCTTTAAACCTCACATTGCCTCATTAACCACCAACTGCTATTTCCCGCTCAAAAATATATTCCATATCCGTCCTTTCCTCACACAAGAGGCCACCAAGATGCTTGTACATGCCTTAATCATCTCCCGCCTAGACTACTGCAACACCCTGCTCTGTGGGCTACCACAAAAAAGGCTAGCACCTCTCCAATCCCTTCTAAATTCAGCGGCCCGCCTCATTCACCTCTCCACACGCTCTTCCGATGCAGCCCCACTATGCCGTTCTCTCCACTGGTTACCTATTACCCAGAGGATCCAGTTCAAACTCCTGACTCTAACATGCAAAGCCCTCCATGAGTTGTGCCCTCCATACAACTCATCACTAATCTCAAGATATTGTCCCTCCCGCAACCTTCATTCCTACCAAGAAATTCTCCTGGCCTCTAAGCTGATCACCTCCTCTCATGCTCGCATCCAGGACTTTACACGAGCATCATCTCTTATCTGGAACTCTCTTCCACAGCCTGTACGTCATGCTCCAAACCTGGACATCTTCAAACGCACTCTTAAAACACACCTTTTCAGACAAGCTTATAACATTCTATAGCCCTTATTTACTTATTTGACACAATGTAATCAGAGGCAAAGGGTCACTGCCTCATCCATCTTTCACCCCCTTACCTAGTGTGTCCCCCACTACCCACTAGATTGTAAGCTCGCAAGGGCAGGGTCCTCCTCCTAATGTTTACTGTTTTTGTCACAATATTTGTGCTGCTTGGAACTCTGTTTTACAATTTAGTTTATCTATGTTCCCCTTGTCGTCTTATTGTGCTTTGTAAAGCGCTGCGGAATATGTTGGCGCTATATAAATAAATAATAATAATAATAATAATAACTTTCTTGGGCATGGAGCTCACTAGAGCTTCACAGGTTGCCACTTAAAGATGAACTTTAACCAAGGATTGAACTTTCCTTCCTATCAGTAGCTGATACCCCCTTTCCCATGAGAAATCTTTACCTCTTGAATAGATCATCAGAGGGTTCTGCATGACTGATATTGTGGTGAAACCTGTCCCAAAGTGTGATGTCATGGCCATGGTCCTGACAGTTTACGGTCTGTGAACCTCATTGCATTGTGGGAAATAACGGCTGTTTTCAACGGTCAAGCAACCTGTACCTCCCTCTGTGAATAGAACTCTCACTAACTAACATTCCAAACAGATCACCTGGCAGCACGAAAGAGTTCACCACCAGTAATACATTTCAGAATGTAAATCAGGGAGACGAAAGATTTTACAAAGGGCAAACAGTGCTGACTAAATAATCCATAAATTAATATTGTAAAAAATAAGCAATTTTATTCATTATGTTATTTTCACTACAGTTCCTCTTTAAATACTGATAAGGAGTAGAGATGTCACGAACGGTTGCCGAACTGTTCGCCAGCGAACATCTCAGTCTCCCTGTGCCCTGTACTACTTCCGGGTCGCTATGACCCGGAGCAGTAGGCCTGTGCTGGACCGACGGTGCGCTTCCTAGATCGCGCTCCTGTTGCCAGGCACTTTCTGCACATGTGTGTGACGTCATGAGTGATGTCACGCTCATGCGCATAGAGTGCCCGGCAACAGGAGCGCGATCTAGGATGCGCACCGCCGGGCCAGCACAGGCGTACTACTCCGGGTCATAGCGACTCAGAAGTAGTACAGGGCACAGAGAGATTCGCCCGGCGAACGGTTCGGGCCATCTTTATTAGGGAGTTAAAGGAGTACTATCGATTGAAATGACTTTTTTTTTTTAATACTCTATATTAGTGTACACATTACCACTAGTGCTAGGGGCACTTTATTCATTCACCCAGGTCTCTCTCTCACTATCCCTACTTAAAAATTCATTTCTCACACAGCTCATAGTAGTTTGGGTCACCCTGAGCTGCTTGGTTACTCTGTCACACAGCTCACAAATATATTTCACTGTGTCACTCACAGCATGCAGCAGACATGAGGAGAAATAGACTGATCTGAGGTGGTAACAGGTAACTAAATGAGCTGGAATATTGCTGGAATATAACTAGCTATACCACGAGTCTGTGTTTACACTCAGACTGGCTGCCTGCTTGAGGCGATTCACTCCAGGCTGCATCCACTTTACAAGCTGCTGAGAGGGGCAGACCACTGTCTACAATTAGCATTATTAGTATCTTTATCAGTAAAGAGAAGCAAAGATAATAAACACACATTGCTAGAATCTTTAACCCCTTACCACCATATCAACAAGATTATTTCAGCAAGGTGATAATTAAACTATAAACTGAGGAGTTGATAGCATCTCCCCTTTGCAGAGACATGGTCTAGCCCTCTGGGAGCTCAGTATTCGATACATTTTGTATCCAACACTGACGCCAAAACTGACGGAGGATTTTACAGCTGAGAGGAACAGCTGTGTGAGGAACCAAATTGCTCCTAGTACTTGCCCTAATGTGTGCTACAACATACAGCATTTAAAAATAAATGCATACATCGATAGTATTCCTTTAAGGAGGGGGGCGAATGAGAAGGAAGTTCCTGCACGAGGTGCCCCCTGTTGGTCATATAGTCTATGACTATGTGCGACTGAACCCTCCTGCCTCAGCCCTCAGCCTCTGCTTAATTAAAGGATACCACAGTCGAAAAAAAGTTTGCAGCAGTGTGTGGGGGGTTAAAATTACATACCGTTAGCCAGTCCTGCCCCCTCCGTCTGCCGCCGTTAGTCTCCTATAAGTCCCGGTGCCCGGCGACTTGATTGACCGCCCACCCGGACATACTGCGCCCTGTGCGCGCAGTATGTCCTCCTCTCTTCACTTCTGGCCGGCGCATAGCGATCGGCTCAGAAGCACGTTCATTCCTCTGCCTCCCCTGCGCTGCGTGTGTGCGCTCCATTACACTTAGCGTCACATGATTAGCATGTGACGCTAAGTGTAATGGAGCGCACACGCAGCGCAGAGAAGCAGAGTAATGAACGTGCTTCTGAGCCGATCACTATGCGCCGGCCAGAAGTGAAGAGAGGAGGACATACTGCGCGCACAGGGCGCAGTATGTCCGAGTGGGGGGTCAATCAAGTCGCCGGGCACCGGGACTTATAGGAGACTAACGGCGGCAGATGGAGGGGGCAGGACTGGCTAACGGTATGTAATTTTAACCCCCCACACACTGCTGCAAACGTTTTTTTTCGACTGTGGTATCCTTTAAGTATTGCAGACTAGGGCCCATATGCAATTCATTTTTTCACCTGAGTTATCTCCTAGGAGATAACTTCCATCTTTTCTTTAAACTAAATTTTCATAGTTACATACAGTAGTTACATAGTTACATAGTTATTTTGGTTGAAAAAAGACATACGTCCATCGAGTTCAACCAGTGCAAAGTACAACTCCAGCCCATCCCCCACATACCCCTGTTGATCCAGAGGAAGGCGAAAAACCCCCCACAAGGCATGGTCCAATTAGCCCAAAAAGGGAAAAATTCCTTCCCGACTCCATTTTCAGCATTTTACAATTGAGAAAGTATCCAAAAGTTGGTGAAAAAATACTATCACATTTATTTTGAGTATTTTCTCACTTGCTGGTGGCTCGAAGGGCATTTTATGACAAGTTGTGAAAATTTCACCAGGGAGAAAATTCAGGAGAAAAAATGCATTGCATATGGTCCTAGGTGTAAGGTATTTGCACTTCGTATTGCCTGGCTAGCAGTTTGCAGACTATATAAATGGCAGCGTGCTGTCTGGGAGTGAGCATTTGCCTTTTCTACATGTATGCCACTCAGAACACCCATGCCATTACTGGAGCTCCTCCATACTTCTAGACTGAGAACCAGGATGGTTAGGATAGCAACTGACCCTTCTCACCCTGGAACTCAAACCCTAAACCTTCTCCAGTTGGGGCCACCACTACAGAGCAACAATCTCCACCAGGACTTACAGACAAAGAAACATTTTCTACCCACAGGCTATCAAACTCCTCAACACAAGTACTCCTACAATCCAACTCTCCTAGTCTTCCCATATCCTTTAAAAACTCCTCCTCTGTATTTATTCTTTGTATTGTATATAGTAAAGTTGTCAGGAACTTACCTGAGGGGTCCCACGCTGCTCCCAGTCCCTCCCAGAGTCGGCCGGGATTGCCGCTGTCCAGGTCTCGCCCTGTCTCCTCTTCCAGTGGGGCACACGCAGCCAGTAGCATCCCTGTGGCTGGGAGCACGTGTACACGTTTCCGCATTGTGCAGGAACCGATGCGTACAGCCAGGCATCCATTCTATGCACTCAGGAGGAGAGTCTAGCAGGGCTCAGCTATCCAGCATGTTGGGGAAAGTTCTGGCTGGTTGCTGCAGCTAATCAAGGCTCAGCTGACCTGCACTATGGGGAAAGTTCTGGCTAGATGCTGCAGCCAATCAGGGCTCAGCTGATCAGCCAGCTAGAAGCCACGCCTCTCCCCTAGCAGTACTTTAGCCTTGCTCTTGCAGTGTTCCCTTGCCCACTATAGCATTTAGCTGCCTTGGAGAAGCGCTGGGTGCTATTGCTTTGATTGGATTTGCCGTTTACGATTCTGGCCTGATTACCAGATTACATCTTGCCTAGTCCTTTAGTACTGCGAACCTCTGATTCTCTGTGTATGACCTTTGGACTATTTCTGGACCTGTCTTTGCATAGCGTTCTGTTACTGTGAAACTTTCTAATACCCGTTGCTGACTCGGACTGTTTTGACCTTGCTTATTCTCTAGTGTGGTTTTGGCATGTCCCCGCCTTCACCCTATGTAGTGGGGACACGCCACATAGGGTGAAGACTGTGGCGGTAGGTTGGGGCATTGGATCTGAAACGTAGGTGGGAACTCTGCCAGGCCTCACAACTCACAAGAGTATTGTATTGTTTGGTATATTAAGGTTTTGTATTGTATACTTAGGTTCTGTACTTACTGTGTTTCTATGTTTGCTATTTACTTTTAAAGTTGAGCCTGTGTGAGTCTAAAACAATTCCAGGTACGACTAAAGATGAGCAGAAATTACACCTATGCATAATTACACATCGTAATTCACAATTACGTAATGCAAAATTTCAGGAAAATTCTGAATAAATTTTGCATGTAAACGTAATTCATCCATAAATCCTGTAATTTCACAACATTTTGTGTAATTTTTTTGCAGACTTTGGCAGTTAATAGCACAGCCCCCATACATGCTATCATCACCACATTGCTGCATACATTAAAGTACATTAAAGTGGACCCAAATTAAAAATAAAAGATTTCATAAATAAAATCTATTTTCTAATAATAATAAATAGCAGCCTTTTTCAGCTGCATGATGACAAATATAAAATATTTTACATTTATTGGAGGAACCCCTCCCTTCCTTTCATATTGCCGGGACAGAATACGGAAGACTGGGGGAGTAGGTGGTGTCTGGCAAAGGAGGAATTGCTAATGGCTGCCACCTGTATAACCCTATTTATGCAAAGAGGAGGGTGAAAAGCATGCACTGAAATGCTCATAGGCTTGAAGGAGTGTTTATTTATCTTTGTATGTGTCAGAGTGGTGCAACTAAATATTTTGAATTAAAAAAATGTTTGGTTTGGGTCCGCTTTAAATACTGGGAACAAGCCATACACATAATTTTTCAAAAAGACCTTGTAGTTTTTGAGAAAATCGATTTTAAGAATGCAAAGGAAACATGGTTTTTAAACTGCCATTTTTATAAGTTTAAACATTGCTTTTTCTTGCATATTTAAAGAGACTCCGTAACAAAAATTGCATCCTGTTTTTTTATCATCCTACAAGTTCCAAAAGCTATTCTAATGTGTTCTGGCTTACTGCAGCACTTTCTGCTATCACAGTCTCTGTAATAAATCAATGTATCTTTCCCCTGTCAGACTTGTCGGCCTGTGTCTGGAAGGCTGCCAAGTTCTTCAGTGTTGTGGTTCTGCTATGAACTCCCCTCTATGCACACTGCCTGTGTATTATTTAGATTAGGGCAGCTTCTCTCTTCTCTCTTATCTTTTACAAGCTGGATAAATCGTCCTCTGAGCTGGCTGGGCTTTCACATACTGAAGAATTACAGACAAGGGCAAAGCTGTTTGCAGGAAGAAACGAGCAGCCTGAAACTTCAGTGCATGAGAACAGGGGGAAATAAACACACAAATGATCTCTTGAGATTCAAAAGGAACGCTGTATACAGCCTGCTTGTGTATGAATGTATTTTCTATGTGTGGACATACTGTACATCAACCTACTTCCTGTTTTGGTGGCCATTTTGTTTGTTTATAAACAAACTTTTTAAAACTGTTTTTAACCACTTTTAATGCGGCGAGGAGCGGCGAAATTGTGTCAGAGGGTAATAGGAGATGTCCCCTAACGCACTGGTATGTTTACTTTTGTGCGATTTTAACAATACAGATTCTCTTTAAAATCAATTTTCACAAAAAAAGGTCTTTTTGAAAAACTATTTTTTTGACTTGTTCACAATATTCTCCGTAACTTGTGTAGCAGAGCAATTTTGGTGTCAATAGCATGTATAGGGGGTTTGCAATTCACAGCTAAAGTCGGCACAAAATGATGTGAAAATTATGCGAACATTTACGCAAAATGACGCGAACATTTATGCGAAATGTGTAAACAAAAATCACTTGCATTACAAATCATATTTACGTATAGATAATTAGCTGATTATGTTCATTATTAGGTACAATCCTTGTCATACTTAACAAATAAATCTAATTCTGATTGGGGATGGTCAAAAATGGCCATTTCCGATTCCACAGAAATTATGATTTTCCGTTTTTACGATTACTGATTTTCTAGCAGTATTTTATTAGTCATGGTTTTTTGTTTTGTTTTTTTGCATCAAGGAATGCAAAAAAGGGAAAAAAGAAAGATTTAAAAAAGAAAAAAAAAATGAAAATGGGAAAAACTGAAAATCATTCTTGTAATTGGATTAAAATTACTGTGGCGATCCATTTTTTTGCAGAAAAATTCTGCATTCTCTGATTGGTCCGATGCTTCTGAGTTCAGTGATTGGGCTAAATTTACTGAGTTGCGGTAAATCGCATTTCTGCGGAATTCCAATTTCCATTTCCGATTTCCAAATTTCAATTGGAAATGCCGATCACCGATCGGAAATTCAGAAATGTAAAATTCCAAAGAATAATTCTGATGGGCCGAGATGTACCATAGCACTACCAGGAATGGGTCAAGAAGAATGCTTTCTGATGACAGCAATATGACTTTTTTGGTATAACAGATTCCTATTATGTCCAAAGCTATTTTTCTCTATGTTCTTCCTCATACTTTACATAAATATCGACTCTATAGACGTAAGTACCACCATTGTGGGGGGAAGGCTCAGAAATGTCCATTGTGTGCAGTGCTCCATACCTTGTGCAACAGCTCAGAGTGAGGGTTATTTATTCAGAGTAGCAATAATATAAACATGAGCTGCAACATAACACGAATATACTAGATCGGGTGTACAGGGAACAGGTTCCACTGCTATTCTGAGTTTAGCCATACTGTAAAGCACAGTGGAATTTCTCCTGTCTCATAAATGTGATTGGTTGTTTCAGTTGAACAATATGCACAGTGCAACTCCTTTGGTAAATGACTCCAGTGTTTCTGTCAGTTGACTAAAGAGGGGAGGCACTGGGGAGCACTATAAATACATGCCGATGACTACTGGAGGAAACAGTGTGTGGGCATATCTTACGTTCCTCTCCTCACCTTCCAACAGTCCAAGTGACTGAATCTCATCACCTCCATACCGCCAGGTAAGAGGACCACTCTGAGGACATCTTTATACATGCTAGATGGGAGTGAGGTCAGTAGAAGGAAATTTGGACACCCGTGGCTAATGGACGATTTAGCCTCCCTGTAGGCTCTAATGCAAATATCGCTAATACAGTGCCCAATTTGGGTGCCCAATAAATATAATTTTCGACATTAGAATATTAAAATTTTTGAAATATGTTAACGTTTTGAAACTTGCAACATTATAGTTTTTGTAATATTGTTTCATTTGTATGTACAGATATTACATTTGTAAAGGTGATTGTGCAGTGGGAACGGTTAGGGTTAGACACCAGGAAGGGGGCCATGGGGTGGTTAAAGTTAGGCACCACTGGGCCAGGGGAGGGGGGGTCTCAGGGGTAAGCACCTCGGGGCTCTTAGGGTTAGGCACCTCGGGGTGGTGGGGGGGATTAGGGTTAGGCACGACCGGAGGAGGTTTTAGAGTTAGGCACCACCAGAGGGGTCTTAGGGTTAGGCAACACCGGGGGCGGTCTTAAGGTTAGACCCTAGGTTAGATCGCTACAAGTTAGTAGGACCACCCTCATTGAGAGCCAGTAGAGTAGTGCTTTGCCGATCACCGTCGATCAGCAAGTGTAGCGAAAGGGCTACTAGTGGGTCCCAGCCCTGAGGCTGTTGCATTTCAATTTAGTTTTACTATTAAACATTGAAGTTATGTAGAGATGCAAAGTAAAATATCCAATTTTTCAAATAAAATTGTAACTAAGTTTTACTGAGATATTGCACGGAAGTTATGATAAATCTGCATGCATGTCAGTATATTTTTGAGAAGATTTTGTATTTTATGTCAAACTGGAGTAAAAAAAATGTATTACTATTATTATAATTATCATTTGACCAGGGTCTCTAAAGGTCCCCTTTATGGCTACAGAACCTAGCTATAAAGAGATTTTGAAACTAAAATAGATACATGCTCTGATAATATAATATCTCAACTGGACTATTGTAACTTACTACTTTGTGGCCTATCTACTAACAGACTGGCACCTTTCCAATCTGTACTGAACTCGGCTGCTTGTCTCATTCACCTTTCTTCTTGTTCCTCCTATGCTGCTCCTCTCTGTCAAGCTCTTCATTGGCTACTAATTAACCAGAGGATTCAGCTCAATCTCTTAACCCTAACCTACAAAGCTCTCCACAATCTCTCTCCTGTGTACATCTCCTCATGAGTTTCCAGACACCAGCCCAACCACAATCTCAGATCTGCACAACTTTCTATTGTCCTCTTCTAGAATCACCTTCACATTTATAAGATATATTCACACGTGCTTCACTCCTCCACTGGAATCCTCTGTCACACCACATCTGTCACTCTCCAACCTTTAATATCTTTAAAGGACACCCGAAGTGAAAATAAGCTAATGAAATAAACGATTGTATATATCTTCCTTCTCCTAAAAATGACTTTTTAAGATATTCCACAGTTTTATTTTATGTTTAAATCTAGTTTTTAAGTTTTAACTGCTTTATTGTTTTGCTCAATGAAGTATGCCAGAGCTAAAATCGATTAACTATTGATCTTTTTTATCTCTTTCCTGCTCTCAGAATCCATTTTCTGCTAGGAAAGTGTTGGGATTTCTTATCAGTAAGAGTCACACTGTAGTCACTTGCTGTCTGAGTCAGGACTGAGTCAGCCAGTTACATACCTGATATTTAACTCTTTCAGGCAGAGAAAGAAAAAAAGGAACACAGCATAGTTATTTGTGTGCTTGGCACTGTACATACCCATGTCTATCTCATCATGTCACATGTCACTTCAGGTATCCTTTAAACGCGCCCTCAAAACTCCATTTTTCAGTCATGCATACACTCTACCTTAGGCCAGTTCACCTTTTGACCTCTGGCCAAGATATACTTCCTAATTGATAACCCAAAACGCACTGCCTCTACGTATGAATATTGTATACCACCCCAACTCTTGTTGCCACTCTATTCCTTTAGATTGTAAGCTTGCAAGGGCAGGGCTCTCTCACCCTTTTGTGTCTTGGATTTTATTAGACATTTTTTCATATTAAGTTTGTCACTGTCATTACTAATTCTACACTTTGTACCAATTCTGTATTTTGACTCAACTCTGTATTTTGTATATTGGTGTGTACAATTGTCTGTATTATTTTCTACCCCATGTTTGTTTCTAACCTTGTACAGCGCCACAGAATTTGTTGGTGCTTTATAAATCAATAATATTAATAATAGTAATAATGATACAGTGTTATATGGCCTGCTGGCACCATGCTACCTAAAAATGGGCTCTGCAACAAATTTTGTTAAAAACTGGATAACAACCACATCATCTCAATGTTAGGCCTGGGGGAACTTCTATAGCCCAGCAGGGATCGGTACACCATCCCTTGGGTAACATAGCACAGCCGACCATGTACAAATGTACTGGCTAGCCTCCTGTACTGGCTAGCAAAATGTCTGCTTCTATGGAGAGTGTGGAGGGAGGTCAAGCGGCGTACAATGGAGTGTATTACCGTTTGGGCGTCAAGGATTGCTAAATGCCGAATCTTTAGCAGACATTGGGCTTGATTCACTAAAGGGTGCTAAGTGTTAGCACGACAGTGAAAAGCCCCTTAGCATGTGCAAAGTCACTTTGCACGTGCTAATATGCACGCAAATTTATGCTGCACCGGTGCACGCAAAACGTCGCACCGTCCGCGTGCTAAATAGCCTGATAAGCTATTTAACACATGAACGGTGCGACGTTTCGCACGCACCGTGCAGCGCTAAACTTTGTGTGCGATCAGTATCAGCTTTCGACGTGCAAACTACTTAGCACCCTAGTTTGCATCTCCAAAGCTTTTAGGTGTGCTAACTAGGTTAGCACTCTTTAGTGAATCGAGGCCATTGTGCGACCACTGTGCACACACTGCTCTGACTCCCGATATGTACTCTGCCTAAGTTATATGTGAACTCTGGATTTACGATGTCTCCCCTGTTTTCATCCATTCTCCACTCATAGCTAACCGGACAACAAATGGCTCCCATGTTATACAAAGGAGCCATTCACACTTGTCATGCTGCACCGGGATCCGTTGCAGTAAGCGGACCGCACTTCTGTGCAATCTGTGATAATCCCGGGCAGGTGGATGCGTCTGCATCTGCCCCGGGCTACGCAAATCGCCGCCACTCCGTCCCTGCAAACGAACCAATGAAAATGATCCCTGTTTCTAGGGAGAGTTGGCCTAATGCAGCTTATGGTGAGACCCATGCTTCTGCCGGCCTCCAGGCTGATTTCAGAGAGGGATTGAGCAGCAGTGATCGGCGGTGGGACAGGTGAGCAGTGATCACTTCAGAAGGCGGGCAGACAAGGAGTGGATGCAAAATGGGTGTAGCCGTGTCCATTTTGCATCTGCTGTAGTGAGAACAACCACTCATAGCAACTACTGTATAAGTGTTTTCATTGTATGTTTTGCAAGAGTTTAGGTCAGTTTTAATTAAGTGCTTTCGTATATATATAAATAATTGAGAAACATCTACTTTTCTAGAACATAATAATTCTGTGTTATTCAGAATTTCTTGAAACCCACTGGGAATCGTGTACGTGTGTGGCCAAAGGTATGATGAGTTGTGTTATGAATAGAGGTTTGGTGGAGGTGTGGTGAGTGAAGTACCAAATGTGGAGTAAGGGCAAGACTGGAGCTATGGTGGATGCAGAATAGAAAGTGTGGTGGGACCGAACTAGTGGTTTGAACTAGTGGTTTGTTAAAGGACAAGACTGGAGAAGGTAGATTAGTAGGGCTGGAGGTGGGATGAGAGTAAGAATGGACAGGAGTGGGTGAATGTGGGGTGGGGCAGGACTGGGGTTGAGTAAAGGGCAGAAATAGAAGTAGATTGGATATCAATTGGATTGGGTAGATGGTTGGCAGTGAGTTATGGTGAAGTCAAAACTGGAATGTGCAAAAGGAAGGACATTAAGTGTAGTGGTGTTGAAAGAGTGCTGAAGGCAGGAATATAGGTGTTGGTGGATGCAGGTCTGCATGTAAGGTGAGAACAGGACTGAAGGTGAAGTAAAGGCATGCCTGAAGAAAATGGTCGGTCCAGCATGTCTGTCAGTGTTTTGAGAGCAGGACTTTGAGTAGGCTGAAGTCCTGGAGGTGGGTTGGGGGCTGGACTGGACATGTGGTGAGAGCAAATGTTTAGGTTGGTTGAGTGTAGGACTGGACTCACAGTGGGGGCTTTTCTTTTGTCAAAATATGTTTCGGTTTAAAGAAGTCTGTTTTTCTCATTCTAAAAAGTTACAAGCTGGGATTATGCCATTTGTGTTCAATGTCTATTCAGATTATGTACATATGTAATTATATCATGTACTGTTTTTCAGCCCCTGGCTGGTGCTGGCCACTAATGAGAGGTGCCATGCATCACATCATTGTCATCCTCCTTCTCCTCACCATCTACTACACAGGTGAGTCTAACCTCATTAGTGAGTTGACTTGTGGTCTGTTGTTATATTATGCCTCCATGTAGGAGAATTGTATGATTATGATAGCACGTTTTTGAGTATTATACCAGTCATGTAACATCTATTAGAGTACAGGACTATATACTGCACATAGTTAACTATTTTAATACTCTGTGCTCAATTAGGCATATACATGTAGAAATAATGGCATCTGAACAACTTTCACATGCCTTAGGGCCAGTTCACACGACCGGCTGCCGGTGTCTCATTTCATCATTGTATCGTCCTGACAAGTTTTGGGTTCCTGGAGGGGGGGGGGTTTATGGATCCACAAATACAATGAACGCTAGAAGCTACACGTGGGGTCTGCTTGCCACTGTATATGCACGTCTATCTCATCATGTCACACATCATCTCGGGTGCACAGTGGCGTAGCTATGGAGCTATGGGCCCTGGTGCAAGTTTTTCATTGGGCCCACCCAAGCAACAAAACCTGCCAAGGTCATCTACTGTATTAGAGGTGCAACAAGGGGATGGGGAACAGTTTGTTAATGATTACTACTATTCAAAGCATCTATAGAAGTGAGTATTACCAGCACAGGACCAATAAACAGCTTATATTGTTGTTTAGGAAGGGGGCCCCGATGCGGTGGCTACCTCTGCAACCCCTATTGCTACGCCACTGCGGGTACACTTTAGGGGCTTGATTCACAAAATGGTGCTAACATAGTTAGCATGCCTAAAAGCTTTGGACGTGCAAACTGGGGTGCTAAGTAGTTTACATGTCTAAAGCTGTTACTGATACTGATCACGCGTTAAGTTGGTGCACACGAAACGTTGCACCAGAGCATGTGAAATGTCGCACTGTTTGCGTGTAAAATAGCTTATCAGGCTATTTTGCATGTGGATGGTACAACGTTTCTGTAAGAATCTCTAACGTTGGTTGCTATTGGCAACAACACAACACACCTTTTACTCTGGCACCAGCAACTCATTAGAGCTGCAACTCACAGTGACAGCATACAGGAGATAGAGCGGAGACAGCCACCTTCACCTTTAAGGGGTTTATTCAGCAATCAGGCATCTTGTGTTACATGTTGATTTCTTCAGAGTATAAACAGTCTTTCCTATGTCCTATGTACATCACATATATTTACAGCATACAGACAGGAAGCTATTATTCTAAATAGGAAGCGTAGAGAGCAGGATAGCATGCAGAAGAAGAAGTCCCCTCTGCCATCCCGTCTCTTACTTTTATATGAACATCAAAGAGTTACATTCTGACATCACCCGAGCCATACCCCCAAGTCTACAATTGGCGGGCATGGGCATGTGACCCACATCATCATCTTATACACCAGTGCTTTATAACCTAGATACAAGGGGCTCGATTCACAAAGCGGTGCTAACCCAGATAGAGACTTTAGGCGTGATAACCATTGCACCACGCTGGTGAAAAGCCAGTTTAGGCGTGATAAGTTTAGGTGTGATAAGTTTAGGTGTGATAAGTTTAGGCGGGATAAGTTTAGATAAGTGTAGATAGCGTGCAAAGTCCCGCACGCAAAGCAGCGCCATTAAACTCTATGCGAAGTGCACCAGACTTTGCTAGCGCAAAACTTTTGATCAGCTGTGCACTGCGGTGCTAATGCAGTTGGTGCTTAAACTTATCATGCCTAAACTTATCACACCTAAACTTATCATGCCTAAACTTATCACGCCTAAACTTATCACGCCTAAACTTATCACACCTAAACGTATCATGCCTAAACTGAGTTTAAGCGTGATAAAGGGCTTTTCACCAGCGTGCTAACTGTTAGCACCGCTTTGTGAATCAGGCCCAAGGAATGCAATGTTTTCCAAATATTGGCTTTGTTTACCATTTTGTCGTCTAACAGTCGGTACAGTTAGACCTGAAAACATATTATGTGTCCTTCTAGAGGAACATAAAGCAGAGGGACACCAAGAGCCCCAATAGTGTAATTCGTCTTGGGGACAACAAAATAAATGAGAGGTTAAAATTATACTTACAAACCAGGGTTACCAATAGGCAACCACTGTATAGGCAGGTGGGGAGAACAATCCTGACCCCACTCAGGAATAAAAAGTTGCTCTCTGTAGACAGGAAAATAGGGTAACAACCCTCCACCCAGGGTGGACTCAATGTAGTGTACAAGATACAGAGGCGCCAAAAGAATAAAAGGTAATTAAATGAACTTAAAAAACCAACTGGTTAAACAGAAGAGGCAGCGGTGGTCTTACCCCCTCCAAACAGACACAGGCAAGGACTGCGATTCAGACAGTCAACAATTTATTCAGAACTCCAAAAAACAATGCAATGCGTTTCACGGGCCATACATCCCGCTTCCTCAGGCAAAATACAGTAGGAGTCACAGCATCTGTATTATATCAGCGAGCTCGGCGCCTGTCTGAATCGCAGTCCTTGCCTGTGTCTGTTTGGAGGGGGTAAGACCACCGCTGCCTCCTCTGTTTAACCAGTTGGATTTTTAAGTTCATTCAATTACCTTTTATTCTTTTGGCGCCTCTGTATCTTGTACACTTCTAGAGGAACATGTTTCTTGTAAATGACTGCATAATTTCTCTCCGAGAAACTCTGCCTAAAGAGACCCTGCATCTCAAGTATTTACTAGACTTTAGTACCTGAGGCCTAGAATTCAGTATACTTACATTCTAATAGTTTCACGTGCACCGGTGCAATGTTTTGTGTGCACCGGGCAGTGCTAACCTTTGCACGTGCAAACGCTTGCGTGCATATTAGCGCGTGGAGAGCTCATTTTTGCATCCTAAGTGCTTTTTCACTAGTGTGCTAACACTTAGCACCCTTTAGTGAATCAAGGCCTAAGTGTATCCTATAGTAGTATAAAGCAAAAAGTTTTGAATCAGCATGATTCAAAACTTCTTGCTTTCACTGATGGCTAAAGGTGGTCATACACGGAGAGATTTGCAGCAGATTCGACCATCAGATAGATTTCTGTCATATGCCTGTTGGGTCGAATCTGACAGGAATCTATCTGATGTGTGCCACACACTAGGAACAGATTTCCAATAGATTTCAGCATGAAATCTATTGGAAATCTATTGAAAATCTATCTAAATGCATTACTGCACCATTAGATCCAATGCAATTCTATGGGCCATAGATGTGCTGCCAGCGACTTAGGTGTTTCCATCCTGTCAGATAGATCAAATCCATCGAAATCACCCGCAAATCGATCAATGAAATCGACCAGTGTATGGGCCCTTTAGCACGGTACAATACCCTACTGCTACTACTGTAGTAGTATAACGTAAAGGGTGGCACTCCTGCAATGATAATAAAGACATTTATTGCTGCATAATCCAAATCCAACAGTTTGTATCAGCAGCATGCCTAGATATCAAGGTAAACAATGCAGAAAGATGCGCAAAACAAGGGAATTTTGTACGAGCAGCGCACATTATACCAGGATTCCCGCGTGTGAACATCTTTCTGCATTGCGTACATGCACCTTCTGCTTTCATGCTTTACAACCGTTTTTTTTTTTGGAGAGTCATTTCCTATTTTTATCCTTCTATATCTATTTACTTCTCAGTTGTGCCTCTTTCAGGTCTTATATATAGTTCTGTATAAATAAATGCATCATTCTGCTGTTAAAGGGACACTATGAAAAATTGGAAAATTTAAAATATGTGCAAACATAGGCAAATAAGAAGTATCGTATTTTTCGGACCATAAGACGCACTTTTTCTCCCCCCAAAAGTGGGGAGAAAAAGTCCCTGCGTCTAATGGTCCAAAGGTAGCAAAAAATAGTAGTAAAATGCAGTACACGTATTGCAAAAACAGTTATTACTGTTGCGCTCTCTGTGGGTCTCTGTGCCTGCTGCACACTAATCACCTCTCATCCTCCTCGGTCTGCCAGCTCCCTGCCACCAATCATCTGCCCCCATGCCCGCTCTTTAAGTTGCCGCCAATTACCCATCTCCATGCCGCCAATCATCTTCCCCCATGCCCGCTCTTTAAGTTGCCGCCAATTACCCATCTCCATGCCGCCAATCATCTGCCCCGTGCCCGCTCTTTAAGTTGATGCCAATTACCCGCCTCCATGCCGCCTTCAATAAGCCTCCGCCTGCTCTCCATACCGCAGTAATCTACCTCAGCCCGCTTTCCATGCTGCCTCCATTCCACCCTCTGCGCAGTTCGGCGTTCGGCAGCCAGTCGGGATGTGCGGTAGTCCGCCCACATGTCCACCTCGTGTGCTCGCGTGATTGCCTCCATTCCACCCTCTGCGCAGTTCGGCGTTCGGCAGCCAATCAGGATGTGCGGTAGTCCGCCCCTCGTGTGCTCGTGTGATTGCCGCCGAAACTCCGCCCACCGCTGGATGTATTGCTGGATGGCTGGCCAAAAGTACGCTGGATCTCCACCCATCACTCCGCCCTCTGCTGGATGCCGCTTGATGGTTGGGCGTAAGTACTGAAGATCTCCGCCCAGCACTTTGCCCTGCATGATTGTACTACCGTTTACTGCAAATTGTATGCAGTACTGTAAGCCTCACAAACGTTGTATACTGTTGTATACTGTAATCACTGCCACCCAAAGCCATTAAAGATTTTAAAACTGCTCCATTGTATATATTTGCCCATCGTGCAGAGACTTTATGTTATTCAGCAATAACTTGCACTGTCGTGCCTCCAGCCTCTTCTCTCACCAGGCTAAAAGCTGTCAGCAAAGTTCAGTGTTGCATAAAGGTGTGTGGATACCCATAAATCATGCAGAGATACCCTCTCTGCATGATGGGTATCCACACACCTTTATGCAACACTGAACTTTGCTGACAGCTTTTAGCCTGGTGAGAGAAGAGGCTGGAGGCACGACAGTGCAAGTTATTGCTGAATAGCACAAAGTCTCTGCATGATGGGCAAATATATGGTATGATGGAGCAGTTCTAAAATCTTTAATGGCTTTGGGTGGCAGTGATTACAGTATGTGTTGTACCTTAGATTGCTGGATAGCAGAGAGTCTCTGCATGACTAATGGGTACTGTTTTTGGGACACTGTCCTATGAGAGCACCTGATGGAATATAGGGGGATAATGAGAGCCCCTGACCTGATGGAATATAGGGGGATAATGAGAGCACCTGATGGAATATGAGGGGAGTAATGAGAGCACCTGATGGAATATAGGTGTTATTGTGGTTCTATGCTACATAAAATATATTAGGGCACTATTTGGCACAGAATCTTTTTTTTTCTTCATTTTCCTCCTAAAAAACGAGGTGCGTCTTATCGTCCGGTGCGTCTTATGGTCCGAAAAATACGTGTATGTTTTTTCTAGAGTGAAATAAGCCATTAATTACTTTTCTCCTATGTTGCTCTCACAGTAGGTAGTAGAAATCTGACAAAAGTGACAGATTTTGGACTAGTCCATCTCTTCATGGGGGATTCTCAGGTATTTATTTATTTTCAAAAGCACTTAGTGGATGGCAGTTGTTCTGTCCACTAGCTGGATAGCATCATTGTTTAAATCCTTTTTAGGGAATATCTTTATAAATAATAAAAGCCTTGCTGAGAATACCCTATGAAGAAATGGACTAGTCCAAAACCCGTCACTTCTGTCAGATTTCTACTACCTATTGTAAGTGACAGCAACATAGGAGAAAAGTAATGTATGGCTCATTTTACTCTGAAAAAAAAATGTACTTAATATTTATCTGTGTTTGCACATATTTTCCATTTTACAATTTTTTCACTGTAATGACCCTTTAAGAAAGAGGGAGATCTTTAACTCTTTAGCAGCCAATTTATTTAGAGACTTGCAAGTATACTAGGCTAATTTATTGTTGCATTTTTTTTTTATTTGCTACATTTCCCTCTGCTTCTAATTAGTTCAGCTGTAATTTGTATTTATGACCACTTGTCACTAGGGGTCAGTGTGATACAATAACAGAGGACTTCTGTTTTCAGTTTCTAAATCTTCACACAGTAGAGAGAGAAAACGCGTTCTAAAAATTTACAGCACAAGTTCTGCTGACTGAGGTCAAAAGCAATGCACTTATCTCAAACGAGGTAACTCTATTGAACCTGCTAATGGTTTAAAGCACACTCCTGCCACACCTAACCATGCTCCTATTCAAGCTCAAGCACACCACAAAGACTTCATAAGCAAACTACATAGTTTTGTCATTCAAATCATACTGATTCTTTATGCCATCATTAGTTTTTCTTTATATAAAAATATATGTTTTTTTTATTGTATATTTAAAGAGAACCAGAGATGAAGCACCCTCTTGTATTTTACCTTATAAATCAGTGGGAACATGACAGTAAACACCTAATCTGCTCTTTGTTTCATTGTTCTCTGTTTAATCTGACTCTTATCACCTCTGATAAGAATCCCCGACTGAGCACTCAGTCTAGCTTTGCTATGGAAAGATTATAGCTGAGTCTGTCTTCTCTGGTGTCTTTTCAAGCCCAAGCCTGCCCCCTTGTGGCTCTGCTATAATGACTCAGCTATAATTTTTCCCTGCAAAGCCAGAATGAATGCTCAGTCCGGGATTCTTATCACAGCTGATAACAGACACTTTTAGCAGTGCATGGTAAGTGTTTTCTCTAATGTTCTTACTGATATATATGGTAAAATACACAAGGGTGCTTCGTCTCTGGTTCCCTTTAAAAATTAGAAGGTATCTCCAATTAGAGCATGATAATACAAGTTAGTTAGAGTCCATGAAGCAAATTTTTCAGTAGAAAAAAAACATATTTACCATATATTTACATATGATCTGTACTTGAGTCCCGAGAATGGGACAAATGAGCAAGATCGGGGCAGCCACTTTTCCAGTATGCATTTCCTCTACTTGTCTCCGGTTTCCATAGACCTAGTTACAGCTCATGGAAGATGCTTTCAAAATCTGGCCCCAATAAGTTGGATATGAAGACTGGATTTGCCTTCAACTGCTCACCCCCTATTGTGTACAACTTAGAACTTGAGGGGAGAGAGATACAGAGGCTGATATTTATTTGCTTTTAAACAATGCTCATTGCCTGGCTGTCCTGCCAATCCTCTGCCTCTAATACTTTTAACCATAGACCCTGAACAAGAAAGCAGCAGATCAGGTGCTGTGTGTAACCTGACAAGATTAGTCACATACTGGTTTCAAGTGTGTGTATGATTCAGACACTATTGAAGCCAGAAGGATCAGCAGGACAGCCAGGCAATTTGCATTATTTAAAAGGAAATACATTTGGCAGGCTAGCTATGCTTTTCACTTCAGATTCCATTTAAAACATTTATTTCAGTACCGGTTTATTATTCCAAGAACAGCCCATATCAGCATCCAATGCCGGGTACTGCTGCTTATTATTCATAGCATTGAAAGGGCCCTAACGGTTCGTTTCTACGAGGGACAGTAAGGGTCGGTTCTAGCTACAATGAGGCCTTGAGGCAAAATTAGCCTGAGCCCCCCCTGCCCCCTCCCTAGCATATTCACACACCCCTCCCCTCTGGACACCTGAGCCAGCTGCTGCGCACCCCAAATCTCCCCCTTCAACTTTACTGTGTCCCCCAGGGTCCCTGCTCTGTTTTTGTCAGAACATCAACTCACCAGGGCCAGTTCTACACTTTTTGCAGCCTGAGGCAAAAGATCTGACAGTGAGTGAGGATGCATCCCCCTTTCCGATTTGGATTGATCCCTCAGCCACTCCATTCCACCTCAGTCAGGACAGCAGTGCCACCTCCTCCCTTCTGCTGTGCAAGTCGAATGAAACACTGCTGCTCTCCTGCCTCCCCCTCCTCACTCACTGTCAGACTCCTCACACAGCACAACAAGCTGCTTTTCCCCAGTGATGACCTCTGCACCTCACTCTCCTCTCGCTTCTCCTCCTACTCTGTTAGTGTAACCACAGTACAAACATGCTTCCCCTGTAATCTCTGCACCTGATGCAAATGTTTCACCTTGCTTCATGAGAGAACTGGTCTTGCAACTCACCTACCCCGGAATTCCATCCGTGCTCCCGATCTTCGTCCCCGCTGGCTGCCTCTTCTCCGTGACTTGGAGATTGTTATTGCGTAATGACTTGTTATGCAGAAAAGGCAGCCAGCGGGGGATGAAGACAGGGAGCATGAATGGAGCAGCGTGCTGGGATGGGTTAGTTGCTATTCTGGCAATTCGGTGCAGAGGCCCCAGTAGGCACAAGTCGGGGGAAGACCTGGTGACCCTGCAGTCCTCAGGAGCCCTGGGACGATTGCCCCCTTTGCCTCTATGGTAGCGTCGACCCTGGGGACAGTCTGTGCTGGACGAAGGACACCAATGGGATAAGTTGGCATGGGTTGCACCCAATCATCAGATCAAAATATGTCCTGACATTTAGGGGTTTCGAAAAAGATGGGTTTTAATTAAACTATTTGTTGTTTTTTATATTTTTGGTTTTTTTTGTTTGTTTGTTTTTGTTTGTTTGGTTTTTTTTTGTTTGTTTTTTTTTTTGCATCGGATAGCATTTCTATGTGTTTTTTGGACTGTTTTGCAACCTCACGCCACTGCCTGTATGTATGCTCTACTTGCAAAAAGCCCCCATTGCAGAGTTACAAAAACTGGTATGGAATGTTTTGTAACATGCGTCACACTTTCTGGGAAGCACAGACATTCCGGCACGTCATGTGATGAAAGGTTTTGATTATTATTATCTTGAATATGTTCGGTAATAACATGGAAAACGGGTCTGGTTGGTTTCTTTTGTTATGATTATGTTATATTCTCATTATGTCATTTTACAAAGCTGTTAACTTTGTGTCCTTTGCAGATGGACAAGTCACAGTCAATCAGATTTCCCCTACTTACTTCGGTGTGAATGGAGCAATCAGACTCACCATCAAGGGACAAGGTGGGTAAGGAGGGAAGGATTGAAGCTGTAACTTTAGATTATAGCACTGTATGTTATTTTGCCTTATAGGAGACATCCAAGCTCTATAAAAAAAAAAAATACTTACTTGGGGCTTTATCCAGCCCCTCCCAGCTGGCCTTTGTCCTCACGGCAGCTCCACTCACCACCGGTGGCCCGGGGTCCCCTCCGGCGCAGGATGCCCACTGCGCCTGCGCATGCAGCTCTCAGAGTCTGACATGATCCAGACTGTACTGTGCAGGCGCAGTGCTTCTGGATGACTTCAGCGAGACTAGTGAGCCGCATGCTGGATCAGAGAAGAAGCTGACCCGGAAGCCGACCTGGCGAGGTCGGCATCTCCAAAGGGGACTGGGAGCCACCGAAGCTGCAGAGAGGGCACAGGACTGATGCAGGGGGCTGGAGGAAGCCCCAGGCAAGTGGATTTTCTATTTTGAACTGCTTGCTAATCGCGTCACGCCGATGGGTGTGACAACGGCGGCAGCCCCAGGACCGCCTAACACCAATCGGCGTAAGGTCCTTGGGGCTCGCAGTGCTGCTCGCGCAATCTCCTGTTGGTAGGCGGAGCGGAGCCTCAAGAGGTTAGTGCTTGGATTTTCCCTTTAAAGTGTACCTTTAGGGAAAATAAACACTATGGAGTGCTCACCTTGGGAGGCTTCCCCGTTCTCCTCCAGAAGCCCGTTTCAGCAGTCAGCACGAGGACCCCCGAAGAAACGTTTGTCGACGGCTCGCGTATGAGTAGTATCATGGACCCGCTTAGGCTTCTGGCCGGAAAAAGCTGAGCCTGATCGAGTCCGTGCTACTGTGAATGTGTAAGCCATCTGCGCCTGCACAGTAGCACATAAGTATTTGTTTTTCCTCCAAAATACCTCACAAGTTTACTTTAAAGCCCAACTTTCTGCACACTGGAAGAAAAGAGGCCTTGGAAGCAGGGGCGTAACTAGAAGTCCCCAGGCCCTCCTGAAAAAATTTGAGTGGGCCAGCCCTCCTGGGGCCCGCTCATGGCCGTTTTAAGGGGGGCAGGAGGGGTCGCAGCATGAGGAGGAGAGCTTGGTAGCACGTCGGTGGGGAGGGGGGGGGCGGTCCCCCCCCCTCCCTCACCTCGGGCTCTCCCCTCTGCGCTCCCCTCATGCATCTATGTAAGTGGTAGCAGTGGCGGCGGCAGCAGCTATAATTACCTCCATACACCACTGGAGGTCGCCGATCTGCAAGGGCTTCACATTACTTTCACATTACTTCCTGTTTTAACAGGAAGTAATGTGAAGCCCTTGCAGATCGGTGACCTCCAGTGGTGAATGGCGGTAATTATATCTGCTGCCGCCGCCGCTGCTGCCACTTAGATAGATGTGGGAGGGGAGTGCAGAGGGGAGAGCCCGAGGTGAGGGAGGGAGGGACTGTCCCCCCTCCCCACCGACGTGCTACAAAGCTCTTCCCTCATGCTGCGACCCCTCCTGCCCCCCCAAAACGACCATGAGCGGGCCCCAGGGGGCTCCGCTGCTTCCCCTATTGTTACGCCAGTGCTTGGAAGGTACAAGGACACTTGGAGAAGAAACACAGGTGCTAAGGGAATCCAGTATAGTTTAAAAAAATGTATATAAACAATATCTAGAAATGGGTACTTACAAACCATGGTTGCTTGTTAGAGATGCTCATTCAGATTCTGCGGAACTGAAATGTCCGCATTTCCGATTTATTGCAACTCTGGAATTGTAGCCCAACCACAGAACACGGAAGCCTTGGACCGATCTGAGAATGCAGAATTTTTCTGCAAATTACCAGGGTAATTTTAGACCAGTCAAAAGATTCAGCTTTTCGTATTTTCCTGATTTTTTTTTGTCCATTTTTGCATTGCCTGATGCAAAAAAAAATCTATATATATAAAATCTGATGTATGTATGTATGTATCTGTGTATGTGTGTGTGTGTGTGTGTGTGTGTGTGTGTGTGTGTGTGTGTGTATGTATGTGTGTATGTATGTATGTGTATGTGTGTATGTATGCATGTGCCGCGATCACTCGAAAGCGGCTTGACTGATTTGAACTAAACTTGGTATACAGATCCCTTACTACCTGGGATGATATGTTCTGGGGGTCTCGCTGCCCCCCTGCCCACCTGGGTGGAGCTACAAACAGCTAATCAGATTTTATCCATTCATGTCAATGGAAAAAATGGAAAAGGCTGCCATTCTCACAGTAATCAAGCCAGAGTCCCCACACTTGGCACAGTTGGTAACTTGGTGACCGAGGTTACAAATCCAGGAAAAGTGGGCTGACAGCTAAAACAGCCAATCAAATTTCAGCCATTCATTTTTAATGGGAAAATGTAAACTGCAGCCATTCTTAGACTGTTAATCGCAGGGTTCTCAAACTTGGTCACTGGGTGAATGAGATTAGAGGTCCGTACACACGCCTGATCCGGGCGGATCACTCAGAAACAGCCTTATCAGTCCAGCGACAGACTGTACACACGCTGTACTGTCTGCTGAAAACACGCCCAGCAGGAGGTGATGACGGACCCGTCGTTGACTTTGATCAGGCGTGTATAAGGACCTTAAGAGCCAAGAAAGTGGGTGGAGCATACAACAGCCAATCAAAATTCACTTATTGGTTTTCAAGGGGAATATTTAAACTTCTGCCATTCAAACTTGCTACAGTTGGTCATTGGGTGACTGGGGTTCAAATTCACTAAAGGGGCAGGGCCACAAACAGCCAATCAGATTTCTTTGCTGGATAAACTGCTTCCATTCACACATGTTTGATGTCAGGAAAATGAAAGCTCACAAACTTGGTCATTGAATGACTGTGTGTGAAGGTTACAAAAAAGTGGGCGGAGCCAAAAACAAATTTCACTGGTGAAATATAAACTGCAGCCATGCTTACACTATTAATGGCAGGATTCTCAAAGTTTGCACAGTGAGTCACTGGGTGACTGGGATTAAAATTCAGGAAAATGGGTGGAGCCTACAACAGCCAATAAAAATTCACCTGTTGAATTTCAAGGGGCATATTTAAATTGCTGCCAAAAACAGCCAATCAGATTTGATTAATTTTAATGGGAATATACAAATTATTGATACCAAGGTCCCCAAAGCTCATAAACTTGGTAATTGAGTGACTGTAGGTCAAGGCCAGAAAAAGTGGGTGGCGCTATTGTCTAAATTTTTTTACATGGGAAAATATAAACTGCAATCATTCTTACACTGTTAATGGAAGGGTTCCCAACTGTGACACAGTTGGCCACTGGGTGACTTTAATTAATAGTTAGAAAGTGGGTGGAGCCTACAATAGCCAATCAAAATGTACCTATTGATTTTTCAAGAGGAATATTTACATTGCTACTATTCTTACACTGTTAATGGCAGAGGCCTCAAACCTGATACAGTCAGTCATTGGGTGACTGAGGTCCAAATTTACTAAAGGGGGTGGAGCCACAAATAGCCAATCAGATTTGTTAGTTTGATTTCAGCCATTCTGTTATTGGCAGGGGTTTCAAACTTGACACAGTTGATCACTGGATGACTGAAGTTAATATTCAGGAAAGTGGGTGGAGCCAACAACATCCAACTAAAATTCACTTATTGATTTTCAAGAGGAATATTTACATTGCTGCAATTCTTACACTCTTAATGGCAGATGTCTCAAATATGGTACAGTCAGTCACTGGGAGACTGGTTTTAAATTCGGAAAAGGGGACGGGCTACACACAGCCAAAAGCTCATAAATTTGGTAATTGAGTGACTGTATGTACAGGTTAGAAACAACCAAAAACAACTAACTTTTTACATGGGAAAATATAAACTGCAGCCATTCTCACAATGTTAATGGCAGGGTTCTGAAACGTGACACAGTTGGTCACTGGGTGACTGGGATTAATATTCAGAAAAGTAGGTGGAGCCTACAACAGCCAATCAAAATTCACCTTTTGATTTTCAATGTAAATTATAATATTGAAATTTCTGCTATTCTTACATTGTTAATGGCAGAGGCCTCAAACCTGCTACAGTCTGTAATTAAATGACTGGGGTTAAAATTTACGAAAAGGGTGGAGCCACAAACAGCTAATCCGTTTTTTTTTCCTGGATAAACTGCTTCCATTCACACATATTGATGCCAGACACCCGGAAGTTCACAAACTTGGTCATTGAGTGACTGTTTGTCAAGGTTAAAAAACTGGGTGGAGTCAAAAACAGGCTTCCCTGGGAAAATGTTAACTGCAGCCCTTCTTCACTGTTAATGGCAGGGTTTTCAAACTTTGTACAGATGGTCACTGGGTGACTGAGATTAATATTCAGCGAAGTGGGTGGAGCCTATAATAACCAATTAAAATTCACCTGTTGATTTTCAAGGGGAATATTTAAATTGCTGCCATTTTTACACTGTTAATAGCAGATGCCTCAAACCTGCTACAGTTGGTCATTGGATGACCAGGGTTCAAATGCTGGAGAGGGGCGGAGTCTCAAACCGCCAATCTGATTTATTTAATTTCTATGGGAATATACAAATTGATGCCAAAGCTCATAAACTTGGTCATTGAGTGTTTGTGTGTTAGGGTTAGGAAAAGTGGGCGCAGCCGATGCCAGCCAAATACATACCCGGGCAACACTGGGTCATCAGCTAGTGACAAATAAAATACTCCTCAGAAACTGGAAAATCAGAAAAACAGAACATTGAAATTCATGAAAATCTTACAAATCAACCACCCATCAGATGTGGTATGTAGTGGAAAGGGTAGGATGTGTCCAGTAAAAATGAAACAATTAAAAACAGTTTAGAAAGGAGGTAGATGTTGTCCTACCTCCATTAAGAATTCAACCTTTACTGAACGTAGCACAGAAATGATGGCTGCCTGACCCCCCAAATGCACCTCCTTCCCGCATGTAAAATGGCCTGGTCCTGGCCTGAATGAAGTGCTGCTGTCAATCAAGTCCACGTTGTCTGTGACGTACTGTGCAGGTGCATTAGTTCTGCGCTTGCCCAGTATGCTGCGGACAACGTGGACTTGATTAAGAGCGGCGCTCGTGCAGGCGCAGTAGAGGACGTCAGCCTCTACACACGGCGCGGACCCTGGGCTGGCGGTTGCTAATGGAGATGCTGCGTGGGACATGTCGGCTTCAAGGGGCTGGCAGTAGCCCCCGCTAAGTACAGTATACAGTGGGATGCGAAAGTTTGGGCAACCTTGTTAATTGTCATGATTTTCCTGTATAAATCGTTGTTATGATAACAAATGTCAGTTAAATACAGTGGTGTGAAAAACTATTTGCCCCCTTCCTGATTTCTTATTCTTTTGCATGTTTGTCACATTTAAATGCTTCTGCTCATCAAAAACTGTTAACTATTAGTCATAGACATAATTGAACACAAAATGCAGTTGTAAATGATAGTTTTTTATTATTTAGTGAGAAAAATAACTCTAAATCTACATGGCCCTGTGTGAAAAAGTGATTGCCCCCCTTGTTAAAAAATAACTTAACTGTGGTTTATCACATCTGAGTTCAATTTCTGTAGTCATCCCCAGGCCTGATTACTGCCACACCTGTTTCAATCTAGAAATCAGTTAAATAGGAGCTATCTGACACAGAGAAGTAGACCAAAAGCACCTCAAAAGCTAGACATCATGCCAAGATCCAAAGAAATTCAGGAACAAATGAGAACAAAGTACTGTAATTGAGATCTATCAGTCTGGTAAAGGTTATAAAGCCATTTCTAAAGCTTTGGGACTCCAGTGAACCACAGTGAGAGCCATTATCAACAAATGGCAAAAACATGGAACAGTGATGAACCTTCCCAGGAGTGGCCGGCCGACCAATATTACCCCAAGAGCGCAGAGAAAACTCATCCGAGAGGCCACAAAAGACCCCAGGACAACATCTAAAGAACTGCAGGCCTCACTTGCCTCAATTAAGGTCATTGTTCACGGCTCCACCATAAGAAAGAGACTGGGCAAAAACGGTCTGCATGGCAGATATCCAAGGCGCAAACCACTTTTAAGCAAAAAGAACATTGAGGCAGGGAACACACTTGACTGTTTTCGTACGCGTTTTCTGCACAGATAATCAATGGGCTAGAACACACTTACTGTGTTGTTCGCGCGCAGAAAAAAAACTGACATTCTGCATCCTGATTCTGCACATTTTGGCAGTTTCCTCTATCATTTACATCAGCTGCTGTGAAAAAATGTGCGCGTTTTCCTGCATGGAAACACACTTGGTGCGCAGAAAAAGTATGCAGAAAAACGTGCGCGGAAAACTGAAAGTCAAGTGTGTTCCCTGCCTAAGGCTCGTCTCAATCTTGCTAAAAAAACATCTCAATGATTGGCAAGACTTTTGGGAAAATACCTTGTGGACCGACGAGACAAAAGTTGAACTTTTTGGAAGGTGCATGTCCCGTTACATCTGGCGTAGAAGTAGCACAGCATTTCAGCAAAAGAACATCATACCAACAGTAAAATATGGTGGTGGTAGTGTGATGGTCTGGGGTTGTTTTGCTGCTTCAGGACCTGGAAGGCTTGCTGTGATAGATGGAACCATGAATTCTACTGTCTACCAAAAAATCCTGAAGGAGAATGTCCGGCCATCTGTTTGTCAACTCAAGCTGAAGCGATCTTGGGTGCTGCAGCAGGACAATGACCCAAAACACACCAGCAAATCCACCTCTGAATGGCTGAAGAAAAACAAAATGAAGACTTTGGAGTGGCCTAGTCAAAGTCCTAACCTGAATCCTATTGAGATGTTGTGGCATGACCTTAAAAAGGCGGTTCATGCTGGAAAACCCTCAAATAAAGCTGAATTACAACAATTCTGCAAAGATGAGTGGGCCAAAATTCCTCCAGAGCGCTGTAAAAGACTCGTTGCAAGTTATCGCAAACGCTTGATTGCAGTTATTGCTGCTAAGGGTGGCCCAACCAGTTATTAGGTTCAGGGGGCAATTTATTTTTCACACAGGGCCATGTAGGTTTTGAGTTATTTTTCTCACTAAATAATAAAAACCATCATTTAAAACTGCATTTTGTGTTCAATTATGTTATCTTTGACTAATAGTTAACGGTTTTTGATGAGCAGAAACATTTAAGTGTGACAAACATGCAAAAGAATAAGAAATCAGGAAGGGGGCAAATAGTTTTTCACACCACTGTATATAATAGAGGAGACACACACAGTGATATTTGAGAAGTGAAATGAAGTTTATTGGATTTACAGAAAGTGCGCAATAATTATTTAAGTAAAATTAGGCAGGTGCATACATTTGGGCACTGTTATTTTATTGATTCCAAAACCTTTAGAACTAATTATTGGACTAAATATTGGAACTCAAATTGGCTTGGTAAGCTAAGTGATCCCTGACCTACATACACAGGTGAATCCAATTATGAGAAAGAGTATTTAAGAGGGTCAATTGTAAGTTTCCCTCCTCTTTTAATTTTCTCTGAAGAGAAGCAACATGAGGGTCTCAAAACAACTCTCAAATGACCTGAAGACAAAGTTGTTCACCATCATGGTTTAGGGGAAGGATACAGAAAGCTGTCTCAGAAATTTCAGCTGTCTGTTTCCCCAGTTAGGAACATATTGAGGAAATGGAAGACCACATGCTCTGTTCCAGTTAATGCTCGAAGTGGCAGACCAAGAAAAATCTCGGATAGACAGAAGCGACGAATGGTGAGAACAGTCAGAGTCAACCCACAGACCAGCACCGAAGACCTACAACATCATCTTTCTGCAGATGGAGTCACTGTTCATCGTTAAATCATTCAGCGGACTTTACACAAGGAAATGCTGTATGCAAGAGTGATGCAGAGGAAGTATTTTCTCCACCCACAGCACAAACAGAGCCGCTTGAGGTATGTTAAGGCACATTTGGACAAGCCAGCTTCATTTTGGAATAAGTTGGGTGCTGTGGACTGATGAAACTAAAATTGAGTGGTGAGAACAGTCAGAGTCAACCCACAGACCAGCACCGAAGACCTACAACATCATCTTTCTGCAGATGGAGTCACTGTTCATCGTTAAGGCAGGGAACACATTACATGCGTTTCTGCGCGTTTTGCCGCGAACGGCAAAACGCGCACGATTTTAGAGGCTATTGAAAATAATAGCCTAGCTCGGGAAACGCTGCGCCGCATGCGTTTGTGCGCGTTTGCGGTCGCGTTTTTTTCCGCGTTTTGTAGCCGCACAGTTTTCTGCTTTTTTCCGCACATTGCATGACACTACATGCCATGCAAACGCAGAAACGCAGAAACGCACGCGGAAAAACGCACGCGTTAGACGCGACCGCAAAACCCGACGGAAACCTGGGAAACGCAGGGGAAAACGGCCCTGCAAGTGTGTTCCCTGCCTAAATCATTCAGCGGACTTTACACAAGGAAATGCTGTATGCAAGAGTGATGCAGAGGAAGTATTTTCTCCACCCACAGCACAAACAGAGCCGCTTGAGGTATGCTAAGGCACATTTGGACAAGCCAGCTTCATTTTGGAATAAGTTGGGTGCTGTGGACTGATGAAACTAAAATTGAGTTATTTGGGCATAATGAGGGGCATTATGCATGGAGGAAAAAAAAACACAGCATTCAAAGAAAAACACCTGCTACCTACAGTAACATATGGTGGTGGTTCCATCATGCTGTGGGGCGGTGTGGCCAGTGCAGGGACTGAATCTTGTCAAAGTTGAGAGACACATGAATTCCACTCAGTATCATCAGATTCTGGAGACTAATGTCCAGGAATCAGTGAAAAAGCTGAAGTTGCGCCTGGGCTGGATCTTTCAACAAGACAATAACCCTAAACCAGGGGCGCCGCGAGGCACCAAGCAGACCACGCGGGCGCTTGGGGCCTCAAGGTCTTAGGGGCCTCGGCGGCTCCGTGACGTCGGCGTGATGTCACTGTTTTCCCGCAGCCCCAAGGGGCTGGCAGAGCAGAGCAGGGCTACGGGAAGATGGCCGCCGCTGAAGCCCTGCTCTGGAGACTATTTATGTCTCCAGTACAGGGCTTTGGGTGGCCATCTTCCCGTGGCAATCAGCACGGGAGATTGGAGGAGGGAGGGAGCTCCGTGTGAACTGCGCGCCTAAGGAGCCGGCCGGGAGACGGGGAGAGAAGACTTCTGCCAGTGCCAGATGAGTAAATTATTTTCTTTTTGCAGTCCTAATTGCGTTTATCTGCTGAAATGTGCCCTAATTGCGTTTATCTGCTGAAAATGTGCCCTAATTGCATTTGATTTCTGCTGAAAATGTGCCCTAATTGCATTTGATTTCTGCTGAAAATGTGCCCTAATTACGTTTGATTTCTGCTAAACTGTGCCCTAATTGCGTTTGATTTCTGCTGAACTGTGCCCTAATTGCGTTTGATTTCTGCTGAAAATGTGCCCTAATTGCGTTTGATATCTGCTGAAAATGTGCCCAAATTGCGTTTGATTTCTGCTGAAAATGTGCCCTAATTGCGTTTGATTTCTGCTGAAAATGTGCCCTAATTGCGTTTGATTTCTGCTGAAAATGTGCCCAAATTGCGTTTGATTTCTCCTGAAATATGGCCCAAATTGCGTTTGATTTCTGCTGAAAATGTGCCCAAATTGCGTTTGATTTCTGCTAAACTGTGCCCTAATTGCGTTTGATTTCTGCTGAAAATGTGCCCAAATTGCGTTTGATTTCTCCTGAAATATGGCCCAAATTGCGTTTGATCTCTGCTGAAAATGTGCCCTAATTGCGTTTGATTTCTGCTGAAAATGTGCCCAAATTGCATTTGATTTCTCCTGAAATATGGCCCAAATTGCGTTTGATCTCTGCTGAAAATGTGCCCTAATTACGTTTGATTTCTGCTAAACTGTGCCCTAATTGCGTTTGATTTCTGCTGAACTGTGCCCTAATTGCGTTTGATTTCTGCTGAAAATGTGCCCTAATTGCGTTTGATATCTGCTGAAAATGTGCCCAAATTGCGTTTGATTTCTGCTGAAAATGTGCCCTAATTGCGTTTGATTTCTGCTGAAAATGTGCCCTAATTGAGTTTGATTTCTGCTGAAAATGTGCCCTAATTGCGTTTGATTTGTGCTGAAAATGTGCCCAAATTGCGTTTGATTTCTGCTGAAATGTGGCCCAAATTGCGTTTGATTTCTGCTGAAAATGTGCCCAAATTGCGTTTGATTTCTGCTGAAAATGTGCCCAAATTGCGTTTGATTTCTCCTGAAATATGGCCCAAATTGCGTTTGATCTCTGCTGAAAATGTGCCCAAATTGCGTTTGATTTCTGCTGAAAATGTGCCCTAATTGCGTTTGATTTCTGCTGAAAATGTGCCCTAATTGCGTTTGATTTGTGCTGAAAATGTGGCCCTAATTGCGTTTGATTTGTGCTGAAAATGTGCCCAAATTGCGTTTGATTTCTGCTGAAATGTGGCCCAAATTGCGTTTGATTTCTGCTGAAAATGTGCCCAAATTGCGTTTGATTTCTGCTGAAAATGTGCCCAAATTGCGTTTGATTTCTGCTGAAAATGTGCCCAAATTGCATTTGATTTCTGCTGAAATGTGGCCCAAATTGCGTTTGATTTCTGCTGAAATGTGGCCCAAATTGCGTTTGATTTCTGCTGAAATGTGGCCCAAATTGCGTTTGATTTCTGCTGAAAATGTGCCCAAATTGCGTTTGATTTCTGCTGAAAGGTGTCCCAAATTGCGTTTGATTTCTGCTGAAATGTGGCCCAAATTCTTTTTGTTTTCGGTTGAAACGTTGCACAAATTGCGTTTGTTTTCTGCTGAAATGTTGCACAAATAGCGTTTTTATTTTCTGGTGTCTGGGGTAACTGTTGCTGCATTTATTATTTAATGGTCATAGTTGGCTATATTTGCTGTGCTACGGTTAAGCTCTGCCCATACAATGTCATGGCCACGCCCATCTTTTGGCGCGGCGTGCTGCGCGCGCCTCAATCACCCCCACATCCATTTTTCCCCGCAAACAGCCCTGCCCCAATCCGCCCTCCCGCTCCACCCACATGTCATGGCCACTCCCACTTATGCGGGTTAGCCACACCCATTTTTCACCGCAGATAGGGCCACTTACTGCAGTCCGCTTGGGGCCACAAAAACCTTAGCTGCACCCCTGCCTTAAACGCTGCTCAAAATCCAAGGCCGGCCTTAGGTTTCACAGCACCCAGAGTGAAACCTGATTTATGTGCCCCCCTTCATCCTCTTCCGCCGTTAGCCGCCCCCCCCCCCCCCATTTAGAATGATGGCACAGCACCGACAATTTGCAGCATGCGTTATAGCCGCAGTGCACCCCCCAAGAAAAACGCCCCCCCCTTCCCGATCTCATGTGTAGGTGCCCTCAATATAGGTTGCCAAGCATAGGTGCCCCCAGTATAGGAAGTCAGTTGAAGGTCTCCATCGCCCCCATAGGTAGCCAGGTTGGTGCCCTCAGTATAGGTAACCAGCTATTAGGCGCCCCCTTGGAAGCCGGCGCCCTGAGTGACCGCTCTGGTCGCACAGGTCAAAGGCCGGCTATGTCAAAATCCACTAAGGCATTCATGCAGAGGAACAAGTACAACGTTTTGGAATGGCCATCTCAGTCCCCAGACCTGACTATAATTGAAAATCTGTGGTGTGAAATAAAGAGAGCTGTCCATGCTCGGAAGCCATCAAACCTGAATGAACTAGAGATGTTTTGTAAAGAGGAATGGTCCAAAATACCTTCAACCAGAATCCAGACTCTCATTGGAACCTACAGGAAGCATTTAGAGGCTGTAATTACTGCAAAAGGAGGATCTACTAAATATTGATTTAATTTATTTTTTGTGGTGCCCAAATTTATGCACCTGCCTAATTTGGTTTAAACAATTATTGTGCACTTTCTGTAAATTCAATAAACTTCATTTCACTTCTCAAATATCACTGTGTGTGTCTCCTGTATGATATATTTATCTGACATTTTTTATCGGAACAACCAACGATTTATACAGGAAAATCATGACAATTAACAAGGTTGCCCAAACTTTCCCATCCCACTGTAACATGGGGAAGTAAATTTTGCTTGATGCTTCCTTTAAATATAGTTTGTTGCAGCAATGCCACTGTGTTATGGTCTTCTCTTCTCTTTTTAGGATTTTCAGATGCCAATCAGTTTAATTATGGAAACGGCAATGCCAATCTTGGGAACAGCGTCCAGCTTGTCTCCTCCATCAGTTCAGTCCCGTGTGATGTGGAGAAAGCCGCAAGCTCTGCAAAACAGATAGTCTGCTACACCAGGTAACATCTGTAAGAACCTACTCTGTGAAATGCCAAAAATAGCTAATTAGTTCAACATACTGTACATGACTATAACATAGTCCCTGCATACCCATAGGCCAGTTATGTTCCATGTACTGCAGCTCTTTCTTCATACACAGTTCCCTTGGGTATCACCTTTTTTATGTGTTGCTCGCTATTTTCAGCCTCCTCTTTCATATGAAGCAGCTCCCATTTCATGACCAGGGTAACAGCCGCCCAAGGCCTGGGCCTTTGTAGTCTTTCTAGAACTTTTTCTGAGTTCATGGTTCGTGAATACAGGACGTTTCGCGACCTATGACCAGGTTGCTTCTTCAGACGCAACCATTTTCTGAATTCATTTTTTTTTTAATACAGGACGGTTTATAAAATAATAAGAAAAAACATGAAAAAAAATTGAACATGTCAAGTTTTGATTTCTTAAAACATGTTCAAAGATTATGATGCCAAAATGCAATTAGTTTGTCCAACCCCTGAAGGTTTTATGCATAAGATTACTAGGCCGAGAAACCCTCAATTTGTATTTTGGCTTTTTTTCGTATTGAATTGCTAGATGGGTGGCACTTTTCTTCCCAGATACAACTATCAATATCTATGTAGCTTGTTACACAAATAGTAAAGCTTGTGGAGTACATGCAATGACTACATTACTGTTGTATAACAGACAACGTAGGCACTGCATGTGTAAAGCTATGTTATTTGCATAGCATGCTAATGTTAGGCTGCATAAAGTGCAGGAAGCCTTACAAATAAACAATGATAATGACCACTTGCCGACCTCTCTCATGAACGCGGCGGCTCCTCCAGGACCGCTCAATGCCAGTTGGCGTGATGTCCTGGGGGCGTTTTGCACGAGATCGCACGCTCCGATGCACATCTTCTCCGCTTGAATAATGGAGCTCCGCTCCATCATCGGTCTCGCAGCGGCGATCGCTGCTAGGAGACAGTTATTTATAATGTACAGCGCTGCGATCTACGGCAGGGCAGCCATCAGGGGGGGGGACAACTTACAGTGCAGTGAGGGGCCCAGGGTTTCTGGGGGCCCTGGTCCCCCCAAAGCAGTGGAAGGGCCGCATGTGCTGGCTGCAGGCCTGTGGCTCACTAACCAGCACACCGCGTTCCAGCACTGAGAGAAGAGTGACATCAGCACTTGAACATGGGAAGCAGATGAGTGAGTCCGCTACAGCGGACATTCTATACTGGGGCACCAGTGCCACCTATATCTGGCTACAAGCTACCTATACTGGGCCACCACCTATACCTGACTACCTATACTGGGGCACCACCTATATGTGGCTACCTATACTGGGGCACCACCTGTACCTGGCTACATATACTGGGGTACCACCTATACTTGGCTAATTATACTGGGGCACCACCTATACCTGGCTACCTATACTGGGGCACCACCTATACGTGGCTACCTATACTGAGGGCACCACCTATACCTGGCTACCTATACTGGGGCACCACCTATACGTGGCTACCTATACTGAGGGCACCACCTGTACCTGGCTACATATACTGGGGTACCACCTATACTTGGCTAATTATACTGGCGCGCCTATTGCTTGCTACCTATCCTGGGGGCACCTGTACCTGGCTAACCTATACTGGTGCACCACCCATACCAGGCTACCTATACTGGGGGCAACTATACCAGGGCACCACCTATAGTTGAATACCTATACTGGGGGCACCTGTATCTTACTGGCCTCTACTGGGGCACCAGCTATACCAGGCTACCTATACTGGGGGCCAGTGGTGCTCAGATACCCTTTTTCAAAATCCAAATTGAATTCGGATCCGGATACCCAGATATCCGGATCCGAATCGGATATTCGAATCCGAACTTTTTGGTATACGCGGATATCCGAACACATTATCCGGGATATCCGGGCAGATTCGGATAACCAGATAGAAAACTTGAAGTGGCCTTTAAATAGCTTCTAAAACATTTTTTAGGGTAAATGAGGCATGTAGCATCACGTTTTTTTTTTAAAGGGAAACACTTATTGATTATGTGGGGACTTAAAATCCCCCCCCCGTCCCCCAAAAAAATGGCTGTAAAATTAACATCAAGACTAGGTTCCAGACAGCGGTCGTGCAGCCCACATTGTGTGTCCAAAGTCCAACCGCACAACTGGGACATGACAGTTTTCAGCCCAGACACCTCCAAAAAATTACGCAGCAATTGTTTTTTGGGTTAAATATAGGTGGTATCAACACAGCAGCAGTGGCCTGTGGCAATGGGAGCAGCACAGGCAGCAGGAGCAGGGCAATGCAGCAGCAGCAGGTGTAACGTGTGCCAGGCCCAGCAGCATGTCGGACATGGCATGTGTACGTGGCACGTAGTGTTGGTACCACGACTGTAAAAAAATTGTGAACTAAGCGGCTTAGTTATGCATAGTTAAAATCAGGAGGAGCCAGGAGGTTGTGGTGGTGGTAAAGGGTGGTGGTAAGGCAGACATAGTAATTCCCAGCCACTTCATGTCCCCCTCTTGCCAACAACAGGGAAAGACTCTCCCAACAGGGTCTGGCGGCGGTTTTTCCTTGCATGGGAAGCGGTGGAGGGAGCAGAGGAGGCCAGTGAGTACTGGCTGCTTGAACAGGCCTTAGTGTCGGCAGGAGTGGCAGAGGGGGTTCTGGTGCTCTGAGTCTGACCACTACCAGTGCCAGCTTGCTTCAGCCAGATGATGTGGGGTACTTGTACTTTATTAAAATTGGGGTTGGACTGGAGTACTTGTACTTTATTAAAATCGGGGTTGGACTTTAAAGCAAATCAGCACAGAGTGACAGACAGCAGAGGAGAAGACAGTGCACACTAACTGTCTAACTACACAATACACAATAATCCTCCTATTCCCTAACCTACACTGTGGCTAATAGCAGGCCAGCTGCAGGCCTGGTCTCTGTGCGCAGCACACACAGACACAGGACCTAATAGCAGCTGCTGCAGGCCTGCAGCACAAACTCTGACTGTCACTGAATGAAATCAAGCTAGCTACCTAACAATAGAACAATAGTGTAGTGAAGGTGTTAATCACTGAAAAGCTTTAGGTTTATCACTGTATACAGCACTTGCTACGTCAGGCAGCAGCACTGGAGCATGTCTCTCAGTAAGCAGTCACAAGCAAGGACGAGATTTCTCATCGTGGTACCCCTCCTTATATACAGGGGGGGGGGCTGGCAAGGGTTCCGTTCTGTGATTGGGTGCTAGGACATAGGCTGGGAGCCCTCTGATTGGCTCAATGAGGTCAGGAGGAGCTGGTCAGGGTTCCCTTCTGTGATTGGTTGCTAGGGCTTCTGCTGGGAGCCCTCTGATTGGCTCAATGACGTCATGGATGTCATCTCCATGGTTACAGAATCCGGATTCAGATGTCCAACAGATATCTGACCAGATATCCGGATTGCGGATAAATATCCATGTTACTAGGATAGCGCTATTCGGATTTGCACAGAAATCCGTAATCCGAATCCGAGGTCGGATAGCTGAAAAAGTTCGGATTATCTGGGTAGTTCGGATATCCAAAATCCGGATGAGCAGCACTACTGGGGGCATCTACACCAGGCTACCTATACTGGGGCACCACCTATATTGGCTATTTATACTGGTGGAACCTATACTTGGCTACCTATACTGTGGGCACCTATGCCTGGATACTTATACTGGGGGCATCTATACCTGCCTAGGGCAGGGGGACGAGTTGAGACAGAAGGAGACCAGAGGTAACACAGGGGGATAAAAGAGGCACAGGGGGAACAAAGGTGTACAAAAGAGGCACAGGGAGAAAAGAGATGAGACGGGAACATGAGGTCACACAGAGGAACACAAAAGAGGCACAAACTGAGGTAAGACAGAGGGGGACAAAAGAGGCACAGGAAGAAAAGAGGGGGTCAAAAGAGAACGGAAAAAGAATAAGAATGGACCTACAAGTCCCTATCTCCTTTGTTAACCGGGGACTACTTGTATTTTGCCAGTATTTGGCTCCACCCACAACATGACATGGTCATGCCCACTTTTTGCACCATCACGCTGTGCATGCCACTTTCTTCAGTGTCGGAGCCATGCACATGGATAGTGGGCAGGCACAGCAACCAGTGGGTGGGCCCATGGGGGGGGGGGGGCAGACCTGATGATGTGTGAGGCGTCCCAAAATTTCTGATGGCGGCCCTGACGGCAGCGGTGTACTGGGGACAGCCGTGTCACTCAGCTGTCCCCTGCACATGATCAGGAGCCGATCATGGTGATTGGGTATTGGGGAAATAGATAAATAGACAAATTTACAAAAAAAACCACCAAATAAATAAAAAAATTAACAAACAGGGCAGCAGCGATCAGAGCCCTCCAACAAAAATCTCTGTTGGTGGGCAGAAAAGGGAGGGGTAGGGGGGTTACTTATGTTCTGAGTTGTATGGCCCTGCAGCTAGCCCTTAAAGGTGCAGTGGCCTAATTTGTAAACAATAGTGTAACGATCGGTGCAACACAGAGAGGGTCTGATTATTGGTGATCTGCAGTATCACCGATAATCAGATATATTACTAACCTCTGGCCACCTGAGTGATATAAGTGTTTGGTGCAACAGTAATACTTTGAGGACAATATCTGGAGGACAGGTACAAAGGCAGTAAGGAACACTGCACTAGAGAACGAGTACCTTTCAGCAGCCTGAGGATCTCCCGCAGGGAGGAGTCAGGCTGGGAGAAGGAAGGACCAGAGCGTGAGTGACACCAATAGGAGGATGTCACTGACTGATCTGTGAACTATCTCTTAACTGGGGAGATAGTTCTCAAGGTCGGGCAAGCCAGGTCGGCAACACACGGACATACAAAGTACAAAGACAGGAGGCTGATTCGGTAATCCTAAGGCACGCAGGGTTTGGCAACAGAGTATCAGATATAGCGAAGTACCGAATCAGTGAACAGAAGAGTGGTCAGGAAAGCAGTAAGTCATAACAGATAATAAACAATGCCTAGTCTTGGGTGTGAGCTCCGTGATCATCAACACCCTGGAACTAGTCTGACATATAACAGAATGATAACACAAGTCCCTAGTCTTGGGTGTGAGGTCCGTAATCATCAACACCCTGGAACTAGTCTGAAGTTTAACAGAATGATGACACAAGTCCCTAGTCTTGGGTGTGAGGTCCGTGATCATCAACACCCTGGAACTAGTCTGAAGTATAACAGAATGGTAACACAAGTCCCTAATCTTGGGTGTGAGGTCCGTGATCATCAACACCCTGGAAGTAGTCTGAAGTATAACAGAATGGTAACACAAGTCTCTAATCTTGGGTGTGAGGTCCGTGATCATCAACACCCTCGAACTAGTCTGAAGTATAACAGAATGGTAACACAAGTCCCTAATCTTGGGTGTGAGGTCCGTGATCATCAACACCCTGGAACTAGTCTGAAGTATAACAGAATGGTAACACAGATTCTGACAAAAAGGTCTGAGTGCTTCCACGTAGTGATCGCAACGGCAGACAACCAGCAAATGACCAGCACCCGGTATATATAGCACAGCGCTCTCCAGCGCCTCCCCTAAGTGCTGGACCAATGGGAACTGGTTGAATCGTCAGCTGACCGGCTGGTCAGCTGACTCCCTTCTGGTTGTCATAAAAGTTCTGCCTCTCAGCGCGCGCGCGCGTCCTTCTGAACCTGTGTGGACTATCAGTCCCAGCCAGACCAGACATGTGTTGTGTACCACCCGCCGTGCTGGACGCGGAACCAGCCGCACCGCTATCAGGGCATGCCGTGGTTTCTCCGCGTTTAGCCATACTAGCAGATGTAGGCCTATGCGTGCAAACCGCCGCGTTAGATGTGGAATCAGCCGCCTTGTTCTGAGCACACGCGGCGGCTTTTCCACGTTTTCTCACAAATAGTAGTTGGGGGGGGGTAAAGCCTGTGGTCATTAAAGTGAACCTCCAGACTAAAAATCTACTCAGCAGTGCTGGAAAGGCTTGGGGTTTCACAGCATCAGAACTTTGTTTTTCTTATCCAAGCCTAATTTTTAGCTGCGCAGAAGCTAAGTTCCGCCGCATCAAACAAAACTGCCCGGGCATTTTCTCCTGATGCTGAGCAAAGCATGACAGGATTTCTGATGTTGTTGTCTAGCAGCTGGGAGAAGTGATCAAGACACAGGACAGTTGGAACTGTGTCCTCATGCTCCCTGTCACCTCCTTTCAACCAAAAAGATGGCTGCCCATGAAATTACAAACATTTGCCTGTTCTTTTAAAACAGGTTGAGTAAGAGATTATATTACCTATTTATTTTACTAATGGAGCTTAATGACGGTATGTTTATTTTGGCTGAAGTTCCTCTTTAACTAGTTAAGGACGGCAGTGATTGAGATCTACGCCCTGTATTGGTGGGCTCCTGGCTGGCAGGGCGTAGATCTCAATCACTGTCCGCAGCGCGCATCCGCCGTTTCCGCCGCTACCCGCTGATCGCGCCCCTCAAACCCGACGATTCTCGCCGCATCTCACAGGCTCTGCCTGTCTCTATGACGGACGAGTCATGTGAGCCGGTCAGGAGCCGATTTCATTGGCTCCTGGCCATGCCTTTCAATGTAAGCCATTCCCATTGGCTTACATTGAAAAACAGGGTCAGGAGCCAATGAAAGCGTCTCCTGACCGGCTCACATGACTCTGCCCGATTTCTGGGTATCCGGACTAAATTCAATTCAGGATTTTAAAAAGGGGTATCCGAGCACCACTGGCCCGCAGTATAGGTAGCCTGGTATAGCTGGTGCCCCAGTATATGCCAGCAAGATACAGGTGCCCCCAGTATAGGTATTCAACTATAGGTGGCGCCTTGGTATAGGTAGCCTGGTATAGTTGCCCCCAGTATAGGTAGCCTGGTATGGGTGGTGCACCAGTATAGGTTAGCCAGGTACAGGTGCCCCCAGGATAGGTAAAAAGCTATAGGCGCCCCAGTATAAGTAGCCAAGTATAGGTGGTAACCCAGTATATTTAGCCAGGTACAGGTGGTGCCCTCAGTATAGCTAGCCAAGTATAGGTGGTGCCCCAGTATAGGTAGCCAGGTATAGGTGGTGCCCCAGTATAGGTAGCCAGGTACAGGTGGTGCCCCAGTATAGGTAGCCAGGTATAGGTGTTGCCCCAGTATAGGTAGTCAGGTATAGGTGGTGGCCCAGTATATGTAGCCTGTAGCCAGATATAGGTGGCACTGGTGCCCCAGCATAGAAAGTCTGCTGTAGCGGGCTTACTCATCTGCTCCCCATGTTCAAGTGCTGATGTCACTCTTCTCTCAGTGCTGGAATGCGGTGTGCTGGTTAGTGAGCCACAGGCCTGCAGCCAGCACATGCAGCCCTTCCAATGCTTTGGGGGGACCAGGGCCCCCAGAAGCCCTGGGCCCCTCACTGCACTGTCAGTTGTCCCCCCTGATGGCTGCCCTGATCTTAACAACCGATGATACACTGTAGATGTGAGGGCAACTCACTGAGAGCATAAAGTACCCCTGACCTCGTTTGGCACAATCCTCCCCCTTTAGTGCCCCCACCCTCGCTCTGCACAGCCGTAATGCAGAGCTCGATGATAGGTGGGGAGTGTCAGTAACACCCCCTCCACCTTCCACTCATAGTTAGCTATCTGCACAGTGTGCTGGGGAGCAGCGCTGTGTTTGTTCTTGAGGTAATTTAGCTGAGAACGATAGTGTATAGCTGTATTAGTACACTATCGTTCTCAGCTAAATTACCCCAAGATCACACACAATGCAGGTCCCCAGCGCACTGTGCAGATAGGCACTACTAAGTGGAAGGGGTGTTCCTGATGACAGGCAGAGAGGAGGTAGTACTGACACTTCCTCCCCGCCCATCCTGGATGTTCTGCTCCAGTCTATAGATGGCCCGAACTGTTTGCACGTGAACTTATTCGCACGAACATCGGTGGTTCGAGTTCGCAGTGAACCGTGAACTTTATGCGAGTTCGACCCGCCCCCTATGCTACATCAGTAGGCTCAACTTTGACCCTCTACATCACAGTCAGCAGACACAGGGCAGCCAATCAGGCTACATTCCCTCCGGGAGTCGTCCCCCCCCACCCCCCCCGTATAAAAGGCAGCTGCGTCGGCCATGATCTCACTCTGTGTGCTGCGTAGTTAGTGATAGAAGGGAGAGAGGTTGCTGCACAGATTAGGGAAAGCTTAGTTAGGCTGTTGTTAGGTTTGTTAGCTTGCTCCTTGCTGACACTTATTGCTAAGAAGCACCCCAAAACAGTTGTTTTGAGAGCTAATGTTCTTGTGATCAGTTTTTTTTTGTGTGTGTGTGGCCCACTGACACTTGCATATACAGCCCTGTCAGTCATAGCCCTTGCTAATTCCTATACTGTGCAAGGCCCAGCACATTCAGTGACTACCTGTTCATGGTACCTCTGTGTGTGACAGCTGCACATTTATAATACCAGTAACTGCATACCTGTTCATGTTTACTGCACCTGCGTGAAAGCAACACGCAGTGTTATATATACCAGTCACTGCATACCTATTCACAGTACCTGTGTGTATGCCAGCTGCACATTTGTAATTCCAGTCACTGCATACCTGTTCATGCTTACTGCACCTACGTGAAAACAGCACGCAGTGTTATATATACCAGTCACTGCATACCTGTTCGCGGTACCTGTGTGTGTGACAGCTGCACATTTGTAATACCAGCCACTGCATACCTGTTCATGTTTACTGCACCTGCGTGACAGCAGCACGCAGTGCTATATATACCAGTCACTGCATACCAGTTTACGTTCACTGCACCTGCGTGACAGCAGCACACAGTGCTATATATACCAGTCACTGCATACCTGTTCAGTGTACCTGTGTGTGTGACAGCTGCACATTGTATTGATACCAGTCACTGCATATCTGTTCACTGCACCTGTGTGTGTGACAGCTGCACATTGTATTGATACCAGTCCGTGCATACCTGTTCACTGTACCTATGTGACAACACACAGTTTTATATACCAGTCACTGCATACCTGTTCACTGTACCTGTGTGACTGCACATTGTATTAGTCAAGTAAGTGCATACCTTTCACTTCATCCCCCTCAATATGGACCAAACAGGCAGAGGCAGGTCACTCGGCAGGTCTGTTCGAGATCATGCTGTCGTGATCTTGTGCGGCCCTGGACCAAAGTACAGTGTTCAGAAGGCACGTGCCATCATCCCCCAAGATTGTCAGGACGTAGTTGACTATTTAACACAGAAAACCTCAGCTTCCGCATGGAACCATGACATATTTTTCTCCTCCTTCTCTGATTCTGGCACCCCACTTAACACTCACTCGGCCGCCACCACCAAAGTGCCATCATCTCAGAGATCAGCGGTGTGGAATTTTTTTTGTGTGTCTGCCTCAGATGAGAGCAATGCCATCTGTACTCTCTGCCACCAAAAATTGAGCCGTGTAAAGACCAAGACATCTTCCTTACGAAGGCACATGATGACAAAGCACAAACTGCAATGGGAGGAGCACCTGAGGAAAAGCAGCACAAAAAAGCAAAGCCACACACCGCAGTGGAAGATACCAGGCCGCAATTATTTCTCAAAAAAGGCGATGCTCAAACTGTACCGTGATGTTGAAAGGCAAGTGGTGTCATCTCTGGCACACAGCGTTGGGTCAAGGGTCCATATGACCACGTGGTCTGCAAAGCACGGTAAGGCCTTCCTGAAGACTAAGTCAGTCCCCACACGCGGCATCTCTGCCTGCACGCTGTGTGACTGCCTGCCCCAATACTAAGTCGGTCCCCAGCCCGCACACAGCATCTCTGCCTGCCGGCCGCTTGACTGCCTTCTCCGCCCCCATCAACAGGGTCTAGGACTCCAGGTGGATTTCTGAATTTTTAAGGCCGCTAACAAAAACAATAACAATTTTTTCTGGCGCGTGTACATACCTGCCTAATTTTTCTGGCTGCACTGCGGCTGCAACAACAAAACAAAAGGCATGTACATGTGTCAATTCCCCTTCGTGATCATTACCTTGCCGCAGTGAAGGGGCTTGCGTATCACAATGAAGCAATGACCGCCGGCTATATGAATGTGTTGGGGGGGGGCACACCCAAAATAATAAGGTCGTTGCTTCATTGTGGACAGACCAAATTCGATCAGCTGGACAGTCACTGATGTTCTGTAATTGAGCTACCTCAGCCCGGCGACCATATGGGCTTGAAAACCGCCATCTCCTGCACTCTCGCCATGGTGCGCACCAGTCCACCAAGGCCGTCACTTCACAAACAGCTGTTTGCGGTGCGTTACACAGTGAGTTTGGTGTGTCAGTGTGAAGCAGTACCCTAATTACACTACCTGATTGATGTATACACATGCAAGATGTTTTCAAGCACTTTAGGCCTCCAATTTAGCATTGCAATGTGATTTCTGCCCTTAAAACACTGCTTTGCATCCAATCCAGATTTTTCCCTGGGATTTTTGGCGTGTATCCCTCCACCATGCACCCCTCCAGGTGTTTGACCCCTTGAAACATCTTTTCCATCACTTTTCTGGCCAGCATAAATCATTGTAGTTTTCAAAGTTCGCCTCCCCATTGAAATCTATTGCGGTTCGCAAAGTTTCGCAGGTTCGCAAACTTTTGCGGAAGTTCACGATCGAGGTTCACAAACCTAAAATCGGAGGTTCGAGCCATCTCTACTCCAGTCGAATCGCACCTGCTCCTCCCAGCCTGCCTGCCATCTAGTGCCGATCGACTTTCCTCTATTGCTGCTCTTTCACCTCGGGTTCCCATTAAGAAAACTGAAACACAGGGGGCAAAGAGTAAACATCTACAAAGAGTCTTTAAAGGGGTTCTCTTGTTTTTTTTTTTAAATAAAAACAGAAGCTGTAACGTCCCGCGCCGTCCTCCAGCGATCCGCTATTCTCCGCTGCCCGTCCTGGTCTGATCGGCATCTGAGACTCACTGCAGTTGCGCGGCCGTGGCCTCGCTCGTGCTCGCTCCCGTGCGCCTCATCGGGAGCTTACTGCGCAGCCACAGTACAAGAAGACTTCGTACTGCACCTGCGCAGTAAGCTCCCAATGACGCATGCGCGAGCGAGCATTATTCCTCCTGTTAGACGAATACATTACCAGGACCAGCAGCAGGGGAACCGAGGATCGTAGGAGACGGAGGATGGTGTGGGACATTACAGCTTCAGGGGGCTGGTAGAAGCCCCAGGTAAGCGTCCGTTTAAAAAAAAACAAAAAAAACAAGACAACTCCTTTGAGACACTACTTTATTTATTTAAGGGAAAATTAATTAATTGTAAACTAAATGTCCCTTATCTTACCCTAATCATGGGAACTAAACCTCACAAAAACTGAGCCCTGACAGTAACACACTTTTTATTAGAATTCTAAGATTAAAAGACAATTCCGAAATAGATGAGAAAATTATAGAGAACCACAAATTTGGAAAGGGCTGCAAAGCTTTATTAAGCGTCAAATCAACCAAGGTGAACACCGTTACCTCTAAACACAGAAGCTTTGGAAGGCCAGTGAATCTTCCCAGGAGTAGCCATTAGCCATGGCCACATACATGTTACGGGTCACCTGACCCTTCCTCCTTCCTTGAGGAAGGGTCAGGTGACCCGTAACATGTATGTGTCCATGCTCAAATAAACCACAAACAAAAGTTTGAAGCCGGTGGAGTGCCTTTCTCTACCGTGTTGCAGTATTTAGACAGCAGTAGTGGTGGACCTGCAGGAAAAGCCTTTCCCGCCACACACCCAAAAAACCAACTTCGGCCCGACATCTCGCAGCATGCACGATTGGCAATGCGACCGATTTCCACCCTGAAATTGGTCGCTTTGTCGTTTGGGCATGCACTTGGTGGCACTGATTTTCATCCAATGCGATTATAATAATCAAATTGGATAGTCGATCGGCTGCCAAGTTGCCTGATGTATGCCCACCTGTAGAGATCTAAATTAGTCTACACTAAAATCCTGACCAAGATCCCTTAGGGCCTGTTCACACCTATAATCGCAAAATGCCGGCGATTACCGCCGGCGTTTTGTGGGAGTGATTTAGCCGCAATTGACGCGGAGAAAATCACTGGACATGCAGTGGTTTTGACGCGATCGCGATTAGCAGTGCTATGCATGCTAATCGCTAAACGCTAAACGCTATTCGCGAATCGCTGACAAACCGCTGCAAGTAACACGTTCGAGTGAGAACACTGACATGTGTTACATGCTGCAGCGGTTTTTAGAAAACCGCTAGCGGTTTGCTTGAGCGGTAATCGCGCTTATAGGGCTTATAAAAGGCAGCAGCATTGGCCATGTTCTCACTCTGTGTGCTGCAGTATTAGTGAGAGAAGGGGGAGGTTACTGCAAAGATAGGGAAAGCATTAGTTAGGTCTTGTTAGCTTGCTCCTGGCTGATATTTGTTGCTGAAAAGCACTACAAAAAAAGCTCTTTTGAGAGCTAATGTTCTTGTGATGTGTTTTTTTTGTGTGTGTGCCACTGACACGGCATATACAGCCCTGTCTGTCGCAGCTGACCCTTGTTAATTGCTATACTGTGCCAGGCCCAGCACAGTCAGTGCATACCTTTCACTGCATCTGTGTGACTGCACATTGTATTATACCAGCAGTCAGTACCTTTAACTGCATCTGTGTGACTGCACATTGTATTATACCAGCAGTCAGTACCTTTCACTGCATCTGTGTGACTGCACATTGTATTATACCAGCAGTCAGTACCTTTCAATGCATCTGTGTGACTGCACATTGTATTATACCAGCAGTCAGTGCATACCTTTCACTGCATCTCTGTGACTGCACATTGTATTATACCAGTCAGTGCATACCTTTCACTTGATGGATGGCAGACTTGCCCTCCAAACAGATTCTCATTATAGGATTTCAAGTGTATTCGTCTCATCATTATACAGCAGTCAGCAGGACCTCATTGTATTATACCAGCAGTCAGTACCTTTCACTGCATCTGTGTGACTGCACATTGTATTATACCAGCAGTCAGTGAATACCTTTCACTGCATCTGCGTGACTGCAAATTGTATTATTTCACAAGCAGAAAAGGCTGGCAGGCACTTCAGGATAAAAACTGTCATCATTTATTGCCATTCCGTGCACATGACTGATAGCTGCAAAGCATCAAACATCAAAATCACTTCTATGCATAAAGCAAACGTGGCCAGATCTGTCCATCAACACAATGTATAACTTGCGAGCCCAGGACCAAGCCAAAAAACATGTGAGGAGCAAGAAAGATATTATAAATTGTAATATACCAGCAGTCAGTACCTTTCACTGCATCTCTGTGACTGCACATTGTATTATACCAGTCAGTGCATACCTTTCACTTGAATAGATGGCAGACTTGCCCTCCATCAGGGATGCTCAGCAGAGCTCGAATATTCGAGTCGCTCGAATATTCGAGCTCTTTTTCAGCTATTCGAATAGGCTATTCGAGTGAACTCGAATAGCCCATTCACTATTCGCGCTATTCGAGCAAACAGCGGTATTCGAGCTCGAATACCGAGCTCGAATAGCGTCATAGCCCAGATTGATGTCCTTAGAGCCAATCAGAGGGCTCCCAGGCCCTCTGACGGCAGCCAATCACAGAGGGGGACCCTGGCCAGCCCCTACCCTATAAATAGCGGCCGCCATGTTAGGTTTTTCCGTCCTTGCTTGAGACTTGTACAGAGAGAGATCTGCTCCTTTGTGCTTTGGCTTAGCAAGTGCTCTATTGTGGTCAATCACCTAGCGTTTTTGCTCACATACACCTCCTATACACACCTATATTGTTGTTAGCTAGATAGAGATTGTATTTTAGTTAGTAGCTTGTGTGTTACATAGAGACAGCTGCTGCTGCAGGCAAGCTTACAGCGGGCCTTGCCTGTGTGGGCAGCTGTCCTCCTGTCCTCTGTTTATTTCTCATCTATACCTGTGTTTCTGCTGTGTATTCTACCCTGTCTTGTCCTTTACTACTGATTATTGTATTTTGTAGTTGTACTGTACTAGGGACACTCACTGTCACTGTTCATAGCTCCTGCGTGTGTGTGTGCGTGCACTGTCTGTAGTGTACAGTACACACACTCTATTTCCTTCTACTGAATCTGATTACTACTGATTAGTGTATTTTCTAGTTGTACTAGTGTACTAGGGGACACATTCACTGTTCACTGCTCACACTCACTGATGACTGATTATTGTATTTTGTATTTGTACTGTACTAGTAATCACTTAGCGATCTAATCACTTAGTGATTAGTGTCACCTCACCCACCAACCCACTCCATTAAAATACCCCACTTTTTCACCCGCCCTTTTAAAAAACTTTTTTGTTTACGCCCAAAACATCTAAGATGTCTGGAAGTGGCAGCCAGCGCGGTTTGGGCAAGGGGAAGGGCAGCAAGGGAATCAGGAGGAGAGTGAGCAGCATTGTGGCAAGCCGCGCCACCATGCACAGTTCTGCAGCAGCAGCAGCTGCGTCAGTGGCTAACATTCCGCCTATAGCCACTGGCTGTGGACGCCTTGGGCGCCCAGCAGGACCATCTGCAACTCATGCTGCAGAGACACAGCAGCAGCAGCGTGTAGTACCTGCTCCTATTATCCTCCAGCCGGGTCGAAAACGTCCCATTGAGGAACAGGATGCAGCCACTGTGATGCAATTGATGACGGAGGATGAGCAGACCGCCATCAGCTCTGTATCCGAGGCCTCCACCCTCACCACCACCACCCCCATCACCCCTGTTCGCAGCAGCCACCCAGCAGGGCCTGGGGAGGAGGAGTAGGCCAGTTCACCGTCACAAGTTGGCGACCTGTCATTCAGCAGTATTTTGACCCCAGGCATCATCAGGGAATTGTCTGCTGTTGTTGGCGATTTTGAGGAGGAGATGCTGATGGGCACTTTGGGGGAAGAGGGATTGGACAGCAAGACTGTGGCGACAGTCAAGCAGCCCATCCATGCATCAGGAGAGGAGTTTGGGGGGTCATCATCCCAGCAGGACATGTTTCAGGAGGGGGGGGATGATGATGATGACAGGGTGACGGACAAAGACTGGGTGCCACCAGCTCCTGGGGATGTTATCATCAGCAGCTCTGAGGAGGAGGATGCGCTTGTGGGCCTTGCAAGGAGGCGCATCATTGCAAGTATTGGTAGCAGTAGGCAGGTCCCACAGCCTGCTGGTGTCTCAGGCTCAGCAGCAGCAGCAGCAGCATCTGCCAGTACCACCACCAGCCGTACCCAAGCCCCCCCCCCCAACCACCACAGGAAGACAGGCAGCAGCGGCTCCAGTCCGTAGGGGGACTTTCACGTCACCAATCTGGCAATTTTTCACCATGCCCACAGTTGACAGCAAGTACGCCACTTGCAACCACTGTCAGCGGAAGCTGAGCAGAGGTGCAGACCCCTTAAAGTACAGCACCACATCTCTTCTGAACCATCTTGCTGCTAAACATTACCACCAGCATGAGGAGTTCAAGAGGCTGAAGGCATCTGGCGCTGGCAGTGGCACCACACCCACCACTGCACAGCCTTCAGCAGCAGCAACAGCAGCCACCCACCCTCCTGCTCCTCCAGCACCACCAGCAGGAGTGCGGAAACACACTGCTCCTCCCCCCTCTGCAACTCCTGCCGCCGACACTGAGGCCTGTTCTGGCAGCCAGTCCTCAGTGGCCTCCTCTGCTGTCTCAGCTGATTCCTGTGCTAGCAAAAGGCGGCGCCAGAGCCTTTTGAGCGAGTCCTTCCAGGGGGTGGTTAGGGCTCTGTCTCCCAGCAGCCGTCGCGTGCGGCAGCTGAATGGCTTGCTGGCACGGGCCATGTGCTCCCAACTCCTGCTGTACACGCTCGTGCAGGAGGGGAGTGACATGCGTGCGCTGCTTGCTTGTGCAGCCCCAGACTGGCAGCTCCCCAGCAGACACTTCTTCGCCCGCAAGGTCATGCCTGCACTGCACCGCTTTGTGATGGCCAATGTGGAGCGAGGGCTGGAGCATGCGGTTGGTGAAAGGGTCCATGTCACCATGGACTCCTGGAGCAGCCGCTTCGGGACAGGCCGCTACCTGTCCTTCACTGTCCACTGGGTCAGCTTGGTGGAAGGGGGTGAGGATGGGAGAGCAGCAGCGGGCACAGCAGCAGCAGCAACACAGTGGGTGGTGCTACCCCGCAGGGTCAAGGGAACTGCAGCAGGTTCCTCCGATCCTCTGCCATCCTCCGGCACACCTGGCCAAACCCCCCACCTCAGCAGCAGCGTGAAGCCACGCCACTGCCAAGCGCTGCTGCAGTTGGTCAGCCTTGGGAAGACCAAACTGACGGCAACCCATGTGTTGGCCAAACTCCAGGAGCAGGAGAGGAGTTGGCTGACCCTCAGAGGCCTCAGATTCGGAGAGGTGGTGGCCGACAATGGGGCCAATTTGGTTGCCGCAATCAACAGGGGAAAACTGACCCACATCCCCTGTCTTGCCCACGTGCTGAACCTGGTGGTGCAGAAGTTCTTGCGCACCTACCAGGGGATGGACGAACTGCTGGAAACGGCAAGGAATGTTGTGCGTCACTTCCGGCGCTCGCCTGCAGCCTCTGCGAGCCTGGAAGACATGCAAAATGAGCTGGAGCTTCCACGCCATCGGCTGATCCTTGATCTGTGGACAGACTGACGTTTCTCAAGATGAACCAGGCATGGGTGGAAGGCGAGTTCCTGGCCCCTGTTGTCGGCGAGAGGGGGACATGAAGTGGCAGCCGGAACCATCGTTAATATGCCTTACCACCCTTTACCACCTCCTGGCTCCTGCTCACTAAGCCAGCCTGGTTCACTTTGACTATTACGTCGCCTACAGCCACACATTTTACACCTACAGTGGGCTGCTGTGTACTGCCCTTCTGCTGTCTGTCTGTCTGTGTTTCCCACTACCAGGGTACACAGAATTACCATCTGCTGCCACTCTGCCACCAGCTATTACGTCCAACAATAGCTATATGTGTAATTTGCTGTAAATAAATTTAAAAAAAAGGTTACATTTTTCTGAGGTGCCCGGGTTGAAAACTGTGTTGTCCCAGTTGTGTATTGGACACGATGAGGGCTGCACGACCGCTGTCTGGGACCTCCTGTTGTGTTTATTTACAGCCCTGGTATCACCGCTAGGTACCAGGGCTATTATGTCATGCTGCCTGCCTGCTGCCACACTCACACTACTCCTCCATTCCTCCTGCTGTTGCTGCTGTCTGTCTGTGTTTCCCACTGCCAGGGTACACAGAATTACCTTCTGCTGCCACTCTGCCACCAGCTATTACGTCCAACAATAGCTGCCTGCCTGTATATTTATCTTTAAAAAAAAAAAAAGGTTTAATTTTTCTGAGGTGCCCGGGTTGAAAACTGTGTTGTCCCAGTTGTGTATTGGACACGATGTGGGCTGCACGACCGCTGTCTGGGACCTCATGCTGTGTATCTACGACCTGGTACCACCGCTAGGTACCAGGGCTATTATGTCACGCTTCCTGCCTCATTGACTGCCTGATGCCCCACACTCATCCTCCTCCTCCTCCTGCTGCTGAATTTACCTCCTGCTGTCTGTGTGTTTCCACTGCCAGGGAGCACATACAATGGCGCTTCCACCATGCGCCAACCAGCTATTTATTACGCTCAAAAATAGCTGCATTTCTTTAAAAATAAAAAAAATATATACTTTTTAATACTTTGTGATATTATTTTTAGAGGTGTCTGGGTTGAAAACTGTGTTGTCCCAGTTGTGTATTGGACATGATGTGGGCTTCACAACCGCTGTCTGGAACCTCATGCTGTGTATTTACGGCCTGGTACAACCGCTAGGTACCACAGCCTATTATATCTCGCTGCCTGCCTCATTGACTGCCTGCTGCCACACACTCATCCTCCTCCTCTTCCTGCTGCTGAATTTACCTCCTGCTGTCTGTGAGTTTCCACTGCCAGGGAGCACATACAATGGCGCTTCCACCATGCGCCACCAGCTATTTATTACGCTCAAAAATAGCTGCATTTCTTTACAAAAAAATGTATAAGAATAATAATAATAAGAGGAAGAAAAATAAAAGGGAAAAGAAAAAAGATATAGAAGAGAAAGAAGTGAAGAAGAAGAAGAAGAAGATATAGAAAAAGAAGAAGATATAGAAAAAGAAGATGAAGAAGAAGAAGATATAGAAGAAGAAGAAGAAGATATAGAAGAAGAAGACTGGTGAAACACAAACGAAAAATGCACCCGACCACCGGGAGCCCAATCTAGTGTAATATCGCCTTATTGGGTTTAGGGTGAAGTAATTTCGGTGGAAATATACTTACAAGTCTGGGTTGCTCCAGAGGCAACCACTCATTAGAGCAGATGGAGAAATACCGTCCCCACTCGGCCTTTTCTTGTTAGATGTCGGTCGCAGCTCCAAATGAAAAAATATATTCGACTCGCTATACAAGCGGGGCGAACAAACCCTACTAGGTAGGGTGTAAGTATATCAGTGGATAAGATAGGAGGCGCCCAATTAGAAATTTTGTGTAAATTGTATCAGAGCTAGTATCTGACGACACGTGCTCTTAGTAATGAAAACATTGATTCGTAATAGAATTAAAATATCTTTTCATTTATTATATGCGATCAGCACTGTGACAACGCGTTTCTCGGCGTGAAGCCGCTTCCTCAGGTCAAATACGTGCCGGCTCCGGAGTGAGCTGGATATAAGTGCGCTTGTGTGCAGCGGCACACAAGCGCACTTATATCTAGCTCGCTCCGGAGCCGGCACGTATTTGACCTGAGGAAGCGGCTTCACGCCGAGAAACGCGTTGTCACAGTGCTGATCGCATATAATAAATGAAAAGATATTTTAATTCTATTACGAATCAATGTTTTCATTACTAAGAGCACGTGTCGTCAGATACTAGCTCTGATACAATTTACACAAAATTTCTAATTGGGCGCGAAGAAGAAGAAGAAGAAGGAGAAGGAGAAGGAGAAGAATATACAGTACTGAACAGAACTTTGGACACACCTTCTCATTCAAACTGTGTTTTGTTTTGTTTTAAAGGAACATCCCCACATAATCACTTGCTGTTGTTACTTGGAAAAAAGGATGTTTCTTGCATCATTCACCCCCAAAAGAAGTGTTGGAAGCTATTTAAAGGGAAGGTTCAAGGAAACCTTTAAAAAAATTGTGCGCAGTACAGCCCGGAGGACGTCCGATGACGTCAGCGTGCCCGCGTGGGATGCAGAAGAGCCCGTCCTTGGAGCGCAGAAGAGCCTGACCTGGCAGCCGGCCTGGCCAGGTCGGGTCGGCCACCGAAGACGACCGGAAGCCTCTGGAGCGGCGGCGAGGGCACCTCCTGCCTGCCACGGGCTGGAGGAACCCCCAGTTAAGTGGATATGGATTTTTATTTTTTTAAAGGTTTCCCTGAACCTTCCCTTTAAGGCCAATTCGAATAGTCAGCTCGAATAATGAGCTCGAATATCAACTCGAATAGTGAGCTCGAATACCGAGGTCGAATCGAATAGTAAAAAATATGCGACTCGAATATTCGACCTAACTCAAATAATTTACTATTCGAATTCGACCTAACTCGAATAATAAAAAGGGGTATCCGAGCATTCCTCCCCTCCATAACAGATTCTCATTATAGGATTTTAAGTGTATTCGTCTCATCATTATATAGCAGTCAGCAGGACCTCATTGTATTATACCAGCAGTCAGTACCTTTCACTGCATCTGTGTGACTGCACATTGTATTATACCAGCAGTCAGTGTATACCTTTCACTACATCTGCGTGACTGCAAATAGTATTATACCAGCAGTCAGTACCTTTCACTGCATCTGTGTGACTACACATTGTATTATACCAGCAGTCAGTACCTTTCACTGCATCTGCGTGACTGCACATTGTATTATACCAGCAGTCAGTGTATAGCTTTCACTGCAACTGTGTGACTGCACACTGTATTATACAAGGAGAGAGTAGCTTTCACTGCATCTGTGTGACTGCACATTGTTTTATAGCAGCAGTCAGTACCTTTCACTGCATCTGTGTGACTGCACATTGTATTATACCAGCAGTCAGTGTACACTTTTCACTGCATCTGCGTGACTGCAAATTGTATTATACCAGCAGTCAGTACCTTTCACTGCATCTATGTGACTGCACATTGTATTATAATACCAGTCGGTGAATACCTATCACTGCATCTGTGTGACTGCACTTGTACTATACCAGCAGTTAGTGTATACCTTTCACTGCATCTGTGTGACTGCACATTGTATTATTGTATTTTACCAGCAGTCAGTACCATTCACTGTATCTGTGTGACTGCACATTGTATTATACCAGCAGTCAGTACCTTTCACTGCATCTATGTGACTGCACATTGTGTTATAATACCAGTCGGTGAATACCTATCACTGCATCTGTGTGGCTGCACATTGTACTATACCAGCAGTTAGTGTATACCTTTCACTGCATCTGTGTGACTGCACATTGTATTATTGTATTTTACCAGCAGTCAGTACCATTCACTGTATCTGTGTGACTGCACATTGTAGTATACCAGCAGTCAGTACCTTTCACTGCATCTATGTGACTGCACATTGTGTTATAATACCAGTCGGTGAATACCTATCACTGCATCTGTGTGGCTGCACATTGTACTATACCAGCAGTTAGTGTATACCTTTCACTGCATCTGTGTGACTGCACATTGTATTATTGTATTATAATAGCAGTCAGTACCATTCACTGCATCTGTGTGACTGCACATTGTATTATACCAGCAGTCAGTGCATACCGTTCACTGCATCTGTGACTGCACTTTGTATTAGTCAAGTCAGTGCATACCTTTCACTTCATCCCCCTTATTTATGGACAAAAGAACATTCAGAGGCAGGCCACCCAGCAGGTCTGTTTGAGGTCATGCTGACGTGATTTCGTGCAGCCCTCGACCAAAGTACAGTGTTCAGAAGGCATGTGCCATCAACTCCCAAGATTGGCAAGACATAGTTGACTATTTAACACAGAACACCTCATCTTCTGCACGGAACCGTGACAAATCTTCCTCCTCCTGCTCTGATTCTGGCACCCCAGCATACTCAGCTGCTGCCGCCGCCACAACCAAAGTGCCATCATCCCAGAGCTCAGCGGTGTGGACATTTTTGTGTGTGTCTGCCTCAGATGACAGCAAAGCCATCTTTACTCTCTGCCACCAAAAATTGAGTCATGGAAAGACCAAGACCCGCGTATTGAAAACTGCCTTATGAATGCACATGACGAAAAAGCACAAACAGCAATAGGATGTGTGACTACCTGAGAAAAAGCAGCACACAAATGCAAAGCCACCCTCCGTCTCCTCTTCCTCCTTCAGGTGCAGCATCTTCAGCCGCTTTCACCCTTGCACCTTCACAGCCACCCTCCTCCACTCCGCCTCTCACCTTGAGCGGTTCCTGCTCCTCTGACCACAGCAGCCAGGTGTCCGTTAAGGAAATCTTTGAGCGGAAGAAGCCAATGTCTGCCACTCACCCCCTTGCCCAGCGTCTAACAGCTGGCTTGGCGGAACTGTTAGCTCGCCAGCTGTTACCTTACCAGCTGGTGGACTCTGATGCCTTCCGAAAATTTGTGGCCATTGGGACACCGCAGTGGAAGATACCAGGCCGCAATTATTTTTCTAAAAAGGCTATACCCAAACTGTACCATGATGTTGAAAGGCAAGTGGTATCACCTCTGGCACAAAGTGTTGGGTCAAGGGTCCATCTGAATACGGATGCCTGGTTTGCAAAGCACAGTCAGGGCAGGTGCATTACTTATACAGCACATTGGGTCAACCTGGTGACCACTGGCAAGCAGGGAGTACGTGGCTGTGCAGCGGACCGAGTGGTGACATCTCCATGGCTTGCAGGCAGGCCTGCTGCCACCTCCTATCCTTCTCCTCCTACTCTTCCTGCTACATCCTCTTTGGTGTTGTTGTCCTCCTCCTCCTTGGCTGAGTGGCAGTGCTATTCTACTTGTGCTGCGATCTCCTCTCCAACTACACACCCCCAGGGCCTATGCTGCATGCCAGGTACACCGTCTTGGACATGTCTTGCCTCAAAGCCGAGTGTCACACTGGAGCAGCTCTCCTGGCTGCTTTGAACAAACAGATGGATCAGTGGCTGACCCCGCACCAACTGGAGATCAGCAACGTGGTGTGTGACAACGTCAGCATTTTCTTGTTGGCTTTGAGTTTGGGAAAGTTGACACATGTACCCTGCATGGCACATGTGCTGAATCTAATAATCCAAAGATTTGTGTGTAAGTACCCAGGCTTACAGGAGGTCCTGAAGCAGTCCAGGAAGGTGTGTGGGCATTTAAGGTGTTCCTGGTGCGCTTGGCCATGGTGCGCTTGGCCAATATTCAGCAGAGAAACAACTTGCCGGTGAGACGCTTGATTTGCGATAGCCCGACTCTCTGAAATTCAACGCTCCTCATTTTTGACCGCCTGCTACAAAAGGAGAAAGCTGTCAACAATTATCTGTACAGCTACGCTCAAAGGTCATGCTCTGGGGAGCTGGGCATTTTCTGGCCGAAGTACTGGTCACTCATGCGTAATGCCTGCAGGCTCATTCGTCCGTTTGAGGAGGTGACAAACCTGGTGAGTCGCAGTGAAGGCGCCATCAGCGACTTGATCCCATATGCTTTCTTCCTGGAGCCTGCCATGCGTAGAGTGGTGGATCAAGCTGTAGAGGAGCGTGAACAGGAAGAGGAGGAAAAGTTGTTGGAAACATCACGACCTGCGGCAGCACAGAGGGGGGAGGAGGAATAGTCGTCTGGGGAAGAGGGGTCAGATGAGGAAGGTGTTTTTTTTTAGGAGGAGGCAGAAGAACTGCAAATTGCGCAAAAGGTGGATCAGCGCATCACCAGGCCACCTCCAAATGGCCTACAATCAGAGCTTGAGCCCCCCCCAGAAACTGCAAACGCACCTTGAACCCAAACAGAAGCTCTACATATACACCAAAAGCAAGGCTGTTAAGTGGGAGCAGCTGACCAAAAATGAATTAAATTAGTACATGGCAAGGAAATGAACAGCGCTACCTAAAAACAGACAAGTGCCTGCCTGCAAGAGAGTGCAAGCCCCACTTGTGGGATATAATACACACCGAGCATACACATGACCTGTCTACCACTGGAGGAGGATGTTAGTTTCCTGTAACAGCTTGCATGCAACCTATTAAGTACTCGTCCCTCCCACTGCGAAGAAGTCGATCCTCCATGGGAGGGGCCTAACACTAACTAAATCCTAACCTATGTATATGCATAGCCTGGATGCGGCTAATCAAATAAAATCGAAAATTGAAAATTGCGCAAAAGGTGGATCAGCGCAACACCAGGCCGCCTCCGAATGGCCTCCAATCAGAGGTGCGCTGAGCCCCCCCAGAAACTAGAAACGCACCTTGAACCCAAACAGAAGCTCTGCATATACACCAAAAGCATGGCTGTTAAGTGGGAGCAGCTGACCAAAAACGAAATAAATTAGTGCATAGCAAGGAAATGAACAGCGCTACTTAAAAACAGGCAAGTGCCTACCTGCAAAAGAGTGCAAGCCCCACTTGTGGGATATAATACACACCGAGCATACACATGACCTGTCTACCACTGGAGGAGGATGTTAGTTTCCTGTAACAGCTTGCATGCAACCTATTAAGTACTCGTCCCTCCCACTGCGAAGAAGTCGATCCTCCATGGGAGGGGCCTAACACTAACTAAATCCTAACCTATGTATATGCATAGTCTGGGTGCGGCTAATCAAATAAAATCGAAAATTGAAAATTGCGCAAAAGGTGGATCAGCGCAACACCTGGCCGCCTCCGAATGGCCTCCAATCAGAGGTGCGCTGAGCCCCCCCAGAAACTACAAACGCACCTTGAACCCAAACAGAAGCTCTACATATACACCAAAAGCAAGGCTGTTAAGTGGGAGCAGCTGACCAAAAATGAATTAAATTAGTACATGGCAAGGAAATGAACAGCGCTACTTAAAAACAGACAAGTGCCTGCCTGCAAGAGAGTGCAAGCCCCACTTGTGGGATAAAATGCACACCTAGCATACACATGACCTGTCTACCACTGGAGGATGTTGGTTTCCTGTAACAGCTTGCATGCAACTTGTTAAGTACTTGTCCCTCCCACTGCGGAGAAGTCATTCTCGAAGGGAGGGGGCCTAACACTAACTAAATCCTAACCTACGCATATGCATAGCCTGGGTGCGCTACCAAGTAAAATTGAAAATTGCGCAAAAGGTGCATCAGCGCATCACCAGGCCGCCTCCGAATGGCCTACAATCAGAGGTGCGCTGTGTGTATGCTAGGTGTGTATTTTATCCCACAAGTGGGGCTTGCACTCTCTTGCAGGTAGGCACATCTGTTTTTAAGCAGCGCTGTTCATTTCCTTGCCATGTACTAGAAGAACAACTGCAGCAGGCGTTGCAGGGGGCTTGTGCTGCTCACCTTTCCCGTGGTATTGTTCATGGCTGGAGGGAGGAGGAGAACTTACCTGACATCACTGAGGAAAAGCAAGAGGAGATGGCTAGTAGGTCGGCATCAGACTTTGTGCAGATGGGGTCTTTCATGCTGTCCAGCCTGTTGAGGGACCCCCGTATAAAAAAAATTCAAGGGGAATGACTTGTACTGGGTGGCAAAGCTACTAGACCCTCGGTACAAGCACAAAGTGGCGGAGATGTTACCAAATTTCCAGAAGGCAGAAATGATGCAGCACTTGCACAACAAGCTGGCAAGTATGCTTTACAGTGCGTTTAGGGGTGATGTCACAACAAAATGGAATAAAGGTGCCACTGCCAGTAATTTTCCTCCTCCTCCCATGTCTACGCAGGTAAGGACAGGATGCTCTAGCGATCTCATGATGATGTCGGACATGCGGACCTTCTTTAGTCCAACACCTTGCCTTAGCCCTTCCGGATCCACCCTCCACCAACGCCTCGACTGGCAGGTAGCCGACTACCTGGCCTTAATTGCGGATGTAGACACTGAGCAGCGATGAACCCCTTGACTACTGGGTGCGCAGGCTTGACCTGTGGCCAGAGCTGTCACAATTTGCCATCCAACTTCTGGCTTGCCCTGCCTCAAGTAAGTGAAGGGTATCACTGGGTGATGATTAATACCAGTGAGCAGTAAGCACAGTACAACCTAACAGAAGGGTATCACTGCGTAATGAGATGATTAATACCAGTGAGCACAGTACAACGTAACTGAAGGGTATCACTGGGTAATGAGATGATTAATACCTGTGAGCAGTGAGCACAGTAAAACATAACTGAAGGGAATCACTGGGTAATGAGATGATTAATACCTGTGAGCAGTAAGCACAGTACAACGTAAGTGAAGGGTATCACTGGGTAATGAGATGATTAATACCAGTGAGCAGTGAGCACAGTATAACGTAAGTGAAGGGTATCACTGCCAAATGAGATGAATAATACCAGTGAGCACAGTACAACCTAACTGAAGGGTATCACTGGGTAATGAGATGATTAATACCAGTGAGCAGTGAGCACAGTACAACGTAACTGAAGGTTATCACTGCCAAATGAGATGAATAATCTCCTGCCAAGTGTATGACTGGCTAGCTGAATACAAGTGAGCAGTGCACTCTGAACCTGCCTGCCTGCACTAAACACACTAATCACCAGTACACACTGACTACACTGACTACAGCAATGACTCACTGGCTACCTAACTAAATACAAGTTACAACTGACAACTACAGTATAAGAGCACTGTTAGCAGTAAAAACGCTGGGTTTTGACACAGAAAACGCGCTTGCTGAAAGTGGTATCGTCACCATAAAAATCTAATTTCAACAGCAACTGGTCTGAGTGTATTAAGTGATAAAGATGCTAATCCTGCATTCAAAACTTTCAAAACTTTTTCTGCTGTTATGATTTGGAGTTATCACATACTTAAGGAGCACTGGCCCTTTAGTAGTCGGTGCCAAAGAATTGCATGCTGGGGGTTCTTTTTATCTATAATCTATTCCTCCTCTTCCCTTTATTTCCCTGCCAGCTGCTTATCTGAAACTTAATCCCCTACTCACTTGTGTTTACAAGCAAGGCTGAGGTGACTTAGCGATTGGAGGAGACAAGAAAAAAAGTAAAGGGCAGAAATGACATCACGAGTTAGCTTTAACTGTGACAAAATACATGGCCCCCACCAGGAACAGAATTCTCGTCATTTACTATATAACTTTCAGTGAAATCAAAATGTGGACAGTATAATACATGTGTTATGTAAGTAGATCAAGTATTTATCTACTTATATATGTGTTTTTTTTCCCTGGCATAGTATGGCTGATCCTACTGCTTGAAGGAACAATGGCCTGGAGTCTAGCAAGGACGGAGCTTTTCCATCATGGTCGCTGCTTTATATGCAGGACAGGACATAGCCTCCCCTCCTGTGATTGGTTGCTAGGGCCTGGCTGGGGGCCTCTGATTGGTGCCAGGGAAGTCACTTCTGCCTACTTCCGCTATTCACGACCTAACCACGACTTCTGCGCCGTTTTCAATAGTGTGAATGCGTTTGGATGTACGCATTCACGGGCTGCCAAAGCGGCTTTTAGTGAATGAAAAACGGGACGAATTTCCGTGGCAGATAGCTGGCAAATAGCCAAAACCAGTCAAATACATACGCGGGCAACGCCGGGTCATCAGTGGCTGGAGACAAATACAAATTTCACTGGAAAAATGTAAACTGCAGCCATTCTTACACTGTTCATGGGAGGGTTCTTAAACTTTGCACAGTTGGCCACTCAGTGAATGGGATTAATATTCACAAAAGTGGGTGGAGCCTACAAAAGTGAATGATACTTCACCTATTGCTTTTCAAGGGGAATATTTAATTGCTGCCATTCTTACACTGTTGATGGCACAGGCCTCAAACCTGGCACAGTTGGTCAATGGGTTGCTGGGGTTCAAATTCAGAAAAGGGGGTGGAGCCACAAATAGCCAATCAATTTTTTTTATTTCAATGCAAATTATTAATGCCAAAGACTGCAGAGCTCACAATCTTGGTCATTGAGTAATTGTGCGTTAGGGTTAGAAAAGTGGGCAGAGCCAACACCAGCCAAATACATACCCGGGCAATGCCGGGCAATCAGCTAGTAGACTATAAAAATTCACCTTTTTCCCGTTTCCTAAAAATCAGCCTAATAGCTCATCCAATTTATAGCCTGCTAGCGGCTATGGAAACTGAGTTATTATTAAATCAAACAAATTGCATGCAAGCTTGTTAGTGGAAACTAACATCTTCCAAGTGGTAGACAGGTTGTATGTGTGCTCATTGTGTATTTGTATCCCATGAGTGGGGTCTGCACTTTTTTGCAGGTAAGCATTCATCTGTTTTTAAGTAGCGCTGTTCATTTCTTTGCTATGTTTGATTTAATTCTGGTCAGCTGCTCCCACTTGTTAGTTTTTCTTTGGTGTATATGCAGAGCCTCTGTTTGGGTTCAAGGTGCGTTTGTAGTCTCTGGGGGGGGCTCAGCGCATCTCTGAGCTGAGGCCATTCGGAGGCGGCCTGGTGATGCGCTGATCCCACTTTTTCTGCGCAATTCTTAATTTTACTGGTAGCGCGCCCAGGCTATGCATATGCATAGGTAGGATTTAGTGAGTGTTAGGTCCCCTCCCATGGAGGAAAGACTTCTTCGACAGTGGGAGGGACGAGTACCTAACAAATTGCATGCCAGCTTGTTAGTGGAAACTAACATCCTCCAAGTGGTAGACAGGTTGTATGTGTGCTCATTGTGTATTTGTATCCCATGAGTGGGGTCTGCACTTTTTTGCAGGTAAGCATTCATCTGTTTTTAAGTAGCGCTGTTCATTTCTTTGCTAAGGGGGTGAACACACCTACTTTTCAGGTAAGCCAGCCCCAAAACTCAGATTCTATAAAGGTTCGGGCAGTACCAGCCTCTCTTTGTCTTCCAAAATTCCACCGACAACGAACTTTCTCCAGGCATGCATCCTAGGAGGCACGGAAGCAAGCCATATAAGGACTTTTGATATTATCCTTTTTATTTTAAGCTTTGTGTTTATATGTTAATTGGTGTATGTAAATGTGTGTAATGCATTTTTGTTATTAAAACATTTAAAAAATCGTTTTGCGGTTATGAGCTATTCCTGACCATACACAATCGTACTTACACCTCTGAAAGCGTTACCTTGTGTCCTATAGTATTTTGTATCTACGACCCATATGCTTGAATCGGGCACAGATAGACAGATCTACGCAGTAATTCTGCGCCTGCGCAGTACCGTTCTGATGACGTCGGAGAGATCACGTGACCCGCACAGTGCAGCGCAGAAGAATCCGCCCCGGAACCCGACCTGGCGAGGTTGGCTTCACCTGCGGAGAAGACCGGGAGCCACTGGAGCTGCGGCGAGGGCACAGGACGGCTGCCATGGGCTGGAGGAAGCCCCAGGTAAGTGGATCTTTTTTTTTTTTTTTTTTTTTTTTTTAGCAGCTTGGATGTATCCTTTAACTGCAGCCCTTCTTCACTGTTAATAGCTGGTTACTGGGTGACTGGGATTAATTTTCAGAAAAGTGGGTAGAGCCTAAGAAGGCCAATCATTATTCACTTGTTGATTTTCAAGGGGAATATTAAAATTGCTGCCATTCTTGCACTGTTAATGTCACAAGCCTGAAGGGGGTGGAGCCACAAACAGCCAATCAGATTTGTTTTTAATGATGCCAAGGACCCGAAAGCTCACAAACTTGTTCAATGAGTGACTTATGTGTCCAGGTTACAAAAAGTGAGCAGAGATAAAAACAATGGCAGGCCTTCTTACTGTAACACACTTACCTTCCGGCGGCAGGTCCTGCGACGGCTCTGGCGTGGTCTGAGCGAGCGGCGGGACTGCCGCGCTGACATCCTCTGGCGGCATCCCCGGCTTCCCTCCAGCAGTGTCTTCCGGCTCGCGCGCGACCCAGAGGTCACGTCGCCGCTCGCGCGAGCTCTGCCGAGCCTTATAGGCTTAGGAGGAGAATTCAGCAGGTGAGGTCATGAGTGACCTCACCAAATAGGAGTGGCTACCGATCGGGGAATCTGGATTTAAGGCCAGGAGCAGTCAGTGGTCGCTGACCCTGATACTAATCAGTTCGCTGGTTCTTGGTCCTAGATAGCTTCTTTGAGTTACATCATATATGGTGGTACTCACCATATATATGTACTCTAGTTAGTCAGTTGTCGTTATTCATTGATAACTGTAATTTCTCGTAATTCCTCCCTGATATTATTGAGTTTTATTTCTGTAATAAACGCTGGAGGGGCAGCTGCGGGGAATAGTGCTACCACCGCAGCTGCCTCCAGCCCCCTGTTTAGCAGCATGTCCGGGCCTCAGGCTAGACGCATGCCGAGGACGGAACTGTCAGTTGCACATAGGGTTGCCTTGTCGCGCGCGCGCGCGTGCATAGACGGGACCTTTATGCCGGGAGGAGGCGCGTCAGCTGACCGGCTGGTCGGCTGATGTCAGAGGAGACGCTCGCCGCTCCTCATTGGATGATCTTTGGGGGCGTGCCTGGAGGGTCTCTTCTGCTTCATAAGCCGTACTGTGTCACTTGCAACTTGTCTGCTGTTGCGAATACTTCGTGTTAGCACTCAGACCCTTAGATAGTTCAGGTGTGCTTTGATCCGGGAGGAGACCGGGGATATCACACAAGATAGGAATTGTTTGATAGCCTTAACCATCACCTTACTGTATATTATTTGTGCATGACTCTGGCTCGTTCTGACCTCACTCTTGCTAAGTGATTCTGCACCTTTGCTCATCTGATCTAGTTGCCAAACCCTGCCTGTTTATATCTCTCTGTCTCTGCCTCCCGATTTTGTACTGCATCTGTCTGTCTGTTGCCAAACCCGATCTGTCTGACTACTCTACTCTCACTAGAGGGCCCTCGTCTCTGGTGAGAGGCAATATACTGATTATACCCACCAGCTCCTCTGGTGAGGTGTTGCTCTTATCAGTATTACTGTTGCACCAAACACCATCTGTATTTGTTGACACATCAGCTTCTGATATACCAGTATTATAGGTGATTCTGCAGATCACCTTATAATCAGGTATATATCTGCATTATAGGTGATACTGCACATCACCTAATAATCAGAATTCTGTCGCTTGCTGACACAAATCGTTACAGAACAGCAGACCAAAATGTCTATGGACGCACTGTGTAACCAGGTTGAGGCCTTGACCACAGCGGTGAACAATTTAACCATATTGGTCAATACCCAACAGACTCAGATCACCCAGCTGTCTGGGGTGGTCCGCACCCTTCAATCTGCAACGGTACCAGTACAGTCCCCTCCAGTTATAGAGTCTAGAATGCCTATGCCGGGAACATTTTCAGGGCACACATCTGATTTTCAGAATTTCAGAAACCGCTGCCTTTCTTACTTTGAGATGAGACCTGTTTCATCAGGGACTGAGAGTCAGAGGGTGACCTTCATTAACCTCCCTGGCGGTAAGCCCGAGCTGAGCTCGGGCTATGCCGCGCAGGAGGAGATCTCAGCCCCAGTATCAGTATTACTGTTGCACCAAACACCATCTGTATTTGTTGTCACATCAGCTTCTGATGTACCAGTATTATAGGTGATTCTGCAGATCAACATATGATCAGGTATATATCTGCATTATAGGTGATACTGCAGATCACCTAATAATCAGAATTCTGTCGCTTGCTGACACAAATCGTTACAATTTAATTGTGATTTATCTGTGTACTGATCTACTGCCTGTTTCCTGACCTCGTCTCTGTCTAGCCCTTTTGTACCGCAGCCATCTGATTTCTGTTACTGACTCGGCCTGTCCCTGACTCTGTTACTGTCTGATCCTCGCAAAACAACTGACATCTGATACACTTGTATGACCCTGCTCGAATTTGACTCCGATTAAGTTTAACGATTTTGTACCTCGACATTGTAAACTTGTGCACAAGTTCTGACCAGACTAGACTATGTATTGTACTGTTATTGTGTATTGATCTGTACGTTATCTCATCACGCACCAGCGTGATACTTACATTGTTAATGGCAGGGTTTTCAAACTTTGCCCAAATGGTCACTGGTGGGTGACTGAGATTAATATTCAGGGAAGTGGGTGGTGCCTATAATAGCCAATCAATATTCACCTGTTGATTTTCAAGGGGAATATTTAAATTGCTGCCATTTTTACACTGTTAATAACAAATGCCTCAAACCTGCTACAGTTGGTCATTGGGTGACTGCTGGAGAGGGGCGAAGTCACAAACTGCCAATCGGATTTATTTATTTTCTGTGGGAATATACAAATTATTGATGCAAAAGCTCACATTTGAAAGTTTGTGTGTTAGGGTTAGATTGGGGAGACTCGACACCAGCCAAATACATACCCATTAGCTAGTTATCTATATATATATAAAATCGTATGTATGTACAGTGTGTGTGTGTGTGTGTGTGTACGTGTGCGTGCGTATGTGCCGCGATCACTCGAAAACTGCTTGACCAAATTGAACAAAACTTGGTATACAGATCCCTTACTACCTGGGTGCTATGTTCTGGGGGTCTCGCGTCCCCCCTGCTTACATGGGCGGAGCTACAAACAGAAAATCAGATTTCACCCATTCATGTCAATGGGAAAAATGGAAAAGGCTGCCATTCTCACAGTAATCAAGCCAGAGTCCCCACACTTGGCACAGTTGGTCACTTGGTGACCGAGGTTACAAATCCAGAAAAATTGGGCAGAGTATTAAACAACCAATCAAATTTCAGCCATTCATTTTTAATGGGAAAATGTAAACTGCAGCTATTCATAGAGTGTTAAACCCAGGGCCCTCAAACTTGGCACACTTGGTCACTAGGTGAAGGAGATTAAGATTCAGGAAAGTGGGTGGAGCATGCAAAAGCCAATCAAAATTCACTTGTTGATTTTCAAGGAGAATATGTAAACTGCTGCCATTCTTACACTGTTTATGGCAGAGGCTTTAAACTTGCTACAGTCAGTCATTAGGTGACTGGGGTCCAAATTCACTAATGGGATGGAACCACAAACAGCCAATCAGATTTCTTTGCTCGATAAACTGCTTCCATTCACACATTTTTGATGCCAGGAACCTGAAAGCTCACAAACTTGGTCATTGAGTGACTGTGTGTCAAGGTTACAAAAAGTGGGCAGAGCCAAAAACTAAATGCACTGGTCAAATATAAACTGCAGCCATTGTTACACTGTTAATGGCAGGGTTCTCAAACTTTGCACAGTTGGTCACTGGGTGACTGGAATTATTATTCAGGAAAATGGGTGGAGCCTACAACTGCCAATCCAAATTCACCTGTTGATTTTCAAGGGGAATATTTAAATTGCTGCCATTCTTAAACTGTTAATAGCAGATGCCTCAAACCTGGTACAGTTGGTCACTGGGTGACTGGGGTTCAAATTCAGAAAGTCGGCAGAGCCACAAACAGCCAACCAGATTTGATTAATTTCAAAGGGAATATACAAAATTATTGATACCAAGGACACCAAAGCTCATAAACTTGGTAATTGAGTGACTGTATGTCAAGGTTAGGAAAAGTGGGTGGTGCCAACAACTAAATTTTTAACATGGGAAAATATAAACTGCAACCATTCTTACACTGTTAATGGCAGGGTTCCCAAACTTGACACAGTCGGCCACTGGGTGACTGGGATTAATATTTAGAAAGTGGGTGGCGGCTACAACAGCCAATCAAAATTCACCTATTAATTTTTCAAGTGAAATATTTACATTGCTACCATTCTTACACTGTTAATGGCAGAGGCCTCAAACCTGATACAGTCAGTCATTTGCTGACAGGGGTCCAAATTCACTAAAGAGGTGGAGCCACAAACAGCCAATCAGATTTGTTAGATTGATTTCAGCCATTCTGTTACTGGCAGGGTTCTCAAACTTGGCACAGTTGGCCACTGGGTGACGGGGATTAATATTCAGGAAAGTGGGTGGCGGCTACAACAGCTAATCAAAATTCACTTATTAATTTTCAAGGGGAATATTGAAATTATTGCCATTCTTACACTGTAATGGTAGAGGCCTCAAACCTGCTGCAGTCGGTGATTAAGTGACTTGGGTTCAAATTTAATATAGGGGCAGAGCCACAAACAGCTAATCAGATTTCTTTGCTGGATAAACTGTTTTTATTCACAGTCATTGAGGGGCAGTGTGTCAAGGTTACAAAAACTGGGTGGAGTCAAAAACAGATTTCCCTGGGAAAATGTAAACTGCAGCCTTTCTTCGTTGTTAGTGGCAGGGTTCTCAAACTTTGCACAGTTGGTTACTGGGTGACTGGGATTAATATTCAGAAAAGTGGGTGGAGCCTAAAAAATACAATCAATATTCATCTGTTGATTTTCAAGGGGAATATTAAAATTGCTGCCATTCTTGCGCTGTTAATGACACAAGCCTCAAACCTGGTACAGTTGGTCAGTGGGTCACTGGGCTTCAAATTCAGAAAAGGGGTGGAGCCACACACAGCCAGTCTTATTTTTTTTATTGATGCCAAGGACCCGAAAGCTCACAAACTTGGTCATTGAGTGACTGTGTGTGCAGGTTACAAAAAGTGGGCAGAGCCAAAAACAAATTTTACTGGGAAAATATAAACTGCAGGCCTTCTTACACTGTTAATGGCATGGTTTTTAAACTTTGCCCAAATGGTCACTGGGTGACTGAGATTAAAATTCAGGGAAGTGGGTGGAGCCTATAATATCAAAATTCACCTGTTGATTTTCAAGGGGAATATTTACATTGCTGCCATTTTTACACTGTTAATAGCAGATGCCTCAAACCTGCTACAGTTGGTCATTGGGTGACTGGGGTTCAAATGCTGGAGAGGGACGGAGTCACAAACCACCAATCTGATTTATTTCATTTCTATGGGAATATACAAATTATTGATGCCAAAGCTGACAAACTTGGTCATTGTTTGTGTGTTAGGGTTCCCAAAAGTGGGTGGAGCCAACACCAGCCTAATACACACATGGGCAACGCCGGGTCGTCAGCTAGTTAAGAATAAACACTTAATCTACAGGCCAATACTTTTTCATAACACTTTGTATGAACCTGATTTGCTAAGAAAAAAGTAACAAAAAATAATAATGTTATGTTTTGATTCCTTTGTAAGCGGTAAAATGTTTTCCACTTGAATAAACAGATCTGAATTGTTGAATATGATTACAAAATTGTAAAGGTTATAGAGGAAAATGTGGAACATGCTTTAAAAAGTGTTGTTGGTTTCTTGTCTCTATTGCAGGCCAATGCCAGCTGGTAATTATGTGTTGACTCTAAGTGTGGACGGGGTGTCTGTTAACAACCAGAACATTTGCAATGGCTATTCTCAGTACTATTGGAGTGGTTGCATTCTCCAGGTATGTAAACAACAATAGATGATTTGTGACTCATTGACCCAAGTGCAGGACATGGTGCTCTCCCTTGTTCGCAAACTGAATGCAGAAAATGTAGAGGGATTCAAAACCTAGCAGAGAGGACCCCTCAGTTATATTAAATATTGCCCCTTCCCCCTCCCCTATCAACTAAACTCTCAATTTTCACAAAGGAACCAAGCCTTTGTAGATTGTATAGTGTCAACAAGGCCAGTTGTAGACTTTTTGTTGCCTGTGGCAAACTTGTGAGAATGCCCCTCCCCCCCCCCCCTCCCCATGACAAGCAAACTGCCACCTCCTCCCTTCTGCTGTGCTACTCAAATTAAACACTGCTGTTTTGATGCCTCCCCCTCCTCACTCACTGTCAGACTCCTCACACAGCACAACAAGCTGCTTTTTCTCAATGATGACCTCTTCACCTCGCTCTCCTCTTCCTTCTCCTCCTACTCTGACTGCATGATGTAAGTGTAAACACACATCAATACATGAAGATGCTAATGAGTACAAAAAAAAAACAACTGCTACAAATCCACAACTACATCCCCCAACTTACAGCAGAACTGAAATGTGATTAAAAAAAGAAAAAGACTATCACTTACCTGGGGCTTCTGCCAGCCCCCTGCAGCCTCCCTGTGCCCTCGCTGTCTCTGAGCCATTTCTTGACTGCCGACCTACAAGTCGACTGCCACTGGATATCATATACACATCCTCATTCTTGCTCCCATCACCGGGAACGTCCTGCGCAGGCATAGTATGAGAGAATCTCACGCTGCACCTGCACAGGACACTCCCGGCGAGAGCTAAGTGAATGAGGACCAGTGCGGCCGAGGGCACGCTGGCGCAGTGGCTATTGACTTGTAAGTCGGCAGTCAAGAAATGGAGCTGCTCTGGGGGATCGGAGAGTTGTTCAGTGACTGCGAGGGCACAGGGGGCTGGCAGAAGCCCCAGGTAAGTGAAAGTCTTTAATTTCTAATCACATTTTAGTTCCACATTAAAAGGTATTTTTTCAGACAAAAACAAACAAAAAAAAGGTTCTTTCCTGTAAACTTTGACATGAAGTCACGTGACATTAAGAAAGAAAAAGGATTTTCCATAAAAATTATTGTAATTAGAAGTAAAATGATATAAATAAAGAGTAAAATGTAAATGTGACCTTTCTTTGGCTTTTAGCCCTTACAGGACACCCGAGGGAGGTGAAAATAAACAAATGAAATAAACAATTCTATCTATCCTCCTCCTACAAATGACTTTTTAAGATATTGTGAGCTCCTCTGAGGGACAGTTAGTGACAAGACAATATATACTTTGTACAGTGCTGCAGAAGATGTTGGAGCTATATAAATACTAAATAATAATAATTAATATTCTTACTTGTATTTATAATAATTTTTTACTAATTAAATGTGCCATTTTCACAAACTGATTTGCAAGATTTTCATGGACCAATTGGGAGTTGGGAAAAAACACGGGAAACTGCCAGGGACTATTTTGCTCATCCATACTCTACAGCAGGGGTAGGGAACCTTGATGGCTACATCTGGCTCACAGTTAGGGGTTGATTCACTAAGCTACACGGTACAAGCAGCCCAAGTAAAATTTTCAAAGTAGGCACGCTACTGCTGTACCGTGCACTACTAACTTACTCGCGCTCCCCTCCAAAACTGACGGCCGATCCATTTGTCCCACCCTGGATCCTGTCAGGTCCAGTGACTTTGAAGGATGAGATCCACGCACCTTGATTGGCCCAATAGTCTGCCTGTCACTTGACAGGCAGCCTATTGGGCCAAAGTGCAGGGATCTCGTCCTACAAAGTGAATCAGCCCCCAACTCAGCTAGCTAATTGTACAAGCTTTTAGTCGGTATTTCTCCTGTCTGGCTCTCGGGGAAATTGCTGATGTTGCTGAAACCCAAGAGCAGCTGAAGACGTGTCTGACACTTTCACTGCCTGGCGGATCAACTGTATACACATCACCATCGCAACAGGGACGTGAGCCCTCTGCTGCGCATGCAAACTGTTCTAATCGGAAACTTACTGTATGGCTCTCACAGAATTACATTTTAAAATATGTGGCGTTCTCTCAGCCAAAAAGGTTCCTCCTGACCCCTGCTCTACAGCTAAGGTTCAAGTATAAACAAATTTTGGATGAATCTCCACCGAGACTCACAAACAATTTCTAGATAGCCCAAGTTTTCTTCCTGTTTCTGAGAAGCCTGGTAGTTTTTAATGGTGTACAGATACCGTAATTCATTTGTTACACTAAATATATTTGGATGTGCAAGAAAGTGATTGTTTTGTGTCGATGAAGATATATTGTTAGTGTAAGAGGCAGGCATTTTTTGTCTCTCTTTTGATCTGTTAATTTTTAAGCTAATATAGAGTTTTATTTGTCTGCTAAGAACAAATACAGTGGCTTGCAAAAGTATTTGGCCCCCTTGAAGTTTTCCATATTTTGTCTCATTACTGCCACAAACATGAATCAATTTTATTGGAATTCCACGTGAAAGACCAATACAAAGTGGTGTACACGTGAGAAGTGGATCGAAAATCATACATCATTCCAAATATTATTTACAAATCAATAACTGCAAAGTGGGGTGTGCGTAATATTTCAGCCTCCTTCATTCTGAGTGCAGTCAGTTGCCCATAGACATTGCCTGATGAGTGCTAATGACTAAATAGAGTGCACCTGTGTGTAATCTAATGTCAGTACACATACATCTGCTCTGTGATGGCCTCAGAGGTTGTCTAAGAGAATCTTGGGAGCAACAACACCATGAAGTCCAAAGAACACACCAGACAGGTTAGGGATAAAGTTATTGAGAAATTTAAAGCAGGCTTAGGCTTTAAAAAGATTTCCAAAGCCTTTGAACGTCCCACGGAGCACTGTTCAAGCGATCATTCAGAAATGGAAGGAGTATGGCACAACTGTAAACCAACCAAGACAAGGCTGTCCACCTAAACTCACAGGCCGAACAAGAAGATCACTGATCAGAAATGCAGTCAAGGTGACTCTGGATGAGCTGCAGAGATCTACAGCTCAGGTGGGGAATCTGTCCATAGGACAACTATTAGCCATGCACTGCACAAAATTGGCCTTTATGGAAGAGTGGCAAGAAGAAAGCAATTGTAAACAGAAAAGCATAGGAAATCCTGTTTGCAGTTTGCCACAAGCCATGTGGGGGACACAGCAAACATGTGGAAGAAAGTGCTCTGGTCAGATGAGACCAAAATGGAACTTTTTGGCCAAAATGAAAAACGCTATGTGTGGCGGAAAACTAACACTACACATCACTCAGAACACACCATCCCCACCGTCCAATATGGTGGTGGCAGCATCCTGCTCTGTGGGTGCTTCTCTTCAGCAGGGACAGGGAAGCTGGTCAGAATTGATGGGAAGATGTATGGAGCAAAATACAGGGCAATCTTGGAAGAAAACCTCTTGGAGTCTGCAAAAGACTTGAGACTGGGGCGTGCTGCAAAGAGGGCCTACTCTGACAAGCTGGGTCACTACCTCCAGTCAAACAACCCACGCGAGGTGTGGAAAGGCCTCAGAGCAGCTACGAACTTCAAACCACCCCCCCCCCCCCCCAGCATGCGACCCCCAGCACCTCATTAGCCGAGGAACTAAATAAGTTTTATGGTCGGTTTGAAAACAGTCCCAAGCAGCTGGCTGACCCTGCACCCTCGACAACGCTCTCCCCGAAGATCCAGGTCGACCCAGTGCCAGTAGCGGTACAGGAAGAAGATGTTCTCCTATCACCTCCGCAGACTCAATGCCAGGAAAGCTGCCGGCCCAGACGGCATATCACCAACTTGCCTGAGAACTTGCGCAGACCAGCTGGCCCCCACGCTCACCTCCCTCTTTAACAGGTCCCTGGAGGAAGGCAGTGTCCCCTCCTGTCTTAAGAGGTCCACAATCATTCCGGTCCCAAAAAAGCCAGGCAACACAGAACACAACAACTTCAGACCAGTGGCCCTCACCCCCATAGTCATGAAGATCCTTGAACGTCTGGTTCTTGCCCACCTGAAACGCCTTGCCAGCCCCCTCCTTGATCCACATCAGTTTGCATACAGGGCCAATAGGTCAGTGGATGACGCCATCAACATCAGTCTGGCGTACATCACGGAACACCTCGAAAGACCAAACTCCTACGTTAGGATCCTGTTTTTGGACTTCAGCTCCGCTTTCAATACAATCTGCCCAAACATACTGATCGACAACCTGGCACATCTTGGAGTTGACTCCACACTCTGCGCGTGGGTAAAAGACTTTCTCTCAAATAGGATGCAACAGGTGAAGCTTAGTAACTGCTTCTCCAGTGTGAGCACTACCAACACAGGGGCTCCACAGGGGTGTGTTCTGTCCCCTCTCCTGTTCTCATTGTACATCAACAACTGTACCTCCTCCGCTGACTCCGTAAAGGTCATTAAATTTGCGGACGATACCACTATCATCGGGCTCATCGGAGAGGCGGATGAAGAGGATTATCGCAGTGAGATAGAGAGAATCTGAAGATGGTGCAAGGTCAACAAGCTCGTCCTTAATGCAGCCAAAACAGTGGAACTGATCTTGGACTTTAGGAGACACTCCCCCACACAACAACCAATCTCTATCAACGAGATTGAAGTGTCCAGGGTTTCCAGCATTAGGTTCCTGGGAACTACCCTAACGAGCGACCTAAGGTGGGCGCAGAATACCACCAAAATCCAGAAGCAGGCTCAGCAGATACTATTCTTCCTGCGCCAATTGAAAAAATTTGGTGTGCCTCGGGAGCTGCTCTCCAGCTTCTACACTGCCACTATTGAAGCTACCCTCTGCTCCGCCATTATTGTGTGGTACGCAAGAGCAACCATCAGTGATAAGTATAAGCTCCAAAGAGTTATCAGCTCAGCGGAAAAGACCATCGGCTCTCCTCTGCCACCTCTAGATCTCCTCTACACCACCAGAATGAAAACAAGGGCTAACTTGATCTCCCCGGACCCGTCCCACCCAGGCTGCCGCTTCTTTGAGCTCCTTCCATCGGGCCGACGCTACAGGACCATCCGCCCGAGGACTAACAGGCATAGGGACACTTTTTTTCCCCCAAGCAGCCCACCTGCTGAATTCAGGCCTCTCGGCGGTACACTAGCCGCATTTCAGGTCATACTAGCCTACACTCCTTGGCAGAACTCTACTCAAGGTGTGGTACAAAGCTACTTATCCCTGAGTGGCACAATATCCAAACCCGGAGGGTTTCCATAAAAGAGCAAAACACATATTGCACTACATCGACCGATTAAAAACTGTGTGTTACTGCATGTCTTGCTTATCTTGCTTGTATGATATGTTATTATCTATGCCTGTCTTGCTTGTACTATGGCTATTGTCTAATGCCAATCTCTGTCCTTGCTATTGTTGCCACTGCCATGTGAACCACAACCAATTCCGGATACGACCTCGGTCGCACTTGGCAAAATGAAGATTCTGATTCTGATTCTGAAGTTTACCTTCCAGCAGGACAACGATCCTTAACATAAAGGCAGGGCAGCAATGGAATGATTTAAAACAAAACTTATCCATGTGTTAGAATGGCCCAGTCAAGTCCAGATCTAAATCCAATCGAGAATCTGTGGCAAGATCTGAAAACTGCTGTTCACAAATGCTGTCCATCTAATCTGAGCTGGAGCTGTTTTGCAAAGAAGAATGGGCAAGGATTTCAGTCTCTAGATGTGCAAAGCAGGTAGAGACATACCTTAAAAGACTGGCAGCTGTAATTGCAGCAAAAGGTGGTTCTACAAAGTATTGTCTCAGGGGGCTGAATAATTATGCACACCCCACTTTGCAGTTATTGATTTGTAAAAAATGTTTGGAATGATGTATGGTTTTCGATCCACTTCTCACATGTACACCACTTTGTATTGGTCTTTCACGTGGAATTCCAAAAAAATTGATTCATGTTTATGTCAGTAATGTGACAAAATGTGGAAAACTTCAAGGGGGCCGAATACTTTTGCAAGCCACTGTATGTTTGACCTAGCCATCCATAAGAATGAGAGTTTCTTAAAAAAGTTGTATTAGTATGTATGTGCATTTGTTGCTAGAATGTCTCTCCCTAAGATTTTTTTGAAAGTTTCCTCTATCTTTATAAGATTAACGTTTTGTGTTTTAGCAAAACTAATGAGGTGCCCTCTTACTTGAGCTTTGTGGAATAGGATCATGCACATGAGATGTTCACACTGTTTAGATAAAGGGAAAATATATGGATGGTAGTGTTGAGCCGAAATTTTCGAAATTTCGTGTTTCCTAAATTAAGGAAGCGAATTTTGCAGCTACGACACGAATTCCTAATTTCATAATTGCCATACAAACCGTAATTTGGATTTCTGTAAGCGAAATTTTGGTTTCGTAATTTCGTGTTTCATCGCAAATTCATGTTTAACGCAAATTTAGTAATTTCATGTTTTCTATACAAATTAATTTATTTTAGTTACAAAAATGAACGTAATTTCATTTCAAATAGTAATTATGCACATTAGGTAATGACTAAACTCAGGACAGTCACTCACGAATTTCAAGTACCGATAATGCAAAGGCCCCTGCACATGCTGTCGCTTTAAATGTATCAGAAGGCTTTATCTGCAGCCACTTCTAAGTCAGGTGCTCTTTGCCATGGTGCACTTAGCGGTCATGTTGAGGCACTTGGTTTTGGGCCTTAAATATTTGATAATGCAAATGTACCTGCAAGTGCTGTCGCTTTAAATGTATCAGGATGCTCTGGACTGGAACACAATTTTGAGAAAGGTTGAATTAGCATGTTAAACACGAAATTCTGTTTGTTTGTGTTACGTAAATGATTGTAATTATGAAATTCACCATTAACACGAAATTTTGCGTAATTTCGTGAAATTCACGAAATTTCGATTACGCCCATAATTGTAATTTCGTGAATTACACGGAATTTTGTGAAATTTCGTGAAAACGTAATTGGGTCATTACGCTCATCACTAATGGAGGGCACAGTCCACTGAAAGTCTGACCAATCACGAGTGGGACGTGAAACAGATATAATAGGGATGTTGACAATCATCTACAACCAAGTGACATAAACTGAGTGGTTCAACCAGGATCACCAGGAGACACTCATGAGAAGGAGGCTCACCAGATATTTAGACCCACCAAAAGTGTCTCTATACCCTTGCGAGGTACTTGTGGCAACCTCCTGCCTTAGCAAAAACTCAGAGGAGGCTTGACTAAGAGGCTGTCCAGTGTTTGGTCCAGCAAATTTTATGGGACCATGAGATTAACAGTCCTGTCAACCATCACAATTGTCAAAGCTCCCACTCCCTCTGTGTCGTTATACTAGTGCCGTCTCCTGAAACGACGCCCAATGCATTTCGTTCCCTCATCAGGGGCATGTTATGTTACTAATATTCTACAATTGGCTTCCATATCCTATACCTCCCTCAATTCTCCCCTGCCTATGCCTAACACTAATTTTCCCTCCACCTATGCCTAACACTAATCTCCCCCCTACCTACAACTAACACTAACCTCCTACCTATGCCTTACACTAACTTTCTACTTAACTACACCTAACACTTAAAAAGTAGAGGTGTAGCGAACGGTTCGCCGGCGAACAGTTCCAGGCGAACTGTGGTGGTTCGCGTTCGCCTGGACCAGGCGAACTTTTGCGGAAGTTCGATTTGCCCCATAATGCACTATGAGGGTCAACTTTGACACTCTGCATCACAGTCAGCAGGCACATTGTAGCCATTCAGGCTACACTAAGCCCTGGAGCCCCACCCCCCCTTATATAAGGCAGGCTCGCTGGCCATGACACTCACTCGTGTGCCTGCTGCAAATAGACAGACTAGGGAGAGCTACTGCAGATTTTTTCTCCTAGGGAAAGATTAATTAGGCTCTTGGCTTGCTCCTGGCTGATTGTTATTGCTAAAATAGCACCCCCCCCCCCCCAACAGCTCTTTTGAGAGCTAATGTTTTCCTGATGTTTTTTTTTTTTTTTTGCGTGTGTTGCTCACTGACACTAACATTATACAGCCCTATCTGTTGCAGCTGGACCTTGGTAATTGTTATTACTGTGCCAGCCAGGCCCTGCCTAACTATCTATACTGGGACACCTACCTATGCCTACCTAACTACTGGGGCAACTACTTACCTATACGGGGACACCTACCTACCTACCTATACTAGGGGACCTACCTATGCCTACCTACCTATACTGGGTCTCCTACCTATGCCTACCTACCTATACTGGGACTCCTACCTATGCCTAGCTAACTACTGGGACACCTACCTATGCCTACCTACCTATACTGGGTCTCCTACCTATGCCTAGCTAACTACTGAGGCACCTACCTATGCCTACCTACCTATACTGGGACTCCTACCTATACCTACCTACCTATACTGGGACTCCTACCTATGCCTACCTACATACAAGTAGATAATAAGGTTGTTGCTTCATTCTGGACAGACCAAATTTGATCAGCTGGACAGTCACTGTTGTTCTATCATTGAGCTACCACAGCCCAGCGACCATATGGGCTGGAAAACTGCCACGGCCTGCACTCTGGCCATGTTGTGCACAAGTCCAGCACGGCCGTCACTACGCAAACAGCTGTTTGCGGTGCGTTACACAGTGAGTTTGGTGTGTCAGTGTGAAGCAGTACTCTAATTACACTCCCTGATTGATGTATACACATGCAAGATGTTTGAAAGCACTTTAGGCCTGCAATTTAGCACTTAATGTGATTTCTGCCCTTAAAACGCTGCTTTGCGTCAAATCCAGATTTTTCACTGGGAATTTTGGTGTCTATCCCACTCCGCCACCTGGGGGTCCAGGTGTTAGACCCCTTGAAACATGTTTTACATCACTTTTCTGGCCAGCATAATTTTTTCTATTATTCAAAGTTCGCCTCCCCATTGAAGTCTATTGCGGTTCACGGACTTTTACGCGAACCGAACCTTCCGCAGAAGTTCGCGAACGGGGTTCGCGAACCGAAAATCGGTGGTTCGCGACATCACTATTAAAGAGGAACTCCAAACTACAGTGAAAATAATGTAATAAAAAAGTGCTTCATTTTTACAATAACTATGTATAAATAATTTAGTCAGTGTTTGCCCATTGTAAAATCTTTTAAATCCCTGATTTGCATTCTGACATTTATTAAATGGTGACATTTTTACTGTTAGCAGGTGATGTAGCTGCTGTATGCTTTTTTGACAGTTGGAAACCACTGTAAACAGCTATTTCCCACACTGCAACAAGGTTCACAGACAGGAAACTGCCAGGAGTACCACGGTCCTCAGAGTTTGTTGTGGGAGGGTTTCACCACAATATCAGTCATACAGCGCCCCCTGATGGTCTGTTGTGAAAAGGAATATATTTCTCATGTAAAAGGGGATATCAGCTACTGATTGGGATAACGTTCTATTCTTGGTCGGAGTTCCTCTTTAAGCTGGGTTCACACATACACCGAATGAAAATGTGCACAGTTCCGTTCCTGTCCAGTACATTTCATCTGTTTTGTATCTGTTTTGATAAACAGGAATGGAACTGGCAGAGTTAAACAGGAGACAGCTAATTCTCATCTTGCAATGCTGTGTGCTGCAAAGAGCTTCCTGTGAAAACAGATACTAATTCAATTAATTTAGTCCGATTGTTACTGTGCATATGGTATCCTGTACGTTTAGCTTCAGGTCCAGAAAAATGCTGCAAGTTGGGCGTTTCGAAACATTCCATTACTGAATAGGTGCTGGTCAGTGGTGAGGAAAAATGGCAATATTCTTTTTCACGTTCATTTTCGCAAAAATAATGTTAAATTCAATTTTTGAGCGGAAATTCCGTCCAAAATTTGTTTTGATATTTTTTGCACTTTTCACAAATTTTCTCGGTAAAGATATGAAGTTTTCACAGTAAATATTGTCATGATAAAAATGTTTTTCTGCATTGTCGTGCTTTTCATGATTTTTCTTTTTTGTGTGGTAAAAATATAGATTTTTCATGGAAAATGCAAGCCTATTTTTCGCAAAAATTTCTTGAAATCGACGATATCACTTTCAATGCGAAAATGACAAAAAAAAAAAATCGCAAGCAACACTGGTGCTGGTTCACTGAACAGGAAGAGTCAAGATTCAAACCCTGGTCTCCTGTGTCAGAGCCCTATCCAGCCAATCCTAGCTTGGTCTGTTTTTTTTTTTTCATTTCATTCACAAATATGAATTATTTTCCTTATGCATAGAGAGAGGGGAGAAAAGCTTGAGGAAACCATCCATTCATTTTAAATGTTTCTCTTCCTCATTTTCAGGCTTATCCGGGCTATTCCCCTACTATAAACAGCATATCACCTCAGTCCGGGGCACCAGGTATGTCTTATAAAATAAGCACTGCTTCATTGATGTCTCATAAAATGTCTCGCATACATTCAGTGACAAAATGGTGTGACAATGTGAGGCCAAAGAGTGATAGCATAATCTGTTGTAGACTATTACATTATTTTGATTTTCATACTTAATTTTCATACTTAAAGAGACACTGAAGCGAAAAAAAATTATGATATTATGATTTGTATGTGTAGTACAGCTAAGAAATAAAACATTAAGATCAGATACATCAGTCTAATTGTTTCCAGTACAGGAAGAATAAAGAAACTCCAGTTGTTATCTCTATGCAAACAAGCCATTAATCTCTACGACCTTCAAAGTCGTGGAGAGGGCTGTTTTCTGACTTTTATTATCTCAACTGTTAGTTAACTATTTACTTTTTCTCTGCCAGAGGAGAGGTCATTAGTTCACAGACTGCTCTGAAAGAATCATTTTGAATGCTGAGTGTTGTATAATCTGCACATATTAGAAAATGATGCAATGTTAGAAAAAACACTATATACCTGAAAATAAAAATATGAGAATATTTTCTTTGCTGCTAAACTTCTAGTAATTATTCATAGTACACAACCAATTCATTATATCATACATTTGTTTTCGCTTCAGTGTCTCTTTAAAGGACTACTGAAGTGAGAGCGATATGGAGGCTGCCATATTTATTTACTTTTAAGCAATACCAGCTGCCTGGCTGGTCTGCTGATTCTCTACTTTTAGCCATAGACCCTGAACAAGCATGCAGCAGATCAGGTGTGTCTGACATTATTTTCAGATCTGACAAGATTAGCTGCATGCTTGTTTCTGGTGTGATTCAGACACCTCTGCAGCCAAATAGATCTTCAGGGCTGCCAGGCAACTGGTATTGTTTAAAAGAAAATAAATATGGTAGCCTATATACCCCTCTTGCTCCAATTGTCCTTTAAACTCGTCCACTGATATATATATATATATGCCCTCCAGTCTTCTAATGACCTCCACCTGACCATCCGTACATTTCTCACTCTCCAAGAATTCCCAAGAGCCACCCCTACCCTATGGAACTCCCACCCCTCCCCCAGAAAAAAAACTCACCACATCTTTCGACACCTCTCTTTCGACACCTCCAAGCAAGCCCTCAAAACACACCTCTGCCTGCAGGCCGCTTGATTGCCTTCTCCGCCACCATCAACAGGGTCCAGAATTCCAGGCGGATTCCTGAATTTTTAAGGCCGCTGCTAAAAGTGCCCGCTATAATACTTTTTCTGGTGCGTGTACATGCCTGCCTAATTTTTCTGGCTGCACTGCAGCTGCAACAACAAAACAAAAGGCATGTACATGTGTCAATTCCCCTTTGTGGTCGTTACCTTGCCGCGGTGAAGGAGCTTGCATATCACAATGAAGCAATGACCGCTGGCTATATGTGTCTCGGGGGGGGGGGGGGGGGGCACACCCAGGATAAGGTCATTGCTTCATTGTGGACAGACCACATTCGATCAGCTAGACAGTCACTCTTGTTCTGTCATTGAGCTACCTCAGCCCGGCAAACATATGGACTTCAAAACCGCCATGGCCTGCACTCTCGCCATGGTGCGCACCAGTCCAGCACAGCCGTCACTACACAAACAGCTGTGTGCGGTGCGTTACACAGTGAGTTTGGTCTGTCAGTGTGAAGCAGTAGAGATGGCTCAAACCTCCGATTTTAGGTTCGCGAACCTCGAACGCGAACCGCCACAAAAAATTGGGTTTGCGCAAACTTTTGCGAACCGCAATAGACTTCAATGGGGAGGCGAACTTTGAAAATTAGAAACATTTATGCTGGCCACAAAAGTGATGGAAAAGATGTTTCAAGGGGTCTAACATCTGAGTTTTTGCATGGATGAGTGGAATACAAGCCAAAAGTCCCGGGGAAAAATCTGAATTTGACGCAAAGCAGCGTTTTAAGGGAAGAAATCAAATTGCATGCTAAATTGGAGGCCTAAAGTGCTTTAAAACATCTTGCCTGTGTATACATCAATCAGGGAGTGTAATTCGAGTACTGCTTCACACTGACAGACCAAATTCACTGTGTAACGCATCACACACAGCTGTTTGTGTAGTGACGGCCGTGCTGGACTGGTGCGCACCATGGCGAGAGTGCAGGCAATGGCGGTTTTCAAGCCCATATGGTCGGGCTAAGGTAGCTGAATGAAAGAACAAGAGTGACTGAGTGTCCAGCTGATCGAATTTGGTCTGTCCACAATGAAGCATCGAACTTATTATCTTGGGTGTGCCCCTCCGAGACACTCATATAGCCGGCGGTCATTGCTTCATTGTGATATTCAAGCCCCTTCACCGCGGCAAGGTAACGATCACAAAGGGGAATTGACCATGTACATGCCTTTTGTTTTGTTGTTGCAGCTGCAGTGCAGCCAGAAAAATTAGTCAGGAATGTAGATGCACCAGAAAAATTATTATAGCGGCCGCTGCTAGCAGCGGCCTTTAAAATTCAGGAATCCGTCTGGAGTCCTGGACCCTGTTGGTGGTGGTGGAAAAAGGCAGTCAAGCGGCCTGCAGGCAGAGATGCTGTGTGGGGACCGACTTAGTCATGGGGCAGGCAGCCAGTCCCACGGCGTGCAGGCAAAGATGCTGTGTGTGGGGACTGACTTAGTCTTCGGGTGGGCAGTAGCCCTGAAGGATCCATGCCTCATTCATTTTAATAAAGGTGAGGTACTGAACACTTTTTTTGCTAAGTCGACTTCTCTTCTCAGTGACAATGCCTCCAGCTGTGCTGAAGGTCCTTTCTCACAGGATGCTTGAGGCAGGGCAAGACAGAAGTTGGATGGCAAATTGTGACAGCTCTGGCCACAGGTCAAGCCTGCGCACCCAGTAGTCCAATGGTTCATCGCTGCTCACAGTGTCTACATCCACGCTTAAGGCCAGGTAGTCGGCTACCTGCTGGTCGAGGCATTAGTGGAGGGTGGATCCGGAATTGCTAAGGCGAGGCGTTGGACTAAAGAATGTCTGCATGTCCTACATCACCATGAGATCGCTGGAGCATCCTGTCCTTGCCTGCGTGGACATGGGAGAAGGATTACTGGCAGTGGTACCTTTATTCCGTTGTGCTGTAACATCACCCTTAAAAGCATTGTAAAGCATAGTTGCCAGCTTGTTCTGCAAGTGCTGCATCCTTTCTGCCTTCTGGTGATTTGGAAACATCTCCGCCACTTTGTGCCTATACCGAGGGTCTAGTAGCGTGGCCACCCAGTATAGCTCATTCCCCTTAAGTTTTTTTGTACGGGGGTCCCTCAACAGGCTGGACAGCATGAAAGACGCCATCTGCACAAAGTTGGATGCAGAGGTACTACTCATCTCCTCTTGCTCTTCCTCAGTGATATCAGCTAAGTTCTCCTCCTTCCCCCAGCCATGAACAATACCACGGGAAAGTTGAGCAGCACAAGCCCCTGCGACACCTGCTGCGGTTGTTCTTCCGCCTCCTCCTCCAAAACAACACTTTCCTCATCATCTGATTCGTCTTCCCCACTCTACTCTTCCTCCTCCTCCCCCCTCTGTGCTGCCACAGGTGTTGAGGAAACATCTGCTTCTGCTGAGAATTGATCCCACAACTCTTCCTCCTGTTCCTGTTCACGCTCCTCCACAGCTTGATCCACCACTCAACGCACGGCACGCTCCAGGAATAAAGCATATGGGTTCAAGTCGCTGATGGCGCCTTCACTGCAACTCACGAGGTTTGTCACCTCCTCAAACGGCCGCATGAGCCTGCAGGCATTTCACATGAGTGTCCAGTACTGTTTGACAGCTTTCTCCTGTTGTAGCAGGCGGTCAAACATCAGGAGGGTCGAATTCCAGCAAGTCGGGCTATCGCAAATCAAGCGTCTCACCGGCCGTTGTTGTTCTGCTGAATATCAGCAAAGCGTGCCAAGGCCGTGTAAAACTGCCTAAAATGCCCACACACTTTCCTAGACTGCTTTAGGACGTCCTGTAAGCCTGGGTACTTAGACACAAATCTCTGAATTACGAGATTCAGCACATGTGCCATGCAGGGTACAGGTGTCAAATTTCCCAAATTCAAAGCCGAAATGAGATTGCTGCCATTGTCACACACCATGTTGCCGATCTCCAGTTGGTGCGGGGTCAGCCACTGATCCACCTGTTTGTTATGTGCAGCCAGGAGAGCTGCTTCAGTGTGAATCTCGGCTTTGAGGCAAGAAATGTCTAAGATGGCGTGTAGTGATGCTCGGATGTTTCCATCCATGAATTCGGCAACCACGGTCCTTGTTAAAAAAAATCCTGGTTCTGATTTATGCAATGCGTCCACGCCACGACGCCGATTTTCGGTCGTGAATGAGGCAATCACGGCCGGATCCGGATTTTCTTTTAACGTTAATAGCAAAGCCCCCATACATGCTACAATCCCCCAAATTGCATGGAGATAAGGGGCTACAACAACAAGTTCGCCTCCCCATTGAAGTCTATTGCGGTTCACAAAAGATCGCGCGAACTGAACTTTTGGCGAAGGTTCGCGTTCGAGGTTCGCAAACCGAAAATCAGAGGTTCGAGCCATCTCTAGTCACTTGTCATTGAGCAATCCACCACATAACAGATCATTAAGTGATGTTGTAGAACAGCATCACTACACAGGCTTGGTAAAGAGTGCTAGGGATGAGCAGACAAATTTAAAGTTCAATCTTTCAGCAAATTGGGCTGTTTTTGCATATCAAACTTTTTTTTGTGTGGAATTACCCCATTTTTTTCTAGTTTTAAAATCTGCCTTTTACATTTTTGTGAATTTGCAAGCAGATTTCCTGGCAAAGTGTATTAAATTCAATGGTGCCAACTTTAGCAGTCAATAGCAAAGGTCTTATACATGGTAAAAATATCACAAAATGTGCTAGGTATGTTACGGAAAAAAGTGGGAACAAGGGGGGAAAAACAGTTTTTAAAAAAGACCTTTTTAAGAAAATTTATGATAGGAAACATGGGGGTTGATTCATTGGGCTCGATTCACAAAGCGGTGCTAGCCCAGTTAGAGACTTTAGGCGTGATAACCATTGCACCACGCTGGTGAAAAGCCAGTTTAGACATGATAAGTTTAGATAAGTTTAGATCGCGTGCAAACAGAGCAGGGACAAGGTCCTCCAGCACCCAAGGCTGAGACTCCAAAGTGCGCCCCTCCATCCCTCCCACCCCAGCCGTCACACACTGATTGCTATTAGACTAAGAGGGCCACAGGGCCCACAACCTCCCCAACACCTTAATATCTAGTTATCTGGCTTGCAGTCACTGCTATGTGTCCCCTTTTCTTATTTTTTTTCTGCTTCAAACACAATTAGGAATGACAGCTGAATGAATTGTGTGCCCCCTCCTACACTGCGCCCTGAGGCTGGAGCCTCTCCAGCCTATGCCTCAGCCCGGCCCTGCGTGCAAAGTCCCACATGCAAAGCAACGCCATTAAACTCTATGCGAAGTGCACCAGACTTTGCTAGCGCAAAACTTTTGATCAGCTGTGCACTGCGGTGCTAACCCAGTTGGTGCTTAAACTTATCATGCCTAAACGTATCACACCTAAACTTATCATGCCTAAACTTATCACACCTAAACTTATCATGCCTAAACTGAGGCTTTTCACCAGCGTGCTAACTGTTAGCACCGCTTTGTGAATCAGGCCCATTAAGTTGTGCTGCTAAAGTGTCAAGTGACAGACAACCTATTGGGCCAATCAAAGTGCCTGAATTCACGTCCTATGATGCCACTGGACCCAACAACGGGGCTCAGGGCAGGATGAGTGGAGAGACAGTTATGTGAATGGAGCATGCGTAAGTGAACAGAGCACGCTACCTTGTGTACAACTGTGCGTAGCGTGCTCATTACTCACACTCCTCGCAGTAAGCTGCGCTGCTTTAGCAGTGCAACGTTATAAATCAACCCCATATTTTGTCAATGCAATTAAATGACAGATAAGGCATCTACCCATTGGTACTGAAAATGTACATATATCCCCAGAAACTGCAGTGAATGTCCTGCCAGCCTGGGGCAAGGTGCAATGCTTTTGCCAGGGATTGCTGTATAGTGGCAGTTCTCCTGTCCCATATACCATATTTGCCGGTGTATAAGATGCTACAGAATGAGACGCAGCTAGGTTTAGAGGTCAAAAAACAGGGGGGAAAATATTTATACTAAACCTGATGTGTCCATATTCCAGTAGCGTCTTGTAGAGGTTCTTCGTCCTGTCGTGCTGTGTCCCATAAGTGTCCTCCTGTGTCCCCCATGTGTCTTCCTATGGCCCTTCTGTTTCCAGTGTGTCCCCATCTGTCCTCAATGTGTCCCCTTCTGTCCCCAGTGTGTCTCCCATGTGTCCGCCCCCCATCCCCCCATCCACTGTGTGTGTGTCCAATCCCCCTGTGTCTCTTGCTCCCCCGTGTATAATTAGCAGTGTAGTGGAAGCATCTCTCACCTAATCCATGGCTCCTGTGGGGATTGCAGACCTCTTCTCTCCCGCACTGCTTCTCTAGTTTTGGCTTCTGCTGATCATGTCATCAGCAGAAGCCATCATTAGGGGAAGCCGTGCATAACAGGAGAGGTCTGCGAGGGGAGAGATGCTCCCGCTACACTGCTAATTATACATGGGAGGGAGCAGGAGACATGGGGGAGTGGACACGAAGGAGTGGGGGGGGGGAGGGAAAGCGGACACACCGCTTTCTCACAGAGAATCCCACCCTTGCCATACCTCTGCCATCCATACTCTGCTTGCTCGGCTAAGTATCTCGGCTATCTTTCCTGTATGTTGTCCACACATGGTCACGTTTGATCTCACTCCATTACTGCTAGGTTTATGGGTTACTTTAACTGGCGCTGTATTGTATATGTATTTATATTGTTGGCAATATGTGATTTTTCTTGTTTTTTGCACGTTTCATTGCACTTTACTAGCTGAGGGACTGAACCCGGGATCTTAGCCCAGGAGAGCTCTACTGTTGAGCATTCTGAGTGCTATTATATAAGTGATCATTCTTTAACACATTGCTATATTTATATGATGGATTATATGCATATGAGGTTATGGCTATTTCCTTTTAATGATTTTTAACCTTGATGTAATGGTTTATATTGTTCAATAAGTATTTTCTATATTGGATTATCAATTTGTGTAGTGCTAGTTTTTGGGCTGACATTTCTCCTTGGTGTTTAATGTTTATCTATATTTACAGCCCTAGCACACACTTCACACTTCTGGGGCTAGAGTGCAGTGATATCCTCTGTTTATGTGCATGATAATTGACCGCTCAGGGGTTCTCAACTTTTTTTCTTGTTCTCTTTTTAGGAGGAGTAAATGAGTTATTTAGTATTAAGGTTTTAGTATATTCAAGAATATGGCTCGTGATCCTGCTATTTGCTCAAAAGAAGTTTTTAAGCACACCTGAAGTGACAGAAATATGGAGGCTGACATACTTATTGCATTATAAACAATAAAGATTGTCTGCAGGGCTGGAGCTACCATAGGAAAAAATGGGCAATTGCCCCAGGATCCCAGAGCCTGTAGGGGCCCCCAAGGTTTCCCTCCCCATCTTAACTGTTGCTCCCCAGGGACTCTGCAGAGTCTGTTAAGTTGGGAGTTGATTGGGGCAGGGTCAGTATCCAGCTCAGGGGCCCAGGAGGGAAATTTGGCTACAACAAAGGGCCTCTAATGACGCTTTTTGGTCGGGGGGGGGGGTTCTGTTGGGGGGGGGGGGCAGGCTAATTTTGCCCTAGGGCCCAATTTTTACTTGAACCGGCCCTGATTGCCTGGCTATCCTGCTGATCCTCTGCCTCTAATAATTTTATCCATAGACCCGAAACAAGCATGCAGATAAGATATTTTTGACTGATGATGTATCACTGGATTAGCTGCCTGACTATTTCAGGTGTGTATTTCAGACACTACTGCAGCCAAAGAGATCAGCAGCAGGGCTACCTGGCAACTGGTATTGTTTAAAAGGAAATAAATATGGCAGCCTCCATATGCCTCTCACTTCAGAGTCCCTTTAATTTGCCAAATAGAAGTTTTAAAGCATGAGTAAGGATTGTCTTGCTATTTCACACCCAGCATTACAGAGTTCAATGTGTTCTTCTTTAGGTTCCCTGATCACAATTACTGGTAGAATATTCAGTAGCATCTATGCCGCTGCTACCAGCTCCAGTACGAACAGTGCCAAAGTGCTTAGGTAAGGATCTTCCTGTGTACCCCACAAGGTGCAGAATAGAACAAGCCACTATGTTAGAAGCCATGTACTGTATGTGTATCAGAATGTCAAATTCAGCCATCCATCAGCCTTAAATCACTGCACATCAATATGTTTCCACTGTGACACAGTAGTCAGCAATCTCTATCCAGTAACCAGGCTAGAGTTCCAATCCTGGGCACAACATTTTAAGAAGTTTGTATCTTCTTTCTGTTATAGATGTAACATGTATAATCATTATCATGTGACTGACAATAGTCACCCTTTCCTTAAAGCGGATCCGAGATGAAAAACTAACTATAACAAGTAACTAGTCTATATACCTTATCTAATGTTTAGATAATTTACGCAGCAAATCTAGCTGAAAACAGCTTTAATAGAATATGATTATTTCTTCCTGTGATACAATGACAGCAGCCATGTTGTTTGTAAACATTACACAGAGGCAGGCTTATCTGCATCTTGTGCAAAAAAACCTAATCCCCCCCTCTGAAATCTCTGGCTAGTAATATCTCCCCCTCCTCCTGCCCAGACTGAGCTCCCATGAGCCCTTGCTACTGTCTGAAACTGCCTTGGCTCTCTGAAAAGCTGTGGGCGTAGCTTGTTTAGTTTATAGGGAAGTAGAGTATTAAAACAAAAACAAAAAAGTATTTGGCTTGAGGAATGCCCTATAAACAATAGGAAAGGAACACAATTATGCAATAGGTAAAAAGATCATCTCGGATCCACTTTAAAGGGAACCTGAGATGGCATGTGTGGGTAAATTTATACCTACCTGGGGCTTCCTAAAGCCCCATGAGGTGCTCGGGGTCCCTTGACATCTTCTCTGGCTGCTCCGTTCTCTCAGAAATCTGCCTTGTAATCAGGCAGGCCGCGGTCTCCTAAGTAGGTGCAGCTCGTCCACTTGCGCACAGCCGGGAACGTGCTGCACCAACGCAGTAGTACTGCGCAGGCACAGAACGCTCCTGGGCATAGAAGCGCGACGGGGGTGTGCTGAAGACCACAACTGGCCATGACTGACCCGATTACCAGGAGGATTTCTGAGAAAAGGAAATGGCCAGGGAGAAGGTGGAGGGACCTCAAGCAACTCATGAAGCTGGAGGAAGCTTCAGGTAAGTATAAATTGGCCCACACACGCCATCTCAGGTAAACTTTAAAGGAAACACAACTTTCCAAACTGTTCTCCCCATGATAACTGCCAGTTTTATAAGCAGCATATTTACAGCAAATGTAATGTTCATAGAAAGATCTCACAGAAAAATTAACATAGCTGGATGTTCTTTCACCACTTTCTGTACGTTTTCTGTGTGGAAGTATCCCCAACCACTAACATGTTTTTAGCATGTCACATCACTATTAGCATGGTGCCAATATATAGATTTTCCTCTCCAATGAACATGTTCTCCATTACGGATTACCCACCCATCTCCCCTTCCCTTATGACAATGAACATACTGTTAGGAAGGAGATGGTTCCTAACTACCAACTTGCTTCCATCATAGAAATTTCCCACAACAACCACCATCATGCCTCTTACTAAATGTCCCCCTGTTACCAACATACCATCAGAACAAAGATGTCACCAAATACCACCACATCTACCAGCTTGTCTTCATCACAGAGATTTTCCTTCACCACCAACATGATGTCAGCAGCATGGGGATGTTCCCCCACTATCAACATGTCCTCCGAAGAAAGATACTACCCCACCCCACTTAACCACCAAACTCATGACATTATTGAATGCATAAATAAATAAATGAAGAAATAAATACTATATTTATTGTTTTAAATATGAAAAATGTATTAGAAAAGTAATACATCCCCTTCTAAGGACCTGAAAATAGATATATGAAAACTTTAGCTAGTCAGTGTCTGCATCTATAAAAGCCAGGAGGTACCAAGTAGGGAGCCTCCATCCGCTTTCCATCTTTGTTCACAATTTTTACACCATCTCATTTATTTTCAGGGCTTACGCTGGAGCAATGTCGTGTGAGCTGCTCATGCCTAACTCCGAAACACTGTAAGTACTTTATGGAGCACATCTGTTGAAGAGACAAAAGCCATAAACTAGAAAAGAAGTCTACGTTCTAAACTATTAGAATTTTGAGAGCTCTGGTGGGGTTGAATGCTTACATAACTGGCAGTGGGTCTACAATTTTTTAGCGTAAAATAAAAATCACACACTATTTGCATAATGGGCACTACATAGATTGCATAAGCCCTATATAACTATATTTGTTTTCTCTGCTCAAAATGCAGATGTTTTTGAATATACCTCATTGTGTACTCTCTATTCTGTGCAGTACATGTGTCATTGATAGCTGTTGGGCTGAGAGTAGAATGGAACCCTGTACGTAGCTTCAGTGTAATACAAAATTACCGATATGGAAGGTCAAAATTCTGGGAAGCAATTTTGCTTGAATGTATTAGTTCCACTTTGTTCCTGTGATGATTTGCTCAGCTGCCTGTGCAGACAGGCAGCCCTTTGACCATTGTGTAAGTTTGCATGCTGCAGGACTCTGGAAAGAAGAGTTTCTGTCAGTTTTGCAGCTTGTGCTTGCAGAGGAATTTGCATACGTTGTTATGCAAATTGCCTGGCCACATTCATTGGAGGCGTGTACTATAAGTACTATGTCTTTCCCACAATGCTTTGCTGGTCATTTCCCTTCCATGCTCAGTTCCTGATGGACACTGCTGGAGTGTCAGCCATTGCTATCTAGTATAGTTAATTCCTGGGGGTTGCTTTAGGCTCCCCTTCTAGCCCAGTCAGGTTGTATTATCTGTATTGCCTGTTCTGTCTTGTCTTGCCTGTTTGCCATTGTCCTGTCCCTATGGTGGTTGACAGGAAATGGTTCTGATCTATGTTCTTGGAGTATAGCTGGTGCAGCAGTTGCTGCCAGCTATCTCTTCTGTTCTGTTTCCTGGGATCGCGCTAGCTACTTTGTGCTAGCGCTGGGGATCCTTCTGTTCTGTTTCCTGGGATCGCGCTAGCTACTTTGTGCGAGCGCTGGGGATCCTTCTGTTCTGTCTTGTCGGTCGCGATTGCGCTGTCACCAACGGCGGTTGATAGCGAATCGTTCTGTCTTGCTGAGATCGCACTAGCCGCTAGCGTTAGCGGCTGTGGATCTTTCTGATCTGTGTTCCTGCTTGAATCACACTTGCTCTGGCGGAAGAGCGGTGGATCCTTCCTGCCTAGTTCTTGTTTTTCGTGTGTCTGTCTTGTCCGCTGCGCTTGCTACAGGCTCGGTGAGGTAACCGTTAAGCAAGCGCTCGCGTCCCCTGTTTCATGTTTGTCTGTTTATGGTTAGTTAGGCGTGCTTGTCTCTATTGTGCTTATCACGTGGAGATCGCGCATAACCGCGTGCACTGTTGCGAATGAGTGCGGTGTTCGCGGTTAGCTAGCGGTTGTTATTTTCCGTATCTCCTTATTGTATTTGCTGTGCCTTTGCTACCCTCGTATTCTATTCTGTTCTGCCTTGTGTCACGTCTCGCGATCGCACCTCTCGCGATCGCGTTCCTATTTCGTATCTGCTGTTGTGTGTGTGCGCGGTCGCGGAGTGGCGACTGGATTGGCGCACACACATACAACCTATCCCTTTTGCTCAATCTCATTCGCAATCGCCTCTCTTGCGATTGCGTTCTGCGCTTCGTACAATTCCTGTCTGGCACTTGTGGAGGTACAGAGGATTGGTTCCTCTGCACTCCCCAGCGCCATCTGCCGACAGGAATTTCCCTCTACAGGTGCATAGCACCTTTTGCTGGGTTCCTGCAAATTATACGCTTGTGGAGGATCTCCGCCGTGTCAGCGCACGCGTTGTGCGCTGATCACGGGGAAAGTTCCACAATCGTGACAGAATGACCAGCCCAACCCAAAACCCCAGTGTAGACGGAATTTCCGATTTGTACGATTTTGTCGAATATGGCTCTTGTACCTTTAAGAGATTTAAAAAACTTGAACCTGAATCAGCAGACGAATTTTTGTCTGAGTGTACGAAACTGTTAGCGAACCCTGAATTCCAATGCACCCCAGTGTCTACCTGGGCCCCCCAAATGGTCTACATTCTGTTGGGGGGCGAAATGTCAATGTGGGGTTATGATGTGTTAGATCATACCACCCTGAGTCAAAGACCCCTGGAATTCTTGGCCTTTTTAATTCACAATTGGCTGAGATTACCTCAATTACCATACCCCCTTAATGAGTTGTTGTCAGCAGCTCAATCAGCTGTTCCATCTACTCTTTCATCCATAAAGCAGCCATCCAAAGCCTCTAAGTCTAAACGTAAAAGATCTAGGAAGGCTTCCCAGCGGAAAGATCCGTTGCCCATGGCAACCACAGATAGAGAGGTTATTTCTGGCAAGTCTGAAATGGGCAAAACCATGCAGTATGATAATGATGTTTATAATGCATCTGCTGATCAGTTTCCAGGTTTTCTGCCCCAATCCAAAGCTTATGTGGATCCTGCTATAGGTAGGATCGCACACTACATTAAAGCAGTTAAAAAATCTGTTCTTGTTCCTGAACTCCACCCCTATGGAGATTATTTGGATACTGGCCTGTTTGAACCCCCATTTGCTTCCTGGGATGTTGGGGCCTTGCTGGAGGAATTCGATTTTGATTGGAAAGCCTTTTGCGATTTTTACATCGCAAAAAGCGAAGATGTCTTGAATGCTTGTCTTGACTCTATGTACCTTCTGATTGATTCCGATGAATGTGACAAGGATGATGTGGATCTGGTGATCTATGTATGGCAAACGATTTTGGATGAGTTGCACACACACCAACCAATTGATTCCAATAAAGAGACATCGTTGTCGGATGATTGTTCCTGCCTTTCTGGGGTAAAGCATGTGAGTCTTGACTTTGTGCAATCTGAAATGAATGAGTGTGCCGCTGTGGTTGATTCCTGTGCGAATCCTGAAGGATTCGCTCCTGACAGTGTGCAGTTTGAATCTGTGCGATCTGATGCCTGTTTCTCGGATGTTCCTGCAGATTGTGATCGGCATGAGTCTGCCGGTTTCCTCAAGGATGTGTGGGATCCTTTGTCATTTAGAAACAGATCTTTGAGATCTTCCGTCTGTGACCCTGCTATGGGGAAAGTTTCTCGACTGTGCAGCGTCAAAAGTAAAATTAATATGCCTAATAAAGCTTGTCCTGTTGATGTCACTATTTCTTCTGCAGATGAGTCTCTGTCTCACCCTGTTCACACCTGTAAGGGCCCGTTGCCTGGGGACAGTTGCTCCAGCGTTTCGGTCCTAGATGCCTTGCAGTCTGCTCCGCAGATCGCGAAGGTTTGCGCTATAGAAGCGTCAGTTTCACAACCTAAAGTGAATTTTGATTCGCAGGTTTTGCGTTCTGATTCCTCGGATTCGACATTGTTAGCCGAATCTAAGAGTGAGACAGCGCTTCGGTTTTGCGAATCTGATGCTGAACCCTCTTTGCCTTATTCAGAGACGCTTTCTCTGAACCTGCCCTGTACCATGAATAACAATATGATGTCCAATCACACTGACATTTGTGAGTCCCTTTCTTGCTCTGAGGGAAGTTTTGACTCTCCACCCTGTACTCTGGATGAGTCAACATTGCCTTGTACAATATCTCCTGCCCTGCCCCTAGAGGCTCGTCTAGGTATTGCTGCTATTTTTACTTGTTTTTCTGCAGTTTTGGAGTTACAAGCTAGTTTGATTGCCACACAGAATTCTGGGTACAGTGAGAATGAAGTTAGGGAGTCAGTGTGTGTTCCAGTAAATATACCTGTACATTCCCCTCATGATGATGAGATCCAGTCTCAGGTTATGGTGGAACCATTCCTGGGACATCTGCCCTGTCCACAAAATAAAGTTCCAGTTTTGCCCTGTAACATGGATAGTTCAGAATCCTTTTTAGAAAACTTGAAAAATGATGCTCCTGAGGTCTTGTTGGATGTTCTGGAGGTCTCCGAGTTCCTCCCAAAGGGTGCAGAACTTGTAGGAGATGTCTCCTGCCCCCCAAGTTCTTCTGAGGGGTTACCCTCTTCCGTAGGCATTGCTGCCTTGCTGACTACCTTTGCAGCTCTGGTGGAGCTTCACTCATATGTAGTCAATGATGATATTGCAGTCACAGAAATTTCTGAATTTGAGCCCGAGTCTTCTTTTGAAAGTCCAGTGCTTGAGACCATTGCTCGTGATGATTCTCTGCCCGGTCCTGGTTTTGGTTTCCTCGTGTCGGACTCTGAGGTTGGCAGTTTCCCGACATGTCCTGAGGTTTCTCCTGTGCTGGTGTACCCCAGTGTGCTCTGTGACCCAGAAAGCCCAAGTGTGCCTCGGTTACCAGTGTACTCAGATGCTTCCTCGGTGGAGACATGCTCTGATATGGCCTGCCTGCTTGCATGCCCAGAAGTGGTCCCTGAAAGTCTTGATCTTGATGGGGGTCCTCGTAATTCTGAATCCGGAATTGTCATTGGTTCCATGGGGGTTCTTGGTAATTCTCCATGTGAGCCTGGTGATTGTTCTGCCCTCTTGGGATCTCTGTGGAGCTTCAAAAGGTTCTGGGAGATTCCGGGGGAAATTTTGCTTGGTACCCTGGATAAGATCAACGGTGGCTTTTGTGTTGTAAGGGACACTTCGAACAGGTATTGTGGCAGGTTTGGTATTTTCAGACGCTCCTTGGAAGGTGGTGGGTATTGTCTGGAGGGTGTCGATGGCTTCTTCTCTGGCGTTCACAGTCCTGATGGGTGTTATCCTGAGACTGGTAGTACTGATGGGCATGTTTCGGTGGCTTCTGTTTCCGATGAGGTCGGTTTCGGGTGGACTGACTCTGGAATTGGACCTTGTCGGGCTGCCCCGACCTTCATGAGTCTTCAGTTTGAGTCTGTTGCTAATAGCAGTTTTGGGGGTCGTCTGGAATTCGACCCTGGAGGGGGGGGTACTGTGATGATTTGCTCAGCTGCCTGTGCAGACAGGCAGCCCTTTGACCATTGTGTAAGTTTGCATGCTGCAGGACTCTGGAAAGAAGAGTTTCTGTCAGTTTTGCAGCTTGTGCTTGCAGAGGAATTTGCATACGTTGTTATGCAAATTGCCTGGCCACATTCATTGGAGGCGTGTACTATAAGTACTATGTCTTTCCCACAATGCTTTGCTGGTCATTTCCCTTCCATGCTCAGTTCCTGATGGACACTGCTGGAGTGTCAGCCATTGCTATCTAGTATAGTTAATTCCTGGGGGTTGCTTTAGGCTCCCCTTCTAGCCCAGTCAGGTTGTATTATCTGTATTGCCTGTTCTGTCTTGTCTTGCCTGTTTGCCATTGTCCTGTCCCTATGGTGGTTGACAGGAAATGGTTCTGATCTATGTTCTTGGAGTATAGCTGGTGCAGCAGTTGCTGCCAGCTATCTCTTCTGTTCTGTTTCCTGGGATCGCGCTAGCTACTTTGTGCTAGCGCTGGGGATCCTTCTGTTCTGTTTCCTGGGATCGCGCTAGCTACTTTGTGCGAGCGCTGGGGATCCTTCTGTTCTGTCTTGTCGGTCGCGATTGCGCTGTCACCAACGGCGGTTGATAGCGAATCGTTCTGTCTTGCTGAGATCGCACTAGCCGCTAGCGTTAGCGGCTGTGGATCTTTCTGATCTGTGTTCCTGCTTGAATCACACTTGCTCTGGCGGAAGAGCGGTGGATCCTTCCTGCCTAGTTCTTGTTTTTCGTGTGTCTGTCTTGTCCGCTGCGCTTGCTACAGGCTCGGTGAGGTAACCGTTAAGCAAGCGCTCGCGTCCCCTGTTTCATGTTTGTCTGTTTATGGTTAGTTAGGCGTGCTTGTCTCTATTGTGCTTATCACGTGGAGATCGCGCATAACCGCGTGCACTGTTGCGAATGAGTGCGGTGTTCGCGGTTAGCTAGCGGTTGTTATTTTCCGTATCTCCTTATTGTATTTGCTGTGCCTTTGCTACCCTCGTATTCTATTCTGTTCTGCCTTGTGTCACGTCTCGCGATCGCACCTCTCGCGATCGCGTTCCTATTTCGTATCTGCTGTTGTGTGTGTGCGCGGTCGCGGAGTGGCGACTGGATTGGCGCACACACATACAACCTATCCCTTTTGCTCAATCTCATTCGCAATCGCCTCTCTTGCGATTGCGTTCTGCGCTTCGTACAATTCCTGTCTGGCACTTGTGGAGGTACAGAGGATTGGTTCCTCTGCACTCCCCAGCGCCATCTGCCGACAGGAATTTCCCTCTACAGGTGCATAGCACCTTTTGCTGGGTTCCTGCAAATTATACGCTTGTGGAGGATCTCCGCCGTGTCAGCGCACGCGTTGTGCGCTGATCACGGGGAAAGTTCCACAATCGTGACAGTTCCCCTTGTAAGATGCTCTGCATTCTTCTTAATGATGTGTGTCTAACTCTACAACATTATGTACCCCAATTCTACAGACCTCCTCAGTTTAAAAAATACACAAAGACTGCCAGGTTGAGTGTGAATATCCAAGCAGCCTTTTATTACGAAATATTAAAACATAGCATACACTAATATAGACATATCAACAATGAAAAATAGAGTGCCAAAAGACCCAAGGAAGGGGATACGTAAGTCACCAAGATTATGGCCTCAATTCACTAAGCTTTATCAAACACTTTATCAAATGTTTGATAATTTACCTAATGGGTAAAATCTAATTTTGAATTCACTAAGGTGTTTTATAGATTTATCAAATGTTTTCTCCATAAAATGTTCAATAAATCTACAACACCTTAGTGAATTCAAAATTAGATTTTACTCAAGAGGTACATTTTCAAACGTTTGATAAAGTGTTTGATAAAGCTTAGTGAATTGAGGCCTATGAGTTCACAGCCAACAACCAGCCCCCAGACGCAAACCCTGACTCAGGGACAACTACGTGCCCTTCTTAACCATCACCGTCCAATACAAGTATTAGAAACACTATAACTGAAGTAAAATTGTTAAGAATTGCCAGGAGGGAAAGTGGTGGACTTCCCCTCAATAATTAGACACCAAGGTCTGTCATCGAATCAAACGAATACATTTATTCAATAGTACCCCAAAATCTGCAACGCGTTTCGTGGGAGCAGACCCACTTCTTCAGGCAATAAAGCGGGGACAACAAACACAGCAATCAATGTGCAGTGAATTTAGCACCTCTGTGTCGAATGCCGATGTCTGGTTGAAAGATGCAGCCCTGGTGCATCTTCAGGTTTGTCACTGATTCCTGAACATGGGTCTCCAGAATCTGCTGATACTGAGTGGAATCCATGCTTCCCTCAACTTTGACAAGATTCCCTGCACAGCCACACAGCCCCACAGCATGATGGAACCACCACCATATTTTACTGTAGGTAGCAGGTGTTTTCCTTGAAATGCTGTGTTGTTTTTTTCTCCATGCATAACGCCCCTTGTTATGCCCAAATAACTCAATTTTAGTTTCAGCAGTCCACAGCATCTTATTCCAAAATGAAGCTGGCTTGTCCAAATGTGCTTTAGCATACCTCAAGCGGCTCTGTTTGTGCTGGCTTCCTCTGCATACAGCATCTCCTTGTGTAAAGTAGGCCGAATGGTTGAACAATGCACAGTGACTCCATCTGCAGCAAGATGATGTTGTGGGTCTTTGGTGCTGGTCTGTTGGTTGACTCTGACTGTTCTCACCATTCGTCGCTTCTGTTTATCTGAGATTTTTCTTGGTCTGCCACTTCGAGCCTTAACTTGAACTGAGCCTCTGCTCTTTCATTTCCTCAATATGTTCCTAACTGTGGAAACAGGCAGCTGAAATCTGAGACAGCTTTCTATATCCTTCCCCTAAACATGATGGTGAACAATCTTTGTCTTCAGGTCATTTGAGAGTTGTTTTGAGACCCCCATGTTGCTTCTCTTCAGAGAAAATTAAAAGAGGAGGAAAACTTTGAATTGATCCTTTTAAATACTCTTTCTAATAATTGGATTCACCTGCAGGGCCAGATTTGTACTTTTTACCACCCTAGGCCAACTGTCAACAACCGCCCCAGTCAGTGACATGACTATACATTCTATAGTGCTTCAGAAGATGTCAGCAATATATTAATACATAATAATATGGTAGGACATTAGACTATGATTATGGTATGTATTAGATTGTGAGCTCCTCTGAGAACAATGACATGATAATGTACTCCGTAAAGTGCTGCAGAACATGTCGGTGCTATTTAAATACATAATAATAATAATATGGTAGGACGTTAGACTATGACTATGGTAGGATTATATTGCGAGATCCTCTGAAGACAGTCAGTGACATGACTATGTACTCTGTAAAGTGCTGCAGGAGATGTCACTGTTATATAAACATCATAATAATAGTATGGCAGGACAATAGACTATGATTATGGTAGGGATTAAACTGTGAGCTCCTCTGAGGACAGTCAGTGACATCACTATGTACTCTGTAAAGTGCTGCAGAAGATGTCGGTGCTACAAAAATGCATAATGATAATATGATAAACAGACTATGGTAGGGATTAGATTGGGAGTTGAAAGTCAAAAGAGAGAGGGGAAAAGAATAGAGATGGGAAGGAGGGAAAAGCAAGGGAGAGACAGCACAAGATGGAATAGGAAAAAAGAGAGGGAACAAGATGGGGATGAGGGGATGGGGAAAAAGACAGAAATAGAGACTACATGGGAGAGGACAAGAGAGGGAAAGTGTGATCTGAAGGAAAGTAAAAGGCTGGAGCAGGAAAACAGACCTTTTACCCATCACAGTGGAGTGACTGAAAATGGGCAATAAATCAGGCAAGCTTGTTTACTTAGAAGTGCTGACCTCTTTACTTTGATCCGTTTTCTAATGACCCCTGTGTGTGTACGGAGCTTCTGTTATCATGGTGTTTTGCTTCCTGACCACTGATATGTCTGTACAATGTCAGTGATAGCCCTGCTTGCATCTCCATCACTCCCTCACTTACTTCACTGCTTACACAGAGCTTGCAGATGGTTAGCAGTGTGGTGGCTCACAGTGATGATGAGAGAGGCAGTGAGTGATTACTTCCTGTATACGGCTACTGTTCGTTACAGGGCACCGCTCTCTCTTATCACTGTGAGCCTCGCTGTTGATGACCTGCAGCTAGTGTTGGGCGAACATCTAGATGTTCGGGTTCGGGCCGAACAGGCCGAACATGGCCGCGATGTTCGGGTGTTCGACCCGAACTCCGAACATAATGGAAGTCAATGGGGACCCGAACTTTTGTGGTTTGTAAAGCCTCCTTGCATGCTACATACCCCAAATTTACAGGGTATGTGCACCTTGGGAGTGGGTACAAGAGGAAAAAAAAATTAGCAAAAAGAGCTTATAGTTTTTGAGAAAATCGATTTTAAAGTTTCAAAGGGAAAACTGTCTTTTAAATGCGGGAAATGTCTGTTTTCTTTGCACAGGTAACATGTTTTTTGTCGGCATGCAGTCATAAATGTAATACATATAAGAGGTTCCAGGAAAAGGGACCGGTAACGCTAACCCAGCAGCAGCACACGTGATGGAACAGGAGGAGGGTGGCGCAGGAGGAGAAGAAGGCCACGCTTTGTGAGACACAACAACCCCGGCCTTGCATGAGGGCAAGAAGCGTGCGGATAGCAGGCTTTGTACCGCCATGCAGTCATAAATGTAATAAAGATAAGTGGTTCAATAAACAGGGACCACGCGGCAACGCTAACCCAGCAGCAGCAGACGTGATGGAACAGGAGCAGGCGCAGGAGGAGAAGGCCACGCTTTGTGAGACACAACAACCCAGGCCTTGCATGAGGGCAAGAAGCGTGCGGATAGCATGCTTTGTACCGCCATGCAGTCATAAATGTAATAAAGATAAGTGGTTCAATAAACAGGGATAACGCGGCAACGCTAACCCAGCAGCAGCAGACGTGATGGAACAGGAGGAGGCGCAGGAGGAGAAGGCCACGCTTTGTGAGACACAACAACCCCGGCCTTGCATGAGGGCAAGAAGCGTGCGGATAGCATGCTTTGTACCGCCATGCAGTCATAAATGTAATAAAGATAAGTGGTTCAATAAACAGGGACCACGCGGCAACGCTAACCCAGCAGCAGCAGACGTGATGGAACAGGAGCAGGCGCAGGAGGAGAAGGCCACGCTTTGTGAGACACAACAACCCAGGCCTTGCATGAGGGCAAGAAGCGTGCGGATAGCATGCTTTGTACCGCCATGCAGTCATAAATGTAATAAAGATAAGTGGTTCAATAAACAGGGACCACGCGGCAACGCTAACCCAGCAGCAGCAGACGTGATGGAACAGGAGGAGGCGCAGGAGGAGAAGGCCACGCTTTGTGAGACACAACAACCCAGGCCTTGCATGAGGGCAAGAAGCGTGCGGATAGCATGCTTTGTACCGCCATGCAGTCATAAATGTAATAAAGATAAGTGGTTCAATAAACAGGGACCACGCGGCAACGCTAACCCAGCAGCAGCAGACGTGATGGAACAGGAGCAGGCGCAGGAGGAGAAGGCCACGCTTTGTGAGACACAACAACCCAGGCCTTGCATGAGGGCAAGAAGCGTGCGGATAGCATGCTTTGTACCGCCATGCAGTCATAAATGTAATAAAGATAAGTGGTTCAATAAACAGGGACCACGCGGCAACGCTAACCCAGCAGCAGCAGACGTGATGGAACAGGAGCAGGCGCAGGAGGAGAAGGCCACGCTTTGTGAGACACAACAACCCAGGCCTTGCATGTGGACAAAAAGCGTGCGGATATAGCAGCAATGCTTTTTGCCGCCATGCAGTCATAAATGTAATACAGATGAGAGGTTCAATAAACAGGGCCCGGAAACGCAACACCATCCCAGATGTTCATTGGTCATGTTACTTGGTTGGGGTCCTGGAGTGTTGCGTAGTCATTTCCAATCCAGGATTGATTCATTTTAATTTGAGTCAGACGGTCTGCATTTTCTGTAGAGAGGCGGATACGCCGATCTGTGACGATGCCTCCGGCAGCACTGAAACAGCGTTCCGACATAACGCTGGCTGCCGGGCAAGCCAGCACCTCTATTGCGTACATTGCCAGTTCGTGCCAGGTGTCTAGCTTCGATACCCAATAGTTGAAGGGTGCAGATGGATGGTTCGACACAGCTACGCCATCTGACATGTAGTCCTTGACCATCTTCTCCAGGCGATCGGTGTTGGAGGTGGATCTGCACGCTTGCTGTTCAGTGGGCTGCGGCTGCATGGGTGTCAGAAAATTTTCCCACTCCAAGGACACTGCCGATACCATTCCCTTTTGGGTACTAGCTGCGGCTTGCGTTGTTTGCTGCCCTCCTGGTCGTCCTGGGTTTGCGGAAGTCAGTCTGTCTGCGTACAACTGGCTAGAGGAGGGGGAGGATGTCAATCTCCTCTCTAAAGTCTCCACAAGGGCCTGCTGGTATTCTTCCATTTTGACCTGTCTGACTCTTTCTTCAAGCAGTTTTGGAACATTGTGTTTGTACCGTGGATCCAGAAGGGTATAAACCCAGTAATTGGTGTTGTCCAGAATGCGCACAATGCGTGGGTCACGTTCAATGCAGTCTAGCATGAATTGAGCCATGTGTGCCAGAGTCCTACCAGAATCCTCATCATCCTCTTGTGAGCGTTGTGATAGTTGTTGTGATGCATCATAGTCGTCACCTTCCTCCTGGTCTGCTTCTGCTGACCATTCGCGTTGAATTGTGGAAGTCCAACGTGCACCGCTCTGGCCCTCGTCAGTGGTGGCATGAAATTCCTGCTCCAACTCCAGCTGTTCCTCCTCCTCTTCTTCGTCATAGCTGCTGGGGCCAGCGTTCCCTGAGGCGGATGGCCTGATGTTGGTACCATCACGCTGATCGTTTTCTCCTTCAGATTCCCCCAGTTGCATCATGACAGCTGTTTCCTTGATTTTTAACATCGACCTCTTCAGTAAACACAGCAGTGGTATGGTAATGCTGACTGAAGAGTTGTCACTGCTCACAAGCAACGTGGATTGCTCAAAATTTTGGAGGACTTGGCAGAGGTCCAACATGTTGGCCCAATCGGATCCACAGAAGCTTGGCAGCTGGCCGGATGCGCCTCGGTACTGCGCCGTCATGTACTGGACCACTGCACTCTTCTGCTCGCAAAAGCGGGCTAGCATGTGCAGCGTAGAATTCCAGCGCGTAGGGACATCACACAGCAAGCGATGGTGGGGGAGATTGAAGCGCTCCTGCATCTTGGCGAGTGCCCCCGAAGCAGTACTGGAATTTCTACAATGTTTGGACACTCGACGCACCTTCAACAGCAGATCGGGCACGCCTGGGTATGTCCTCAGGAACCGCTGAACTACTAGGTTCATCACGTGCGCCAGGCAAGGGATGTGTGTCAGCTTAGCCAACCTTAAAGCGCGAATGAGATTACTCCCATTATCACACACAACCATGCCCGGTTTCAGGTCCAGCGGTGCCAGCCACAAATCCGTCTGTTCCTTTATTCCCCTCCAAATTTCCTCCCCTGTGTGCTGCTTATCCCCAAGGCAGATTAGCTTCAGCAACGCTTGCTGACGCATGCCAACAGCTGTGCTGCACTGCTTCCACGATCCTACTGCTGCTGGGTTAGCGTTTCCGGATGAGGTACAGCTTTGAGATGCGTTGGAGGAGAAGGAGTCAGAGAGGTAGGTGCTGCTGTTATCCAGTGGGAGGGACGGCGGTGCAGCTGTTTGTGGCGTGGGCAACACCCGTGCCGTAGCAGGTGAGGAATCGCTGCCAGGCTCCACAAGGTTCACCCAGTGCGCGGTAAGGGAGATGTATCGACCCTGGCCGAACGCACTCGTCCAGGTGTCAGTGGTGAGGTGAACCTTGCAGGCAACGGCATTCTTCAAGCTTCGGGTTATTTTGCTGACCACGTGCTCATGCAACTCAGGCACTGCAGAGCGTGCAAAGTGGTAGCGGCTGGGAACCACGTAACGTGGGATGGCCACTGACATCATGCCCTTGAAGCTGTTTGTCTCCACCAATCGATATGGCAGCATTTCGCAGGCCAGAAGCTTGGCTATGCTGGCTGTTACTGCCACGGCCCGGGGGTCATTTGCTGGCAATTTCCTCTTGCGCTCAAACATCTCCGACACAGACAACTGAACCGTAGCGCTGCACACGGAAGGGCTGTTGGTTGTTGTGTTTGATGAACACTGGGAGACCTCAAGAGCACTACTCCGGAAAGTGACAGTGTCAGCGTCGTCTGATGTTTGTGAATGTTGTGAACCACGCAATGGCTGGGCTACTGCTGCTGCTGAGGCGGGTCTGGTGGTGAGTCTGGTGAACCCAAGGGAGGCAGTGTTGTTTCTGGTACCCTGTCCTGACGCGTTTGCCCAAAGAGTGGGATGTTTGGATAGCATGTGACGGCTCATGCTGGTGGTGGAGAGGTTGTTAATATTTTTCCCCCTGCTCAGGCGGGTCTTGCACACCTTGCAAATCGCCATGGTAACATCCTCAGTGCAGTCTTCAAAGAAAGCCCAGACTTTGGAGCACCTGCCTCCTTGCTGGCGATTTCTGTTTGCTCCTCTTTTGCCTCTCACTTGAACTTCCACGCTTGTGGTGCCTGAAATTGCGCGCCGCCTACCTTGTGGCACAAGGCGAACTCGTGCAGCAGTGTGTTCTTCAACAGACTCATCTGTGCTGCTGCTACGACGGCGATGTTCTCGTTCACAAACAAAATCTGGGTCTCTGTCCACATTGTCCATACCCTCCTCTTCCATCTCCTCAAACTCGTCATATGTCATTGTGGGCCACCGCCGTGGAGTAGAGCTCCCCACAACAACCTCTGCGCAGCACACTCCAACGTCGTCTTCCAGATCTTGTCGGCCGACCTCCTGCAATTGCAACCCCTCCTGCCCAAATTGCTCTGGGATTTGGGTTTCCGAGTCCTCTTCGGACTCGCCTTGTATTTCAGTGCGCGGTGCATTTCCCACAGTTAACGGTTGTGAATCCAGGCACAACATTTCTGGCTGTTCCTCCATTGACCTTTGAAAGGTGGAAGTTTGTTGGGCTGGGAATAGCTCCTGCGAATACCCCATTGTGTCCTGAGGTAATTCATCGGACTGGTTATCTGGCAGTTGTGTGCGTGGTGTCGCTGCCGGTTGTGTCAGCTTTGTGCCCACTGGCTCCTTGTAACTGGCTGAGGACTCGGACCTCGTGCGTGATGTGCTGGTGCTGCTTAACCCACTGCTGGACGCTTGAGAGGTCATCCAAGTAATTATCTGGTCCTGTTCTTTTGGATTTGTGAGGGTTGTTGTCCTGGACAACATGGGCGGTATTGAGTGGGTTTTCTTGGGTGCTCCCCTGTGGCCTGTACGTGAACCGTCAGGGGAAACACCTCTTCCCTTGCCCCTCCCTCTTTCACCGGATTTCTTCCTCATTTCACTTATCCTTACAGTACACGCTGACTGGCAGCAGTACAGTGGCAGTACAGAAATGCTATACAGTACCACTATTCCCAGCAGCGACACAGAGCACAATGCTATACAGTGACGGGTGAGCGGTGTACCACTATTCCCAGCAGCGACACAGAGCACAATGCTATACAGTGACGGGTGAGCGGTGTACCACTATTCCCAGCAGCGACACAGAGCACAATGCTATACAGTGGCGAACGAGCGGTGTACCACTATTCCCAGCAGACACAGAACAGTACACAGAATGCTATATAGTGTGGCTGAACGAGCGGTGTACCACTATTCCCAGCAGACACAGAACAGTACACAGAATGCTATATAGTGTGGCTGAACGAGCGGTGTACTACTGTTCCCAGCAGACACAGAACAGTACACAGAATGCTATATAGTGTGGCTGAACGAGCGGTGTACTACTGTTCCCAGCAGACACAGAACAGTACACAGAATGCTATATAGTGTGGCTGAACGAGCGGTGTACTACTGTTCCCAGCAGACACAGAACAGTACACAGAATGCTATATAGTGTGGCTGAACGAGCGGTGTACCACTGTTCCCAGCAGACACAGAACAGTACACAGAATGCTATATAGTGTGGCTGAACGAGCGGTGTACCACTGTTCCCAGCAGACACAGAACAGTACACAGAATGCTATATAGTGTGGCTGAACGAGCGGTGTACCACTATTCCCAGCAGACACAGAACAGTACACAGAATGCTATATAGTGTGGCTGAACGAGCGGTGTACTACTGTTCCCAGCAGACACAGAACAGTACACAGAATGCTATATAGTGTGGCTGAACGAGCGGTGTACTACTGTTCCCAGCAGACACAGAACAGTACACAGAATGCTATATAGTGTGGCTGAACGAGCGGTGTACCACTATTCCCAGCAGACACAGAACAGTACACAGAATGCTATATAGTGTGGCTGAACGAGCGGTGTACTACTGTTCCCAGCAGACACAGAACAGTACACAGAATGCTATATAGTGTGGCTGAACGAGCGGTGTACTACTGTTCCCAGCAGACACAGAACAGTACACAGAATGCTATATAGTGTGGCTGAACGAGCGGTGTACTACTGTTCCCAGCAGACACAGAACAGTACACAGAATGCTATATAGTGTGGCTGAACGAGCGGTGTACTACTGTTCCCAGCAGACACAGAACAGTACACAGAATGCTATATAGTGTGGCTGAACGAGCGGTGTACCACTATTCCCAGCAGACACAGAACAGTACACAGAATGCTATATAGTGTGGCTGAACGAGCGGTGTACTACTGTTCCCAGCAGACACAGAACAGTACACAGAATGCTATATAGTGTGGCTGAACGAGCGGTGTACTACTGTTCCCAGCAGACACAGAACAGTACACAGAATGCTATATAGTGTGGCTGAACGAGCGGTGTACTACTGTTCCCAGCAGACACAGAACAGTACACAGAATGCTATATAGTGTGGCTGAACGAGCGGTGTACCACTGTTCCCAGCAGACACAGAACAGTACACAGAATGCTATATAGTGTGGCTGAACGAGCGGTGTACCACTGTTCCCAGCAGACACAGAACAGTACACAGAATGCTATATAGTGTGGCTGAACGAGCGGTGTACTACTGTTCCCAGCAGTGACACACAATGACTGGGGGGGACCCTGGCTAGCGTGGCTGGAGCGCGAACTACCCTGCCTGCCTACCCAAAGCTAAACCCACAGACAAATGGCGGAGATATGACGTGGTTCGGGTATTTATTTACCCGAACCACGTGACAGTTCGGCCAATCAGAGCGCGTTCGGGTCCGAACCACGTGACCCGTTCGGCCAATCACAGCGCTAGCCGAACGTTCGGGGAACGTTCGGCCATGCGCTCTTAGTTCGGCCATATGGCCGAACGGTTTGGCCGAGCACCGTCAGGTGTTCGGCCGAACTCGAACATCACCCGAACAGGGTGATGTTCTGCAGAACCCGAACAGTGGCGAACACTGTTCGCCCAACACTACCTGCAGCTTTCTGCAGCCAGTGCAGTGAGCGGGGAGCTGTGAAGGAGGGCGAGTAGATATTAATCATTCTGGGCTGGCGGGCAGACGGACCAGCTGCGGTACTGAGGAGAGGACGCAATCAAAGCATTGCACATTGCACACAGGGCAGATATGAAGCAGCTGATTGGCTGTCAGCTGCAGGCCGCCCTAGCTCAAGCCCCGCCCTAGGCCCCAGCCTACTGGCCTGCCCACAAATCCGGCCATGTTCACCTGTGTATGTAGGTCAGGGGTCACTGAGTTTACCAAGCCAATTTGAGTTCCAATAATTAGTTCTAAAGGTTTTGGAATTAATAAATGGACAACAGTGCCAAAATGTATACACCTGCCTAATTTTATTTAAACAATTATTGTGCACTTTCTGTAAATGCAATAAACTTTATTTTACTTCTCAAATATCACTGTGTGTGTCTCCTATATGATATTTCATTGACATTTTTCTATCGTAACAACCAACGACTTATAGAGGAAAATCATGACGATTAACAACGTTGCCCAAACTTTCACATCCCACTGTATACTGTACATGTAATACAAAAATGTAGTTAATTTATTTTGAAAAAAGTGTTTGTTGCAGCCGCTGTAGCAGAGGCCATAATGGTGTTTGCATTGGCCTATACATTATATACACAATTTTTTTTTAAATGTTTGCTGGCTGCAGCCGCCATAGAGCAGGTGACAAGGCTTCTTCTGGTGGTGATTGTGACCACAACTCTTCCTGTTCCTGCTCCTGGTTATGCTGATCTACGGCCTGACCAAGCACTCTTATTTTTGAAAAATTGATTGCTTTCAATAAAAAAAACAAAAAACATTTGTTTAGGGAATTGTACTATGGTACCAAACAGACCAGGGTGCGTGTGCAACCTACCCTTTTTTTGGCTTATTGTGAACTCCTACATGCTAATTAGTTATGCAACCATTCAGCCATGCGAGATTGAGCACCAACAGGTCTTTAATGCCCTTTAATGGCAGAGGCCATAATGATGTTGGCACTGATATACAGGGAGTGCAGAATTATTAGGCAAATTAGTATTTTGACCACATCATCCTCTTTATGCATGTTGTCTTACTCCAAGCTGTATAGGCTAGAAAGCCTACTACCAATTAAGCATATTAGGTGATGTGCATCTCTGTAATGAGAAGGGGTGTGGTCTAATGACATCAACACCCTATATCAGGTGTGCATAATTATTAGGCAGCTTCCTTTCCTTTGGCAAAATGGGTCAAAAGAAGGACTTGATAGGCTCAGAAAAGTCAAAAATAGTGAGATATCTAGCAGAGGGATGCAGCACTCTTAAAATTGCAAAGCTTCTGAAGCGTGATCATCGAACAATCAAGCGTTTCATTCAAAATAGTCAACAGGGTCGCAAGAAGCATGTGAAAAAACCAAGGTGCAAAATAACTGTCCATGAACTGAGAAAAGTCAAGCGTGCAGCTGCCAAGATGCCACTTGCCTCCAGTTTGGCCATATTTCAGAGCTGCAATATCACTGGAGTGCCCAAAAGCACAAGGTGTGCAATACTCAGAGACATGGCCAAGGTAAGAAAGGCTGAAAGACAACCACCACTGAACAAGACACACAAGCTGAAACGTCAAGACTGGGCCAAGAAATATCTCAAGACTGATTTTTCTAAGGTTTTACGGACTGATGAAATGAGAGTGAGTCTTGATGGGCCAGATGGATGGGCCCGTGGCTGGATTGGTAAAAGGCAGAGAGCTCCAGTCCGACTCAGACGCCAGCAGGGTGGAGGTGGAGTACTGATTTGGGCTGGTATCGTCAAAGATGAGCTTGTAGGGCCTTTTCGGGTTGAGGATGGAGTCAAGCTCAACTCCCAGTCCTACTGCCAGTTTCTGGAAGACACCTTCTTCAAGCAGTGGTACAGGAAAAAGTCTGCATCCTTTAAGAAAAACATGATTTTCATGCAGGACAATGCTCCATCACACGCGTCCAAGTACTCCACAGCGTGGCTGGCAAGAAAGGGTATAAAAGAAGAAAAACTAATGACATGGCTTCCTTGTTCACCAGATCTGAACCCCATTGAGAACCTGTGGTCCATCATAAAATGTGAGATTTACAAGGAGGGAAAACAGTACACCTCTCTGAACAGTGACTGGGAGGCTGTGGTTGCTGCTGCACGCAATGTTGATGGTGAACAGATCAAAACACTGTCAGAATCCATGGATGGCAGACTTTTGAGTGTCCTTGCAAAGAAAGGTGGCTATATTGGTCACTGATTTGTTTTTGTTTTGTTTTTGAATTTCAGAAATGTATATTTGTGAATGTTGAGATGTTATATTGGTTTCACTGGTAAAAATAAATAATTGAAATGGGTATATATTTGTTTTTTGTTAAGTTGCCTAATAATTATGCACAGTAATAGTCACCTGCACACACAGATATCCCCCTAAAATAGCTAAAACTAAAAACAAACTAAAAACTACTTTCAAAAATATTCAGCTTTGATATTAATGAGTTTTTTTGGGTTCATTGAGAACATGGTTGTTGTTCAATAATAAAATTATTCCTCAAAAATACAACTTGCCTTATAATTCTGCACACCCTGTATACTGTACATAACATAAGAAACTGTTTTTCTTTTGAAAAACATGTTTGTTGTAGAGGCCAGAATGATGTCGTCGTGGATATACATTTTACATGAAAAAAAGTATTGCTTTTTAAAAAATATATATATACATGTTGCAGCAGAGGTGACACTGATAGACAGGAGATGCAGTGACTTGGCTCTGTGCATTGTACAGGTTTACACACAAAAAGGTTTTTATTTAAAAAAAAAAGTGTGTTTTTGCAGCCACTGTAGCAGAGGCCTGAAAAATGTTGGAATATACATGTTACATAACAAAAAGTTTTATTTAAAAAAAAATAATTATATATATATATATATATATATATATATATATATATATATATATATATATATATATATATATATATATACAGTGGCTTGCAAAAGTATTCAGCCCCCTTGAAGTTTTCCACATTTTGTCACATTACTGCCACAAACATGAATCAATTTTATTGGAATTCCACGTGAAAGACCAATACAAAGTGGTGTACATGTGAGAAATGGAACGAAAATCATACATAATTCCAAACATTTTTTACAACTCAATAACTGCAAAGTGGGGTGTGCATAATTATTCAGCCCCCTGAGTCAATACTTTATAGAACCACCTTTTGCTGCAATTACAGCTGCCAGTCTTTTAGGGAATGTCTCTACCAGCTTTGCACATCTAGAGACTGAAATCCTTGCCCATTCTTCTTTGCAAAACAGCTCAAGCTCAATCAGATTAGATGGACAGCGTTTGTGAACAGCAGTTTTCAGATCTTGCCACAGATTCTCTATTGGATTTAGATCTGGACTTTGACTGGGACATTCTTCAATCACATGGATATGTTTTGTTTTAAACCATTCCCTTGTTGCCCTGGCTTTATGTTTATGGGCATTGTCCTGCTGGAAGGTGAACCTCTGCCCCAGTCTGAAGTCTTTCGCAGACTCCAAGAGGTTTCTTCCAAGATTGCCCTGTATTTGGCTCCATCCATCTTCCCATCAACTTTGACCAGCTTCCCTGTCCCTGCTGAAGAGATGCACCCCCAGAGCTTAAAGCTGCCACTACCATATTTGACAGTGGGGATGGTGTGTTCTGAGTGATGTGCAGTGTTAGTTTTCTGTCACACATAGGGCCATATGCAATTGTCTTTTACACCTGAGTTATCTCCTAGGAGATAATTTTCAGCTTCTCTTTAACCTTACTTTTCAGCATTTTACTATTGTAAATGTACCCAAATGTTGGTGAAAAAGTACTATCAAATGTATTTTGAGTATTTTCTTGTTTGCTGGTGGCTTAAAAGGCATCTTATGACAAGTTATTAAAATATCACCTAGGAGAAAACTCATGAGAAAAAGGCAATTGCATATGGCCCATAGTGTTTTGCATTTTGGCCAAAAAGTTCCATTATGGTCTCATCTGACCAGAGCACCTTCTTCCACATGTTTGCTGTGTCCCCCACATGGCTTGTGGCAAACTGCAAACGGGACTTCTTATGCTTTCTGTTAACAATGGCTTTCTTTTTGCCACTCTTCCATAAGAGCCAACTTTGTACAGTGCACAACTAATAGTTGTCTTATGGACAGATTCCAGCACCTGAGTTGTAGATCTCTGCAGCTCGTCCAGAGTCACAATGGGCCTCTTGGCTGCATTTCTGGTCAGCGCTCTCCTTGTTCGGCCTGTGAGTTTAGGTGGATGGCCTTGTCTTGGTAGGTTTACAGTTGTGCCATACTCCTTCCGTTTCTGAATGATCCCTTGAACAGTGCTCCGTGGAATGTTCAAGGCTTTGGAAATCTTTTTGTAGCCTAAGCTTGCTTTAAATTTCTCAATAACTTGATCCCTGACCTGTCTGGTGTGTTCTTTGGACTTCATGGTGTTGTGGCTCCCAATATTCTCTTAGACAACCTCTGAGGCCATCACAGAGCAGCTGTATTTGTACTGACATTAGATTACACACAGGTGCACTCTATTTCGTCATTAGCATCAGGCAATGTCTATAGGCAACTGACTGCACTCCGACCAAAGGGGGCTGAATAATTACGCACAATCCACTTTGCAGTTATTGATTTGTAAAAAAATGTTTGGAATCAGGTACAATTTTCGTTCCACTTCTCACATGTACACCACTTTGTATTGGTCTTTCACGTGGAATTCCAATAACATTGATTCATGTTTGTGGCAGTAATGTGACAAAATGTGGAAAAATTCAAGGGGGCCGAATACTTTTGCAAACCACTGTATATACTGTATATATGTTGCAGCCGTGGTGACACTGACTGACAAGAGATGCGGTGATTCGGCTTTGCACATGATGGATGGTACAGGTTTGCGTACAGTAATGTAAAACACGTATAAGCCAGTCAACTACTTCCTCGGCATTTTGGAAGTTCAGAGTACGTGGCCCCTGAACAATGGGCATTATTCTAGGGCCACAGGAAATCACAGCAGCATGACCTCTATGACCCCTGCGGTGTGGCCTGCCTCTGCCTATAATTTTTTTTATTTCGAAACATAACAATATAAAAAGAGAACCACAATAGCACTTATGGGGGATGGGGTGTATTGTGCAAGGCACTGTACCAATACTAGCAGTGTGCACCCCTGTGCCATGCAGCTAAAGTTACTGCACTGGAAAGTCACTGGACGCAGAGAACTGCGATATAACAATAGCAAAAGAGAACTAAAATAGCACTTATGATGGGGAGTATTGAGCAAGCTACTGTACCAATAGCAGCAGTGTGCACAGTGCACACCTGTATCACTGCACTGTGAACAGCCGCTCACTCCGCTCCTCCAATGAACTTCGCCTGACCGCCCACCGCATCATCCAGTCCCATGCACACCTCCAGGACTTCTCAAGAGCTGCTCCAACACTATGGAACTCCCTACCTCCACCCATTAGAGCAGCCCCTCCTTCAACATCTTTAAAGAGACTCTGTAACAACAAAAACCTCCCCTGGGGGGTACTCACCTTGGGTGGGGGAAGCCTCCGGATCCTAATGAGGCTTCCCACGCCGTCCTCTGTCCCACGGGGGTCTCGCTGCAGCCCTCCGAACAGCCGGCGACTGTGCCGACTGTCAGTTCAATATTTACCTTTGCTGGCTCCAGCGGGGGCGCTGTGGCGACTTTCGGCACGGAAATAGACGGAAATACCCGATCTCCGTCGGGTCCGCTCTACTGCGGAGGCGCCGGAAACTTGCGCCTGCGCAGTAGAGCAGACCCGACGGCGATCGGGTATTTCCGCCTACTTCGGCGCCGAAAGGCATCAGAGCGCCTGCGCAGGAGCCAGGAAGGTAAATATTGCGTCACGGCTGTACGGAGGGCTACAGCGAGACCCCCGAGGGACGCAGGACGGCGTGGGAAGCCTCATTAGGATCCTGAGGCTTCCCCCACCCGAGGTGAGTACCCCCCAGGGGCCGTTTTGTCGTTACAGTTCCTCTTTAAGAAGGCCCTCAAAACTCACCTTTTCCCTCTACCACCCCTCACAAGTGCTCCAAACCCACAGCTGAACTCTGGTCCCCTACCTCTCGTGTCCCTACCTCTCCCTCTAGATTGTAAGTCTTTGGGCAGGGTCCTCCTCCTTTTGTGTCCTACCTGATCATGCACCTCCATCACCATATACCCATCCTATGGATCTGAGTGAACTCGACTTTCCTAATCTCCATGCTCCCATCCAGTGACTGACTAAGCATTACCTGGTACTCATACTGTGCTGCGTGATCTGTTTTTTCTTGTAATCCTGTATTGTCATATTGCTGTATGTCACCCCTAAATATTGTCTGTAGCCTAAATTAATGTCCAGTGCTGCATAATATGTTGGCGCTTTATAAATACAATAAATAAAGAGTGAGACACACAGAACTGTGATAGCACAATAGTAAGAAAACCTATGTAGCAGTACCAGCCCCTAGAAGGGCTCTTTGTCTGCTCACGATGCTGTATAAATATAAAAATAAAAAATAATAATAATAAAAAATACATTTATATACGTACATGTTAATACATTATCTGTCATTTTAGTGCAGTGATTTTGCTATTTTTTCCCTTTAATTTTAACATAGATTTTCTCAAAAACTATAACTAATTTGGTGTTTCTAGCACATAAGGGGGCTTTGCTATTGACCGCTTAAAGAGAACCAGAGATGAAGCACCCTCGTGTATTTTATTACATTTATCAGTGGGAACATGACAGTAAACACCTACCCTGCTTTTAGTTTCATTCTTATCTGATTAATTAGTCTATTAGCAGCTGTGATAAGAATCCCCGACTGGCTCAGTCTAGGTTTGACCTGGAATCATTATAGCTGAGTCACTCTTCTGTGGAGTCTTTTCAAGCCCAAGCCTGCCACCTCCTGGCTCAGATTTCCTGCTTTGCATACTGAGAGCTGTGATGACATGGGAGGGGCTGCTCCTGCTGAGAGAGAAGCTCTGAAACAGACAAGTTTTCAGAGCAATATGCAATATGATCTGTGTGCTCTGTGTGCACTCTGTCTGCATAGATACTGATGATGACTGCAGTTTAATTCCTATGAGAATAATGTTCCAAAGATTGTCAGCACACCGTTCTTCTATTGCACACACTTTATTGTGCCAGTTTCCACCATGTAGTCCAACAATTGTTTCGGGGCCACACAGGGTCCCCCTTTATCAAGGCATGTGGTTACCATGTAACCACATGCCTTGATAAAGGGGGACCCTGTGTGGCCTAGATAGCAGCCTAGTCTCATATAGCCTAGACAACACATCCAGAACAACTCATAACCCGGAAGCAGAAGGGATATGAGCCGGCGGCCATATTTGATTTTTCCTGGAGCAATAATGGATAAAAAACACTAAAAAAGGCACACCAGAGCGGCAAAATTATCAGGTAGAGCATTTATTCTTTACAAGCTATCGACTGATATGTTTATTTTGTGTGAAACGTTCATCTCTGGTTCCCTTTAAGTCGGCAACTCCTCAAGTCTTCAAGTGCTTCCGAAGCCTTTTGAGGGCTCCCGAAGGCGGCCGGCAAATTGGAAGGGAAAACAACAGTGCTGGAACAAGGACACAGTGAGAAGACAAGGAAAGTTCTATGAGATTCAGAGCCTTCTCACTGCATAGTTAAGCCAAGTATTGCTTTTAAACCAGCCCATAGGATGCAGACACATTAACCCCTGTCTGCCTAAACCTAAAGCACCTGGGCAGCAAAACCCAAACATGTTAGCCTTCCCTTAGTTGCACACAATTCAGGCCCCTGCTTTGGGTAGCAGGTAAAAAGGGGAGCCGGCTGAGGGTGGACGAAAATGGCGCCGCCATAGACTTTAATGCAATTATCGTTAATACGGCGAAAAAAGCAGAAAAAAGGGCGCCATGAAAAATATTGTTAATAAAATTACAACATTATAGTTTTTGAGGTAGTTTTAATAAAATAATTTACAATGGTATAGTTTTTGTCATATTATTTCTTTAATTAATAAGTACAGATTTTAAGTTTTCAAAGGTATTATCGTTAATATATAAAAGGGTGTTTCTGCAGAGGAAGTGGTTAGGGTTAGGCACCACCAGGGGGAGTGGTTAGGGTTTTTCACCACCTAGGCGGCGGTTAGTTTTAGGCAACACTAGGGGGGGTGGATAGGGTTAGGCACCAGCACCACCGGGGAGGTTAGGGTTAGGCACCACCGGGGATGGGGGGGTGGTTAGGGTTATGCACCTCCCAGGAGGTGGTTAGGGTTAGGTGCCACTAGGGGAGTGGTTAGTTTTAGGTACCACCAGGGGAAGGTTCTGTGTGAGGGTGGGGTTGGGTTAAGCAGTATTGACAAAAAACGTTACAACATTTAACGTTAATATTTATTCATTATTATTTCTAGTTTGTTTTTGCAACAGTAAATATCGTTAATAAAGCTTGACAACGATGTTTCTCGTTAGCAAATTTCGTTAATACCTGGCGCCAAATTCGTTATTATGTCGGGCCCTTTTTTAACGGCGCCCTTTTTTTCATGCACACCTGCTTTAGTATCTTTGCACCTGTATTGCAGTGTAAGACTTATTACAGTGCAGTGTTTTTTTATTTCCCTTACAGGTATGGATTGACAGCAAACGGGGACTATGGCACAATGATCTGTCGCTCTACTAGCACCTATGTTGGTAAGGTGTAGTTCTAGATGCATTGTTGTGAGTAATATTTTATAAGAAGCATAGTAATGAACGGACAAAAGGAATGAATGTTGTGTTTTTCTTTTTATGCAGGACATTACAATATCAGCTTTATTATGGACAACATTTATGGACGGTGAGTACCACCATTTTACACCTCAAGTGTCTACAGCAAGGGCCAAGCTTCAGTGCTGCTCGGATACCCCTTTTCAAAATTCGAATTGAATTCGGATCTGGATACCCAGATATCCAGATTCGAATCAGATATCCGAATCCAAACTTTTTGGTATCCGAGTAGAATCGGATATCCGAACCCAATATCCTGGATATCCGGTCGGATTCGGATATAATCCGGATAGAAAACCGGAAGTGGCCTGTAAATGGGTTTAATTCCTTCCAAATCTCTCTCTCTCTCTCTCTCTCTCTCTCTCAGACTGAATGCCTCCGAAAGGGATTTTTGCCATTGAAGGCCTCAACTCGGATATCCTAACTAACTATCCGCCCGGATTTCGGATTTTCACATGGAAATCCAAGTTTGCTCGGATAGTGCTATTTGGATTTACAAAGATATCCGAATTCCAATTCAAAGTTCGGATAGTGGAAAAAGTTTCTATTATCTGGGTAGTTCGGATACCCAAATATTAGATGAGCAGCACTGGCAAGCTTATCACTTATAATTTATCTATATGAATGTATTAAAAAACGAATTGCCTTGAGGGGAAATCTCACCACCGAACGTGTGCAGGGGTTAATGTGTGGCAGTGCAGGGCTGGTGTGTGTCTGGTACAGGGAGAGACAGGGGCGGGGCTTCCAGAAGAGAGTGGCGGTACTGGAGACAGCAGTGTGATCGCAAGTCCCAGAGCATCCCAGAGCATCTTTAAATTCCTTCCAGTGCCTGCTATTGGTCTATTAACAGGCCAATCGGAATAAAAAGGGGACCCCAGATGCCACCATAAAAACCCCTCCCACAGTGTAGTTACCCCCACTTTTCTGACAGACACCAGAGGTGTGAATTAGCCCCTTGTCCATTGATTGGACAACGGCTCGGTGGGAGGGGGGAAGGCTTTGACACACTTTACTTCCTGCGTCCCCCCCTCCCATCATACCATGCACCATGCAGACTGGTATAGATCAGGCTATGGAACCCCACACGGTTCGGGCTCCACATTCTGGCTATACCAGCCTGCTTGGGGACAAGGGGTTAAAGAGGCTTGGGATCGCAAATCCTTTTTTTTTATTTAACTGTTAATAGTCCAAACAATGGAAATAGTTGCCAGGGATCCTTATACAGCAATTTTGCAACTTTACAGTGATCTCTGGCCAAAGCGTTTCCACATGGTCATTATGCACTGGGTACTGACCACCTGGAAACCTCAGCAAGAAATTCACTGCTCTTTATTTTTACACATGTAAATTTACCAATGGGTTAATACATTATCTGTCATTTAACTGTAGTTAACCACTATCCGCCCACCATTTTAAAATGTCCTGTTGGTCCCTCTTAATGGACTACAGGACATTTTAAAACGTCCTCACTGCCGCTACCATGCATGTGCAATCGCCCCCCTCCACCACCACCACTGCGGGTACCGCGTTTGGTGAAAGTCTTCCTTGAAGTGCCTGTAATGCTGCATACACACTTGAGATAAAAGTCTTTGGAAAAGGCAAGATCACAGACCAATTTTACCCCATTCCATGTAGTATGAGAGCCATACTCTACACAGTCTATTCTATGGAGCTGCACTCCCCATCAGATAAAATCTTTGCAAGATGCTGCACACACAGATGCTGTACACATTCAAAAGATCATTATCTGCAAAAGATCTCTTCCTGCAATAGATCCATTCCTGCAAAATGCAATCATAGTCTATGAGATCTGCAGATCATCATACACACCTTGTTTAACAGGCAATCATCTGTAGATCAGATCCACCAGGATGGATTTTCAGATCTGCAGATGATTGCCAGATATGTAGATGAAGTCTGTTAAACAAGGTGTGTATGAGGATCTGCAGATCTCAAAGACTATGAATGCATTTTGCAGGAATGGATCTATTGCAGGAAGAGATCTTTTGCAGATAATGATCTTTTTAATGTGTACAGCATCTTTGTGTGCAGCATCTTGCAAAGATTGTATCTGATGGGGAGTGCAGCTCAATAGAATAGACTGTGTAGAGTATGGCTCTCATACTACATGGGATGGGGTAAAATTGGTCTGTGATCTTTCATTTTCCAAAGACTTTTATCTCAAGTGTGTATGCAGCATAAGGCAAAGATCATTGCTTCCACGAGAAGCCAATGATCTTTGTTGTAACAAAAGCTGTCTTTGCTGGAAACAGTAAATTCGGGCGCCAGAGGCAGGTGGACAAAAAGGGCGCCGCCATAGACTGCCATATTAATTATCATTTGACGGGAGCTCACCGGGAAAAAAGGGCGCCCGCGTAAAATAATATTTTATCACTACATTGTACATAATCAACGTTTTCCACATTTTTCGTCCAGCATTTTCGTTAATATATCTGAAATTATCATTTCTCATTTATATTTCAAATTTATATTTATGTTTACAACATTCTTTTTATAAATGTTAGGTTTACGTATTTAAAACCTTCCAGTAATAAATCAGTAAATATCACTTTTACAATCATCATTGAGTTTCACATTATTAATCACCAAAATATCAGTTATAAATATAAATTATAATATAGTGTTTTAAATCAACACTACGTATTAAACTTTTTAATACGTTTTCTGAACTGGCGTACATTATTTCGTTAAATATATCTTTTATAAATTATCACCGTGTAAAACATTATCTAACACATAAGAAAGAGCGCAACCTGCAAATCATAATGTAACGTTTTACACACCAAGAACCTCTCAAACAATATAATCCGTCTATTAAATTTTGCAGTACATTGAATATCGTTTCTTCAAAGATTTTTAATTAAACCGTATTAACTTTTTTGTAAAAGCATGAAAAACTTTAACGGTATATATATTTTTATTTTCTGAATTAGTTAAACGCAGTTATAATTTCAAAAACCCAAGCAATATATAAACCAATATATATATTTTAAATTTTGATTGGGTTGAAAACTGTATTATCCGTCATATCCTAACATTTATCTTTTTTCCCTGATAATTTACAAAACATTATTATTAGTCTAATAATTATTCCTCAAAAAAACTGTATTATGCCTGTGATCCTCCTCCCCAAAAATCCTATCAATCCTAATGCCTATCAATCGCATTGTGTATTGATTTAATAGTGGTTAACCCGTTAAATGTTCTTTAAAGGACTTACGAGGCCTGTTTTGTAAAAAAAACATAAAAAAAGTTAGATACCTGTGTCTGTTTGTAAGGCACGGAGGACGCCGTCCGCGCCCTCCGCGCCGTTCCGCCGGGTCCCCGCTGCACAATATCCCCCCGAACGTCCCCCGACCGCGCGGCCCGGGTCGGGCTCTCCAGCCTGTACAAAGATGGCAGCCGGATGTGGCCGCGGCTGCGCAGTATGCATAGCCGCGAGTGCGGCTGCGCAGCTCTAAGGCCAACCCCCCGATCCATGCTACTGTTACGTGGATCGGGGGGTTGGTCTTAGAGCTGCGCAGCCGCACTCGCGGCTATGCGTACTGCGCAGCCGCGGCCACCTCCGGCCGCCATCTTTGTACAGGCTGGAGAGCTCGACCCGGGCCGCGCGGTCGGGGGACGTTCGGGGGGATATTGTGCAGCAAGGACCCGGCGGAACGGCCCGGAGGGCGCGGACGGCGTCCTCCGTGCCTTACAAACAGACACAGGTATCTAACTTTTTTATGTTTTTTTACAAAACAGGCCTCGTAAGTCCTTTAAAAAAATGTTTTGTTAATGTAATTGTGTCTTGCTGTTATATGTGCCTTGTAATCAGCCCAGTATGTTTTTCCCCAAAAATGGCAGTGTACTACACACATGTATTAGAACACCACATCTCCTGTACTGTCTTGTTTCAATGTCTTGGCGCAACTTAGTTCAGTGCGTCATTTAGTCCCCTATAGCATTCATCACATATGTCCATTTGTGGCCTTTATGTAAATTTCTCCTCCCTTTTTTTCTATATTCAATTTTAACCATTATCAGAACATCAGGGAAGCCATAGGGGTGAAGTGTGTTGGCAAAAACCAAACAGTACACAAGTGTGTGTGTGGGAGGTAGGACCACCACACAGCAGAGAACAGTGTAGTGCAGGTTGTGTATTAGTACATACCGTTCGATGGTGTTTGTGAGGTGAGGCATATTTTAAATAACTATCGTTTCTAATTGTACTTTTCTGTATTTTCTTTCCTCCTGCAAAGTTCCTGTAGATGGGTAACTTCCACTTTAAGAATTTGTTTTGTACTTACCTGTGTCAACTGTCATCCTTGTGCAGTTGTCCTGTGTCTACGCCTGTACTTACCTGTGTCTTCTGACAGCCTTGTGCAGTTCACCGGTGCCTACGCCTTTCTGAAATCTATCCCACTCTAGCTGTACTTTTTCTAAGTTCCATTTAGATATGATATTCTGTTCTTCTTTAGTATGACCCTTTCATCTTATGTAGTCTGTGTATGCAGCCAGGCCATTTGTTGCTTTACACATACTAGTTGTTAAGTCCTCTGTTACCAGGGGATTGATACTCAGCGGCCTAGTCAATTTGATTTCATGCTACGTTTTAGCAGTATTCTGCTGACAGTGGTTTCCTGAACAGAAACTATCAAGTTTATTTAACTTTTTACCTTTGTCCATATTGTTTACCCTGTAACATGGGTCTATTTTTGAATTGTTTATAGCATTTACAGAGTAGCACAGAGTGCAGTGATGTAACCCAGGAACGATAAATGCCTTCTTCGTGCCTGTGAGATCCTTTTTACGTTTTTGAATGTTACTTATTAGACTTATAAACCCTACAGCAGTGTATTTTACTTTCAGGCGATGTCTATATTTAATTATCTGAGGCTGCATATCATGTAACAAAACATGTTGATCGTGTCCAATACTCCAAAAACTATCCAAAATTTTTCATAATGTTTTAATGGCAATTGTAAACTGAGTTCAATGTAACTGTTACTATAAAGAAAACATTTTCATATAATGTAATCAGAAAACACTATAACAAAGCTTCTTATTTTTTTAATGGGAATGTTAAACTTTTTCGTATAAACAATTCCATGCAACAGGTAGAATAATGAAATTCTTTTTGTGCAATGCAAGCGTTAAGCAATTACATAAAAATTTCTTGTACATGTCAAGTTTTTTGGTCAGTAGAACATCTTATCATTTTTAACGGAACATGTGAAATACAATATTATTAAACAATTCAAAACCAATTTTATTCATATTTTGTAAAAGTTTGATAGTTTGTGTTCATGCCTATCTTCATTTTTTTTAAATCTGTATACTACCATGCCATAACATAATGTTCTTCAACCAAAAAATGTTATTCTTGTTTTCTTCTGTAAGTGCTACACTGTACGTTTATAAATATTGCACTTGTCCCCACTACCATGCCATAAGACAGTGGCGTACAAGAAAGAGGTTATTTGTGTTCCCTTTTTTGTTCGGTTGAAGTGCTACACTGTATAGTCGTCATTATTGCAGTTGTCCCCACTACCATGCCATAAGACAGTGGCGTACAAGAAAGAGGTTATTTGTGTTCCCTTTTTTGTTCGGTTGAAGTGCTACACTGTATAGTCGTCATTATTGCAGTTGTCCCCACTACCATGCCATAAGACAGTGGCGTACAAGAAAGAGGTTATTTGTGTTCCCTTTTTTGTTCGGTTGAAGTGCTACACTGTATAGTCGTCATTGTTGCAGTTGTCCCCAGTACCATGCCATAAGGCAGCGGTGTTCAAGAAAGAGGTATTTTTGGGCCCTTTTTTTGTTGGTTGAAGTGCTACACTGTATATTAATCATTATTGCAGTGGTACCCAGTACCATGCCCTAAGACAGTGTTGTACAAGAAAGAGGTGATGGTGGCCTTTTTTATGGTTGAAGTGCTACACTCTATACTCCTCATGATTGCAGTTGTACCCAGTACCATGCCATAAGACAGTGGCGTACAAGAAAGAGGTTATTTGTGTTCCCTTTTTTGTTCGGTTGAAGTGCTACACTGTATAGTCGTCATTATTGCAGTTGTCCCCACTACCATGCCATAAGGCAGTGGCGTACAAGAAAGAGGTTATTTGTGCTCCCTTTTTTGTTCGGTTGAAGTGCTACACTGTATAGTCGTCATTATTGCAGTTGTCCCCAGTACCATGCCATAAGGCAGCGGTGTTCAAGAAAGAGGTTATTTGTGTTCCCTTTTTTGTTCGGTTGAAGTGCTACACTGTATAGTCGTCATGATTGCAGTTGCCCCCAGTACCATGCCATAAGGCAGCGGTGTTCAAGAAAGAGGTTATTTGTGTTCCCTTTTTTGTTCGGTTGAAGTGCTACACTGTATAGTCGTCATTATTGCAGTTGTCCCCACTACCATGCCATAAGACAGTGGTGTACAAGAAAGAGGTTATTTGTGTTCCCTTTTTGTTCAGTTGAAGTGCTACACTGTATAGTCGTCATTATTGCACTTGTCCCCAGTACCATGCCATAAGGCAGCGGTGTTCAAGAAAGAGGTTATTTGTGTTCCCTTTTTTTGTTCGGTTGAAGTGCTACACTGTATAGTCGTCATGATTGCAGTTGTCCCCAGTACCATGCCATAAGACAGTGGTGTACAAGAAAGAGGTTATTTGTGTTCCCTTTTTGTTCAGTTGAAGTGCTACACTGTATAGTCGTCATTATTGCACTTGTCCCCAGTACCATGCCATAAGGCAGCGGTGTTCAAGAAAGAGGTTATTTGAGTTCCCTTTTTTGTTCAGTTGAAGTGCTACACTGTATAGTCGTCATTATTTCACTTGTCCCCAGTACCATGCCATAAGGCAGCGGTGTTCAAGAAAGAGATTATTTGTGTTCCCTTTTTTGTTCGGTTGAAGTGCTACATCGTATAGTCGTCATTATTGCAGTTGTCCCCAGTACCATGCCATAAGGCAGCAGTGTTCAACAAAGAGGTATATTTGGGCCCTTTTTTTCTTGGTTGAAGTGCTAAACTATATACTCTTAATTATGCCAGTTGTCCCCAGTACCATGCCATAACACAGTAATGTACAAGAAAGCTGTGTTGGTGCCCTTTTTTATGGTTGAAGTGCTACACTCTATACTCCTCGTGATTGCAGTTGTCCCCAGTACCATGTCATAAGACAGTGGCGTACAAGAAAGAGGTTATTTGTGTTCCCTTTTTTGTTGGTTGAAGTGCTACACTCTATACTTGTCATTATGCCAGTTGTCCCCAGTACCATGCCATAAGACAGTGGTGTACAATAAAGGTTTTGTGGTATAATTTTTGTTGTGGTTTATAGCACACAGCCTATAATCAAGTTATTTACTGTCTGCAGTACCATGCCTTATTTTTTTATATTTTTTTACTGTACACACTACCACGGAGTTCTCCCCATAATTTTTTATCCACCTATGGTGTTGTGAAGTAGTAGCTGGCTGTTGGCATTAAACTGTAGCCGTGTGGTGTCATGACGTATTATTCGTGTTTTGGCATTAAATAGTACGTGTTATGAAGGCATGAAATAGTAGCCTGGTTGAGCCGATACATATTATGTGGGTGATGTCGGTAAACATTATCTTTTTTTTTTGCATGTTTCTTGCTTGACTTACAATGCGTGATGTTGGCATAAAATTTTAAGGAGGTGGTGGGGGTGGGGCACATGAAAAAGTGCCTTGTGTGGCGAGATGACATAAATTCGCACTTGTACTTTTGTGCACAACTCTGCACACAGAATAGTTGTAGGTTAACCCTACATAGCTGATTACGTATTTAAACCGATTTTATCAAGCAAGCACCATGTTAAAAAATACTGGGGAGAACACTGATAGCAGATTGGGAATCAGAAGTGCATACTCTTTAGCCGATGACTTGGTTAAATCGATTGTCCATAGTAAGTAATGTCCACGCCCTTCCTTTTGCGGTAACCAGAAATACAGCAATTCGGTTACAAATTGTAATAAGCCAAATTTTTCTAATTAATTTATCTAGAAATAATCTAATTCTAGATTTGCTGCAGCCCCTCTTAAAGCGGACCCAAACCAAACATTTTTTTAATTTAAAAAATATTTAGTTGCCACACTCTGACACATGCAAAGATAAATAAACACTCCTTCAAACCTATGATCATTTCAGTGCATGCTTTTCACCCTTCTCTTCATAACTAGGGTTATACTGGGGGCAGCCATTAGCAATTCCTCCATTGCTGGACACCATCTACTCCACCAATTTGCCGGAAAAATGCCGGCAATTTGAAAGGAAGGGGAGGGGTTCCTCCAATAAATGTAAAATATTTTATATTTGTCATCATGCAGCTGAAAAAAGGCTGCTATTTATTATTATAATTTAGAAAATAGATTTTATTTCTGAAATCTTGTATTTTTAATTTGGGTCCACTTTAAGTATTCGACAAAAGTTCTTTCATTGTATTGTTCAACAATTTTGTATCTGAATCCTTGTATTTCCTTCTTTTTGTTTGTGCTGGGTCCCCGCGAACATACTGTTCGTACATTAGGTCCCTCCCCTTTTGAAATTCTCGCATGCCATCAATGAAAGTCCATAGGCTCGGGTGTTCAAATCCCAGCTGTGACCGCAGGCAACGGTGCGCTGCCTCCACATAATTGTTTGTCCGGTCCATGCCTGTAAGAGTGCGTTCATAAACCGACCACAGGGAGGGTGGAAAGATCGGCTTACGAAGGCAACTCCCACAGACCCCAATGTAAACTCTACTGAACCAGCTGAGCAAAGACTGAATCTCTGGTACCATCTCAAATCTGATTGCATCTAATGCCGCCTCCAAATCAACAGGTGGTACAAATGCAAGAGATGCAATCATTTTTGTTTGTAAGGAAAATTCCGCACTAGATGTGTACAATTTTTTAAGTCTGAGATTCTCCATTTTTGATTTAATATTCCTCTTCAAATGAAAGAAACAGCCATGAACACGACAGGAGGGGTACACTGCTTTGAATGCGTTGATGGCTGCAAATTCAAAATCAGAGGAATAGTTCTCAGGATTCAGTTCAGGCCACATTTGGTGGATTGCGTCAAACAATTTTTTGTATGTTTCTTGTGTCTTGTTTGGCTGCAAGCAGTACAGCAGAGGGAGAACATAGTCATTTCTTTTTCCCAATAATTCAAAGACTTGCTTGAAAAGGAGGGGAGCTATTTTAAAAGTTCCGTCCCCGTATAACGTTTTCACATGATGAATCCAAGAAGCGTTTGAATTATTGCCAAAAATCAAAATCCTATGTTCATCATCAGGTCTGGAATCGTAAAGGAGAAATGGCACTGTCTCTAGGTCTGACACAGAATAATTTCTGTAGGCGTCTGGGATGACAAGTCCAGATAGAGACATTGGATTTGTAGGATGTGCCATTTCTCTTTTCCTGACATTCTGGACCATATGACGTAAACATTCCCTCGGCGGTAGTGAGGCTAGTACTGCAGGTTCCACATTACGGATTGCCAAATTGATAATTGTGGAGGGACCACCCCTTGAGCCTATTGCCTTTTCTTTGATGGCATTGCGAAAAAATTTTATCGTTAGCATCGGCACACATATATATGTTAGTTTTACGTTCAAATATTTTGCTATTTTCAACACTTTTATTATCGTTTAATATGTGTAAAACATTACATTAAACTGTAATTGTAGTTCAAACACTGTAATTATCGTTCAATATTTGCAAATCATTTGAACACTTTAAAATTCAAACGGTAAGATCACATTTATTTACTACAAGTTATCGTCTAAATCCACTCACTTTTAACAATATTATATTTTCGTTTATAAATTTTAGTCTCTCCTGCACGCTATTTTAAGTTTAAATTGTACAAATCATAATTGCAAACGTCTATTAATAATATTTAGCTACAAATGTAAATGTTGACTAATGGTTTATAAATGCGCCCGATTTTGTTTTCGTCCATTTTATGAATTTTGTAAAGGAAAATTTTAGTATAAAATTAAAGAAACGTATAATCCAGTTACCGTATATACTCGCAAGCAAGCCGACCCGCATGTAAGCCGACCCCCCAACTTTCACCTGAAAAAACAGGGAAAAATGATTGACTCCCATATAAGCCGGGGGTAGGAAATGCTGGCCGCCTTATTCCCCTAGTGTGTCCCAGTATAGCTAGTATAGTGCCCAGTATCGCTAGTATAGTGCCCAGTATAGCTAGTATAGTGCCCAGTATAGCTAGTATAGTGCCCAGTATAGCTAGTATAGTGCTCAGTATAGCTAGTATAGTGCTCAGTATAGCTAGTAAAGTGCCCCAGTTTAGCTAGTAAAGTGCCCCAGTTTAGCTAGTATAGTGCTCAGTTTAGCTAGTATAGCGCTCAGTATAGCTAGTATAGTGCTCAGTATAGCTAGTGAAGTGCCCCAGTTTAGCTAGTATAGTGCCCCAGTATAGCTAGTATAGTGCCCCAGTATAGCTAGCATAGTGCCAGTATGGGTAGGTGGGTGGGTGGGTAGGTAGTTAGTGCCCCTCCCCGCTCCCCCCGCGGCCGCCGCTGCTATTACCTTAGGCGGCGCTGCTTCCTCTATCCCCGTCCTGCTCCGATAACTAACTAATTCACAGCAGCGCGCCCCTCACTGCTGTGATGATGGAGGAAACCATAGAGAGCGGCTTCCTGTAGCGGCGATGCCGTTAATATGGGAACCGCTCTCTATGGTTTCCTCCGTCATCACAGCAGCGAGGGGCGCGTTGCTGTGAATTAGTTAGTTATCGGAGCAGGACGGGGATAGAGGAAGCGGCGCCGCCTAAGGTAATAGCAGCGGCGGCCGCGGGGGGTGCGGAGAGGGGCACTAACTACCTACCCACCTACCCATGACTCGCAAGCAAGCCGACCCCCCAACTTTTGGGCCACTTTTGGGGGGTGAAAAATTCGGCTTGCTTGCGAGTATATACGGTAATAATATTTAGTATTTTTAGTGCATATTTATACTTTTGAAATTTATAAAACAGTATTTTAAACGGAAGCCATCACTCTTTTTTTTTAAACGTTATCTTCCATTACCGTTTAAACCCCGCGCCCTTTTTTCCCGTCGCCCCTTTTTAACGTACGCGTCTTTGCTTGTTCTAAGCACACAGACAGCGAGTGTAAGGACATCTAGTGGTAAAAAAAAAAAATACATTCAAAAGTAAAAAATACACATTTTACACTACAAATTAAATAAAAATAAATTAATACCTCCTTTATCCCACCCCATAGTTAGCAAAATAAAAGACTCGTTAAAAAAAAATAGAGCATTTAAAATGAAAAAAAAATACATGAATTGTTACACTAGGGACTCTGTTTTTGTTTTACCATATATGGCATGAGGGTATAATTTTTTTTTTCTGCCATAGTATAGCTGACCCTGCTGCTTTAAAAAGTGAACACAAACTTTTGGGAATGATAATTCAAGTAAAAACATTTGTTTCACCTTTATTTTCTAATTCAAATCCACTCCGGAGTCCAACTGGGATTCCCATCAGTACAGGGCTTTAGAAAGTTTTTGAGTTTTCTCGCCCCCTTCCCATGTGACCCTTGTGATGCAGAATCCAATCGATGTCATCAGTGGAAGGAGACACAAACCACACCCACTAGCCACACCCATGTGCAGTAGCATGGAGTCTCTTAGGTTTGGTGTAAAAATCAGAGCCCAAGCTGCCCAGTGTGATCACACTTATTCATAGACAGAAGTGCAACTGTGAACTCGGAAATCAGAAAACTGAAATCGGATTTCAGTGGAAATACTGAGTACCGGCCGCAATTCGGTAATTTCAGCACAAACTAAGAACTCGGAAGCATTGGACCACTCAGAGAGTGCAGAGTCAACTCGGAAGTATTTGACAAAGCAGAGAATGCAAAAAATGACAAAAAAATACTTTTCTGAAACTGTAATTAATATCTACCAAGTATGTATTATGTACCAATGTCTATATTTTGTATACTATTGTCTGTATTCAGGGATGTAACTAAAAATCACTAGGCCCCCCCTGAAAAACTTTGGATGGAGTCCCCCCCAACCACCCCCACCCCCCACAAAAAAAGAAAAGAAAATGGAAAGGAAGTTTAGGCAGGATATTTAAAATGGACCGTAACTATTGCACAAGACACAAGAAAAACATAACAGAAATGCACCCTGTATGTATTTAAAGGAGGTCAGTGAATAATGGCGCACAGTGCTTATGCATAAAAATGGCGCCGCATTAAAAAGATACGCTTATCGCTATTTATCGTTAGTACTGCATAATAATGGCACACAGGGAAAAAAAGAAGAAAAACGGCACACACTAACGTTATTTATCAATAGTGGCACACACTAACCTTATTTATCAATAGTGCCGTTCATTTGCCAAACAGCAGACGTTATTGCCCACAGTAACGTTATTTATCAATAGCGCCCTACATAAGCCAAACTGCAGATGTTATTTAACTGCAAAATGGTGAATGGATTTAATGTAACACTGTCAAGGTTAGGGCTAGGCACCACTGGGGGGGGTCTTAGGGTTAGGCACCATCAGGGGGGTGTTAGGGTTAGGCACCACCAGGGGGGTCTTAGGGTTTGGCACCACCAGGGGGGTCTTAGGGTTAGGCACCACCAGGGGGGTGGTTAGGGTTAGGCACCACCAGGGGGGGGGGGGTTTAGGGGTTAGGGATAGGTACAGAGAGGGTTCTTTGTGTTAACGCTAAATAACGATAAGGCTTTAACGCTAAATAACAATAAGGCTTTAACGTTAAATAACAATAAGGCTTTAACGTTAAATAGCGATAAGCGGCAAACGAATTAGCGGCAACACCGTGCGCCATTATTCGCAGGCGCCATTTTCAGATGGATCCATTTATAGAGTTTAGCCTGTGTAATTCCCCCTTATTTGTGTCTAATAACTAGTTGTAATTTGATCTCCCCCTTGTGTCACATGACTGCCTATGGCAGATAAGCAGATAAGCCCATTAGAAAGTACAGGCTGTAAACAATATGTCTGCTTCCATGAATCAGGAAGTAGAAACTGTGCAGATTTATTTTAGGATTTGTATCAGCTGTAACAAAGTAATGTTTTTTGTTTAAAGGTTATTATGCTATTGTGTATCTTTTAGAACAGAGAGGAGTTCTGAGTTCAGGTCAGGCTATGGAACAAAAAACTTACTTACAGTAGAGGTAGACAGGTGTAGGTGCCCCCAGTGTAGGTAGCAAGGTATAGGTGCCCACAGTATAGGAAGCCTGGTATAGGTACCCCCCAATTTTGGTAGCTTGGTATAGGTGCCCCCAGTATAGGTTAGTCATGTATAAGTGCCCCCAGTATAGGTTAGCAAAGTATAGGTTCCCCCACTATAGGTTAGTTAGGTATAGGTGCCCCCAACAAAGGTTAGTCAGGTGTAGGTGCCCCCAGCATAGGTTAGTCAGGTATAGGTGCCCCCAGCATAGCCAGACATATGTGCTCCTAGCATAGGTAGCCAGGTATAGGTGCCCCAGTATAAGTTAGCCAGGTATAGGTGCCCCCAGTATAAATTAGTCGGGTAAAAGTGACCCAGCATAGGTAGCCACGTATAGGTGCCCCCAGTATGGGTATCCAGGTATAGGTGCCCCCAGTATAGGTAGCCAGGTATAGGTGCCCCCAGTATAGGTTAGTCAGGTAATGGTGCCCCTAGTATTGTTTAGCCAGGTATAGTTACTCCCAGTATAGGTTAGCCGGGTATAGGTGTCCCCAGTATAGGTTAATCAAGGTATAGGTGCCCTCAGTATAGGTTAGCCAGATATAGGTGCCCTCAGTATAGGTTAGCCAGATATAGGTGCCCTAAGTATAGGCTAGCCAAGTATAGGTGCCCCCAATATAGGTTAGTCAGGTATAGGTGCCCCCAACATAGGTTAGTCAGGTGTAGGTGTCCCAGCATAGGTTAATCAGGTATAGGTGCCAGATACCAACCCAACCGCAATCTCAGATCTGCACACGAGCTTCTTTTATCCTCTTCTACAATTACTTCCTCACATTCACGTGTACAAGACTTCTCACGTGCCTCACCCCTCCTCTGGAATTCCCTTCCACAGCACATCTGCTACTCTCCCACCTTTGAAATCTTTAAACGCTCCCTCAAAACCCACCTTTTCCGACAAGCGTATTCTCTAGCTTAGGCCATGCACCCTTCAACCTCGCATCTACATTTACTCCTTACCAAATAACCTAATTACGCACTGCCTGTACATATACTGTATACTTCCCCCACCTCTTGTTTCCACCCCATTCCTTTAGATTGTAAGCTTGCAAGGGCAGGGCTCTCACCCTTTGGTGTCATGGAATGTTATGAACTTAACTGCTTGCAATCTGTTAGACATTTATGCATTTTAGTCATCATGTTAAATTTGCTATTGTAATCACCAGTTCTGTATTTTGTACCAGTGTTCATATTTGATGTATATCATTGTCTATATCATTATGTATCCCTTGTTTGTTTTCTTACATTGTACAGCGCCACAGAATATTCTGGCGCTTTATAAATAAATAATAATAATAATATAGGTAGCCAGGTATACTTTCCCCAGTATATTTTAGCCAGTTATAGGTGGCCCAGTACAGGTTATTCAGGTATAGGTGCCCCAAGTATAGGTTAAGAAAGGTATAGGTGCCCCCAGTATAGGTAGCCTGGAGGGGGGAACAGCGAGCACACAGTGGATGGGAGAAGGGCACAAATCCCCCCTTTCCTCACTTAGGACCCCCCTTCGGTGTTGCCAGCTCCCCCCTCCAGAAATGAGTGCAGTGGCAGGGAACTCACCTCTTCCATGTTCCATGTGACGGAGCTTTGTGTGCCGCCGGTCTTTACGTCTCCAATGCTGCTGACTCTACTTTAGATTTTGGTATCCTCATTGTGCACTACTTTGCATTGGACTTTACTGGACATACTGCAAATTGCTTTGCTAGCATTTTGGGTATATTGGTGTAATGTACCTGATTATTGCTGGTAAACGATATGGGGCTCGATTCACAAAGCGGTGCTAAAAGACTTTAGGCGTGATAACCATTGCACCATGCTGGTGAAAAGCCAGTTTAGGCGTGATAAGTTTAGGAGTGATACGTTTAAGCGTGATAAGTTTAGATAAGTTTAGATCGCGCGCAAAGTCTCGCACGCAAAGCAGCGCCATTAAACTCTATGCGAAGTGCACCAGACTTTGCTAGCGCAAAACTTTTGATCAGCTGTGCACTGCGGTGCTAACCCAGTTGGTGCTTAAACTTATCACGCCTAAACGTATCACGCCTAAACTTATATCACGCCTAAACTTATCATGCCTAAACTTATCACGCCTAAACTGAGTTTAGGCGTGATAAGGGGCTTTTCATCAGGGTGCTAACTGTTAGCACTGATTTGTGAATCAAGCCTGTGGCCTATTCTGAGGTGCAGAGTCCTTGATCATCACCAAAACCTGCAGCAAAGAAAAATAAACCAAGAGCTTTAATGAACAGTCGAATACCTTTGCTGCAGTCCACAGGTGAACTTCTCAGTGGAGGTGGTTCTGAAGTGAATGGCTGAGATCAGATGAGCAATGACATGGCAGAACGAATGAAGTTCAAGGCAGAATAGTTAGTAATACGGTAATAAGGATGAGATCTTTTGAAATATGATAGAAATCAAGTGGTGCAAGTTAGTACAATTAATCTTGCAAATGGTCAATATTTCCACCAGGGATATACCAGATTAAGATTTACAGATTAAGTATATATAGTTCTGAGCATGCCCAGTTTGACTAAATGAGTCCTAGCCAGTTATGAAAATGAAAAACTCATTTTCACACACTAGTTAGGTGTGTGCATGTTGGGAGAGGGGGGATGGGAATGGAGAAGTCTTAGCTTGAGAGGAGAAAGAAGTCTACGGACATTAACAACAATCAAGTCAGAAAATAAATATTTTGGTCTCAGCAGTTATTAGAAACTTTGGTAAGCTATAACCACAGAGCATTACATTAGCTTTTACACTACCCTCATCTGCATAGGCATAGCTAAGGGTGGACAAGGGGGGACATTTGTCCCTGGGCGCAGCACTGTGAGAGTTCTCAGCACAACTGCTGCACCCCCATGCACGTGGGAGGCGGCTTGCTGGCTGCCCGAAGTGCCCCTGCTTCTCCCCTCCCCTCTGCAGAGGAGTGCAGAAACGTTATAGCAGCAGAAAAATTGGGTACATCTGTCTATATAAACAGGAGGAAGGGGAGCAAATCTGGCTATATTAACAGTGGGGCACATTTGGCTATTTCAAGGGGGGCACATCTGTCTATTTAAAGGAGGCATATCTGGGTATCTAAATGGATAAAGGGGCCACATGTGGCTATCTAAACAGCATTTGTCCATCTGTCTCCACCCATGACCACGCCCACATTCGGATGCGTGTCTACGCCCATTTTGTCCGGGTGGGAGGGCACAAATATTGTTTTTGTCCTCGGGTGCTGAAAACCATAGCTACGCCTCTGCTCATCTGACCAGACCCCAAATAGTTTATATCCGCATCCAACCCGCAAACCTATTATGAAAAATGCGGTTTACCTGAATGCAGGTCACTATAACATTCTGCCAATCAGTGGGTTAAGTCAAATGTCCCTATTACGGTCTATTACCAGTTTTGGGGTGGGGATTGTTGAAGTACCAGTATGCATTTGAATTGTGGAATCACCTGGAGCAAATCCCCATAAATACAAGGAGTGCATACAGACCCCATGCAGATATTGTCCTAGCCAGGATTTCAGCTTAGGACACTAGTGCTGCAGGACAATGATGATCACTTAAAGTGAACCTCCGGACTAAAAATCTACTCAGCAGAACCGAAAAGGCTTGGTGTTTCTTTAACAGTTTCACAGCATCAGAACTTTGTTTTTCTTGCCAAAGCATCATTTTTCGCTGCATTTTTAGCTAAGCTCCACCCACCCAAAAAATAGCCTGGACTTTTTCTTACTGATGCTGTGCAGAGCATGACGGGATTTCCTATGTTGTTATTCACGTTGCCTAGCAACTGGGAGGGGTGATCAGCACACAGGACAGTTGGAACTGTGTCTCATGCTCCCTGTCACCTCCTTTCAACCAAAAAGATGGCTGCCATCATGAAATCAAACATTTGCCTGTTCTTTTAAAACAGGGTGGGTAAGAGATTATATTACCTATCTATTTTAATTAACATAACTAATGTAACTTAATGACAGTATGTTTGTTTAGGCTGAAGTTCCTCTTTAACCTCTGTAGTTTATTTGAAGTATCAATATTGCAAAATTTACCAGCACAGCCCAAGTTTCTACCCTGCCCTTCTCTGCCAAGGAACAGTTTGGCAATAGTGTATTCCTCTTCTTAATCTTTTTATTATTATTATTGTATGGTGATCAAAGTACAATTCATTATTCTTGTCTAACTGGAAATGAATTCTTTATGATTTGCAGGAGCTTACCAGACCGGACCACGTACTTTGTGTCTTCCCTTAATAAAATTGCTATGCACCAAACTTATGCAGGTAATGAGAATAATCAGCTGTAAAGAGCCATCTATCCACCATCTTCATAGCTCCGCCCCCTTCCTTGGTCTTCCCTCCCCCTTATGTTTTCCTCTTTCCCACCCCTTAGATTGTAACCCTATTTGGCAGGGCCTCCTCCCATGTGCTCTTTTCCGCCTCTATATGGACTCTGCACGTCTGCTGTATTTCTCCCTACAATGTTGAATCATTTTTTTTTGTGTACCATTGTTGCATTGCACCATTGTGTAACATCAATTAATGTGGTAATGTCTCTCTTTTCTATATTATAGTATTGTGTAATACTGTATGTTAGCACTTAATAAGTGTAATAATACATTTTAATAATATCTTGTGTTTATTTATAACCCCAAAAGAACCAATTTTCTGTGCTTTATCCCTTGCGCAGTGATCTCTGGGATCTTCCCCTCCTCTGGAAGTGTGGCGGGAGGCACTGTTATCACCATAACTGGACAGTACTTCGATCAGACAGACCTTCCAGCCAAAGTCCTGGTAGGAGGTATCTGAAAGCCAAGCCATTTGTACTATACAAAAATCAGAGATCATGATTTGTATTTGGATGAGAGTAATAAGCCTGATATGCTGTATGTTAAAACCATCCATGGTTGCAATGAGGATTGCACTGAGCTAACTTATAACACCATCTATGGTGCACACATCCATAATTCTAATCCACAGTTGTAGGTATGCACAGACGTGGAAGCACCTGTAGGCGGCGGCTTAGTGTGGATGGCGCAGATGTGGGGTGGCGGCTTAGTGCAGCAGTGGCTTAGTGTGGATGACACAGTTGTGGGAGGTGGCTTAGTGTGGGCTGGCATAGTGCGGCATTTGTGGTGTGCGTGCGCAACTGCAGGAGTGTCCAAGCATACTTAAGTATGCATGGATGCACATGTAGGCGGAGCTGTTGTGGGTGGGTGGCGCAGATGTGGGGTGGTGGCTTAGTGCAGCAACGGCTTAGTGTGGGTGACATGGTTGTGGGAGGTGCCTTAGTGTGGGCTGGCTTAGTGCAGAGTTTGTGGTAGTGGCTTAGTGCGTCAGTAGTGATGTGTGCTCTGTGCCTGCTATTTGTTTGACTGGTAACTACCTAGTACTGCTATCTGAGCACCTTGCATGGCTACCCAATACCTAATACTTTAAAGGATACCCGAACTGAAATGTGACATAATGAGATAGACGTGTATGTACAGTGCCTAGCACACAAATAACTATGCTGTGTTCCTTTTTTTCTTTCTCTGCCTGAAAGAGTTAAATATAAGGTATGCAAGTGGCTGACTCAGTCCTGACTCAGGCAGGAAGTGACTACAGTGTGACCCTCGCTGATAAGAAATTCCAACTATAAAACTCTTTCCTAGCAGAAAATGGCTTCTGAGAGCAAGAAAGAGGTAAAAAAGGGGAATTTCTTATCAGTGAGGGTCACACTGTAGTCACTTTTTGTCTGAGTCAGGACTGAGTCAGCCACTTACATACCTGATATTTAACTCTTTCAGGCAGAGAAATAAAAAAAGGAATACAGCCTAGTTATTTGTGTGCTAGGCACTGTACATACACATGTCTATCTCATCATGTCACATTTCAGTTTGGGTATCCTTTAAAGTATTGAGAAGCAACTTAAATCTATGTAATGATCTGTCATTGTGTTGTGATTTCAGGTCAGGAATGTGCCGTTCTCAATGTCACAGACACAGCAATCACCTGTGTGGTGCCTCCAAAACCATCTGTTTTACCAGCCTTCTTCCCAGGTACGTCACACTGTACTTCTGCTGAATGAAAAAGTTGTCAGCATTATCAGTAGAGATGGTCAATGAGATGCAAGTTAGTTCTCCTAAAAATCAAATGTCATGTAAATTACAAGAGATTGAAATTGGACCAATAAGAATAACTTCCTGTCAATTGTTATTGGTCCACTGTCATGCTCCATATAATTTACATGAAATTTGAATTTTAGGTGAACTTATTTTCATCTTATTGACCATTTCTAATCATCACCAGTTTATCAACATTATGTGTGATTGGTGACCATTCTGTACTAAAGCCTGAAGGTTTATATTCATTCATATGAATACAAAGAGGACAAAACCAAACAAAGTCAGCAGAGCTTGCAGATATTGTCTTAGCACGCACACATTTGATAAAGGCACCCATAAGAGGGCGCAGGAATATCGGTAGTAGAAAATCTGTAAATTTACAGATATTCTACTACTTCGTTCATATAGTTACGTATTGGCAATATTTATCAATATTTTACAATGACCCAACCTCTCCCCACTCTCAACCCTCCCCCCGGTCCCTAACAGATTAAAGAGACTCCGTAACAAAAATTGCATCCTGTTTTTTTATCATCCTACATGTTCCAAAAGCTATTCTAATGTGTTCTGGCTAACTGCAGCACTTTCTACTATGACAGTCTCTGTAATAAATCAATGTATCTTTCCCCTGTCAGACTTGTCGGCCTGTGTCTGGAAGGCTGCCAAGTTCTTCAGTGTTGTGGTTCTGCTATGAACTCCCCCTTCCAGGCCTCTCTCTGCACACTGCCTGTGTGGTATTTAGATAAGAGAAAAGAGAGAAGCTGCTCTAATCAGCTGGATAAATCGTCCTCTGAGCTGGCTGGGCTTTCACATACTTAGGAATTACAGACAAGGGCAAAGCTGTTTGCAGGAAGAAAAGAGCAGCCTGAAACTTCAGTGCATGGGGGAAAGAAACACACAAATGATCTCTTGAGATTCAAAAGGAATGCTGTATACAGCCTGCTTGTGTATGGATGTATGTTCTATGTGTGGACATACTGTACATCAACCTACTTCCTGTTTTGGTGGCCATTTTGTTTGTTTACAAACAAACTTTTTAAAACTGTTTTTAACCACTTTTAATGCGGCGAGGAGCGGCGAAATTGTGACAGAGGGTAATAGGAGAGGTCCCCTAACGCACTGGTATGTTTACTTTTGAGCGATTTTAACAATACAGATTCTCTTTAAGGTTAGAGTCCATCTCTGGGGTGGGGGTTGAAGTACAGTTAACATCGACACACTTGTATAGAAGCTTTAAAGTATACCTGAACTGAAAAATAAAATAAATGCTCCCTCCCAGTTAGGATCATTTACCTTTCTGCATTCCGGTTTCTTTCAGCATCGTTCCCATTCCCCTCAATCCCCACTTCTTTGTATGTGGCTCCCGAGCAGTTGAATACAGTCACGGGTCATGTTTGTAGATGGCAGAAATACTGGTTTTCACGGAGTTTGCAGCTTCAGTTTTTATGATGACAGTTTGAATATGCTCCAGAATGTTATGAAGAGTGATAAAATGAAATGCAAAGTCCTTCTTTGCCATGGAAATGCACTTTATTCCCCGAAAAGCATTTTCCACTGCATTTCAGCCCTGCCACAAAAGGAAGTGTTGACTAGCACAAGGCCACAGATCATTCTGTCATGCTGATTGAGTTACAATAGCAGACTGGATGTTTAAAATCATTGTACTCTGTTATCCATGGTCACATGCAACAACACACTGAACATTGCATAAAAAGAAGAGTTTCACTGGCAAGGATATTGCTGCTAATAAGATTGCACCTAAATCAACCATTTATTGGGGCATCAGGAACTTAAAGGAGAGAGGTTCAGTTGGCGTGAAAAATGCTTCAGGGCACCCAAGAAAGTCCAGCATGCTCCAAAAGATGAATCAATTAATTGCGGGATCAGTGCAGAGCTTGCTTAAGCTCAGGAATGGTGGCAGGCAGGTGTGAGTGCATCTGCATGCACAGTGAGGTGAAGACTTTTGGAGAATGGCCTGGTGTCAAAAAAGGGGAGCAAAAAAGCCACTTCTCTCCAAGACAAACATCGGGGTCAGGCCAATATTCAGCAAAAAGTACAGGGATTGGACTGCCGAGGACTGAGGTAAATCATTTTTTTCTAATGAAGCCCTTTTCTAAATGTTTGGGACATCTGGCAAAATAAATGTCCAGACAAGAAAAGATGAGTGCTACCATCAGTCCTGCCTCATGCCAACAGTAGAGCATCCTGAGACCATTCATGAGTGGGGCTGCTTCTCATCCAAAGAAGTAGGCTCACTCACAATTTTAACACAGCCATGAATAAAGAATGGTACCAAAATATCCCCCAACAGCAACTTCTTCCAACCCTCCAAGAACAGCTTGGTGAAAAACAATGCTTTTTCAAGCATGATGAAGCACCATGCCATAAGGCCGTAATCCAATTGAGAAATTGTAGTCAAGAGGCGAGTGGACACATAAAAACTCACAAGTTCTGACAAAATCCCAGCATTGATTATGAAAGAATGGGTTGCCATCAGTCAGGATTTGGCCCAGAGGTTGATTGGTTGCAGAGGTCTTGAAAAAGAAGGGCTAACACTGCAAATGTTGACAGTGCCATACATTTGATGTAATGTAATTGTCAATAAAAGCCTTTGAAACATATGAATAGAGATGGCCCGAACCTCTGATTTGAGGTTCGTGAACCTCCCACGAAAGTTCAGTTCGCGCGAACTTTCGCGAACCGCAATAGACTTCAATGGGGATGCGAACTTTGAAAACTAGAAAAATGTATGCTGGCCACAAAAGTGATGGAAAAGATGTTTCAAGGGATCTAACACCTGGAGGGGGGCATGGCGGAGTGGGATACATGCCCAAAGTCCCGGGGAAAAATCTGGATTTGACGCAAAGCAGCGTTTTAAGGGCAGAAATCACATTAAATGCTAAATTGCAGGCCTAAAGTGCTTTAAAACATCTTGCATGTGCATACATCAATCAGGGAGTGTAATTAGAGTACTGCTTCACACTGACACACCAAACTCACTGTGTAACGCACCAGAAACAGCTGTTTGCATAGTGACGGCCGTGCTGGACTGGTGCACACCATGGCGAGATTGCTCTTCCTCACTCAGTGATGTCAGGTAATGTCTGACTGCCTTATCAATTTTCGATGGTTCTTTTTCTACCATTGTCAAAGCTTACATCTATTTTTTTAAATACTTGTTCTGCTTGCTGTTCTGTACCTGCAACGAGAATCTTTTATGGAGGGCAAGTCTGCCATTGCAAGTGACCACGGGTAATGGCCGGGGAATCCTGGTTCGATTCCGGTTTGGAGTGGGAGCCAAAGAAACAGCTACCACCACCAGGGCCGGGCCGAGGCATAGGCTGGAGAGGCTCCAGCCTCAGGGCGCAGTGTAGGAGGGGGCGCACAATTCATTCAGCTGTCATTCCTAATTGTGCATTAAGCAGAAAGAAATAAGAAAAGGGGATACATAGCAGTGACTGCAAGCCAGATAACTAGATATTAAGGTGTTGGGGAGGTTGTGGGCCCTGTGGCCCTCTTAGTCTAATAGCAATCAGTGTGTGACGGCTGGGGTGGGAGGGATGGAGGGGCGCACTTTGGTGTCTCAGCCTTGGGTGCTGAAGAACCTTGTCCCTGCTCTGACCACCACCACACATCCAAGGAAGGCAGCAGGCACGCTGTGGGCAAAGGAGCAGGAATGGTTACCACACATCCAAGGAAGGCAGCAGGCATGGCATGCATGTCCCGAGGTAGTGACCAAAAATAACAATACAGGAGGACTTTCAAGGCCCTGCTGTAGATGACACTGACAGACTGTACTACCTGTAACAAGAATCTGTTATGGAGGGCAAGTCTGCCATTGCGAGTGACCACGAGTAATGGCCAAGGAATTTGCCAAGAATGTGTTATGGAGGGCAAGTCTGCCATTCAGTTCAACTGTGTGAAACTTTCAATGGTACTTTCTCAGTACCATGGTGACCACGGGTAATGGCCGGGGAATCCTGGTTTGATTCTGGTCTGGAGTGGGAGCCTAAGAAACGGCTACCACCACCACACATCCAAGGAAGGCAGCAGGCACGCTGTGGGCAAAGGAGCAGGAACGGCTACCACACACATCCAAGGAAGGCAGCAGGCATGGCATGCACATCCCAAGGTAGTGACCAAAAGGAGGACTTTCGAGGCCCTGCTGTATATGACACTGATCGACTTTATTACCTTTAACGAGAATCTGTTATGGAGGGCAAGTCTGCCATCCATTCAAGTGAAAGGTATGCACTGACTGCCAGGTATAATACAATGTGCAGTCAAAGTTGCAGTGGAAAGTATGCAGTGACTGCAAACATCTGTTTGTGTAGTGACGGCCGTGCTGGACTGGTGCGCACCATGATGAGAGTGCAGGTGATGGCAGCTTTCCAGCCCATATGGTTGCCGGGCTGAGGTAGCTGAATGACAGAACAGTGACTGTCCAGCTGATCAAATTTGGTCTGTCCACAATGAAGCAACAACCTAATTATCTTTGGTGTGCCACCCCCCCCCCACCCACCCCCCCAGACACTCATATAGCCGGCGGTCATTGCTTCATTGTGAAACGCAAGCCCCTTCACCTCGGCAAGGTAATGATCACGAAGGGGAATGGGCACATGTACATGCCTTTTTTTGTTGTTGTTGCAGCCACAGTGCAGCCAGAAAAATTAGGTAGGCATGTACATGCACCTGAAAAATTATTATAGAGGCCGCTGCTAGCAGCGGCCTAAAAAATTCAGGAATCCGCCTGGAGTCCTGGACCCTGTTGGTGGTGGCGGAGAAGGCAGTCAAGTGGCCTGCGGGCAGAGGTGCTGTGTGGGGTGCAACTTAGTCTTGGGGCAGGCAGTCACACAGCGTGCAGGTAGAGATGCTGTGTGTGGGGACTGACTTAGGCTTTGGGTGGGCAGTAGCCCTCCGGGATCCATGCCTCATTCATTTTAATAAAGGTGAGGTACTGATCACTTTTGTGACTTAGGCGACTTCTCTTCTCAGTGACAATGCCTCCAGCTGTGCTGAAGGTCCTTTCTGACAGGACGCTTGAGGCAGGGCAAGACAGAAGTTAGATGGCAAATTGGGACAGCTCTGGCCACAGGTCAAGCCTGCGCACCCAGTAGTCCAAGGGTTCATCATCGCTGCTCACAGTGTCTACATCGACACTTAAGGCCAGGGCCGGATTACCGACCAGTCAACAGAGGCACCTGCTTGGGGCCCCATCAGGGTTGCCAACCATCCGTTTTTGATACTTGTCACCATCAAAATGTGTGTGGCAGCCGGCCCTGCGAATCCGAACGAGCATTTGTGCTTTGCTACACAAGCAGGGCAGGCTGGTTTTCAGACGCTGAGCCAGTAACGTCATGTGTCCTGCTGTCCTCCTCTGTCCCTCCTTCCCTCCAATCATCTTTCATCTGCACTACACTCACCACCAATGAGTGAAGAGAGAGGCAGCCAAGAGCCCGCCCACATATGCCCGGGACGGCAACCTTCTCGAGTAGCGTGCAGGACATGAGTCAGTGTGGGCTGGGGATGTTCATCCATCCTCCTCTTGTTCTACACAGCAGCAGGTAATCACTGTAAAGTGTCAGGATGAACAGGGAGAACGATCTGTATGACTGCCTGTCACTACATCTAGCTGTGGCCAGTGGGAGGAAAAACCGAACAGGAGGTGTTTTCCCCCAGAGCTCTGCACTTTTTACCTGAAGCAGAGCAAACCAGCAGCGAGTGACAGGCTGTAGAGTCTGGAGCCTGTGTCTTCTCTCCTGCCCTGAGCTGCCTGTATCTGATCCTCCCCTCCCCCAGTGCACAGGCACAGACCGAAGAGGTAACCTCATTTTCTGCAGCCCACTCTGACAAGTGCAAACACTGCTTCATTCCCTCATATGCATCCACTTCGTGATGTGTTGCTGCTGCATATGAATTTATCATACAAATTATTTATATGAATTTAATGTATTGAAGTTGTTTGAAATGAGGATAGATGCTGTAGTTGAGGTCATGTGACATGAATTGGATTAACAACTCAGGGCATTTGATATGGTTATCATAATTGAGGATTATTTGATTTGTGTATCACATTCATTGCTGATTTTACTGTATAATCTTTATAAATTAATTGTTGAAGAGCATTAGTCACTTTATCCCGAGTCTTTTCTCCATGATCCTGTCACTTTTTTGTCAGCACTTTTCTACATCTGTGCACTAGTTAGTTTATTCTTTACTAGGCATAAGCCATCCCGTTCATAACAGGTGCTAGGGCTCAGTCGTGACACCACCACCTTGCCCATGCTGCCCCTTGCATCCGTCCGCCTGCATGCCACACATGTGCAGTAGCGCAAACGCAGAAATACGGGGACAGGAGAGGACGCAGGGACACAGGTATTTTATTATAGAGGATTCTCAGTAGCCTTCGCTGGTACATTTTCATTGTACTAGTCACTTTACTTTTTCCGAGGGGGGCCCAAATTGTCTACTTTGCTTAGGGCCCCATTTGGCCTTAATCCGGCTCTGCTTAAGGCCATGTAGTCGGCTACCTGCCAGTCCAGGTATTGGTGGAGGGTGGATCCGGAAGGACTATTGCGAGGAGTTGGACTAAAGAATGCCCGCATGTCCGACATCACCCTGAGATCGCTGGAGTGTCCTGTCCTTGCCTGCGTGGACATGGGAGGAGGATTACTGGCAGTGGTACCTTTGCGTTGTGCTGTGACATCACCCTTAAACGCATTGTAAAGCATAGTGGCCAGCTTGTTCTGCAAGCGCTGCATCCTTTCTGCCTTCTGGTGAGTGGGTAACATGTCCGCCACTTTGTGCCTATACCGAGGATCTAGCAGCGTGGCCACCCAGTACAGCTCATTCCCCTTGAGTTTTTTTATACGGGGGTCCCTCAACAGGCTGGACAGCATGAAAGATGTCATCTGCACAAAGTTGGATCCAGACATACTCTCCATCTCCTCTTGCTCTTCCTCAGTGACGTCAGGTAAGTCCTCCTCCCCCCAGCCACGAACAATACCACGGGGACGTTGAGCAGCACAAGCCCCCTGCGACACCTGCTGCGGTTGTTCTTCTGCCGCTGCCTCCTCCTTCTCCTCCTCCAAAGAAACACCTTCCTCATCATCCAAGTCTGACTCCTCTTCCCCACATGACTCTTCCTCCTCCTCCCCCCTCTGTGCTGCCGCAGGTGTTGAGGAAACATCTGAATCTGATGAAAATTGCTCCCACGGTTGTTCCTGCCGTAACTGTTCCTCTTCATGCTCCTCCACAGCTTGATCCACCACTCTACGCACGGTACGCTAAAGGAAGTAAGCATACGGGATCAAGTTGCTGATGGTGCCTTCACTGCGACTGACTAGTTTGGTCACCTCCTCAAACGGCCGCATGAGCCTGCATGCTTTTCGCATGAGTGTCCAGTTGTTGGGCCACAACATCCCCATCTCCCCAGATTGTGTCCTTTTACTGTAATTGTACAGGTACTGGGTGACGGCTTTCTCCTGTTCATGCAGGCGAGAGAACATGACCAGGGTCGAATTCCAGCGAGTCGGGCTATCACATATCAATCCTCTCACCAGCAAGTTGTTTCTCCGTTGAATGTCCGCAAAGCATGCCATGGCCGTGTAAGACCGCCTGAAATGCTCACAACTTCCTGGTCTGCTTCAGGACCTAAGCCTGGGTACTTTGACACAAATCTTTAAATGACTAGATTCAGCACATGTGCCATGCAGGGTACATGTGTCAGCTTTAGCAAATTCAAAGCGGAAAGAAGATTGCTGCCGTTGTCACACACCATGTTGCCGATCTCCAGCTGGTGCGGGGTCAGCCACTGATCCACCTGTTTGTTAAAAGCAGCCAGGAGAGCTGCTCCAGTGTGACTTTCCACTTTGAGGCAAGACAAGTCTAAGATGGCGTGACACCGTCGTACCTGGCATGCAGCATAGGCCCTGGGGAGATGGGGCTGTGTAGCTGGAGAGGAGATCGCAGCACCAGTAGAGTTTGTACTGCCACTCAGCCAAGGAGGAGGAAGAAGACAACAGTGAAGAGGATGTAGCAGGAGGAGAGGAGGTGGCAGGAGGCCTGCCTGCAAGCCGTGGAGGTGTCACAAGTTGGTCCGCTGCACAGCCATGTACTCCTTTCTTGCCATTAAGGGTGTAGCGAACGGTTCGCCAGCGAACGGTTCCAGGCGAACTTTGGTGGTTCGCGTTCGCCTGTACCAGGCGAACTTTTGCGGACGTTTGATTCGCCCCATAATGCACTATGAGGGTCAACTTTGACCCTCTGCATCACATTCAGTAGGCACATTGTAGCCATTCAGGCTACACTAAGCCCTGGAGCCCCCCCCCCCCCCCCCTTATATAAGGCAGGCTCGCCGGCCATTAGAGTCACTCGTCTGCCTGCTATTAGACAGACTAGGGCGAGCTGCTGCAGATTGTTCTCCTAGGGACAGATTAGTTAGGTTCTTGGCTGCTTAGCTTGCTCCTGGCTGATTATTATTGCTTTTATAGCACCCCTCAACAGCTCTCTTCAGAGCTAATCCTGTTCTTTTTCTTTTTTTTTTTTTTGTGTGTGTGTCAAACTGACACTTTTGTTGCAGACACAGGCTTGCTATTGCTAATTCATACTGTGTGAGCCACTGCCAGCAACCCAGCACATTCAGTGACTACCTGTGTGTGTGACAGGGAGCTGCACATTGTACTACCCAGTACTGCATATACCCAGTACCTGTTGTGTTTACTTAACCCACCTCATCACTGCATATACCTAGCTTTGTGTTGAGTGAACCCAGCTCACTGCATCTAACTACCTGTTGTGTTGAGTGAACCCAACTCACTGCATCTAACTACCTGTTGTGTTCAGTGAATCCAGCTCACTGCATATAACTACCTGTTGTGTTGAGTGAACCCACCTCACTGCATATAACTACCTGTTGTGTTGAGTGAACCCAGCTCACTGCATATAACTACCTTTATTGTTCAGTGAACCCACCTCACAGCATATAACTACCTTTACTGTTGAGTGAACCCACCTCACTGCATATCTACCTTTACTGTTTAGTGAACCCACCTTACCTCACTGCATCTAACTACCTGTTGTGTTCAGTGAACCCACCTCACTGCATCTAACTACCTGTTGTGTTGAGTGAACCCAGCTCACTGCATATAACTACCTGTTGTGTTGAGTGAACCCACCTCACTGCATATAACTACCTTTATTGTTCAGTGAACCCACCTCACTGCATATAACTACCTTTACTGTTGAGTGAACCCACCTCACTGCATATAACTACCTTTACTGTTCAGTGAACCCAGCTCACTGCATATAACTACCTGTTGTGTTGAGTGAACCCACCTCACTGCATATAACTACCTGTTGTGTTGAGTAAACCCAGCTCACTGCATATAACTACCTTTATTGTTCAGTGAACCCACCTCACTGCATATAACTACCTTTATTGTTCAGTGAACCCACCTCACTGCATATAACTACCTTTACTGTTCAGTGAACCCACCTCACTGCATCTAACTACCTGTTGTGTTGAGTGGACCCACCTCACTGCATATAACTACCTGTTGTGTTGAGTGAACCCACCTCACTGCATATAACTACCTGTTGTGTTGAGTGAACCCATATCACTGCATATACCTAGCATCCCCCCGAGATGGACAAAATGGACAAACCAGGTAGAGGAAGAGGTAGAGGCAGACCCAGAGGAAGGCCACCTGGCACCGGCAGGTCTGTGCGAGGTGGTGTTGCTGTGATTTCGTGCAGAACTGGCCCAAAATACAGTGCTCAGAAGAAGGCACGTGCTATCACTTCCCAAAATTGTGAGGACGTGGTTGAGTATTTAACACAGAAAACCTCATCTCCCGCAGCCAGTGCCACCAGCGCTAGTACAAGCACCACATCTGCTGCATTTGACACTTTGCAGGAGTTAATTGGTGGTGGTGGTGAAATCACTGATTCACAGCCACTACTGCAACAACAAGAAGAAGGCGCAGGTACACCACCTCATACGTCTGAGTTAGGTGGCGACAGTATGGACGTAACGTATGAGGAGGGGGATGATGAACCACCTGAAGTTGGTGCAGTTGTGGGTCTGAGGAAAGCGAAGCTGGGCAGGAGGATTATTATGACGATTATACGGATGCCACGTATGTTCCCAGTAGAGGAGATGACCAGGGGGACAGTTCAGAGGGGGAGTAAGGGAGTAGGAGGAGACGACTCCATGATAGAAGCAGAGGGAGCTCATCCTCAGAAACAGCGGGGGGTAGTGTCCGGCACCATGTATTGCCAGCTATGGCCAGCCAGCCAACATGCCCTTCAACGTCAGCTGCTGATGCCACCATAGCGCCATCACCCCAGGGGGGCTCAGCGGTTTGGAAATTTTTTAATATGTGTGTCTCAGATCGGAGCAAAGCCATCTGTTCTCTCCGCCAGCAAAAATTGAGCCATGGAAAGGCCAACTCTCACGTAGGGGCAAGTGCCTTACGAAGGCACCTGGAGAAAAGGCACAAACAGCTATGGCAAGAACACCTGAGGAAAAGCAGCACCCAAAAGACAAGCCACTCTCCCTCTCCTCTTCCTCCTTCAGGTGCATCGTCTTCATCCGCTTTTTCCCTTGCATATTCGCAGCCACCCTCCTCCACACCGCCTCTTCCCTTGAGCGGTTCCTTCTCCTCTGCCCACAGCAGTACCCAGCTGTCCGTAAAGGAAGTATTTGAGCGTATGAAGGAAATTTCTGTCAGTCACCCTCTTGCCCGGCGTCTGACAGCTGGCGTGGCGGAACTATTAGCTCGCCATCTATTACCATACAAGCTGGTGGAGTCAGAGACTTTCCGTAAGTTTGTGGCCATTGGTACACCACAGTGGAAGATACCAGGCCGCAATTATTTTTTACAAAAGGCCATACCCAAACCGTACCGTGCAGTTAAGAGGCAAGTGGTGTCATCTATTGCGAAGAGCGTTGGGTCAAGGGTCCACCTGACCACGGATGCCTGGTCTGCCAAGCACGGGCAGGGCCGCTACATTACGTACACAGCCCATTGGGTCAACCTGGTGACCGATGGCAGCAAGCAGGGAGTACATGGCTGCGCAGCGGACCGACTTGTCACACCTCCACGGCTTGCAGGCAGGCCTCCTGCCACTTCGACTCCGCCTGCTACATCCTCTTCGCTGTCGTCATCCTCCTCCTCCTCCTTGGCTGGTGATGCGATCTCTTCTCCAGCTACACAGCCCCCGCACCCCGGGGCCTATGCTGCATGCCAGGTACGACTGTGTCACGCAGTCTTAGACATGTCTTGCCTCAAAGTCACACTGGAGCAGCTCTCCTGGCTGCTCTTAACAAACAGGTGAAGCAATGGCTGACCCCGCACAAGCTGCAGATCGGCAACGTGGTGTGTGACAACGGCAGCAATCTCATTTCCGCGTTGAATTTGGGAAAGCTGACACATGTACCCTGCATGGCACATGTGCTGAATCTGGTCGTGCAAAGATTTGTGTCCAAGTACCCAGGCTTAGAGGACGTCCTGAAGCAAGCCAGGAAGTTGTGTGGGCATTTCAGGCGATCTTACACGGCCATGGCATGCTTTGCGGACATTCAGCGTAGAAACAACTTGCCGGTGAGATGCCTGATGTGCGATAGCCCGACTCGCTGGAATTCCACACGTTCTCTCGCCTGCTAGACCAGGAGAAAGCCGTCACCCAGTACCTGTATAATTACAGTACAAGGACACAATCTGGGAAGATGGGGATGTTGTGGCCCAACAACTGGACACTGATGCGAAATGCATGCAGGCTCATGGAGCCCTTTGAGGAGGTGACCAAACTGGTGAGACGCGCTGAGGGCACCATCAGCGACTTGATCCCCTACGCTTACTTCCTGGAGTGTGCCGTGCATAGAGTGGTGGATACAGCTGTGGAGGAGCGTGAACGAGAACAGTTACGGCAGGAGGAGTCATGGGAGCGATTTTCATCTGAACCAGATGTTTCCTCAACACCTGCAGCAGCACAGAGGGGGGAGGAGGAGGGAGAAGAGGAGTTGTGTGGGGAAGGAGAGGAGTCAGACTCTGATGATGATGATGAGGAAGGTGTTTCTGTGGAGGAGAAAGAGGCGGCGGAAAAAGAACAACCGCGGCAGCCGTCACATTGGGCTTCTGTTGCTCCATGTTCCCGTGGTATTGTTCATGGCTGGGGGGAGGAAGAGGAGTTGCGTGCCGTCACTGAGGAAGAGCAAGAGATGGAGAGTACGTCTGCATCCAGCTTTGTGCAGATGGCCTCTTTCATGTTGTCCAGCCTGTTGAGGGACCCCCGTATCAAAAAACTCAAGGGGAATGACCTGTACTGGGTGGCCACGCTACTAGACCCTCGGTACAGGCACAAAGTGGTGGACCTGTTACCAACTCAACACAAGGCGGAAAGGATGCAGCACTTGCAGAACAAGCTGTCAATGATGCTTTACAATGCGTTTAAGGGTGATGTGGCAGCACAACGCAATCAAGGTACCACTGGCAGTAATCCTCCTCCCAAGTCCACGCAGGCAAGGACAGGACTCTCCAGCGATCTCAGGGTGATGTCGGACATGCGGACATTCTTTAGTCCAACTCCTCGCCATAGTCCTTCCGGATCCAACCTCCACCAACGCCTGGACCGGCAGGTAGCCGACTACCTGGCCTTGAGTGTGGATGTAGACACTGCGAGCAGCGACAATGAACCCTTGGACTACTGGTTGCGCAGGCTTGACCTGTGGCCAGAGCTGTCCCAATTTGCCATACAACTTCTCTCTTGCCCTGCCGCAAGCGTCCTGTCAGAAAGGACTTTCAGTGCAGCTGGAGGCATTGTCACTGAGAAGAGAAGCCGCCTAAGTCATGACAGTGTTCAGTACCTGACCTTTATTAAAATGAATGAGGCATGGATCACGGAGGGCTACTGCACGACCGAAGACTAAGTCAGTCCCCACACACAGCATCTCTGCCTGCAGGCCACTTGCCTTCTCCGCCACCACCGACAGGGTCCAGGACTCTAAGCGGATTCCTGAATTTTTAAGGCCGCTGCTAGCAGCGGCTGCTACACTAATTTTTCTGGTGCGTGTACATGCCTGCCTAATTTTTCTGGCTGCACTGCGGGCGGCTGCAACAAAAAAACAAAAGGCATGTACATGTGCCCATCCCCCTTCGAGATAATTACCTTGCTGCGGTGAAGGGGCTTGCGTATCACAATGAAGCAATGACCGCCAGCTATTTGAGTGTCTCGGGTGGGGGTGGCACACAAGATAATAAGGTCGTTGCTTCATTGTGGTCAGACCAAATTTGATCAGCTGGACAGTCACTGTTGTTCTATCATTGAGCTACCACAGCCCGGCGACCATATGGGCTTGAAAACCGCCACGGCCTACACTCTCGCCACGGTGCGCACCAGTCCAGCACGGCCGTCACTACGCAAACAGCTGTTTGCGGTGCGTTACACAGTGAGTTTGGTGTGTCAGTGTGAAGCAGAACCCTAATTACACTCCCTGATTGATGTATACACATGCAAGATGTTTTAAAGCACTTTAGGCCTGCAATTTAGCATTCAATGTGATTTCTGCCCTTAAAACGCTGCTTTGCGTCAAATCCAGATTTTTCCCCGGGACTTTGGGCATGTATCCCACTCCGCCATGCCCCTCTCCAGGTGTTAGACCCCTTGAAACATGTTTTCCATCACTTTTGTGGCCAGCATAATTTTTTCTATTTTTCAAAGTTCGCCTCCCCATTGAAGTCTATTGTGGTTTGCGAACTTTTCCGCGAACCGAACCTTCCGCGGAAGTTCGCGAACCGAAAACCAAAGTTGGAGCGCATCTGCTCGCATATCTTACTCCATCACTAAGGATATTGGATAGACCCGTGTCAGCTCGAAGCATTGGGAGATATTTTGCAATGATCCTATTCCAAACACTACCGAATAAAAGGTACCAGGGAAATGTACTCAAACACAATTGTCCAGAGGACTTGTTGCCCTATAGATACATATAAAAGATCTATAACTTTTATTATCAAAAACCTAATTGGTTAAAAAAGAGTAGTTCATATGAATGAACAGCCTCACTGTGAAGGTCTCGTGAGTCCGATAACCAACACACACATGCAGGGGTCCTAGCTTATCCCCCTCCACTTCACATCAGATTTAAAGTGGGGTGTAGCTATCCCGCAGTGGTGATAAAGTATACTTAACAGTTTGAATGTATGGGGAGCTTGAGAGTCCCCTACACAGGTGTATATTAACCCCTGTGGGTATGCTCAAGTTCAAACAAGATCACCCCATACATATATTGCTCAATGGGAGGATGAACAAGGCTATTTACACAAAAGGTGCACGGTGCTGTATATGACTCTCAAGCTCCCCATACATTCAAACTGTGAAGTATACTTTATCACCACTGCGGGATAGCTACACCCCACTTTAAATCTGATGTGAAGTGGAGGGGGATAAGCTAGAACCCCTGCATGTGTGTGTTGGTTATCGGACTCACGAGACCTTCACAGTGAGGCTGTTCATTCATATGAACTACTCTTTTTTAACCAATTAGGTTTTTGATAATAAAAGTTATAGATCTTTTATATGTATCTATAGGGCAATGATCCTATTCACCTGCTTGTACTCACTTCAATATGTGGTAACAAAGGTGGGTTTCTGGGGTTTGGGATTCTGTGGCACCCGAGGATTAAACAAGTCTGTTCTAGATTTCTTGGCTACTCTAGAACAGACTTGGTTTAAGACTTGGTCTGGAGTAAGATATACGAGCAGACACGCTCCAACTTTGGGACAAGTTTTGTCCCCAAGCTTGTTCAGCACGGTGGGCTCCCATAGGTGTGGTTTGGCGACCTGTAAATCTTGCCATGTCCATGCTAGATCCAAAACTGTTGTCTCTGCTTCTAACGGCCGAAGTTTCCCCATCTCACAGTTTATCAACTGTGGAACTAGATATGTGGTGTATCTTATTTCTTGTGGAGCATGTTCACTGCAATATGTGGGGTGTACTACAAGGCCTTTGAGGCAGAGAGTGGCAGAACATTATCTGGGGGCAGATTGTCACACTACACATATTACCAATGTCGCCAAACACTTTCGTGAGATACATGGAGGGAATATGACCAGCTTTTCCTTTTGAGGGATTGAGAGAGTAGTACCGTCTAAGAGGGGAGGGGATCTCTATAAGAGACTACTGAGAAAGGAAGCCAAGTGGATTTTTAAACTAAACACTAGGGTCCCACATGGCTTAAATGTGAGATGGGATTTGGCTACCATTATTTAAAGGATTTTTGCCACTTGTCCCTCAGATTTATGGTTAATAGGTTACCGGCCTTGCTCTTCCGTGTTGGTCTGCTTTCAGGTTTGCTCTTCCGTGTTGGTGTGCTTTCAGGTTTGTCCTTGCTGTCACTGGTTGTTTCTTCTCCTTTGGAAGCTTTTTAGGTTACATGCTCCTGGTTTTTAGTTTGTATATACATATTTTTCTACATATGCATTTTTAATGTTGAATGTTGCATTGATGTTCTGCTTTGCTTGTGTGGGTGGGAGGTGGTGCCTTTTAGACACCCCCTTGGCATGTGACCACTCCCTAATTCGGATGCTTTTGGGGCGGGTACTGTGTACTGACATCCCTATCTATATGTTCAAACTGCCATTTTTGTATGAGCTATGATTAAGGACGTTTGAGTCCGAAACATGTCAGCTATGATGCCTGCCAAGTTTTAATTTGGATATGTCCTTAATAAAGGTTACTTCAATCTGACAAGCGCGGACCTCCCCTTGTGTGCTGCATCTCTTGGTTTTGCCAACCAGGTCGAGCACTGCAGTAGAAGTGGTGGAGTGGAGCTGTGTTCACCTTGCAACTGTATAAATAAATGTTGTCTGTTAAAAAATCTAGTCATTCCTGCAGCAGATTTCCAGAACCTCAGGCCGGTTTCAGACTATAAACCTGTATTAGCGATGCGGTGCATCGCACCCCGAAGCACCAAATCACACTGTCAAAAACAGGGGTTCAGGGAACCGCTATTGCGCGGTGTTACCTGTCTGACGACCAAGCAAGAGATGACGCACGCTTGCCATCACTTCCTGCTTCAGTTATACGGAAGTGCATGTAAGTATATTATTAAACTACGCTTCCATGCATGCGCGCTGCAACGCCGCGTAGGTCAGTTTTTACGAATCCATGCGTTGCTCCGATAGACTAAGATGACTTCCGGATCAACACAGATCGCCACAACTCGACGCAGAAGCTGCACGGTAACATAGTTCTTGACCTGGGTTGGGGATGCAGCGAAAATGTCACTTCCGTCGCATCATAACATTGCAGTATGAAAGTCTCCATAAACTATCATTGCATAGAGGTGGGGTGCAGTAAAAACACCACACCAAACTGCCTAGGTGTAAAAAGGCCCTGAGGTTGACACCTTCTTAGACAACGCTGTCTGTCCCCAATCACTTGGACAATACAATAAACAGCCACATGAGCCTTATAGTGCATGCACACATCCAATTTCACAATTGTCCTGTAGTATGAAGGCCAATAGATTCTGAATACTATGAATGGATTTTGTAGGAAATCTCTCATACTACATGGAGGTGGTAAAATTGGTCAGTGATTGGCCAATCAAAATTTGTGTGTGTGTACACGCCCTTATTTTATATCATTTAGCTTGGATGTGTCAGGTTGAGTGATCAAATTAGCTGTGTTCAGATTTAGACCTGGAATTGGGTTTCAACAATGGTTCCAACAAATGTTGTAATGAAATAAAGGAAGCTCTACCCTTTTCTTCTGCCTAATATCTTGTGTTTAGTAAAGCTTAGAAATATATGTTGTTCTTAGAAACCATTTTTTCTCCTGTTGCTTTTCTTTTTTTATCCACAATTAGGAAACCGAGGGTTGAAGGTGGAGAGATGGGTTGGATATTATTATTCCCAGAGTCAATTTTTTACTTTGAATGAGAACTCCACCGGGTATGCTGGTGCCTACTGGACTGATGGAACCCCGACTTCCTGGCCTCAGTCTTGTACTGTTCGAGTATCTGGCTTCCTGGTGCCCCCAGAGACAGATTACTACAACTTGTACATCAAGGGATATTCTAATACAATCCTATACTTCAATCAGTCTGGAGACCCTGCAGGAAAGGTAACATATAGTAATAGACATCACGCTGTTATTTGTAAAGGTCCTTTTTACAGGCCATGCTATTTCCGAAACAAGAGACCTTCAGCTAGACAACTTTGTGTTCAAAAACAAGTTTCATCACTTTCATCAGTCTTACAAACAATTTTTTTGTTAGTTCAATTGAGGCGTCCTCAGCAGGCATGAGCTTCCGAATTCCGTGGAAGCTAAAATACCGAAATACCGCCGGAATTGGGGTTTCCGCATTGTTCCGCGGAATCCGGAAACGTCAAACCGGAATGCGGAATAATGTGGAATTCCGGCAAAATCGGAATCGGAATGAATTGACCAATCAGGAGATGCGGAATGAGTTGACCAATCATGACAACAAGCTCATGGACGCAAAATTCCGCCTGGGCGCCACCCAGCAAACAGTGCGCATATAAAAAAACAGCATTTCCATAATAAAAGGCTGAAATTTACGAAAGTACACTTTTCAATCACGTTTCCGTAATATACAACAACTTTATTGACAATAGACAACATAGACACAATCATTTGAAAATTACGGAAGTCCGGATAAAAATTACGGAAAATACATGCGGAATATCGCGGAATACCGCGGAATACCGCGGAATACCGCCGGAATGTGCCGGTATGCGGAATTTCGGTATGACGGTATGCGGAATTGTCCTGGAAATGGAAATGGGCTCTTCCGACCATGCCTGGTCCTCAGTGACAATATGTTATAGGTCTGTGCATAACCCGGCAAGTGACCTTTATTTGCAGCAATCTTGATGACTGGACACAGGAGTATGATGCAATATAATTATTTTTTAGAATAGTGCACTATATACAAGTGAAAACAGCAGATAAGCAAATAACCAACTTCACAGTGAGCAAAACCCAAAATGTACAGTAAACCTAACAAACTAACTAATTTACTAATTAGTAAGCAAATGGTATTTACACATTAACAACTGGGCGGAGCACAAAAGAGTCAGGTAGAAGAATTAAAATCACAATCAGAATCAGCTTTATTCACCAAGTATGATGATTTTTGTAGTACATAGACACACATTAATTTGACAAACATGGGAGGTATAGTCAAGAACATAAATCAGTTTGCCTATGTGTATCAGCACCAAGGAAACAAAGTGGCCGCTGCTGAGAGAAGAACAATGTCCAGAGTTCACAAACAGGTAAATTATACATGATCAGCGCAGAGTCCCAAAAACAAAAAACGAGTCTTCAAGATTCAGAGCAGGCAAATCTCCACCGCAATAAATATTGTGGTCACGGCACAGCTCTGTAATCATGGATACCCAGAAAAAGGAAAGAGGCTTACCAGCTGGTGACAACCAGTGGCGCTCATCTGAGCTAGGATATCCGAGATACTCGGATATCCTAGCTCTTTTTTCACTATTCGAGCTCGAATACCGAGCTCGAATAGTATTAGCTATCCTGGCTGTGCTATCCGAGCGCACTCGGATAGCAAGCAGCTATCCGGAGATATCCTAGCTATCCGAGCTCGGATAGCGTCACGAGCTCGGATAGCGTGACGTCTGACGTCACCTCGAGTCCTCAGCCCTCAGCCCTCTGACTGCAGCCAATCACAGAGGGGGAGCCTGGCCAAGCCCCCCTCTATAAATAGCGGACGCCATCTTGCCTTACTCGTCCTGCTTGCGACTTACTGACTGAATGTACTGAGAGATTGCTCCAGTGCTTTTTGTCTGTGTGCAAGTGCATTTACATTGTTCTAAACCAAGGGTTTTTACACTCCAACACTTGATATTCAACTGTATTGCTTTGTATTGTCGATAGATTGTATTTTAGGCAGTTTAGTTTGTGTGATTAGGGACTAGGGAGGGAGACTGTCACTGCTGCAGCTGCAGCCAGCAGCTAGGCCCTGTGCCTAGGCAAGGCAGCCTGCCCTGCTCTGTGCTCTAGTCTCTAGTTACCTGTGCTCTCACCTGTCCTATTCGACTGTACTACTACTTCTGTGTTAGATAGATTTGTACTATTTTGTAGTTAGCAAGGCCCAGCTTTACTGCTATACCTGTCCTGTATCTGCTCTCTGTAATCTAGTCACACCTGTTCTATTATTTAGCTAGATTATTCTATTGTTTAGTTAGTAGTACTGTAGTGTACTCTAGTCTGTGTATAGGGACCGTCGGCGTCCGTCACCGTGTTACCTAGGGTCTTTGTGTGCGCAGTGCACGTCTGCGCTGTCCGCACCCTCTCATTAGTGCTACACCCGTCCTATTGTTTATATTACTTCTGTTGTGTATTTGCTGACTTGTACTGTACTGTAGTCTGTGTATAGGGACACCGTCAGTCAGCGTCAGCTAGGGTCTTTGTGTGCGCAGTGCACGTCTGCGCTGTCCGCACCCTCTCGTTAGTGCTACACCCGTCCTATTGTTTATATTACTTGTATTGTGTATTCGCTGAATTGACAAGACAAGACAAGACAAATAACATTTATATTGCGCTTTTCTCCTTGCGGACTCAAAGCGCCAGAGCAGAGCAGCAGCCACTAGGGCGCGCTCTATTGGCAGTAGCAGTGTAAGGGAGACTTGCCAAAGGTCTCCTACTGAATTAGTGCTGGCCTACTGAACAGGCAGAGCCGAGATTCGAGCCCAGGTCTCCTGTGTCAGAGGCAGAGCCCTTAACCATTACACCATCAGCCAACTGCAATTGTACTGTAGTCTGTGTATAGGGACACCGTCAGTCAGCGTCAGCTAGGGTCTTTGTGTGCGCAGTGCACGTCTGCGCTGTCCGCACCCTCTCATTAGTGCTACACCTGTCCTATTTTTTTCTGTTACTTCTATTGTGTATTAGCGGACTTGTACTGTACTGTAGTCTGTGTATAGGGACACCGTCAGTCAGCGTCAGCTAGGGTCTTTGTGTGCGCAGTGCACGTCTGCGCTGTCCGCACCCTCTCGTTAGTGCTACACTCGTCCTATTGTTTATATTACTTGTATTGTGTATTCGCTGAATTGTACTGTAGTCTGTGTATAGGGAGACCGTCAGTCAGCGTCAGCTAGGGTCTTTGTGTGCGCACTGTCTCGTTAGCGCTACACCGATCTTTTCTGTAGAGTACACCTGTCCGTCACCTCACACACCCGCCACCACCAGTCCCACCCCATTAAAGTACCCCACTTGTCCCACCCGCCTTTACATACATAAGTTTTTTTTTTCATTTGTATAATATTAAAAATATACGATGTCTGGCATGGGCAGCCGCGGTTTGGGCAGGGGCAGCAAGAGCAGCAAGGGCATCGCCAAGAGAGGAAGTCGTGGGCGTGGCAGCCGCGCCACCACCACCATGCGCAGTTCTGCGTCTGCACCAGTGGCTATTCCGCCATTAACCACTGGCCGTGGACGCCTTGGCCGCCCAACAGCTGGGAGTCACGCTGCAGAGACACAGCAGCAGCAGCGTGTGGTGCAGATGTTCCTCCCACCGCCAGGTCGTAGCCGTCCTATTGAGGAGAAGGACGCAGATTCTGTGGTGGAACTGATGGTGGATGAGCAGGCCACCATTAGCTCTGGAACCGAGTCCTCCACCCCTGCCACCACTCCTGTTCGCAAGAGCAGCAGCAGCCGACTAGCACTGCCTGGGGAGGAGGAGGAGGAGTGCAGTTCTCCAGCCCCAGCGGGCGACACCAGCACCCTGTCACTCAGCACCTTCTTATCCCCAAGCACAGCGGGGTTATGGAGTGCTGTTGCGGCAGAATTGGAGGAGGAAGGAATGCTCATGGACACTTTGGGGTATGATGCTTTGGACAGTCAGACAGTGGTGACTGTCCATCCGCCCATGCATGCAGAAGGGGAGTTTGTGGGATCCCAGCAGGACATGTTTGCGGAGGGGGAGGATGATGATGACAGGGTGAAGGACAGAGACTGGGTGCCAGATCCTGGGAGTGGGGATGTCATCAGCTCTGATGAGGAGGATGCGTCTGTGGGCCTTCAAATCAAAAAGTGATAGGTTGCCGGCACTACAGAGTCTCTAGCCGTGTTACTGGGAGAAAGGATGGACGGATGTTCTATAAGCCACCTTGATATTATAACAGATACTGCGTGCTCATGACTAAAATAGCGAAACATACACATTGGATCAGCATCAGAAAAGAAAAACAGTTGAATCAGGCACTGCAGTAATAACTGATTTAATGGTGTTTCTGATTGTGAATAAAATCACCATTGCTGTATCAAAAATTGTGACATTCAAAAAGGTAGGTACAAAACATCATCATCTGTAGAAAAATCGTCATGTGCAAACATCTTGTGCATTCAAACAGTTGCAAGAGGAGGAGGTCCTACCATATCAAAGGTGGCGGTGGTGGGTGCAGGGCAAAAACGGTAGCCTAACGGCCGTTTCGCACGGCGGTTTTTTGCTCCCACTGCCAATTTATGTGTACCGGCACGTTTTATCGCGTAGGTGCCTTGCAGTGGACAGTGCGTGACTTAATCACTTGTAATACTAAATTTGTGGTCTATGCTCTGTGGTGCCCTTGCGGCCGATTTTATATTGGCAAAACTACACGCCCCCTAAAAGAGAGAATACAAGAACATTGGCGTTCCATTGAAAACGGTAAAGGCGCCACGAGAATGATAGAGCATGTTAGACAAATACATGAAAGCAATCCAGACGTGTTGAAATTTTGTGGTCTGGCACAAGTCATGATTCCCAAACGGGGAGGAGATCGCTCTCGACTTTTACTAAGAAAAGAGTCGCTTTTGATTATCAAAAGTGAAGCCCTAGGTCCATTGGGTTTTAATGACCACAACGATTTGGCATGTTTTCTAGATCCATAGCTGTAGCAATTTTTACATCTGAGATTATTTTATAAGCTTAAAATATGCATTTTTGATAAGTAAATTTAGATGCTGCAATTTTATGTAAACAGGTTTGCAATGAGGATTGATGATTCCTGTAATTATTGTCTCCACTGTTCTTTAGTTCCCCCTCTCCCTCTCGCATTTTTAGCATTTTCACGCAATCCCACGTTCCACATGCACGTTTGAGTCACTGTATTTCACAGTTAGCCTCAAACAGCTTTTCTTACGATTTAATCTGCAATCTGGAGCAATAAGCTCCTTTAAGATGGTGAATACGCCTCCTTTTTGATTGCGTGCATACAGAGTTACGCGCCCGCATACATTCCATGCTGATACGCATGGTTTGCGCCGACGCATATTTTGTTACGCATTCGGTAACGCGTTTCCCCTTTTGGACGCGTTAACGCCCGGTTGACGCTTACGTTTTTACGCATGCGGCCGGAAATGCGTACGTCATAGCATACCCGCCCCCAGTTCATGACACAGGAAATAAAAGCCTGTGCATTCATGTGTACTAACGTGGATCAGCCTCGGAAGAAGCAGCGCCGTGCGAAACGGCCGTTAGGCTACCGTTTTCGCCCTGCACCCACCACCGCCACCTTTGATATGGTAGGACATCCTCCTCTTGCAACTGTTTGAATGCACAAGATGTTTGCACATGACGATTTTTCTACAGATGATGATGTTTTGTACCTACCTTTTTGAATGTCACAATTTTTGATACAGCAATGGTGATTTTATTCACAATCAGAAACGCCATTAAATCAGTTATTACTGCAGTGCCTGATTCAACTGTTTTTCTTTTCTGATGCTGCGTCTGTGGGCCTTGCTAGAAGGATCAGCATCGCAGGCATGGGCAGGATCACAAGTGGGCGTGGTATGCAGGCCACACAGCGTGCTGATCCGGAGACGAGCTCTGCCAGTGCCACCACCGGCCGCACCAAGAACCCCCTCCCCCCAACCACCACAGGGAGACCAGCGGCGGCAGCACCTTCCAGCCGAAGGGGCAACTTCACCTCCCCAATTTGGAATTATTTCACCCTGCCATATGTGGAGTGCAAGTATGCCACCTGCAACCAGTGCCGCCAGCAGCTCAGCAGAGGGAAGGAGCCCTCTGCGTTTGGCACCACCTCTCTGGTCAACCATCTTGCAGGGAAAAACTTTCATGAGCATGAGGAGTTCATGAAGTTGAAGGAAGCTGGCAGTGGCAGTGGCAGGCCTGCCACCACTGCGAAGCTGTCGGCAGCAGCCACCCGCCCTCCTCCACCTCTTCCAGCAGCACCAGCAGGAGTGCGTCAGAAACGCACTGCTCCTCCTCCCTCTGCAACTGCTGCCGCTGACACTGAGGCCTGTTCTGGCAGCCAGTCCTCAGTGGCCTCCTCTGCCACCTCCACTGATTCCCGTGCCAGCAAAAGGCGTCGCCAGACCCTGCTCAGCGACACCTTCCAGGGGGTAGTCAGGGTTCTGCCTCCCAGCAGCCGCCGCGTGCGTCAGCTGAACGGCTTGCTGGCACGGGCCATGTGCTCCCAACTCCTGCCTTATTCCCTTGTTGAGGAGGGGAGCGACATGCGTGCGCTCCTGATGTGTGCAGCCCCCGATTGGCCAATCCCCAGCCGACATTTTTTCGCACGCACAGCCATCCCTGCACTTCACCGCTCTGTGATGGCCAATGTCGGGAGAGGGCTGGAGCACGCGGTGGGTCAACGGGTCCACGTCACCATGGACTCGTGGAGCAGCCGGTTTGGGACAGGCCACTATCTGTCCTTCACCGCGCATTGGGTCAGCTTGGTGGAAGGGGGTGAGGAGGGGGGAGCAGCATCGGGCACTGTCAGAGCAGCAGCAGCACCAACAATGCAGTGGGTGGTGCCACCATGCAGGGTCAGCGGAATTGCAGCAGGTTCCTCTGATCCGCTTCCATCCTCCGGCACACCAGCCCAAACCCCCCGCCTCAGCAGCAGCGTGAAGCCCCACCACTGCCAAGCGCTGCTGGAATTGGTCAGCCTGGGGAAGACCAAACTGACGGCGAACCATGTCCTAGCCAAACTCCGAGAGCAGGAGAGGAATTGGCTGACCCCCAGAGGCCTCAGAGTCGGAGAGGTGGTGTCCGACAATGGGGCAAACCTGGTTGCTGCAATCAGCAGGGGAGACCTGACCCACATCCCCTGCCTGGCGCACGTCCTGAACCTGGTAGTCCAAAAGTTCCTGCGGACCTACCAGGGGATGGACCGACTCCTTGAGGCGGCAAGGAAGGTTGTGTGTCATTTCCAGCACTTGCCTGCAGCCATAGCGAGCCTGGAAGAGGAGCAGAAGGAGCTGCACCTGCCACAGCACCGGCTCACGATCGATGTTCCAACTCGCTGGAACTCCACCCTGGCGATGTTGGAGTGTCTGGTTGAACAGAGGCAGGCTGTCAGCCAGTACCTTGCACGAGCAACAGTTGCCTCCATCACTGCAACTGGGCGTGCCGCCACCAACCTCCCGTCCATCATCTCCACGGAGGACTGGGGGCACATGCAGCAGGTGTGCTCAGTCCTGGCACCCTTCCTGCAGGCCACCAACATGGTAAGCAGGGACCATGCAATGGTGTGCGAGTGGGTCCCCTTGGTGTGTGTGCTGGACAGGGCCCTGTATGCACTGCTGGAAGAGGGAGCAGCAGCCTTGGACCAGCAGGAGCTGCAGGCAGCTTCACAGGCCACCTCTGAGGAGGAGGGCTTGGAGTTGGTGGAGGTCCCTGACCTTGCTGCTGATGAGGGGGAGCAGCAGAGCGCAGCTGGACTGGTGTGGGGGTGGAGAGAGGATGAGGTGGAGGAGGCAGAGGAAGAGGAGAACAGCACTGTCGGCTCTGGGGCTGCCGATGATGTGCCAACAGACGTGGCCAGACTCTTCCCAATGGCAGCACACATGCTGAGGTGTCTGCGCAAGGACCCAAGGGTGATCCAGATGAAGCAGAGGGAGGAAATCTGGATCTGCATGATGCTGGACCCACGTCTGAAGGGGAAGCTCAGCCAGTTCCTGCCTGCAGGAGGAGACCGTGCGCAACAAATGAGGGATTTGCAGCTGTCCCTTGTTGAGCGCTTGGAGGAAGCCTTCCCTCAGACATCCACCCCCACTGTCCAGCCAGCACAGAGGCAGCAGCAGGTGCCTGCATCCACCAGCAGCAAGCGCACGTGCACGCGCACCACAGACCTGCTGTCTCTGACCCAAGAGCTCTACATGAGTGTAGAGCTGCCAAGGACTAGAGAGAAGGTGCCTGCAGCAGCATCCTTCTCCAGTCACAGGCAGCGCTTGACCCGCATGGTGGCTGACTACATAGGGTCCTTCAGCGGGCTTGACAGCGTGGCCCCTGTTGATCCCATGGAGTATTGGGTCAAGCACCTGCCGATCTGGAGTGAGCTTGCGCAGTACGCCCTGGAAGTGCTCTCCTGCCCCCCTTCCAGCGTACTGTCAGAGCGTTGCTTCAGTGCAGCCGGTGGAGTCGTCACTGAGAAGCGATCTCGTTGTGTCTCACAAGTCTGTGGACAGACTGACGTTTCTCAAAATGAACCAGGCTTGGGTGGAAGGCGAATTCCTGGCCCCTGTTGTCGGCGAGAGGGGGACATGAAGTGGCGCACACACATTACACCTGCTGCTGCTGCTGTATTTCTTCCTGCTGTCTGTGTCTCCACTGCCAGGGAACACATTACAAGGTGCTGCTGCCCATGCGCCACCAGCTATTACGCTCAAAAATAGCTGCATCCATTTGAAAGAAAAAAACATTGTAATTAATTTAGAGGTGTCCGGGTTGAAAACTGTGCTGTCCCAATTGTGTATTGGACACAATGTGGGCTTCACGACCGCTGTCTGGAACCTCATGGTGTTTATTTACGGCCCTGGAACCACCGCTAGGAACCAGGACCTATTATGTCTCGCTGCCTGCCCTCCTGCCTGCTGCCAGTCTGCCACACACTCAACCTCCTCACGCTGCCTGCTGTTGTATTTCCTCCTGCTGTCTGTGTCTCCACTGACAGGGAACACATTACAAGGTGCTGCTGCCCATGCGCCACCAGCTATTACGCTCAAAAATAGCTGCATCTATTTGAAAAAAAATGTAGTTAATTTAGAGGTGTCCGGGTTGAAAACTGTGCTGTCCCAATTGTGTATTGGACACAATGTGGGCTTCACGACCGCTGTCTGGAACCTCATGGTGTTTATTTACGCCCTGGAACCACTGCTAGGAACCAGGGCCTATTATGTCTCGCTGCCTGCCCTCCTGCCTGCTGCCAGTCTGCCACACACACTGATCCTCCTCACGCTGCCTGCTGTTGTATTTCCTCCTGCTGTCTGTGTCTCCACTGCCAGGAAACACATTACAAGGTGCTGCTGCCCATGCGCCAACAGCTATTACGCTCAAAAATAGCTGCCTGCATTAATTTGAAAAAAAATAATTGTAATTAATTTAGAGGTGTCCGGGTTGAAAACTGTGCTGTCCCAATTGTGTATTGGACACAATGTGGGCTTCACGACCGCTGTCTGGAACCTCATGGTGTTTATTTACGGCCCTGGAACCACCGCTAGGAACCAGGACCTATTATGTCTCGCTGCCTGCCCTCCTGCCTGATGCCAGTCTGCCACACACTCAACCTCCTCACGCTGCCTGCTGTTGTATTTCCTCCTGCTGTCTGTGTCTCCACTGACAGGGAACACATTACAAGGTGCTGCTGCCCATGCGCCACCAGCTATTACGCTCAAAAATAGCTGCATCTATTTGAAAAAAAATGTAGTTAATTTAGAGGTGTCCGGGTTGAAAACTGTGCTGTCCCAATTGTGTATTGGACACAATGTGGGCTTCACGACCGCTGTCTGGAACCTCATGGTGTTTATTTACGCCCTGGAACCACTGCTAGGAACCAGGGCCTATTATGTCTCGCTGCCTGCCCTCCTGCCTGCTGCCAGTCTGCCACACACTCAACCTCCTCACGCTGCCTGCTGTTGTATTTCCTCCTGCTGTCTGTGTCTCCACTGACAGGGAACACATTACAAGGTGCTGCTGCCCATGCGCCACCAGCTATTACGCTCAAAAATAGCTGCATCCATTTGAAAAAAAAAATGTAATTAATTTAGAGGTGTCCGGGTTGAAAACTGTGCTGTCCCAATTGTGTATTGGACACAATGTGGGCTTCATGACCGCTGTCTGGAACCTCATGGTGTTTATTTACGGCCCTGGAACCACTGCTAGGAACCAGGGCCTATTATGTCTCGCTGCCTGCCCTCCTGCCTGCTGCCAGTCTGCCACACACACTGATCCTCCTCACGCTGCCTGCTGTTGTATTTCCTCCTGCTGTATGTGTCTCCACTGCCAGGGAACACATTACAAGGTGCTGCTGCCCATGCGCCAACAGCTATTACGCTCAAAAATAGCTGCCTGCATTAATTTGAAAAAAAGTAATTAATTTAGAGGTGTCCGGGTTGAAAACTGTGCTGTCTCAATTGTGTATTGGACACAATGTGGGCTTCACGACCGCTGTCTGGAACCTCATGCTGTTTATTTACGGCCCTGGTACCACCGCTAGGAACCAGGGCCTATTATGTCAGTCACATCACACTGCCTGACACACACTACTCCTCCTCCTGTAGCTGCATTGAGCTTCTGCTGTCTGTGTGCTGCTACCACTGTCAGGGAGAACAGAAGAAGAACTATTTTCTGCTGCCACCTGCCCACCCACTCTCCTACCAGCAGCTATTACCACACTACAATAGCTGCAAGCCTGCAACTACTTCCTCCTCCTGCTGATGTCTGTGTTTTACCACCACCAGGGTACACAGAAAAAGGCGCTGTGGCTTGCAATGTGCCACTACCTACCTACTATGCCATTAACACAAATATCACTATGGTGTTATTAAAATAACATATTTCCACAAATGAAGTAAAAAAAATATTACAAAAGAAAGGAAAACCAAGACACATAATATAATGATAGAGAAGAAGAGGAAGAAGACGAAGAAGATATAGAAGAAGAAGATATAGAAGAAGATATAGAAGAAGAAGATGAAGAAGATATAGAAGAAGAAGACGAAGAACAAGAAGATATAGAAGAAGAAGATGAAGAAAATATAGAAATAGAAGACGAAGATGAAGAAGATATAGAAGAAGAGGAAGATATAGAAGAAGAGGATATAGAAGAAGAAGATATATAAGAAGAAGAAGAAGATATATAAGAAGAAGAAAAAGATTTAGAAGAAGAAGAAGATATAGAAGAAGGAGAAGGAGAAGAAGAAGAAGATGATGAAGAAGAAGAAGAAGAAGATATAGAAGAAGAAGAAGGTATAGAAGAAGAAGAATAAGAAGATATAGAAGAAGAAGAAGATTTAGAAGAAGAAGAAGGTATAGAAGAAGAAGAATAAGAAGATATAGAAGAAGAAGAAGATTTAGAAGAAGAAGAAGATATAGAAGAAGAAGAGGAAGAAGATATAGAAGAAGAAAAAGATAATTGAAGAAGATACAAGAAGTAGAAGATGAAGAAGATTCGAGTAGAAGAAGATATAGAAGAAGAAGAAAAAGAAGAAGATATAGAAGAAGAAGAAGATATAGGAGAAGAAAATGAAGACGACGTAAATGAAGACTTCCAACAACATTTTGGACACACCTTCTCATGCAAACACTTTTCATGAAGTTAATTTACTATTTTTGATACCTTTTTTATAACTACTACATCACCACATAATCACTTGATGTTTGTCTTCATAAAAAAGGTGGTTTCATGCATCATTGACCTCCAATACAAGTTTTAAAAGCTATTTATGGCCAGCTCGAATATTTTAATCGAATACAGACTCGGATAGTGACGTCAGATATCCGAGTTCGAATCGGATATTCGATTAACTCGAATATTGAACTTCGAGTGAATTCGGATAGTTTACTATCCTAATTCGACCAAACTCGAATAGGATAATGAGGTATCCAAGCAACACTGGTGACAACCCACATTGTAAGGTTGTATCAACGCTTTGGTAGGACATCAGTAAGCAACAGTCTGTCCAGGATCCGCCAATTCAGCAATGATTTATCGCACAAATGGATATCAGTAAACATCATAAAAAACAAACAAACGGCAACTTTAAGTGTAAACCGTTTAATATAGAGTTTTCATAGTAAAAACGGCTTAAAAAATAGCATAAAAACAAAACTTACATACGGGGCCCATGCAATGGGAACCCCGAGAAAGTTGCACGCGTGTATGGGTCAGCAGTAAAGGAGAGTATAAAGGTTCCGCCTGTCTCCTTCTCCTGGGAAGTGATTATACTGAAAGTGCTCTTAGTACCACCCTCAGGCAGACCCAGATTTAAATCACAGGAGCCTATAGGCACAGAAGTCCTGGCATACTAGACTTCACCCTCAATGAACATACTAAACCACCACTGAACTTCACTGCAAGTGTGCTGGCTAGAGATGGCCCGAACAGTTCGCTGGTGGACAGTATTCTGCGAACTTCCGCTGTTAGCATTCGCGGTGACCAGTGAACATTTGGGTTGTTCAACCTGCCACCTATACATCATCATTAAACTAAACTTTGACCCCTTACTTCACGGTCAGCAGACACATGGCAGCCAATCAGCTAGCAGCCCTTTCTGGACCCCCACCCCTATCAAAAAGAAGTTGCAGTGGCCATATTGGATGAATTCTCTGCTGGCTGCTGAATGATAGTGAGAGCAGGGTCAGACTTGCTGCAGATAGGTAGCTAAAGCATTAGCTAGGCCTGTGTTCTTGTTCCTCTCACTGTGTTGCTGTGAAAGCATCCCAAACAGCCCTTTTAAGGGCTAGCACATTGGTGTCGTGTGTTTTTTTTGTGTGTGTGACACTCCACAGCCCACTGACACCCAGAGCTGTGTGCACACTAGTGTTGGGCGAACAGTGTTCGCCACTGTTCGGGTTCTGCAGAACATCACCCTGTTCGGGTGATGTTCGAGTTCGGCCGAACACCTGACGGTGCTCGGCCAAACCATTCGGCCATATGGCCGAACTAAGAGCGCATGGCCGAACGTTCCCCGAACGTTCGGCTAGCGCTGTGATTGGCCGAACGGGTCACGTGGTTCGGACCCGAACGCGCTCTGATTGGCCGAACTGTCACGTGGTTCGGGTAAATAAATACCCGAACCACGTCATATCTCCGCCATTTGTCTGTGGGTTTAGCTTTGGGTAGGCAGGCAGGGTAGTTCGCGCTCCAGCCACGCTAGCCAGGGTCCCCCCCAGTCATTGTGTGTCACTGCTGGGAACAGTAGTACACCGCTCGTTCAGCCACACTATATAGCATTCTGTGTACTGTTCTGTGTCTGCTGGGAACAGTGGTACACCGCTCGTTCAGCCACACTATATAGCATTCTGTGTACTGTTCTGTGTCTGCTGGGAACAGTGGTACACCGCTCGTTCAGCCACACTATATAGCATTCTGTGTACTGTTCTGTGTCTGCTGGGAACAGTAGTACACCGCTCGTTCAGCCACACTATATAGCATTCTGTGTACTGTTCTGTGTCTGCTGGGAACAGTAGTACACCGCTCGTTCAGCCACACTATATAGCATTCTGTGTACTGTTCTGTGTCTGCTGGGAACAGTAGTACACCGCTCGTTCAGCCACACTATATAGCATTCTGTGTACTGTTCTGTGTCTGCTGGGAATAGTGGTACACCGCTCGTTCAGCCACACTATATAGCATTCTGTGTACTGTTCTGTGTCTGCTGGGAACAGTAGTACACCGCTCGTTCAGCCACACTATATAGCATTCTGTGTACTGTTCTGTGTCTGCTGGGAACAGTAGTACACCGCTCGTTCAGCCACACTATATAGCATTCTGTGTACTGTTCTGTGTCTGCTGGGAACAGTAGTACACCGCTCGTTCAGCCACACTATATAGCATTCTGTGTACTGTTCTGTGTCTGCTGGGAACAGTAGTACACCGCTCGTTCAGCCACACTATATAGCATTCTGTGTACTGTTCTGTGTCTGCTGGGAATAGTGGTACACCGCTCGTTCAGCCACACTATATAGCATTCTGTGTACTGTTCTGTGTCTGCTGGGAACAGTAGTACACCGCTCGTTCAGCCACACTATATAGCATTCTGTGTACTGTTCTGTGTCTGCTGGGAACAGTAGTACACCGCTCGTTCAGCCACACTATATAGCATTCTGTGTACTGTTCTGTGTCTGCTGGGAATAGTGGTACACCGCTCGTTCAGCCACACTATATAGCATTCTGTGTACTGTTCTGTGTCTGCTGGGAACAGTGGTACACCGCTCGTTCAGCCACACTATATAGCATTCTGTGTACTGTTCTGTGTCTGCTGGGAACAGTGGTACACCGCTCGTTCAGCCACACTATATAGCATTCTGTGTACTGTTCTGTGTCTGCTGGGAACAGTAGTACACCGCTCGTTCAGCCACACTATATAGCATTCTGTGTACTGTTCTGTGTCTGCTGGGAACAGTAGTACACCGCTCGTTCAGCCACACTATATAGCATTCTGTGTACTGTTCTGTGTCTGCTGGGAACAGTAGTACACCGCTCGTTCAGCCACACTATATAGCATTCTGTGTACTGTTCTGTGTCTGCTGGGAATAGTGGTACACCGCTCGTTCAGCCACACTATATAGCATTCTGTGTACTGTTCTGTGTCTGCTGGGAATAGTGGTACACCGCTCGTTCGCCACTGTATAGCATTGTGCTCTGTGTCGCTGCTGGGAATAGTGGTACACCGCTCACCCGTCACTGTATAGCATTGTGCTCTGTGTCGCTGCTGGGAATAGTGGTACACCGCTCACCCGTCACTGTATAGCATTGTGCTCTGTGTCGCTGCTGGGAATAGTGGTACTGTATAGCATTTCTGTACTGCCACTGTACTGCTGCCAGTCAGCGTGTACTGTAAGGATAAGTGAAATGAGGAAGAAATCCGGTGAAAGAGGGAGGGGCAAGGGAAGAGGTGTTTCCCCTGACGGTTCACGTACAGGCCACAGGGGAGCACCCAAGAAAACCCACTCAATACCGCCCATGTTGTCCAGGACAACAACCCTCACAAATCCAAAAGAACAGGACCAGATAATTACTTGGATGACCTCTCAAGCGTCCAGCAGTGGGTTAAGCAGCACCAGCACATCACGCACGAGGTCCGAGTCCTCAGCCAGTTACAAGGAGCCAGTGGGCACAAAGCTGACACAACCGGCAGCGACACCACGCACACAACTGCCAGATAACTAGTCCGATGAATTACCTCAGGACACAATGGGGTATTCGCAGGAGCTATTCCCAGCCCAACAAACTTCCACCTTTCAAAGGTCAATGGAGGAACAGCCAGAAATGTTGTGCCTGGATTCACAACCGTTAACTGTGGGAAATGCACCGCGCACTGAAATACAAGGCGAGTCCGAAGAGGACTCGGAAACCCAAATCCCAGAGCAATTTGGGCAGGAGGGGTTGCAATTGCAGGAGGTCGGCCGACAAGATCTGGAAGACGACGTTGGAGTGTGCTGCGCAGAGGTTGTTGTGGGGAGCTCTACTCCACGGCGGTGGCCCACAATGACATATGACGAGTTTGAGGAGATGGAAGAGGAGGGTATGGACAATGTGGACAGAGACCCAGATTTTGTTTGTGAACGAGAACATCGCCGTCGTAGCAGCAGCACAGATGAGTCTGTTGAAGAACACACTGCTGCACGAGTTCGCCTTGTGCCACAAGGTAGGCGGCGCGCAATTTCAGGCACCACAAGCGTGGAAGTTCAAGTGAGAGGCAAAAGAGGAGCAAACAGAAATCGCCAGCAAGGAGGCAGGTGCTCCAAAGTCTGGGCTTTCTTTGAAGACTGCACTGAGGATGTTACCATGGCGATTTGCAAGGTGTGCAAGACCCGCCTGAGCAGGGGGAAAAATATTAACAACCTCTCCACCACCAGCATGAGCCGTCACATGCTATCCAAACATCCCACTCTTTGGGCAAACGCGTCAGGACAGGGTACCAGAAACAACACTGCCTCCCTTGGGTTCACCAGACTCACCACCAGACCCGCCTCAGCAGCAGCAGTAGCCCAGCCATTGCGTGGTTCACAACATTCACAAACATCAGACGACGCTGACACTGTCACTTTCCGGAGTAGTGCTCTTGAGGTCTCCCAGTGTTCATCAAACACAACAACCAACAGCCCTTCCGTGTGCAGCGCTACGGTTCAGTTGTCTGTGTCGGAGATGTTTGAGCGCAAGAGGAAATTGCCAGCAAATGACCCCCGGGCCGTGGCAGTAACAGCCAGCATAGCCAAGCTTCTGGCCTGCGAAATGCTGCCATATCGATTGGTGGAGACAAACAGCTTCAAGGGCATGATGTCAGTGGCCATCCCACGTTACGTGGTTCCCAGCCGCTACCACTTTGCACGCTCTGCAGTGCCTGAGTTGCATGAGCACGTGGTCAGCAAAATAACCCGAAGCTTGAAGAATGCCGTTGCCTGCAAGGTTCACCTCACCACTGACACCTGGACGAGTGCGTTCGGCCAGGGTCGATACATCTCCCTTACCGCGCACTGGGTGAACCTTGTGGAGCCTGGCAGCGATTCCTCACCTGCTACGGCACGGGTGTTGCCCACGCCACAAACAGCTGCACCGCCGTCCCTCCCACTGGATAACAGCAGCACCTACCTCTCTGACTCCTTCTCCTCCAACGCATCTCAAAGCTGTACCTCATCCGGAAACGCTAACCCAGCAGCAGTAGGATCGTGGAAGCAGTGCAGCACAGCTGTTGGCATGCGTCAGCAAGCGTTGCTGAAGCTAATCTGCCTTGGGGATAAGCAGCACACAGGGGAGGAAATTTGGAGGGGAATAAAGGAACAGACGGATTTGTGGCTGGCACCGCTGGACCTGAAACCGGGCATGGTTGTGTGTGATAATGGGAGTAATCTCATTCGCGCTTTAAGGTTGGCTAAGCTGACACACATCCCTTGCCTGGCGCACGTGATGAACCTAGTAGTTCAGCGGTTCCTGAGGACATACCCAGGCGTGCCCGATCTGCTGTTGAAGGTGCGTCGAGTGTCCAAACATTGTAGAAATTCCAGTACTGCTTCGGGGGCACTCGCCAAGATGCAGGAGCGCTTCAATCTCCCCCACCATCGCTTGCTGTGTGATGTCCCTACGCGCTGGAATTCTACGCTGCACATGCTAGCCCGCTTTTGCGAGCAGAAGAGTGCAGTGGTCCAGTACATGACGGCGCAGTACCGAGGTGCATCCGGCCAGCTGCCAAGCTTCTGTGGATCCGATTGGGCCAACATGTTGGACCTCTGCCAAGTCCTCCAAAATTTTGAGCAATCCACGTTGCTTGTGAGCAGTGACAACTCTTCAGTCAGCATTACCATACCACTGCTGTGTTTACTGAAGAGGTCGATGTTAAAAATCAAGGAAACAGCTGTCATGATGCAACTGGGGGAATCTGAAGGAGAAAACGATCAGCGTGATGGTACCAACATCAGGCCATCCGCCTCAGGGAACGCTGGCCCCAGCAGCTATGACGAAGAAGAGGAGGAGGAACAGCTGGAGTTGGAGCAGGAATTTCATGCCACCACTGACGAGGGCCAGAGCGGTGCACGTTGGACTTCCACAATTCAACGCGAATGGTCAGCAGAAGCAGACCAGGAGGAAGGTGACGACTATGATGCATCACAACAACTATCACAACGCTCACAAGAGGATGATGAGGATTCTGGTAGGACTCTGGCACACATGGCTCAATTCATGCTAGACTGCATTGAACGTGACCCACGCATTGTGCGCATTCTGGACAACACCAATTACTGGGTTTATACCCTTCTGGATCCACGGTACAAACACAATGTTCCAAAACTGCTTGAAGAAAGAGTCAGACAGGTCAAAATGGAAGAATACCAGCAGGCCCTTGTGGAGACTTTAGAGAGGAGATTGACATCCTCCCCCTCCTCTAGCCAGTTGTACGCAGACAGACTGACTTCCGCAAACCCAGGACGACCAGGAGGGCAGCAAACAACGCAAGCCGCAGCTAGTACCCAAAAGGGAATGGTATCGGCAGTGTCCTTGGAGTGGGAAAATTTTCTGACACCCATGCAGCCGCAGCCCACTGAACAGCAAGCGTGCAGATCCACCTCCAACACCGATCGCCTGGAGAAGATGGTCAAGGACTACATGTCAGATGGCGTAGCTGTGTCGAACCATCCATCTGCACCCTTCAACTATTGGGTATCGAAGCTAGACACCTGGCACGAACTGGCAATGTACGCAATAGAGGTGCTGGCTTGCCCGGCAGCCAGCGTTATGTCGGAACGCTGTTTCAGTGCTGCCGGAGGCATCGTCACAGATCGGCGTATCCGCCTCTCTACAGAAAATGCAGACCGTCTGACTCAAATTAAAATGAATCAATCCTGGATTGGAAATGACTACGCAACACTCCAGGACCCCAACCAAGTAACATGACCAATGAACATCTGGGATGGTGTTGCGTTTCCGGGCCCTGTTTATTGAACCTCTCATCTGTATTACATTTATGACTGCATGGCGGCAAAAAGCATTGCTGCTATATCCGCACGCTTTTTGTCCACATGCAAGGCCTGGGTTGTTGTGTCTCACAAAGCGTGGCCTTCTCCTCCTGCGCCTGCTCCTGTTCCATCACGTCTGCTGCTGCTGGGTTAGCGTTGCCGCGTGGTCCCTGTTTATTGAACCACTTATCTTTATTACATTTATGACTGCATGGCGGTACAAAGCATGCTATCCGCACGCTTCTTGCCCTCATGCAAGGCCTGGGTTGTTGTGTCTCACAAAGCGTGGCCTTCTCCTCCTGCGCCTGCTCCTGTTCCATCACGTCTGCTGCTGCTGGGTTAGCGTTGCCGCGTGGTCCCTGTTTATTGAACCACTTATCTTTATTACATTTATGACTGCATGGCGGTACAAAGCATGCTATCCGCACGCTTCTTGCCCTCATGCAAGGCCTGGGTTGTTGTGTCTCACAAAGCGTGGCCTTCTCCTCCTGCGCCTCCTCCTGTTCCATCACGTCTGCTGCTGCTGGGTTAGCGTTGCCGCGTGGTCCCTGTTTATTGAACCACTTATCTTTATTACATTTATGACTGCATGGCGGTACAAAGCATGCTATCCGCACGCTTCTTGCCCTCATGCAAGGCCTGGGTTGTTGTGTCTCACAAAGCGTGGCCTTCTCCTCCTGCGCCTGCTCCTGTTCCATCACGTCTGCTGCTGCTGGGTTAGCGTTGCCGCGTGGTCCCTGTTTATTGAACCACTTATCTTTATTACATTTATGACTGCATGGCGGTACAAAGCATGCTATCCGCACGCTTCTTGCCCTCATGCAAGGCCTGGGTTGTTGTGTCTCACAAAGCGTGGCCTTCTCCTCCTGCGCCTCCTCCTGTTCCATCACGTCTGCTGCTGCTGGGTTAGCGTTGCCGCGTGGTCCCTGTTTATTGAACCACTTATCTTTATTACATTTATGACTGCATGGCGGTACAAAGCATGCTATCCGCACGCTTCTTGCCCTCATGCAAGGCCTGGGTTGTTGTGTCTCACAAAGCGTGGCCTTCTCCTCCTGCGCCTGCTCCTGTTCCATCACGTCTGCTGCTGCTGGGTTAGCGTTGCCGCGTGGTCCCTGTTTATTGAACCACTTATCTTTATTACATTTATGACTGCATGGCGGTACAAAGCCTGCTATCCGCACGCTTCTTGCCCTCATGCAAGGCCGGGGTTGTTGTGTCTCACAAAGCGTGGCCTTCTTCTCCTCCTGCGCCACCCTCCTCCTGTTCTATCACGTGTGCTGCTGCTGGGTTAGCGTTACCGGTCCCTTTTCCTGGAACCTCTTATATGTATTACATTTATGACTGCATGCCGACAAAAAACATGTTACCTGTGCAAAGAAAACAGACATTTCCCGCATTTAAAAGACAGTTTTCCCTTTGAAACTTTAAAATCGATTTTCTCAAAAACTATAAGCTCTTTTTGCTAATTTTTTTTTCCTCTTGTACCCACTCCCAAGGTGCACATACCCTGTAAATTTGGGGTATGTAGCATGCAAGGAGGCTTTACAAACCACAAAAGTTCGGGTCCCCATTGACTTCCATTATGTTCGGAGTTCGGGTCGAACACCCGAACATCGCGGCCATGTTCGGCCTGTTCGGCCCGAACCCGAACATCTAGATGTTCGCCCAACACTAGTGCACACTACTGCTATTGTTGTTGCCTCATTAAGTTGCAGGCACAGAACCACTCCAGTGCATTATTATTTCACTGTATTCTGATAGTACTATTGCATTTATCTGTGTGTGACACTCCACAGCCCACTGACACCCAGAGTAATGTGATATCTGCCCTTTAGGGATTAAAACTCGATTTTGCGTCAACTCTGTAATTTTTGGTGGAACTTTTGGCATGGATCCCTCTCTGGCATGCCACAGTCCAAGTGTTAGACCCCTTCAAACAACTTTTCCATCACTTTTGTAGCTAGAAACAGTCTTTGTAGGTTTTAAAATTCTCCTGCCCATTGAAGTCTATGGAGATTCGCCAGGTTTGCCTGTTTGCGAACATTTGCGGAAGTTCGCGTTCGCCGTTCGCAAATGGAAAATTCTATGTTCGTGACATCTCTAGTGCTGGCTGGCCCAGCTGTCACTTCTACCTTACTTCCCCTGCTGGCATAGGTAGCTACAGGTGCCCGTTAGTATTAGGTAGCCAGAGGTACTCTGAGTATTAGCTAGAGGTGACCCAAAGTATTAGGTAGGTAGAGGTGCTCCCAGTTGAAGAGAGATCTCATTAGCGAAATGCTGAGAGTTAGGTGAGCTGGCTGGCCTGAACAAAATTATTGATCGTCCGGGAGCGCTATGCACAGTAGTGATTTTTGCATACCGCACATGCGCAGAACGCTCCCGGCCACAGGAGCATGGTGAAGAGAATCCTGGCCTGCCAGCATAGCTGAGGTTGCTGCTGCTTGCCGAAGGGACTCAGAAGGTCTTCAGAAGCCCCAGGTAAGTTAAACTCTTTTTTTTTTTTTTTCCCTTTAACATTTATTGAACCGTCTCCTACTAAGTGGAAAGTTATAATTAAAGCCTGCAAGTGTTAATTTTAGCAGCATAGTGAATTCACCAGTGAGGAAAAACTCACAGGCAAATGATAAAATAAGTCTAGAAATGATAATTATGCCAATAAAGAGGCTTTGTGAATTGACCACATCTTAAATAATTCTGAGCAACTGTTCTCTTTCTGTGTTAGGTGGCTGTAGCTTCTGCTTTCTACTCAGGATCCTATTCCGACTATTCTTCTCAGAAGTCAAATTCATTTTACCTCCAAAAAGGACAACCGTAAGTGTGTGTGGTCACTGTATGTAGGAATGTGTGTTTACAGGTGTATGATGAACACTGTTGCACCGAACCAGCTGATTTTGGAGCAGCGAAGCCCCAATTGTTTTGGCGCCAGTGCTACGTGCCTGGTTTAAATGCCAGGAGTTTCAGCCGGGCACTGCACAAATTAGGAGGAAAAAGAAAAAGAGTAATTTGGCCGCTGGCAATAGCCAGTGATCGAATTACATGTGCCCCCCCCCCACCCGAGCAGGGATGTAACTACAAATCATAGGGCCCCTATAAAATTTTGATGGGGGACCCCACAAGAAGGGGGTATTGGCCACAGTGGCGGGGAGGGGGTCGGAACCCCCTCACCTGGGTCCCCCATCTGGGCTCTCCCTCTAGCTTAAGTTCAGCAACAGCAGCCGCTATTAGTGAGAGTCAGTGGGCGGGGATGACTCACCTTTTCCGCGTTCCAGCAATACAGTCATTGCAGGAAGTGATGACAGTGGAACGCGGAAGAGGTGAGTCATCCCCGCCTGCCGCCTCTTACTAATAGCGGTGTCTGCTACTGAACTTCAGCTAGAGGGGGAGCGCAGATGGGGGACCTAGGTGAGGGAGGGGGGATCCGACCCCTCCCCGCAGCTGTGCCCAATACCCCCTTCCTGTCCGCTACCCCCTTATGCGGCGTATGGTACGCCGTGGGTCAGCCCGCTGCCTCTTACTAATAGCGGCGGCTGCTGCTGAACTTAAGCTAGAGGGGAGCGCAGATAGGGGACCCAGGTGAGGGAGGAGGGGTCCGACCCCCCTCCCTGCCGCTTTGCCCAATACCCCCTTCCTGCTCGCTACCCCCTTATGTGGCGTATGGGTCGGCTAGTACCTTTTAAACCATCAGAGAGCAAGAAAATGCTCAAAATAATTTTAATAGTACTTTTTTTCACCTACTTTTTGGTACTTTCTTAGTTGAAAAGTGCTGGAAAAGTTATTTTAAATCGAAGATTAAAAATTATCTCCTAGGAGAAAACTCAGGTGAAAAAGTGAATTGCATATGGCCCCTGATCTGGAGGATGGACCCATTTATCTGAAGGATTAAAGAAGTAGTTGGGGCCCCCTTACAACTCTGGGCCCCCCTACAGTCGCAGGGACTGCTCCCCTCTAGTAAGGCCCCTGCCCCCGAGTTGCTACAACTTGAAGGGGGAATAGTAATCCGCACTGGCCCTGAGTTTATGCAGGAGCAGGGTGAGCCATTTTTTGGCTTAACCCTATGCCAGTGGATCCTAGGCCCTCTTGCGGACGTCAGTAGTTTAAATCTACACCCTGTCTGGAAGCTGTTATCCCTGCTGGGGCGTAGATTTCAGCTACTTACACTATGCGGAGCCGTCACTCTCGCTGTTCGCGCTGCTGTGACATCGCTGTAGCCCGATCACTCTGTTGACATTGTGATAAGGGAGGGTCGGAAAGTTGCCATGCATCAGTAGACTTGGCAGCTAATTGACCATCAGATTCAATAATTATTATCCAATCTAATGAAAATTGGTGCCACCAAGAGCATGCCCGATCAACAATTCAACCAATTTAGGGCCGATTGGACAAGATGGGAAACGTTAGGCCGACAGGCTTGATCGTGTGATAATAGCAAGCGACATATGCGATGGAAAACCCTGTTGTGTCCCCCCAAATGAAGATGTAACACCTCCTTCCCCTCCCCCCTGGTGCGGTGCATTAATACTTCACCTGTCCGGTGTCCGCACTCATCTTCCTCACTTGCACCCCACGTGGTGGCCGGTGTATTGCACGTCGGGCTCACATGTGATGTCACGGGCACTGGTGGGGCACATCTACATTTGGGGGGACATGGCCGGGGGTGAAAAAGCCTCATCACTAGGTTGATTCCCAAAAGATTTCATGCAGTTTATGGCGGCTAGCATGGCAGCTAACAAATCTCTCTCCGATTGGATTCGATCACAGAGAGATCTGTCTCTTGGTCGATCGGCTGCCAAAATCGCTTGATGTATGGCCACCTTAAAGGAAGTGGTGAAAAAAAGTTTCCTTCCTTCCATTTTATAACAATCTTCTGATTTGCTTTTTTGTTTTTTATTCAAATGACCTCATTCTGATTGTGCCTTGGATGACTTTTTAGGAGTTACATCGAGGCCTATACTGGGTTTGGATCATCCTTTATTGATATTGGTCTGTACAAACGTGGCAGTCCGTACAGCGACCAGCAGACAGCTGATGCCGTGAACGACGTGCAGATGATCCAGTCCCGCAGTGACAACATCTTAGAGAAACAGGTATGTGCAAGCCCCCAAGTGTCCTGAATCCTGCAGGACTATCCTGATTTGGTGGGGGCTCTCCCACTATCCCGCTATAACCCCCCCCCTCCCCCAGTGCCCCGGCCAGAAATGGGCAGAGAGGGTGAGAAAAATGATCAAGCCGCCAGGTGCGCAGATGTGGGAAGTGGGTTCGGCATTACATTTCTCCCTCCCTCCTAATGTGAACCCCGCCCCCCACCGTGTCCCCCCTGCTTGCAGAGTAATTTTGTGCAGTGGAGTGGGCTGTCATCTTACCATTGATCCACGCGTACTGGAATTCAGCTCTTCTCTGCTTCTTGTGATGTCACAGGGATAGAGGGAGTAAGGTGATGCTGGACCCACATCCCGCTTCCCACATCGGCGCGGCTGGCCCCTCGATCTTTTCTTTCACTCCTCTCCAATGGCACCCTCCTCCGCACCCACGGGCACCCTCACCCTCCTCCCCACCCACGGGCACCCTCACCCTCCTCCCCACCCACGGGCACGTCACCTCATCCTCCTCCCCACCCATGGGCACCCTCAACCTCCTCCCCACCCACGGGCACCCTCACCCTCCTCCCCACCCACGGGCACCCTCACCCTCCTGCCCACCCATGGGCAGGGTATATTGGTTCTTTTTTTAAAAGTTAATATTATGGAATATTGTCCAGGATAGAAAGGACCTATGCGGTTTTAATAAAGAAAACAAACAAACATTTTTCATTTAAAATGTATGCATGACTAGGGGTGTGTAAAGGTGTGATTAGGGGTGTGACCTAAGTTTCCTGCTTTCTGATTTCAAAATGTTGGGAGGTATGGGTATGTGTTTACCATATTTTCAAAAGGATAGTTAGTTCTGCATGGACATAACTAAGGTTGGGTCATTTCAGGTGACTAAGGCCATGTTCACAGTGTTGTGTTGCAGCTTTCTTTAACGGCCACTTTATAATGCAGCTAACTACATACAATGCACTACTTATGTGATATTCATAGTGAGGCGGTAGTGTTACAGTGCATTACAGCAAAATGTGCATGTTAACAGTAAAAGTATAGCATACTTTTCATTGACTCTATGCTTCACTGAGCCCACTCAGTCTACTGTCGGTATAAGCTCAGTGTGCCAGTCATGGGCCAATTACAGTGATTACAGGGTCAGGAGCCAATACAATTGGCTCTTGACCGGCTTATGGAGCTCTGCTGTCATACCGACAGCAGAGGGAGTGGTCTGCAGGGACCGGAGAGCGGCACGATAGGCAGAAGGGGAGGGAGTGTGCTGCGCGGTAATTTAATTCTACGCCCTGGCAGGGATAACTGATCCTAAACAGGGCATAGATTTCAATTACCAAGGTCCAACAGCGGTGTTCATAGTACACATTGTTTTTGTTTTTTTCCTCAGATCATAGCGCTTAAAAATTGGACAACAACTCAACAAGCTGTAGGTGAAGTTCAAACAATTACCGTGACCAAATACTGTGACCCTCCATGTCCAGAATTGTACTACAGCCTGATCTATGGAGCAGAGGAGACAGGTATTGTGTCATATTATGATATATACAGAGGGTATACCTTATATACACATGTATAAGCCTAATTTTTCAGCACACACAAAAAAGTGCTGAAAAGTTACCCCCAGCTTATATTCAAGTCAGTGGAACAGAACAGATGGTGAAGTTGGTTTTGTTACTGGCAGAGGAGCTTAAGGATCTTGCACTAGTGATCCTGCTCTTGCCTGCTGGCACCCTGCTGTGTCTGTGCCCTGAATCCCCTGCCCTGTGCCCTGGCTTGTGGAGTGGAGCATGCAAGCAACTTATCAGTGGTGCACTGATCAGGGATTCTTCATGTGTGGCAATCGCTGTGTCTCATATCTATGACGCCATCTAGTGGCTTCTTAAAACACAACTGTATCATCCTTGGGGCAAATCTCGCTATGGGGTGAAGGAATGACTTGTACTGCGGGCACATCTGGCTACTGTGGATTGTGCTATACTGGGGAGGGGTTTATACGTGAGTCAATCACTTTTTCCTGGTTTCTGAGGGAAAAGTGGGTACCTGGCTTATACACGGATCTGCTTATATGCGAGTATATATGGTAACTTCTAGGGATGTCTGGTCTCTAGCCTGTCTGTTATCCCCATGTTGTGTGAAGTATTTTATGTGTTTAACACAGCACTGCATAATGTCGCTGGTATTATTATTATTGATTTATAAAGTGCCAAAACATATTCTATGGTGCTGTGCACAGTAAGAAACAAAAATGGGGTACATAATAATATGGACAGATGGTAAACTATACACCAATATACAAAATACAGAATTGGTGACAAAATACAGAATCGATACAAAATACAGAATTGGTAATTACAGTGGTACAGTGGTATGACGTAAAACCAGAACATACAGTCCATAGCAATAGCAAATGCAGAGATTGGGACTGCACCAGGGCCTCTGGACCTAAGGGGCCCACATAGGGCCCTGCTTCAGTTTCTATATTAATTCTTTATTGGTGCTGTGCTGGTAATGATCACCTCTAGATGTGCTTTGAATATGGTAATCCTTATCAAACCATTCCTTTTCCTCTCCTTACACCTCTTACTAAGTGGATGTCCTTGGAGATTGGGCTTTGGCCATGACCAGATTTTTCCACTCTGTTTGGCACAGTCCAATAGTAACATCTACCATGTGTGCCAGTTATTTCAAACTATTCAATATACAGTAGAGCCCCAATTATCCAGAACTCAACTAACCAGAACAAATCAAAGGCAGTACTCAGTGGTGAAGGCCAACTTTTTAGTCTTTTTGTAGGCTCTGCTGTGCTTAAACACTGGGCTCCATGGCTCTCCCAACGTCAAAATACTTTCAGTTACTGCATTTTATCATTTAATATAGACTTCATGGTGTGCATATAGAGTGGGGTATAGTACTGTATTAACTAGGTCTGTTTTTAACATTGAGTCTCAAGCAACCAGAAAGCAGTCTTATCCGGCATCAGTTGATCCCCATTGGTGCCAGATAACCGAGACTCTACTGTATATTGGTGAGGAATATCCCATATGTTTTTATCAATTTGTATAGACGTTTTCAATTGCAAGTTGATCAGTTCAATCCCACACTGATTTGTTGATCATGACAATAAGTTCAATGTTCTCCAGTGGGGAACTATAATGAAGGCAATGCCATGGAGTTACTGTAATGAAAGAGGCCACTATGAGGCGTACAAGAGAATTCACCGCCGGGAGACCTGGGCGCAGGATACAGCCGATATGGCTTATCCTGCTACTGCACAAGTTCCCGGCAACGGGATGTGGATGTTGGGGAATGAAATAGAGTACTGGCCAAAAGTTTTGAGACTGTCAAAAATATTAGTTTTCACAAAGTTTGCAGCTAACTGCTTTTAGATCTTTGTTTCAGTTGTTGTTGTTTATGTGATGTACTGAAATAAAATTATAAGCACTTCAAGCGGAATGAAACCCAGCATTTCTTCTTTGCTCTAAAAAAATATTTACAGCATATTATATACTTCCACCATTTTTTTTTACTAGAACTGCATTCAATTAGTTAAACACAGAGCTTGAAAGTTCAGTGCAGAGAAATCTGGACGCATCTGAAGTGTAGATAATGTTATCTTGTGTTTTCTTAATTGTATCAAGTGAGGAATGTGACTGTGCAAAAGCTCCTGGACACAGAGAGACAATGAAAGCATTTCTGCCTTCAATACAACATGAATAAATCCAGTTGAATAAAATGCAAAGCAAAAAACTGTACTTTTGGGATCTTGTTATTTCTAAATGAATAATAATACTTATGCATAAAAGCAAATATGATAACTGTATGGCATATAAAAAGTAGGAAAACATGTTTTTATTGAATATTATGTCAGGGTTTTATACCGCTTTCATAAGTTTCAAAGGCTTTTATTGACAACTACATGAGATTTATGCAAAGAGTCAGTATTTGCAGAGCTGGTCCTTCTTTTTCAGGACCTCTGCAATTCGACTGGGCATGCTCTCAATCAACTTCTTGGCCAAATCCTGACTGATAGCAACCCATTCTTTCATAATCACTTCTTTGAGTTTCTCAGAATTAGTTGGTTTTTGTTTGTTCACCCATCTCTTGAGGAATGACCACAAGTTCTCAATGGGATTAAGATCTGGGGAGTTTCCAGGCAATGGACCCAAAATTTCAATGTTTTGGTCCCCAAAGCCATTTAGTTATCACTTTTGCCTTATGACACGGTGTTCTATCGTGCTGGAAAATGCATTGTTCTTCACCAAACTGTTGTTGTATTGTTGGAAGAAGTTGCTGCTGGAGGGTGTTTTCGTACCATTCTTTATTCATGGCTGTGTTTTTTTCAAAATTGTGAGTGAGCCCACTCCCTTGGATGAGAAGCAAACCCACACATGAATGGTCTCAGGATGCTTTACTGTTGGCATGACACAGGACTGATGGTAGTGTTCACCTTTTCTTCTTCTGACAAGCCTTTTTCCTGATGTCCCAAACAATCGGAACGGGGCTTCATCGGACAATATGACTTTGCCCCAGTCCTCAGCAGTCCATTCACCATACTTTCTGCAGAAGATCAATCTGCCCCTGATTTTTTGGGGGAGAGAAGTGGCTTCTTTGCTGCCCTTCTTGACACCAGGCCATCTTCCAAAAGTCTTCGCCAAACTGTGCGTGCAGATGCGCTCACACCTGCCTGCTGCCATTCCTGAGCAACCCCTGCGCTGGTTGCATTCCGATCCCGCAGCTGTATTCTCTTTAGGAGATGATCCTGGCACTTGCTGGACTTTCTTGGACGCCCTGAAGCCTTCTTAACAAGAATTGAACCTCTGTCCTTGAAATTCTTGATGATCCTATAAATTGTTGATTTAGGTGCAATCTTAGTAGCCACAATATCCTTGCCTGTGAAGCCATTTTTATGCAACGCAATGATGGCTGCACACGTTTCTTTGCTGGTTAACATGGTTAACAATGGAAGATCAATGATTTCAAGCATCACCCTCCTTTTAACATGTCAAGTCTGCCATTCTAACCCAATCAGCCTGACATAATGATAATCTCCAGCCTTGTGCTCGTCAACATTCTCACCTGAGTTAACAAGACGATTACTGAAATGATCTCAGCAGATCCTTTAATGACAGCAATGAAATGCAGTGGAAAGGTTTTTTTGGGATTCAGTTAATTTTCATGGCAAAGAAGGACTATGCAATTCATCTGAACACTCTTCATAACATTCTGGAGTATATGCAAATTGCTATTATAAAAACAGAAGCACCAATGTTTCTAATTTCCAATATTTTTGACAGTCTCAGAACTTTTGGCCAGGACTGTAATTCGGCTTACAGCTATTGCTGGAGGCCGAATTGCAGTGTTTTATAAGTAACTTCAGCTCCGTCTTCTCACAGCACTGAAGTTACTCACTGTGTGCCGTTATAGCCGTAATTCCTATTACGGTCTATGGTGGTGCCGGCTGTGCCCAAGTCTCCTGCGCTGGATTGCCAGTGTTCAACTATGAGGCCAGAGTCACCAGATCTCGATCCACTAGACTAGAGCACCTTTGCGAGTGGTGGGATGGGATATCCACATCATGGATGTGCAGCCGACACATCTGCTGCAGCTGTGAGACTGATGCTGTCTTTTTAGCATGGACCAAAATCTCTGAGGAAGGTTTAGAACCCCTTGTTGAATCTTTGTGCTGAAGAATTAAAACAGTACTGAAGGCAAAAGTGTTAGAAGTATCAACAAGATTATTACTGTAAACTGCAGTGTAGTAAAACAACCACAAGATGTCACTGTATGTAAAATGTGATGGTAATCTTTATGGCATTGTCATTTCCTGTAGGCACAGACTAACCAGCAAGCTCATGGTGACCCAGAACTCATTGGGGTGTGTAAGGGACTACAATGGTCCTAAAAGCCCCCTTAGTAAGATGTTAAGAAAAACAAAAGTTTGCTTTCCTAAAACAGAAAGAATTTGCGATAATTCAGGTTGGAGTGAGCTCGAGATGTCTCCCAGGCACCACTGCTGAATATATGCAAATCATTTCCTGTATTCACTCTGTAATCTAAGTACGCTGCATTACCTGATGGTGTTGTATGATATAATCACTGCATGTTTTTCTTCAGTAAAGAGGTCTAACTTGTTATAATGGGTGCCTATCTGCATGTAAAGAATAATAAGCTCCAACATAAAGGGCGTCCAACCAGGTAGGGATGGTTTCGGATTCTGTGGAATTGAAATTTCCGAATTTCCAATTGGTAAATGAGAATCGTATTTACCGCAGTAAAATTCTGCATTCTGAACTCTTAAGTATTAATGCAAAAAATGACAAAAAAAAAATTGAAAATGGTAAAAAACTGAAATTGCTAAAAAGAAAAATTCAGAAATCGGTAAAAACTAAAATTTGGAAAATCAGAAATCGGCATTAGCGGAAATGAGAATTTTCACAGAATTGGAAATTGGGGTTTCTAACCATCCCTGCAATCCAGTACTAGCATAGGTACTATGAAGGGGCCAGTGAGTGTATAAAAAGTAATCAACTTAACTGTTCATTATTTACATTTGTACTCTTCCCAGGTCTGTTGTCAGCCGATGCCAGCGCAGCCGATGTCCAATCAGCATTGAACAACCTGTGGTCCATCCAGCCGGACTCAGTAAATGTGGATGTTCAAACTAATGATACACAGAATGTATACACCGTCACCTTCAACTCACAGAGAGGTGAGACAACACTGAGCACATTGGTCTCAATTCTGGTAGCTAAGTGATGTATATATTTTTTGGTAGGTAAAATACCTCATGCGGTATTTTATTTTTTTTTAGCAATTCTGACATATCTTTCTCCATTTCCAAACATGAGGTAAATGCATAAAGTGAGGTAAATCATGAGGTATTTCAGTGGTAAGCATGCAGCCAGTAAATAAATTATACTAGTCTTTAATTGTCTTCCATAAGTTAGGATAGTCTTTGGAAGATTTTTTTTTTTTTTTTTTTTTTGAGGGGGGAAAGGTGTATTTGATTATGTAGCAACCTATGAAAAGTATATTTATAGGCATCCCCTATGAAGAAAATATCCAGTAAATATTTGGAGTTTTATTTCTACTATTCTTTTCTATTACACAGCCTGAGTTGGAACGACACTAAAACAGCAATAGGAACAGCAATAGGAACTCCACTAAAAACTGCATAGTGCATACAAATTGACTTTACCTCCAGGTACAGGCAGGTCTTAAACTGATCGGTAAATTATGTGCTAACATGCCCCCTAATTTCCATGAGAATAGCTATTTTTGGTAAAATTAATGCAAATTATCTCACAAATTACCTCGTAATTTACTGCATGAGGTAAAACATGACTAAAACTGACTAGAATTGCTAAATGTCATTACCTCATGAGGTAAATGACTGTACTTGAGGTAATTTGTTTGAAAATCCTGCCAGAAATTAGGCCATTGTAAGATCACATATTGTTATATTTTCAACATCTTTATTAAAATAATATTAAGGTATATTCTCAAAAAGTAAGCCTAAAGAGCAACTGTAGTAAAAATAACGTAACAAATACAATTGCTAATTTCTTTTGCAATATCAATTAATAAATCATTTAGTCAGTGTTTGCCCATTGTAAAATCTTTCTTCTCCTTGATTTACTTTCTGAAATTTACCACATGTGACTTTAGTCCTGTCAGGTGCAGCTTTGCGGAATGTTTACTTATGAGAATTCCGAAGCCAGTGAAAATAATGCCTAGCCTCCCAGAATCTTGGAGATTTCCGCATAGCTAAACAGCCTAGGCTATAAGCTGGAAGGGTGGGACTACATACCAATTTTCAGTAATATACATATATAGGAAATGTTTGTGATGCTGAAGGAAAATTACCATAAAAGTGGGTATCCTGAATAATTGACTGTATTCTACTATAAGTCCCTAGAGTACCTCTTTAACCACTTCCCTACTAAGGGGTTTTCCCCTTCTGGACCATCGCAGTTTTCACCTGTCAGTGCTCCTCTCACTAATTCACCAATGACTTTATAGCTACTTATCACAACAAAATTATCTATATCTTGTTTTTTTTTTTTTTTCGTATTTTTGCAACCAATTAGTCTTTCTTTGGGTGGTACATTTTGCTAAGAATTATTTTATTCGAAATGCATTTTAACAGGAATAATAAAAAAAAAAAATGAAACAAATAAATTAATTCTCAGTTTTCAGCCTTTATAGTTTTACAATAAAACATGCTGCTGTGGATAAAATCCATACATTTCCTTTGCCCATTTGTCCCGGTTATTACATCATTTAAAATATGTCCCTAGTACAATGTATGGCAAAATATTTTATTTAAAATAGATAAAGGTGCATTTTTTCTGTTTTGCGTCCGTCACTAATTACAAGCCAATATTTGCAAAAAATAACAGTAATATATACTTATGACATACATATTAAAAAAAGTTCAGTTTCCAAGGTAACTATTTATGTATTTTTTAATGTCATTTTTTTTAAATATATAATTTTTTTATTTTGGTAACTATGGGAGAGTGTGGAAGGTAAGTGGTTAATTCTAATGGAAAATGTATGTATTTTTTAATAAATTAATATATGTAGGTGTAGTTTTACTATTTGTCCACTATCTGTTGCTCCCACCTTTATTCCCTCTTGTGTACTGAACAGTACACAGAGGAGGTTATATGTGTGTATGTGGCACTTTCTTTTTTGTCAATGACCACAGCATCTCATTGATGCCATGACCATTAATCACAGGCACTTAGACCAATGAATGGGAACTGTGTTCCTATTCACTGATCTCCGGGGAAATGGACAGCTGCGAGAACACGGCGTGGGAGCAAGCGGGAGCGCGCACAGCGGTGATTGTGGCAGGAGACGTATATCTACACCCCTGTGCGGGAACTGAAGTCCTGCGGGACGTAGATATACTGCCACAGATGGCATAAGTGGTTAAGCACGTTAACTTGCTTAATTAATACAATACTTATGCTGCCTACATAACAGGCATTGTAAGTGTTGCATGTATAAAGAACTACATTGATAGGGCCTCATATTGTTCATACCCTTTCCCTTGCCTACCCCTGACGATCCTCACAGCCTGGAGGCCCTTCTTGCAAGGGTTATAAAACAAGTGTTATAAAACAAGTGTGGACATCATAATCTCCACACCCATAAGGGTAGCCACAACATCTGATCTGAAGGATGGACTCCTTTACAAGAGGGAGTGAAGTAGTAATTGAGGCCCCCTTACAGCTCTGGCCCCCCTGAAGTTACACCTAAAGTGTCTTCCCGTTCGGTGGCCACTAGTTTTGATGTGATCGAGTTGTTCAAGTTCTTCTAATCATAACCTGATCTTAACCCATGCAGACCACATCAGGGGGTATTAACTCACAGTTGTTGTCGAATCTGGTTGCTGCATGCCACGTTTCAGCTCTCCAATATTTCCTCCTTCACAGCTGGCAGTGGGCAGATTTCTCTATGAGGGTCAAAACATTTTTTTTTTTTTTTTTTTTTTCAAGGAAGAGATTAGCGTTACAATCCCTAACTATTTTTTTTTAATTGCTGTCCTTCACTTTGTTTGCCTGGGGCCACAAGTTTTCATACTAAAGCCACAAAGCTCCACAGAAGTCCCAAGAGGAGGAAGTAAGAAGAATCTCCCCAATGGAGACACATACATAAGTTTCTAATGCTGTTTTCCGTTTACGTCAATTGTAAACTTCTTTCTATTTTTACAATAATTAGGGGATTTCAAGCTGCTGTCGTATCAGATTCTGGATGGAAGCAACATCACGGTGGTTATTGAAGAGCAGACGAAAGGGGTCCCGGACATGAGAACCTTCACCTTGGTGTGGGACAACGTCTACTCCAAACCCCTGGCTGTGAATGCCTCCTCTGCAGACGTAAGTTGGGAATGCCGTAGATACATTTGTGGCATGCTGGTAGAAATAAAAGCTGTTTTAAAGTGCATCTCGGGGGGGGGGGGGGGAGTAGCAATAAAGTGTGTTTTAGTACAGGTAGTCCCCAGGTAACAAAACAGCCAACTTACAAATGATCCGACACCCCCTTTGTGATGATGATGTCATTTCCGCACACTGGAAACAGAAAAGACCTCAGTAAGCTTTCCCAGATCAGCATGGGAGGTTAGTAAGTAGGGCACAGAAGACACTAATCAGGCAGAGAATACACAGCGTGGGGCACAGGTGGAACAACGGTTGTGCAGTGGAGACACAGGAGGCACAAAGAGCGAAGCAGGGCTTCTTGGCGCCTCCTGCTGCGAGACCGCGCAGTGCCTAAGCTTGGCACGGCTATAGCAGTAATGAGTAGTCCACTACCCATGCGATTGCCGGACACCGAATTACTTCTTCGTCTGCGTTGCAACGACTCGTCCCCCCCCTCCCCCCCGAGTTTGTGCGGCAGCAGCGTGAGCCGTCATCCGTTTGGTTTAGTATAAGATGTACCAACTGTCCATTAAGAATGTATTTAATAGCATTTGTCCCGTTCCATCAAAATATTTACTACTCTATTGCTTTTATCATGGTTGAATTAAAAAAATCCATTAGAAAACAAAAGGAGGCACAAAGTGAAGGTACAGAGGAAATACAAGAGGCACAAATGGGTCACAATAAGAGCAGTGAAGCCACAGGGGAACACAAGAGGCACAAAGAGGAAATGAAAGCACGGGGGGGGGGGGGCAGGAGGCACAAAGGGGTCACAATGAGAGCAGGGAAGGCACAGAGGGGCAGAGGAGGCACAATGGGAGCAATAGAGGCACAAAGGGGACACAGGAGGCACAAAGGGGTTGCAATGGTGGAAGTGAAGACACAAGGGGGGCAGTGGAGGCACAGGGGGAAACAGGAGACATAAAGGGGGCAGTGAAGGTACAGGAGGAATACATGAGGCACAAATGGATCACAATGAGCGTATTTGAGACACGGCGGGGGGGCAGGTTGCACAATGAGGGCAGTAGAGACACATGAGGTCACAGGTGGCACAGTGGAGGCACATTGGGGGCACACAGGGGGAGCGAAGGTACAAAGGGGCTGTGGGTGGCAAAATGGAAGCAGTGGATGGGGGGGGGGGGAGGATACAGTGTTTTGACTTACAAACAGGATTCATGGTTAGAACTAACCTACGGTCCCTATCCCAATTGTTCACCATGGACTACCTGTACACAGAAAGATATCCGGTTGAAGTTAACTTAGCACAAACAGTGTGTTCCCAAAGGACGTGCAGCAAAAGAGATTGCGCCTCAACAATAAAAAATGTCATCCAAATTCACAGCGTCACAGTCCGTCAGGTTGTATAAAACTTACAGTATTTCCCCACTTTTGCTTCACCACATATACTGTGCCCACCACATGGGCCATACAGTGCATCCAGAAAGTATTCACAGTGCATCCTTTTCCCACAAAAGATTAAATTATGATTTTTTCCTCTACTTCCGCACGCAACACCCCATAATGACAATGTGAAAAAAAGTTTACTTGAGGTTTTGGCCAATTTATTAAAAATAAAAAATAAAAATTTAGAAAGCATTGGTACATAAGTATTTCGCAGCCTTTGCTATGAAGCTCAGGTGCATCATGTTTCTCCTGATCATCCCTGAGATGTTTCTACAGCTTAATTGGAGTCCACCTGTGGTAAAATCAGTTTTTGAATATGATTTGGAAAGGCAGACACCTGTCTATATAAGGTCCCACAGTTGACAGTTCATCTCAGAGCACAAACCAAGCATGAAGTCAAAGGAGTTGCCTGTAAACCTCTGAGATAGGACTGTCTCGAGGCACAAATCTGGCGATGGTTAAAGAAAAATGTATGTGGCTTTGAAGGTCCCAATGAGCACAGTGGCCTTCATCATCCATAAGTGGAAGAAGTTAAAAACCACAAGGACTCTTCCAAGAGCTGGCTGGCCATCTACACTGCACAATTGGCAGAGAAGGGCCTTAGTCAGGGAGGTGACCAAGAACCCGATGGTCACTCTATCAGAGCTCCAGGGGTCATGTGTGGAGAAAGGAGAACCTTTCAGAATGACAACCATCTCTGCAACAATCCACCAATCAGGCCTGTATGGTAAATGGCCAGACGGAAGCCACTTAATTAGTACATGGCGCATGGCAGCCCACCTGGAGTTTGCCAAAAGGTACCTTAAGGATTTTTAGATCATGAGAGACAAAAGTCCCTGGTCAGATGAGACAAAGATTGAACTTTTTGGTGTAAACAGCACCAGGCATCACATTTGGAGGAAACCAGGCACCAGTCATCACCATTCACCAGGCCAATACCATACCTATAGTGAAGCAAGGCAGTGGCATCATGCTGTGGGGATGTTTTTCTGCTGCAGGAACTCAAGGATAAAGAGAAAGATGACTGCAGCAAAGTACAGAGACAACCTGGATGAAAACCTGATTCAGAGCGCTTTTGACTGGGGTTCATCTTTCAGCAGGACAATGACCCAAGAGTGGCTTCAGGACAGCTCTGTGAATGTCCTTGAATGGCCCAGCCAGAGCCCAGACTTGAATCGGATTGAGCATTTCTGGAGAGATCTTAAAATGGCTGTGCACCGAAGCTTCCCATCCAACCTGATGGAGCTTGAGAGGTGCTGAAAAGAGTAATGGGCGAAACTGGCAAAGGATAGGTGTGCCAAGTGTATAGCATCATATTCAAGAATGGAGGCTGTAATTGCTGTTAAAGGTGCATCAACAAAGTCTTGAGCAAAGGCTGTGAATACTTATGTACATGCAATTTCTCAGGTTTTTTCCTTTTTAATAAATTTGCCAAAACCTCAAGTAAACTTTTTCACTTTGTTATTATAGGGTGTTGTGTGTAGAATTCTGAGGAAAAAAATGAATGTATTCCAATTAATGTAATGCACTGTAAATGTGCTCATCTCATTAAAATGGACCCAAACACAGGGTCACTTAGCGTGTTAGCTCTCCTCCCCAGGTGCTCACAGCACAATCCAGGCTTGTCCACACACCGAAGTCGTATTTTCCTCCAATGCACTGGTCCCAGTTTGCATAAGGAAAAGGCACAAGAAATTTAAGTATCTCCGCTTCAAACTACCGATTTCGCTTTTGCAAATGCAAAATTGGTAGGGTGAGGAAGAGAAGGCGATCCATGTAAGTTTACTTTCCCAGGTGGTGGCCACAGTATGGGCTTGATTCACTAACCGGAGTGAAAAGTCACTTATTGCGTGAAAAGTAGCTTTGCGGGCACTAACAGCCGCGCAAAGCTACATCGCGCTTAGCCCCGCTAAGTGAGCGCATCGTGGTGCGCCGGTAATAGTGTGCGGTGCGACGATAACATTGCACCCACTGCCCTGTAAACATCGCACCCGGTGTGGGTGCAAGTTATTGTCGCAACGTTATCGTCGCACCGCGCACTATTACTGGTGCACCACGCTGTGCGCGCACTAAACGGGGCTATGCGCAATGTAACTTTGCGCGGCTGTTAGTGCCCACAAAGCTACTTTTTGCACATTAAGTAACTTTTTACTTTGACGCGCCGTTTCAGGGGCACCCGATGCGCCGTTTTCGGCGCACTGGGTTGCGACGTTTACAGGGCAGCAGGTGCAACGTTATCGCTGCACCGCACACTATTATTGGTGCACCGCTGAGCAGGGCTGTGCGCGATATGTGGGCACAAGCCTACTATCGCCCTGGTTTGCGCCCACAATGTATTTAGGCTCACTAACCGGCTTAGCGCCGGTTAGTGAAGCAAGCTGAATATGTGCTGAAGCACGAGTGGTGAAATAAGTTTTATACAAACTGAAGGACTGTGCGCTTTGAATTTGGATTACATAATCAACACTGGTTGGTTTCTGAGATTTTCATCAAACTTCTGATTGGTCGTCAATCTCTAATCTTGATCTTGCATGTATGGGGGGCTTTGCAGTTAACTGCAGAAGTCGGTCGCTTGGCAATACTGACTTCAGTGTAAAGAGTGAAATCTGGCTGCAGATCTTGCTAATGTTGCTCAGCGACATTTGGGCCAATTTGCTGCAAGTCAGAACTTGAAAAAATGTGCTCTTTCAGACCTAGACCTACATAAAAGTCATATTTTTTAAGTAACTGTGTACCATAGGCAAACGCAGATGGGATTGCAGCTGCCTAGAATCCCCCCTCAGGCCAGGGCGGTGCCGTGTCTTGGGACAGGCACAAGTTGAGACACCAGAATATCTGCAGGCATCCTGCAGCTCACAGCACCGCCCCCTTTCTTTCCCTGCTACAGTTACCTTTGGATGGAGCAGCAACGTCTGCACAGAGCATGGAGCAGCAGTGTGTGTACAGAGCACTGAGGGACTGGGAGCTGGAAAAGCTGAGGAAATCCATTTGCTGGCCAAGCAGCAGTAATCCGGTATTGCTGCTCATAGTGAAGACTTGCTGCAGATTTTTATTGTGAGTGATAACACAGGGTTACTGCTGCTTGGCCAGCAGGTGGTTTTCCTCTGCTTTTCCACCTCCCAGTCCGACACTGGTACAGAGCATGGAGCAGCTCTGGGGGACTTAACAAAGCACAGAGCTAGGTATGAGCACAGCCCTGTGCTCCTGCTGAGTAAATGCTTCACTTTCCCCTTCATTACCCATGTTAAAAATATTATCTGTATCCGAACTGCTCCTGATCGACCCCTTCGTCGATCGGGAGTAGATCAGGCATCTAGAAAAAAATTGTCAGATCCTGTCAGTTGGACGGGAATTAGAATTATGTGTACCCAGCATGATGTCCTACCATATTATTAGACTGTATTGTGCGCGGCTGAGGGAGACTTTTCAGGAATCCCCCCCCCCCCCCCTTTAAAATCCTGTGTTTGCCCCTGCGTACTGTGTACTGTTTGCACACACGCAGCATAGCTTGAAAGAGGAGCTCTTGCTCCGAAATGAGGTTGTTTTGTGCTGTGATGTCTGATTGAATAAAAGAGCAATAATATACATTTGGATGGTGCTGGTCTTCTACTTCTTTGGACTTGTTGATCAGGAGTGCTGCCTGATCCACCTGGCACATCGTCACTGTTTACCTGAAGAGTGCTACACCTGTCTGAGCAATTAAGTAACTGTGTTGTCCTAATTTGTTAAAACACTATTTCTCCAGGTACAAGCGGCCGTGTGGGATATGGTTTCTGGCCAGTGTCTAGATGTCATCGCCAAACAAAAAGAGGGCCCATCGGTGAAATACTTCAGAAACTATGAAACCGATTTCACACTTTCGGTAAGAAAATCTACATTTTAATGGGGAATTATTCTAAACGTAGAGTCTCCTACTTAGACTTTCACATTTGTTTGCTTTTACATGCTAAAACAGAATACCCAGGTAGCTCATGGTGTCCCAGAACCACTAGGAAGGTATAGTGGACTAAAAGAGACTGAAAAGCTCATACTGAAAAGCAACAGTGTAACTTCTTAAAACAGAAGGTGTTTGTGATAATTCAGCTTTAAGTGACCAACTGCGGTTTCCCATGATGCATCACTCATGAATATGCAAATTAACTAATTTTGCCGCTGAATCCAGGTTCATATCCTGAACCTACAGTATAGTGAACCTACAGCTTTTACATTTTACAGAGCAACATCAACCCAATATGCAGACAACCTGTTTAGGATTCTCTGGTACTCATCAGTGCGTGGCAGGGATTGATATGGATCTATGGGATGTATGGGATAGGGCTACGTTCAACAGCCAAAGAGACGAAGCGAACAGGCTTGTTACTACTATGCTTTATTTGTCAATGATAAGCATACAATACATAAACAGTTAAAAACATGTAACCAGTACACTTATTGTGGTAGATGAGGGGGTGCTGGAAGGGCAGTGGGTACCGGTGGTGCATGAAAAGAAGGATGGCTGGGTCTCCATCTGGATTTAAGCAAATTGCAGTATTTATTGAACCATAGCACAAAACAACACACAACGTTTCGGCCTATGGCCTTTATCAAGTGTTACCGGGTGGTGCATGGCCTGACGACCGTTCCGATGTGCCGTGCTTCCTCTAAGGCCTAACGTGCACAAATGTAACCAGAGAAAAATCCTTATAAGCATCTCCATGATGGAACGCTTCCTATGTAAGCTTGGGCTCCCCCCCATAACCTAGTTCTAATCCCACTGGAGAACAGCATGACAGCATGTTCAGCGTCATGGCTGATGACGTACGAGGGGGTGTGTGGATACGTGTGGCTCATTCAGCACAAGCCGCATGTTCTCTCTCGAGCAGAGAGAGGCACATAACTCATTAGGAAGATATCCTTTGATGTGTAGGCGGGTTGCCTAGCGACAGTGCTATACAATGAGCTGAGCATCCACCGTTCCATAACACACGTAAAGTGATTCTTCTCCCAGTGTCCTGCAGCCACCCTGTGCCACGCTGGGACAAATTGATCCTCTGGTCCCCAGCAGCGAGTCAGTGATCGAGGAGGCACGTGGCCAGGGCTGCGCAGGTGCAGTGGCCATCAACTGGCCAGTCGGCAATAACGAAATTGACTCGCTGCAGGGGACCGGAGTATCGTTTGTTCCGGCACAGACACACCTTAATTTCCAAATTAAATATAGTCTCAATTAATTGTACTAGGAACATTATTTCAATTTTGAAATTAGCGGGACAAATAAGCAAATAAAAAGTATGGGTTTTAATCAGGGCCGGATTTGTACTTTCCAGAGCCCTAGGCCTGCTGTCACCAAGCGCCCCCCCCCCCCCCCCCCCCAAAAAAAAATGTCCAACACTCTGACCAGCGATCATTGGTTTGAATGGGCCCATCTCAGTTGTGCTGCTCTGCCTCCCATTCAACAAATAATTCCTGTAATTTGCGCTCCTGCCCGAATGTGCACAGCAGCCGATAGTGTTCTGGGCTTGCATACTTGAGAAATGACGCTGATGTATGACCGGTACTTGTCAAGAATGCATAACACTGTACTGGCCTCGGTTGCTGTGCACATCTGGGCAGGAGCGAGAAATTACAGGGAGCGCGAGTGGCCAGAGCATGCACTGCTTCTTTGTCCTCTGTGCGACTGGCTGCAGTCGGAGCCACAAACAGGTGGAAGGGCAGTGCAATGGAGAGAAGCCCATCCAAAACAGAGAACAGGTAAGTAGCAAACATCCTGTCAAGACTCACTTTGGATGTTCTGTTGTAATTACAGTGGACCTGAACTCAGAACTTCCTCTCTGCTCTAAAAGATACGCAACAACAGAACCTTTCAATAAAAACATTTTTGTTACAGCTGATACAAATCCTGCAATAAATCTGCAGTGTGTCTACTTCCTGCTTTTATGGAAGCAGACATATTTTTTTTAGCATCCTGTGCTTTCAAATGAGCTTAGCTGTTGTGGCAGTCGGGTGACACAGTGTAGAGATCAAATTACAACTTGTGACACAGAGGAGGGGGAATTAGACAGGCTCTCTAAATACATAAATGGTACTTTTCTCTGTTTTCCTTCTGTCCTGTGCAAGAGTTCAGCTCCACTTTAAAGCATCTGAATGACATATATTTATATTTGCTGAAAAATCTATGCATCTCTTTTGAATGCTGAATGTACATATGGTGGTGTGCGCTAACATATTGGCAGTATACGGGAACAAAGTCTGAAGAAGGCTTATTTAAATTGCCTTTAAAACGTTTTTTAGGGTAAATGAGGCATGTAGCATCATGTTTTTTTAATGATGTGGGGACTTACAATCCCTCTCTCTCTCTCTCAGATGGGAAATCCGAGTTTGCTCGGATAGTGCTATTCAGATTTTAAAAAATATCCGAATTGCTATTCAAAGTTCGGATAGTGGAAAAAGTTCAGATTATCTGGGTAGTTCGGATACCCAAATATTGGATGAGCACCACTGCTCAGGTGTATTTAAAATAACAGTTTAGCAATGAAAGGGAAGAAAACAGCATTTTTTATCCTGCAGTCTCATAGATGGTAGGACCTGCAGGACAGAAAATGAGTCAGGAAAGAGTTAACTAAGGAAGAGAAGTGACCAGTGCTACTAGAAAAAAAAAAAAAGAAAGACCGTCATAAATTACGATTAGATAAATTAACAGCTGCTGGGGTCAAAGCTGTAAAAGAGGTGAAGAAACTGCAGAGCTCTCTGATGTTTGGGAATGCCTACATTAAAACTCAGCGGAACTTAGTTCTATCTGCTTTGTAATGTAATTCTCTGGTATTCCTCACATCGATCTGTAAGTCTATCATACAAAGAAAGGAATGGATTATCAGGAGACCGTTATGATTGATCCTGATTGTTTTAACACATCAGGAAGTGAGAGAGAGATGCAGGGATTGGGGAACTCTGGAATTCAGCTATTAGTGCAGAGCAGGGCGCTGGATGGCTGCGCTGCGGGACCAGAAGAAATGATTTACTTTGACATATGACCTCTTCTCTCTCCAAGTCATGCCGCCCTTCTTATCTTATCTAATTTTATCGCCCTAGGCCGTGGCCTTTCTGGACTTTCCAGAAATCCGGCCCTGGTTTTAATTACAGCTGTGCATTTTATTTTAAAACTATAGTGGCTGAAAACTGAGAAAAAAAATAATTTAATTTATTTCTTCTTACTCCCTTTAAAATGCATATAAAATAAAGTAATTCTTTGCAAAAAGTACCACCTAATTTGTGATAAATAAAACAATGTATAGATCATTTAGGTGTAATAAGTAGTAATAAAGTTATTGAGGTCGATTTATAAAAAGCGGTGTGAAAAAAAATCTGCATTCGGTATTTTAGACTTTTGTGTGCTAATTCATAAAAACTTTCACAGGTGCAGTAGAAGTTTGGTAAATTACCTAAGACCATTGACAAAAACCTGTTCATAACAGCAGATAAGAAGGGAGTGGAGTGTCTCTGTGTTGTTACAATCTGTTCCGTGCAGTGAGGGCATTACAATAGAAGAGGCATCCCAGACATTCCTTTAGATGTGCATGTTTTGTTTTACTGCCTCTGCTTGCTCTGAATCTGCTCTTGATCTGTCTATTTGTCTTTCTTTACATGCTGTTTAATTGCCACAGCCTAGATTAACTTCTAAGAAACTTTACACATGCCATGCTTAGGTGATTTTCCCCAGTAGCTCCTACACATCTTCAAACAGGGACCTAAGATGTTAAACCACTGAAGGTATATAGTGGAAGCCTGTTTTGTTCCAATCGCTCTGCTGCTGCTTGAGAAGGCTGCGGGTCCTATCAGATTCCATCATTCGGACTTGCAGAAAAAAGGGGCTGTTTCTATTGGCTCCCTGCTCCTGTCAGTCACAGCTCTCACTGCTTCTGCTCGTGAGTCACGACTCCCAGCACAGTCTCCTCGCACAGACTCGGCACTATTTTCACCACTTCAAAGCAGATGGTATTGTTTCATGGCTTTACCGTCTGTTCTAATTTTCATGAAATGACATTTACTGAAATTTGTTTAGGTATTTACCGCACAAGTCGGTAATTTACCTCACTGCTCGATAATTTCAGCTTTTCATGCGGGAACAGCCTTTATGAATTGACATTTTCCTAAGTGCGCGGTAAAGTCAGTAATGTTTTCTGCATTACCGAATATGGTAAAGCTTTATGAATCAACCCAATTGCTGAATGAATGGAAGCTACACTGAAATGTGAAAATTGCTTAGTGGGGAAGTTGCTAACACACACATTCTGGTCATCTAGATAATTAAACCAACAATCATCATCATGGCAGGAAAGCGTTGTCAGTATTAGCTTTCTCACTCCGCAGACACTGTAATATCTTGGTGGTTAGAGTTCGATATATTGGTCACTAGACATTGTTGACACTTAAGATCTAATGCCAGTTACTTTAACTGATTACTTTTTATACAGTCTTCATATAGGGGCTTCTTGACTGCTGAGACTGAACCATACTGTGGCCGATATTCCCTGAAGAACCCTCAAGTCTTGTATGATTATTCAGAAACTAAGACAACAACTTTAGAACAATATGGTCTTATCAAAGTATCTTCCTTTAAGAAGGTAGGAATGTATATTCTAGCACCTCTGTTATTTTGAGACCTGTTAAAAACCTGCTATAAAAGCTCCCTGCACCGCTCTGCGAGTCTGCATCCGCTGCCTAGCCTGCCAGGCTAGGGAAGGAACCTTTCCCCAGCAGCAGGAAAAATTTAGCCCCACAGCCAAATAACGTAAAAACTTTATTTGGCTGCTAAAAGGTTAATAGCAATTGTAGCCAAGATAAAATGAGTACATATACTCACATCTGGGGCTTAAGTACATTAGGACACTCCTAATTAAACATGCCTTCCACACACAGTGGCACAGAAGTCTGCTTTTTACCCGACCATTTTTGGCTCAATCTGTTGTCAACTGTATCAAGGATGACGGCGAGAGGCCGAGCCTGGTTTGGTCGAAAGCAGACATTTGTTTGAATCTAGCCACCTAGCCCACCCGCCAGGGACTCTCGAGCTTTCACCTGAAAAATGCAACCACCGGCCTGGATAAAATAAAAGCAGATATCAAACAGGTTGGTGTAATTTTCTATTTTCCTCCAAAAATGTATTTGAGCCACCATCTTCCACAGCACAGTATAGTAGAGGATACACATACGGGTAACTACAAACATTTAGGTGATCCTTGCAAAAATTTCACAGGGCTCCCCTCCATAGGTTCTATAAACCTTCCTCTGTTGCTCCCCCACCCCCCACCCCATGACCCTCCCCCAACTCGTATGATCCAGCCTTATTCCCCAAAAGCCCCCCCGCAAGACCGGCTACCTACCCCCACAAATGTGGACCAAAAAATTGGCAATCACCACTTCTCTCTCTCATAACAATAATTACCAGCATAACTGCCCTCCCACTTAGCAAATGTGGCTGCATACCCCAACCACCACCACTACCACAACCAGCCCCACCCAATCTCGCTGGATAATAATGAGTGGTTTGGGGTGATCTTAGCTTGAATAGGTTTGAGTTATGTTAATGGAATTTCGGAGGAAGTGGCAATAGGTAAGTTATATGTTTATGATTTGACTGACTGACACTTCAGTAGTAAGTCAAAGTGGATCCGAGATGAACTTTTACTCATTGCATAATTATGTTCCTTACATATAGTTTATAGGGCATTCCTTAAGCCAAATACTTTTTTGTTTTTGTTTTAATACTCTAATTCCCTATAAACTAAAAAAGCCCCACCCACAGTTTTTCAGAGAGCCTTGACAGTAGCAAGGGCTCATGGGAGCTCACTCTGGGCAGGAGGAGGGGGAGGTATTACTAGCCAGAGATTTCAGAGGCAGAGAGGAGGAGGGAGGAGGGGGGATTAGGTTTTTTTCACAGTCTGAGTGCTGATGGTGCAGATAAGCCTGCCTCTGTGTAATGTTTACAAACAACATGGCTGTTGTCATTGTATCACAGGAAGAAATAATCATATTCTATTAAAGCTGGTTGCAGCTAGATTTGCTGTGTAAACTATCTAAACTTTAGGGAAGATATATAGACAAGTTACTTGTTATAGTTAGTTTTTCATCTCGGATCCGCTTTAATTTGAACTCTGGGGGCATCTTATCTAAACACAGTGCTTTATTTCTTCTCCTAGCTCTGTTTTGCCTATAAAGGATATGTATCCTCTGTGATTCGTCTCAACTTTCAATATTCAACTTCCTCTGGCTACATTACTTCCACAGTTCAGGATTTCAGCTACCCCCTGGCTCAGGGTAACAGGTATGTTTCAGAGTTAATTTTGTGCATTTTTTTTATGTACAGCATCTGAAAGATTAAATCAATACCTGAATGCAGATTGCAGGTTGTGCATTAACAGACACCAAACTACTGCCATCACTAAGCTGAGAACATAGACCTTAAAGAGGAACTCCAGCCTAAACAAACATACTGTCATTAAAGCCAATGGTTACCGCTAGAAAAATAAAAAAGTCAGATACTCACCTAAGGAGAGGGAAGGCTCGGTCCTAATGAGCCTTCCCTCTCCTCTCCCGGTGCCCTCGGTGCTGCGCTGGCTCCCCCGTTCGCGTCCGCTGCCGCAGGGACTTCGGAGGTCTTCGGGAGCACTCGAGCTTCCGAAGACGGGCCACTCCATACTACATATGCGTGAGTGCGTCATAGAGGGCGCTCGCGCATGCGTACTATGGAGCGGCCCCGTCCTCGGGAGCCCGAGTGCTCCCGAAGGCTTCCGAAACATCCCTTCGGCTGCGGAAGTGGCAGTATTTGACCGAACTGGTCGAATACTGCCACGGGTGATCCTGCGCGGGACCGGGCACTGGGAGAGGAGAGGGAAGGCTCATAAGGACCGAGCCTTCCATCTCCTTAGGTGAGTATCTGGCTTTTTTTTTTTTTTTTAAATGGTAAACTTTCACTTTAAGTTACATTAGTTATGTTAATTAAAATAGATAGGTAATATAATCTCTTACCCACCCTGTTTTAAAAGAACAGGCAAATGTTTGATTTCATGATGGCAGCCATCTTTTTGGTTGAAAGGAGGCGACAGGGAGCATGAGACACAATTCCAACTGTCCTATGTCCTGACCACCTCTCCCAGTTGCTAGGCAACGTGAATAACAACATAGGAAATCCCATCCTGCTCTGCACAGCATAAGGGAAAAAAGCCTGGGCTTTTCTCTTTGATGGGTGGAGCTTAGCTAAAAATGCAGCTAAAAATTATGCTTGTAAGATAAACAAAGTTCTGATGCTGTGAAACTGTTAAAGAAACACTCAAGTCTTTTCAGTTCTGCTGAGTAGATTTTTAGTCCGGAGGTTCACTTTAAGCATCTAGTTCTTTGGCTTGGACATGGCTGAGATTCCTAAATGTTGTTTGTGGTGAAGAGGGTAAGGGGAGTGAGAAGAATATTAAGGTGCCATTGATGACACTTTGACCCTTCAGATTCTGTGCAGAGGGAAATTACAACTAGTTTGGTTAATTTCGATCCCTTCTCACTAAACCTACGTGGCCAGTGATGACTGCACAAGAATATACTGAAGTTATTTGGGAGCAAATTTCTCTTCCATACCAAGCATTGGCACTGGATAGCAAGTCAGGTTGTTTCGGCTCCCACTCAGCACCATGCTGCGCCTGATTTGGTTAGAGACTAAAACAATTTTGGCCCGAAATTGGTTGCATCGTCGATCGGGCTTGCTCTTGGCAGGGCCGATTTTTCATCAGGAGGGACTCTCATAATCAGAAGAACCATTGAGACTAGACTATATTTCCCATCACCACAGTACAAAAAATATGGCTGTGAGCGGCACAGGGTAGTACCGTGGAAAGAATTTTCACATTTGTTTCTGTAAGTGCACACTTCACCATACAATTAATCTATATTCCGTGAAATGGGATAACAAGACTCCATTATTCATAACAGGAAGCCTATAAATTCCTGTACCTGGATGCAGTGGGGGGCCAAAATTTCGCATATGCAAAATTTCTCATCGAAATTCGCAATTACACATCGTAACCGTAATGCAAAATTTCAGACTAAATCGTAATTCATTTTGTATGTAATGGTAATATTTTATAATTTAGCGTAATTTTTCACATCATTTTTGCTAAATTTTATGCCGACTTTAAGCCCCCATACATGCTATTGCCACCAAAATCGCTACATATGTCAAAGAGAATAGTGCTGCGCTGCGTAATATGTTGGCGCTTTATAAATACAATAAATAAATAAATAGTGAATACAGGGTAACAAAAAAAATTAAAAATGCAAAGAGAAATGTTTTTTAAACTGTTATTTTTCTGAGTTTAAAAACCTCTTTTTTATTTTTAAAATCAATTTTCTCAAAAACTATATATATATATATATATATCATGTACAGGGGCTTTGCTATTCACTGCTAAAGTTACACACAAAATTACATGAAATTGAACGCAAAATTATGAATGACTATACGAAATCAATTGAATTTACAAATTGGAATTAGGTATAGGCATAATTGTGAAAAATTACACAAAATTTTGCTTCATCATAATTAGTTGATTAAAATCATCACTACCTGGATGGATAGGTGCACAGTTGCAAAACTATAAAATAGATTTTTAAATTTGGAAAAAAAAAAATGTTAGAAATAATAGGTTAATTTGTAGAGCGGAGGACATGGCAGCACTTTCAAACAGAAGTTTTACCTGAGTGATCTATCTGCATGGATGTGCCAAGCTCCAGTAACTGGACTATATTACACACCTAGCACTCACTACAGGCAAAGGGGTGTGTTAGCTTCAGTAAACAATGTGTGCACAAATTATTACCTAATAGACTTCCCCACGGCAATGACGGACCACCTTCGGGGAAGGCCTAACACTAGTCTAGCAATAAAAACATAATATTCCTTGTGCTGCTAAACATAAATGGAATACACATTACATCAAGTAGACAGACAGACAAATGACAGCGCTCAAGGCTGAACCTGCAATGTAAACCAACAGAGGCAATGCAGAGCCCCACTGGGGCTAAACACATGCATTGAATGCAAAACAGATGCAAATTATGTACTAATTTAATCTAAACATTTTGAATGTAATGAATGCAGCTAGCCACTAGTATACTTATGTTCAATAATAGTTTAGTGTACTTTCAGAATTATGGTCTAGAATTAAGTCAGGCTTTAGGCGCCTTTCCCACTGGGCCTTTTAATTGCATTGCATTACCAGTTTTTACCGCAGAGTAACGCTTAAGCAACAAAAGTCTATGGGGCATTTCATACAAGATGCAGTGCGATGCATTGGAAGTATCACATCTGACGTGAAAGCATCAGCATAAATCCATTCGACATGTGTGGTGACATGCTGCAACCAGAAGTCATGTAAGTCAATGGCGACGCACATATTATAAAATGGTTTGCATTGCTGTGCGCATGTGCGGAAGCATATTTTTTTTAATACACTTCCATGGAATTCGTATTCTGGCCACAGGAAGTGAGCGCTAGAAAGCCTCAATTATACCTTGGCTTACCCGACAGAAGTGAGATTACCGGGCATTGCCGCGGTAATCTCCAAAGCCTATTTTAAGGGTTGTGGTGCGATGTGATCATGCAATCACACCACAACTAAAACGCTGGTTACTGGTGTGAAACCAACTTTAGTGATTTCCTAATTGAACCTTTCTGCCAATAAAATTATAACATTACCTCATCATGTTTTCCAGCTGGAGCTATACTTGCATAGATCTGCAGGAGCTGTTAAGACCACAGTACTCTGGAACCATCAATGTGATAACCATCGCTTTATTGCCAATCCAAGACTTCTATGTGGATGTTGTGTACATTGGACAAGGGGAAACAACAAGAGACCCCAATGGTAAATCTCCATCTCCTCCCTCTTGTAGGTCATCTGCTGTCTGTGCACATCCAACTTTGATTGACCAATCACTGTACAATGTTGCAGTATGAGCAGGGCCGGGCCGAGGCAGAGGCAGGACAGGCTACAGCCTCTGAGCGCAGCCACCAGAGGGCGCAATCCTCTGCACTATCCTCACCTGCCACATTGCTGTGTGATCTTCCCCGTCCTCTGCAGCATCCCTCACCACTTCTTTCCGGCTGCTTTTGCAATCGCTCTGAGTCCTATTCAGAGCACCAGCCTGTCCTCTGCATTAAACAGCCACGCTGTCATCAAAGAGATGACAGGCACGGCTGAGGCATTGTATTGCTAGGCAACAGCAGGAAGCCGACATCTGCTCCAAGGGAAGTGGCTTCCTGCAGCTTTGCCTTTGAAGAGTGAACTGTGAACAAATACTTTATGGGAGCAGTGGCTGGACTGGACAGGAAGGGAGGGATCCTTTTTGATCTCAAACTGTGAACTTTCATTATGCATATGGATGACTGGACGGGACAGGGACCTGGCTGTTTTTATATGGGTGCCTGGAACCAGCCATGCCTGCAGCCTGAAACTAAACAGGTATGGAAGGGGATTTGAAAGGGGTAGACATTAGAGTCACACACATCACATCAAATAGCTGTTAGTGTGACTACTAGATGTGTTCTCAGTACTGCATATACCCTATGTGAAGTGGGGGTTGAGATAAATTGTGGACACTGCAGTACTAAGAACACATCTAGTCATCTTGGGGGTCATACATGTAAAGCATGCCTGAGATAAAAGAAAAAAAAGGCATAATGATTTATACTTACCTGGAGCTTCTTCCAGCTGACTTTACACCATTAGCTCCTTCCCCATCCTCCAGGACTCCCCAGATTTGCCGCTGTCAGCCCTGTAAATTCTTTGACTCACCTGAGTCGCTGACAACTGCGCAGTCCGAGCCGCTTGCACCCTCGATTGTGCTCCCTTAGATGTATGACAGACTTCACAGGAGCACAGCAGATTGGCCTACAGAGGGCTGGAAAAATCCTCAGGTCCCTAATACTAACCTACCCCCTACCTATACCTTACACAGCAATTAGCAAACACAGCTAGCCAGCCACTACCATCATAGCTACTCCTACTGCTATGGGTGCCTGCCACAGAGCCATTGTGCTGCCCCAGCACCCAAATTACCGGCTGTGGCTAATAATTTTAGAATTTTGATATGGGCACCTATAGTGGCACCCAAATGACCTGCTGGGGGGGGGGGGGGGGGTCGCACTTTGGAAGCTCTGCCTTTAGTGCTGGGAAACCTTGTCCCAGCCCTGTGAGGGCTTACCTAAAAATACAGTAGAACCTTGGTTTGCGAGCATCATTCATTCCAGAAACATGCGTGTCATCCAAAGCACTCATATATCAAAGCAAATTTCCCCATAAGTTTCCCCATAAGTTGCCCCATAAGGACTAAAGAAAACTCAGTTGATTGAAATCTAAAAAAAAAGACTTTCACTATAACTAACAGAATCATTGCCATCTGTTCACCCCAACCTTTTTTCATGTGTGGCTTTAACAAGGAACTTATGCAATGACAGTTGCTTCTGCCTACTCTTGAGAATTTCATCATTGTACAGTCCCTATGCTCAGATAAAGTACAATTATGTACAATCCTGGAGCGTCAAAGAGAGAAGAACCATCATCTCAGTTGTGATGATGCGACACACGTATACGTGCTTTGCTTGTATATCAAGATGTTGCTTGCTTATCAAGTCAACATTTCATAGAACTTGTTGCTTGTCTTGCAAAGCACTCTCCAGTCTCCAACCAAGTAACTTGCAAAGTGTACCAGAGATGATGTAAAGTAAAAGTTTTATACATACCTGGGCCTTCCTCCAGACCCATGAGCACAGATCGATTGCTCCCATGCCACTGTCCTCAGCCCTTTCTGTTGCCGGTACTGGGTCCCGTAACATCTGCTAGTCGCGGCCATTCTGCGCAAGACACTTCTCTTGTGTGAGACTGGCCGCGATTGGCAGAAGTTATGGGACCCATTACCGGCAACAGAGAAGGCTGATGACGCTGGCGTGGGAGTGATCCATGCAAAGGGCGCTGGAGGAAGCCCCAGGTATGTATAAAACGTTTACTTTATTTCATCTATGGTTTCCTTTAACTGTATGTTCCTAGTATTCAAAATCTGTTGGCCCTTATACTACATGGAAGTGGTAAAATTAAGCAATCAAAATTGGATGTGTGTAAGCGCCTTTACGTCATACAATCAACATTAGTGTTTCATGTATAAAATGCGGTACATTTGCCAGCTCCCGAGGAAGCGGGTGTAAATTCCTGGGATACACGTTAGGCAATTGAGGGGATTTCCCCCGGACGCTCAGACGTCATCCTGATCACTCAAGGAGTGGCCATTCCGATGTATTAAACCTATACATCCTTACTTAGCTCCATTGTACCTCCTAGTAAACCCATATGCTACGCCATCATTAGTTTTTTCAGCACTTTTGTATTTTAACTATTAGTGGTTGTGTTTTTTTTGTTTTTTGTTTTTTGCTCAATATTGCTCTACTGAACCAGGTTTTTGCACAAGGTGTGCTCTAATTAAATCCCCATTTGCTATGAAATTATTCAATTATTGCTTTATAATCATGGTCTTGTTGATCTGGTTTTGAATGGCTTTATATTGTTTTGAAGATGTTATGAAATAAAGTGTAATCTATATATATATAAAATCGTGTGTGTGTGTGTGTGTGTGTGTGTGTGTGTGTGTGTGTGCGTGCGTGCGTGCGTGCGTGCGTGCGTGCGTGCGTGCGTGCGTGCCGCCATCACGCGAAACCGGCTTGACCGATTTGAACAAAACTTGATATACAGATCCCTTACTACCTGGGATGATATGTTCTGGGGGTCTCGCGTCCCCCCCGCACACCTGGGCGGAGCTACAAACAGCAAATCAGATTTCACCCATTAATGTCAGTGGATAAAATGTAAAAAGGCTGCCATTCTCACAGTAATCAAGCCACAGTCCCCACACTTGGCACAGCTGGTCACTTGGTGACCGAGGTTACAAATCTAGGAAAAGTGGGCAGAGCATAAAACAGCCAATCAAATTTCAGCCATTCATTTTTAATGGGAAAATGTAAACTGCAGTCATTCTTACACTGTTAATCTCAGGGTTCTCAAACTTGGCACACTTGGTCACTGGGTAACTGGGATTAGGATTCAGGAAAGTGGGTGGAGCCTACAACAGCCAATTAAAATTCACCTATTGATTTTTAAGGGGAATATTTAAATTGCTGCCATTCTTGCACTGTTAATGGCAGAGGCTTCAAACTTGCTTCAGTCGGTCATTGGGTGACTGGGGCCCAAATTCACTAAAGGGGCTGGGCCACAAACAGCCAATCAGATTTCCCTGTGTGGATAAACTGCTTCCATTCACACATTTTTGATGCCAGGAACCTGAAAGCTCACAAACTTGGTCATTGAGTGACTGTGTGTCAAGGTTATAAAAAATGGGTGGAGCCAAAAACAAATTTCACTGGGAAAATATAAACTGCAGCCATTCTTACACTGTTAATGGCAGGGTTCTCAAACTTTGCACAGTTGGTCACTGGGTGACTGGAATTAATATTCAGGAAAATGGGTGGAGCCTACAACACCCAATTAGAATTCATCTGTTGATTTTCAAGGGGAATATTTAAATTGCTGCCAATCTTAAACTGTTAATAGCAGATGCCTCAAACCTGCTACAGTTGGTCACTGGGTGACTGGGGTTCAAATTCAGAAAGGGGGAGGAGCTGCAAACAGCCAATTAGATTTGTTTAATTTCAATGGGAATATACACATTATTGATACCAAGGACCCCAAAGCTCATAAACTTGGTAATTGAATGATTGTATGTCAAGGTTAGAAAAAGTGGGTGGCGCCAACAACTACATTTTTTACATGAGAAAATATAAACTGCAACCATTCTTACACGGTTAATGGCAATGTTCTCAAACTTGGCACAGTTGGTGACTGGGATTGATTGATTTTCAAGGGGATTATTTACATTGCTGCCATTCTTACACTCTTAATGGCAGAGGCCTCAATTCTGGTATAGTCAGTCACTGGGAGACTGGGGTTTAAATTCTGAAAAGGGGGCAGGCCACAAATAGCCAATCAGATTAGTTTCATTTCAGTTGAAAATTGCAACTTATTGATGCCAAGGACCTCAAAGCTCATAAACTTGGTCATTAAGTGACTGTATGTCAAGGTTAGAAATAGTGGGCGGAGCAAAAAACAACTAACTTTTTACATAGGAATGTATTCATTCCTACACTGTTAATGGCAGGGTTCTCAAACATGACACAGTTGGTCACTGAGTGACTGGGATTGATGTTCAGAAATGTGGGTGGAGCCTACAACAGCCAATCAAAATTAATCTATTGATTTTCAAGGGTAATATTTACATTGCTACCATTCTTACACTATTAATGCCAGAGGCCTCAAACCTAAAACTGTCACTGGGTGACTGGGGTCCAAATTCACTAAAGGGGGTGGAGACATAAACAGCCAATCAGATTTGTTAGATTGATTTCAGCCATTCCATTATTAGCAGGGTTCTCAAACTTGACACAGTTGGTCACTGGATGACTGGGATTAATACTCAGGAAAGTGGGTGAAGCCTACAACAGCCAATCAAAACTCACCTATTGATTTTTAAGGGGAGTAGTTACATTGCTGCTGGTCTTCTTACACAGAGGCCTTAAATCTGGCACACTCAATCACTGGGAGACTGGGGTTTAAATTCTGAAAAGGGGGCGGGCCACAAACAGCCAATCACATTTGTTCAATTTCAATGGAAAATTGCAATTTATTGATGCCAAGGACCCCTAAGCTCATAAACTTGGTCATTGAGTGACTGTAAGTTACATGGGAAAATATAGCTGCAGCCATTCTTACTCTGTTAATGTCAGGGTTCTCAAACTTACTGACTGGGATTAATGTTCAGAAAAGTAGGTGGAGCCTACAACAGCCAATCAAAATTCACCTATTGATTTTCAAGGGAAATATTGAAACTGATGCCATTCTTACACTGTTAATGACAGAGGCCTCAAACCTGCTACAGTCAGTCATTAAGTGACTGGGGTTCAAAATCACTAAAGGGGTGGAGCCACAAACAGCCAATCAGATTTCTTTGCTGGATAAAATGCTTCCATTCACACCATTTTGATGCCAGGAACCCGAAAGTTCACAAACTTGGTCATTGTGTGTCAAGATTACAAAAAGTGGGTCAAAAACAGATTTCCCTGGGAAAATGTAAACTGCAGCCCTTCTTCACTGTTAATGGCAGGGTTTTCAAACTTTGCACAGTCGGTTACTGGGTGACTGGGATTAATATTCAGAAAAGTGGGTTGAGCCTAAAAAAGCTAATCAAAATTCACCTGTTTTTAAAGGGGAATATTGAAATTGCTGCCATGCTTGCCCTGTTAATTGCACAAGCCTCAAACCTGGTACAGTTGGTCATTGGGTCACTGGGGTTCAAATCAGAAAAGGGGGCAGAGCCACAGCCAATCAGATTTGTTTCACTTCACTGGGAAAATACAAATTATTGATGTCAAGGACCCCAAAGCTCACAAAATTGGTAATTGAGTGACTGTGTGTCCAGGTTACAAAAAAGTGGGCGGAGCCAAAAACACATTTTACTGGGAAAATATAAACTGCAGCCATTCTTACACTGTTAATGGCAGGGTTTTCAAACTTTGCCCAGATGATCACTGGGTGACTGATCAATATTCAGGGAAGAGGGTGGAGCCTATAATAGCCAATCAAAATTCATTTGTTGATTTTCAAGCAGGATATTTACATTTCTGCCATTTTTACACTGTTAATAGCAGATGTCTCAAACCTGCTACAGTTGGTCATTGGTTGACTGGGGTTCAAATGCTGGAGAGGGGTGGAGCCACAAACAGCCTATCTGTTGTTTGATTTCTATGTGCAAATTATTGATGTCAAAGACCCCAAAGCTCACAAACTTTGTCACTGAGTGTTTGTGTGTTAGAGTTTGGAAAAGGGTCATCAGCTACTTGCATATATTTACAACAGGTGCTGCAGTCTGTTGCAATTTGTTTTACTACATAACCAGTTGCGTACCAGCAGTCTCACTCTCTGGCCCCTTAAGGACCAGAGGCTGCTGGTACAAAAACTGAGCTCACCAACGTCTCACCACACGGAATTGTCACTGTTGCTGATCATCATGCCACTCACCCGTCACTAGAGCCCTCTCGCTCTGCTGTCGCTATGCCAGCAGAACTCTGTGAGCCAGTCAATGAGATTGGCTCACAGTGATCATTGGGTCAGGAGCCAATAAAATCAGCTCATTTAGCTCTGCTGTCATATCGAAAGGGCGGGGTGGCTTTAGAGACAGGAGAGCGGCACGATCGGCGGTAGTGTGCAGTGGGAAAGTTAAAACCTATGCCCTGGCACGGATAACAGGTCCATTATTATTATTATTATTATTATTATTTATTGTATGTATAAAGCGCCAGCATATTACGCAGCACTACACAATAGATAAATGGGTTAACATACAAGGTAGAACAGACAGGCGAGTCTGACGGCTGGTGGGAGAGAGTTCCAGAGAGTAGGGGCAGCCCTGGTGAAGTCCTGCAATCATGCATGTGACTGAGATATGCGTGGTGCGACTAGGCGCAGGTCATTGGAGGATCGGAGGGGGCGGGCTGGTATGTGCCTGTGGACCAGATCAGAGATGTAGGTTGGGCAGGTCTTGTGCACTGATTTGTAGGCCAAGCACAGGATTTTGAAATTGATCCTAAAGCTGATGGGGAGCCAGTGTAGGGCTTTACAGAGCGGAGTTGTAGAGGCGCTGCGCTGAGAAGAATGTATCAGTCTGGCTGCCGCATTCATTACCAGGTCCATAACAGGGCGTAGATTTCAACTAGCGTTGTCTGGAAGCAGCTAATTTATAAAACGAGGTACGCAGTTTGTGTAACCTGCTTTGTATAATTTGTAAACCCGGTAAACTTTACTGCGCTATCTGCGCACCTAAAGTTTACTAACCTTTTGTGAATAGGCATTGTTGTGATTTATGAATTATGTATAGGCCAGTGGCACATTCACAGCCAATGCATGATCTTTCACCTAGCAGGTGACTGGGGCATAATCTTTTCATAATTATGCTCAGTTTATACAATGCAAATGACATATTGAGAAAAATTCAAAAAAGGTCAGTAAACTTCAGGTATGCAATGCAAATTGCCCTCATAAGGTTTTCGTGTTTCATGGACAATCTACATAGCGAGTTAAACTATTTGCATAACTTAGTGCCAGCGTTGCATGTATAAAGCGAGTTACGTAAGATGTGCAACTCGCTACGCGCATTACGTAAGCAGTGTTGCTTGCCAATTTTTGCCAAAGTAATTTTCGCATTGAAAATGCCATTTTCGATTTCAAGAAAATATTTGCAAAAATACATTGTATTTTCTATTAAAGACAACGGAAACAAATATTTTTTTCCAATGCGAAAATTCATGAAAAACATGAAAAATCGTTATTTTTACCGTGACAATTTGTAAAAACGTGAAATCTTTATTTTTAGTACAAAAATTTGTAAACAATGTGGAAAATCACACATTTATTACAATATGATTTTTGAGGGCATTTTCACCCGAAAGTTAAATTTAACATTATTCTAGTGAAAATGAATGCAAAAAGAATATCACCATTTTCTCTTATGACTGTTCGTAAGCCCGATAAACTATCTGCACACCTAACTTTTACTAACCTTTTATGAATACGCATCATTGTTACATTTTGGTAAATTTATTGGAATTTTATTATTGGTAATAAAATGTACTGATTTTACGCAGGTGCCAGGATGCGACCAGCTTTGTCAGGCCAGGGGCTTCAGATCAGTGATATTTCTGTGACCAGAACAGTTATGGGTTCCTCCGAAACACAGCACGCCATCACCGTAACTCCGTACAACTGTGGCTACAACTTCCCGCTGTTCACTGTTGGATTCGCAGAGGTACGTCCACAAGAAAACATTTCTATGAAAAGGAAAGAAAAAGAAATAAACGTAGTAAATATTAAAACATACCTAAACTGACGTGACATGATGAGAACTTGTCTGTGCTCCATATTTTTCTTTTTATTGCAATGGTTATAGATCATAAAGGGTCTGTGTGGCTGTGAAAACAGGTAAGCAGGATAGTGATATAAAGTTCAATAGGTCATTATTTATCTATGGAAGCTGAATGAACCATATCTGACATCACAGTGACATGAATGTTTAAAGGGAACCTAAATTGAGAGGGGTATGGATGTTTCCTTTTAAACAATACCAGTTGCCTGGCAGTCCTGCTGATCTCTTTCGCTGCCATAGTGGCTGAATCACAGACCTGAAACAAGCATGTAGCTAATCCAGTCTGACTTCAGTCAGAGCACCTGATCTGCATGCTTGTTCAGGGGCTGTGGCTGAAAGTATTAGAGACACAGTATCAGCAGGAGAGTAAGGCAACTGGCATTATTTTCAAAGGGAAAAAACATATCCTTCTCAGTTTAGGTTCCCTTTAAACATCTGAATTAACCTTTCAAGACTTAAAGAGGAACTTTACTGAAGGGAAACTGTTTCAAAACATACTGACCTCCATGATTTAGGAGCTTTTCAGACTCCTTATTGTGTCCGGCCTTTCCTCCACCTTGCTGCAATATACCCAGTTGAGAACTCTGGTTGGATCTTCAGGGAGCAAGCACTGTCAATCCATGCCTGCCTCTCTGTATTCACTTCCGCATGGCTGTGCGTAGCAGCTATGAGCAAGAGGGTCCAGAGTTTGCCAGTTCCGAACCTCGCATGCCGAGGACGTTCTCAGCCATGGATGCTGTGCACAGCCAATGCCATGCAGGCAGGAGCACAGAGTGGACTGCACATGCACCATACTCTGACTGGTGGCAATCATAGCTTACAATTGCAAGACAAATAAGTAGTCTAGATGCAAGAAGGAGCCTGGAGGAGTCAAAAGAGCCTTTTGATCACAGAGATGAGTATCTATTTTATTTTTACCTACCTCAAGTACACTTTAATGAATACATTTGCTATTTGTATTATTTACATTATTCATTTATTAGTCAGTGTTTGTCCATTGTAAAATCTTCTCTGACCCTAATTTTCATACTTACATTTATCAGTGGTGCCTGCAACTTTACTGCTGGCAAGGTGAATCACTGTGGGATTTTTTCCCTATCTGTGTACTGAGCAGAAACAACATCTGGTCTCCTACAGTGCTCTGAGGCAGAAGACTGCATGACATCATAGCTTAGTCTAAATATCACTGGGAGGGCGAGGCTGCATACCAATATAAAGCAATGTTAGTTATAGCAAGCATTTCTGATGCTGAAACCAGGTTCTTGTTGTTCTGCTGTAGGTGCTTTTTAAATTGAAAATAAGAATATGAGATTCCAGACTAGTTATATTTAACATTAAACTACAGGTATATATATTTATTTCAGGAGATTATTTTCACTTCAGGTCTCCTTTAAGACTGACCAGTTCATAACCAGCGATTTGTGCTGAAATGGTCTTTGGAGGGTGGTGCCTCTTGAAGATGTAATCCAATCCAGGTGGAATGTCATTATTGGGGTCCAGAGCAGATCTTGTATAGGCTTTTTTTGAAGTGAACCTAAACTGAGGAAATTTGCTAGGTTGATAATCACAGTTGACATGAAGGTAATAATGGCCTCTCGCTGATCTTTTTTTTCATCCTGACCTGTGAGCAGAACATCCAGCCCGGCACAGATTCTGCCATCTATGAAGCCACAACATGGACTCCTGGGACCCTCATCAATATCAACAGGACCCAAACAGCCTCCCCACCTATCGGAGGAACATTCACCATTCAGGCTTATGGGAAGCAAACTAAAGGTCAGTTAATACTTTGTTTTGAAGGTCTTGCTATCCCTTGGTTTATGTTATGCCTGTGAGCAGAAGACTGAGCCAAGCATTATGCCCATATTTAGACGAAACCCACACAAATGCAAGGAGAACATATAGATGAGCAGCACCTTCTATATTATATACACTACCACCATTTCTTGAATCTATATAGTACCAACATATCACACAGTGCTGAACAATAAATAGATTTACACACAATGATGATGGGGTGACAGACACCACAATACAGGAAATAAGCAGTAAGACACACAATGCCAGAGACACTGGAGTAGTAGTCCCAATAATACTAGCTCACACCTCTCTGTGGGCACAGTGCTCGATCAATGGAGACTTTAGTAAAGTCCTGCAGTTGTGTATCGGACTGTGAGATCCGCGTAGGGTAGTTAGGAGAAGCTTATTAGAGGAGCAAGGTGGGCGACCAGGTGTGTATCTGCTGACCAGGTCAGAGATATAGGGTGGGCAGGATTTGTGTGTACAGGGCCGGCACTACCATAGAGGCAGAGGGGGCAACTGCCCTGGGGCCCCGACCTCTGCTGAGGCCCCCGAAGCGACGACTCTGCTACATTCTGCCTGGTCCGGGGTCCTGCAAGTATAATAGCCATAATTACCTACAGACAGGCAGCAGCTGCACTTTGAGACACGCTGTCTCCCTCCCACTCTATGACCCGGCACGTCATGTGTAAACACGCACCGGGTCATAGAGTGGCAGGGAGACAGCGTGTATCAATGTTGCCTGTCCGCTCACCCGCCGGGACTAATAGGTAATTATGGCTATTATACTTGCAAGGCCCCGGGGAGCAGAGGGGTAATGGCGGGGAGGAGAGAAGCTTTGCTCTGGGGGGCCCCAACTCTAGTTTGCCCCAGTGCCACAGGGCCCCTTAAACCAGCCCTGTGTGTATAGACTCATAGGATATTTATTTTGTGTTGGCATCAGCCATAGTAGCAGTGCCTAATCATACTTATCTATCACCAGCACTGGTTTTGTGATAGCTGAGCATGGGGCCAAGCTACAGTGCTGAATCAACCTGTTTGTGATGCAGCGTATGTGCTTGTGGCTCTCCTGCTGCAGCACAGACCGTTTATGGTGGTCAAATGTGGGCTTTTAACAACAAGTCACTGCTTACAAGTTTGAAAAGATGTTTAATTTTATTGTCTTGTAGACCTTGCTGTTGATGTATCAGCCAAGGACCTGACATACAATCTGCAGACCATCCCAGAGTTGGGTCAGGTGTCTTTGCAGCAATACTATGGAAACTGCAGAGGATACACCTGGCAGTTTAAATTTCTCACAGCTACCGGATATCAATCTCCTCTTCAGGTAAGAGTTTGCTATTTACAGATGAGCTAGTGTTATCCCCTAAATACATTTTGCTGTCACTTTGGTTTAACCCTCCTGGCGGTCTATTAAAAACTGCCAGGGGGCAGCAGAGCAGTTTTTTTTTTTATTTTATTTTTTTTTAAATCATGTTGCGAGCCCAGGGCATCGGCATCCCCCACCCTCGGGATTTCCTGGAGGGCTTCCCCCGTCGCCATGGCGTCGGGCGGCATGACGTCAGCGACGTCGTGATGTCATTGGGAGTCCTGATCTACCCCTCAGTGCTGCCTGGCACTGATTGGACAGGCAGCGCACGGGGTCTGGGGGGGGGGGAGGCGGCGCGGCGAGCGGTGGACAAGCGGCGCGGAGCGGCGGCGATCAGAGTGCACACGCAGCTAGCAAAGTGCTAGCTGCGTGTTGAAAAAAAAAATTATGCAAATCGGCCCAGCAGGGCCTGAGAAATCCTCCTGCGCGGCATAGCCCGTGCTCAGCATGGGCTTACTGCCAGGAAATAATAATTTCCATTTGTGTTTTGATTTTATTCACATAGTAAACATTTTAAAAAAAACTCTGCACTTTAGCAAAGCCATGCAAAAAAAAAAAAAGAAAAACAAGCTATGGGTGAGGGGGACGCACACACGCCACCAATGAGGCTAGTGTGACCTTTGTCAGTGCTGTCTCTGAAAAGGTTTCATGGGCTTTAATAAGTAATCAAGAGATCCTGAATTGCTGACAACTTGAGCCTCTGGGTCCCCTGGGAGGGGAGGGGGAAAGCAAGAAGAGTTCAAGATCCTGGAAGATCTGCAGTAACAGTGTGAAGTACTGACATCCTAGATCAACACAGAGCTCGGCTCCCGCCACACCAAACCCAGAGATTCCTTGGGCTTTTCTTGACACACTGGTACGAGTGGCGGCTCCAGGAAATTTTTTAGGGGGTGCTATGCAGGTGCTGGACCAATTTCCGGGGTAGCTGATGACCTGCGGTGCGTGAAGCGCGCTGCGGCAAAAAAATGGGTGTGGCTACAACCTGCGGCGCCGTGGCAGAAAAATGGGTGTGTTCATGACCGGATGAGGGCGGGGCTAACTGTAATTTAAAGTGAACCCGGGGTGAGAGTGATATGGAGGATGCCATATTTATTTCCTTTTAAAGGAAAGGTTCAGGGAGGGTGGGCAAAAAATAAAAATCAAATTCCACTTACCTGGGGCTTCCTCCAGCCCGTGGCAGGCAGGAGGTGCCCTCGCCGCCTGTCCGCAGGCTCCCGGTGGTCTCCGGTGGCGCGCCCGACCTGGCCAGGCCGGCTGCCAGGTCGGGCTCTTCTGCGCTCCAAGGCCCGGAACTTCTGCGTCCCACGCCGGCGCTCTGACGTCATCGGACGTCCTCCGTGCTCTACTGCGCAAGCGCAGTAGTTCTGCGCATGCGCAGTAGAGCCCGGAGGACGTCCGATGACGTCAGAGCGCCAGCGTGGGACGCAGAAGTTCCGGGCCTTGGAGCGCAGAAGAGCCCGACCTGGCAGCCGGCCTGGCCAGGTCGGGCGCGCCACCGGAGACCACCGGGAGCCTGCGGAGCGGCGGCGAGGGCACCTCCTGCCTGCCACGGGCTGGAGGAAGCCCCAGGTAAGTGGAATTTGATTTTTATTTTTTACCCACCCTCCCTGAACCTTCCCTTTAAACAATTTTAGTTTCCTGGCAGCCCTTCTGATCTATTTGGCTGCAATAGTGAATTGAATTACACCAGAAACAAGCATGCAGCTAATCTTGTCAGTTCTGACAATATTGTCAGGAACCCCTGAACTGCTGCATGCTTGTTCAGGGTCTATGGCTGAAAGAATTAGAGGCAGAGGACAAACACGGCAGCCAGGCAGCTGGTATTGCTTAAAGGGGAACTTCAGCCTAAACAAACATACTGTCATTAAGTTACATTAGTTATGTTAATTAGAATAGATAGGTAATATAATCTCTTACCCACCCTGTTTTAAAAGAACAGGCAAATGTTTGTGATTCATGGGGGCTGCCATCTTTTTGGTTGAAAGGAGGTGACAAGGAGCAGGAGACACAGTTCCAACTATCCGGTGTCCTGATTACCCCCCCAGCTGCACACGCTAGGTTTCAAATGTCAAATTCAAAATGTAAAAAAAAAAAAAAATTGCACTATAACAGCAGAACGAGAACAACAAAATCAGAAATCCCATCATGCTTTGCACAGCATCAGGGGAAAAAATCCCGGGCAGTTTTCTTCTGTGCAGCTAAAAATGAGGCTTGTATAAGAGATACAAAGTTCTGATGCTGTGAAACTGTTAAAGAAACACAAAGCCTTTTCAGTGCTGCTAAGTTGATTTTTAGTCCGGAGGTTCACTTTAAAAGGAGATAAATATGGCAGCCTCAATATTATTCTCACCTCGGGTTCCCTTTAAAAGTGCAATGCAAAGACAGAGGGCTCAAGTTTTGTTGACCCTTTCCCGAGACAATTCACATAATTGTGCAGGTTTTCTCAAGAAAATACACATAATGTGAGCAGATTTGAACAAAAAACACGTTCAGTAATTTGGCAGATCTGACCCCAATATGCACAATCGTTAGCAGATCTGACCCCAATATGCACAATCGTTAGCAGATCTGACCCCAATATGCACAATCGTTAGCAGATCTGACCCCAATATGCACAATCATTAGCAGATATGACCCCAATATGCACAATCCTCAGCAGATCTGACCACAATATGCACAATCCTCAGCAGATATGACCTCAATATGCACAATCCTCAGCAGATCTGACCACAATATGCACAATCCTCAGCAGATCTGACCACAATATGCACAATGCTCCGCAGATCTGACCACAATATGCACAATCCTCAGCAGATCTGACCACAATCAGCACCACCTGTTGAAAAAGAAATATCCATTTACTCACCTACAGTCAGAAGACCTCCTTTCCCGACCTCTTCCTGTCCCGACCTCCTGTCCCGACCTCCTTGTGGCGCGCAGCTCCCACGATCCTCTTCCTTCCCGACGTCAGGTGACTTCCTGCCCGTGCTGAGAGCAGGGCTACAGGAAAATGGCCGCCCGAAGCCCTGCACTGCAGACTCCAAGTCTGCAGAGCAGGGCTTTCGGAAGCCATCTTACCGTAGCCCTGCTCTGCTGCTTCAGGCTGTCGCTGTGAACTGACTCTTAGACGCCTGAAGTCAGTTCACGCCAGGGAGTGCTTTGGGGGTGCTTGGACAATTCTAGGGGTTGCTTGAGCACCCAAAAGCACCCCCCTGGTGCCGCCCCTGCTCTGGGGACATCACACCCTAGATTAAAGATATTGGCAACCGGGTTAATGAGCCCAGTACAGAGTTCAGGCCAGAGTTCAGGCCCACTTTAAGGTATCATTAACATACTGCATATGTTTTCAAGAGCTCCAAAAATGTAAATTTATCTCAAGTCATAGTAATCATAACTTGTATTCTGTGCCTCGGCTAGATAAATAACTCAGCTGTCACAGGAGTGAATGCCAAGGTGATTGCCACAAAAGTCACTGATGGAGGCCTCTTCCGCCAGCATCTGCTCGGAGACCTTGTGAGAACGGTGCACAGAAGACCTCAGGTACAATACAGACATTATAAACATTCATTATTGCATGGCATGTACAATGCAACACAAGTCATTCCATTGCAGCAGGTATGGACATCTGCCATTTATGACGAATGCCAATGCATCCGCTGTCTGCTGAAGTGTGTGCAGCTGTGCGCTTTACACTCAGGCATGGAATTCTGGAAAGGCCACCTAGGTAGAGTGACCATATTTTTGTGGGTCCAACCTGGGACGGGGAGGGGGGTCGTGGGGGGGTGCGGCGCGCGTAGCGGCGAAAAGTGGGGAGGACTGAGGAGCGCGCTGCGACGAAGACTGGGGGGGGGGGGCGTCAAAAAATGGGCATGGCCATGACATTGTATGGGCGGAGCTAACGTAATGATGTAACAGCGAGGCATAAGAAAGCAGTGTTTACACCATGATGTGGACAAATGAGACTTTGCATCATGGGTGTGCAGAAACTGTGTGATGCTAATAGTATACCGTAACCACAAAACAGCAAACATAGCCATCTATGACCATTAAATAGTAAATGCAGTAACAGTTACCCCGGACACCAGAAAATAAACGCAATAGGCAACATGTCAGCACAAAATAACCGCAATGCGGGCAACATGTCAGTACAAAATAAACGCAATGCGGGCAAACATGTCAGTACAAAATAACCGCAATGCGGGCAACATGTCAGTACAAAATAAACGCAATGCGGGAAACATGTCAGTACAAAATAAACGCAATGCGGGCAAACATTTCAGTACAAAATAAACGCAATTCGGGCAAACATTTCAGTACAAAATAAACGCAATGCGGGCAACATGTCAGTACAAAATAAACGCAATGCGGGCAAACATTTCACCAGAAAAGAAACGCAATGCGGGCAAACATTTCACCAGAAAATAAACGCAATGCGGGCAAACATTTCACCAGAAAAGAAACGCACTGCGGGCAAACATTTCACCAGAAAAGAAACGCACTGCAGGCAAACATTTCACCAGACAAGAAACGCACTGCGGGCAAACATTTCACCAGAAAAGAAACGCACTGCGGGAAAACATTTCACCAGAAGATAAACGCAATACAGGCAAACATTTCACCAGAAAAGAAACGCAATGCGGGCAAACATTTCACCAGAAAAGAAACGCACTGCAGGCAAACATTTCACCAGACAAGAAATGCACTGCGGGCAAACATTTCACCAGACAAGAAACGCACTGCGGGCAAACATTTCACCAGACAAGAAACGCACTGCGGGCAAACATTTCACCAGAAATGAAACGCAATGCGGGCAAACGCTTCACCAGAAGATAAACGCAATACAGGCAAACATTTCACCAGAAATGAAACGCAATGCGGGCAAACATTTCACCAGGAATGAAACGCAATGCGGGCAAACATTTCACCAGGAATGAAACATAATGTGGGCAAACATTTCACCACAAATGAAACGCAATGCGGGCAAAGTACACCTGGAAAAAAAACATTTACTCACCTGGCAGAAGTCTTCCTCTGGCGCGCTGCTCCGTCCCGGGACCGTCTTGTTCCTCCTGCTCTCTCTGGTCTTCCGCGCTGACAGGGCTACTGCAAGATGGCACCTGAAGCCCAGTACTGGAGACACAAATAGGTCTCCAGTACAGGGCTTCGGCAGCCATCTTGCCGTAGCCCTGCTCGCCTGCCGGTGTCGGAACAGACACCGGAAGAGGAGGCTGGAGCGGGGCTGCTGGCAATGAACTGGCACGGCGTCTATAGACGCCACTGCCAGTTCATGAAGAGAGAGTGGCCAGAGTCCCGAGGCCGGGACGTCCCGCTGCTGAAAGCGGGACGTTTCCCGGGACCTCATGCTGCCTGGGACAGCGGACCCCGAATCCGGGACGCGTCCCGGGCAATCCGGGACGACTGGTCACTCTAACCTAGGCCCAGGCCTTGGGAAGTTGCTGTCCGAGAGGAGGTGGCTAGACGGGGAAAAAAAGTTGCTGCATATGGAAAAAGTGGCTGCAAATATGGGGGGAGGAGCCACAAATAGTTGCACATGAAAAAAATGGGCTGTTGTACTGTGTTACAGAACGAAGAGGGGGCAGCACTTGAAATGGGGCTGACCTACTACATGTCTAAGGGAAGCCAAGAGAAAGTTGCCCTGTGGCAGAAAAAGTATAAATCTGCCCTTGTTTGCACTAAAACATGAAAGGAAAATGGGCCGTTTTAAACAAAAATGTCTGTTCTGCACTACCAGGAAACCCCCAATTCTCAAAAGAAGAAGCCACCACCCACACTAAGCCACCGCCCACAACTGCACTGTCCACACTATGCCACCGCCCACAGTTGCATACATGCATACTTAAATATGCATGGGCGCAGCTGCGCACGCACACCACAACCGCTGCACTAAGCTGCCAGCCCATTAAGCCTCCACCCACAACTGCACCATTCACACTAAGCTGTCGCCACACTAAGCCTCCACCCACACTAAGCCAGTGCCCACAACTGCGCCACCCACAGGTCCCATGCATACTTATAATACTTATAACCTCTTGTTAATATATAGGATGTGCTGTCAAGTTTCCACTATCTGCTGTATCATTTTTCAGCACAGCAATCACAGAGAAAAGGCCCTAGAGGGTTTGTGAATGACTTCAAGTATAGCCATATTTATACTTAACCACTAGTGCATCATCTGCAATATAGCTTTGCCCCGCGGTTGGTCTCTTTCCGCTCCAGGGGCGTAGATATTAATCTTCACCATTGCGGAATACATGCAAACCAGATCATGCAGCACAGTATGAGTACAAGGTAATGCTTAATCAGTCACTGGTCACTGGATGGGAGCATGGAGATTAGTCAAGTCGAGTTCCCTCAAGAGTTCTCACAGATCCATAGGATGGGTGTACAGTGATAAAGGTGTATGAACAGGTGGGAGACACAAGGAAAAGGACACTGCCAAAGGCTTACAATCTAGAGGGAGAGGTAGGGACACAAAAGTTAGGGGACCAGAGTTCAGCTGCGGGCTTAGATCATTAGTGAGGGGGGTAGGCCAGAGTGAAATGGTGAGTTTTGAGGGCCTTCTTGAAGATGTTGAAGGACGGAAAACTTAATGGGGGGCAGGTAGGAAGTTCCATAGTATTAGAGCAGCTCTTGAGAAGTCCTGGAGGCGTGCATAGGACTGGGTGATGCGGGGGGGGGGGGGGAGCAGGAGAAGTTCATTGGAGAAGCGGAGTGAGCAACTAGGTGTGTACCTCTGAGTAGTGTTGGGCGAACAGTGTTCGCCACTGTTCGGGTTCTGCAGAACATCACCCTGTTCGGGTGATGTTCGAGTTCGGCCGAACACCTGACGGTGCTCGGCCAAACCGTTCGGCCATATGGCCGAACTAAGAGCGCATGGCCGAACGTTCCCCGAACGTTCGGCTAGCGCTGTGATTGGCCGAACGGGTCACGTGGTTCGGACCCGAACGCGCTCTGATTGGCCGAACTGTCACGTGGTTCGGGTAAATAAATACCCGAACCACGTCATATCTCCGCCATTTGTCTGTGGGTTTAGCTTTGGGTAGGCAGGCAGGGTAGTTCGCGCTCCAGCCACGCTAGCCAGGGTCCCCCCCAGTCATTGTGTGTCGCTGCTGGGAACAGTAGTACACCGCTCGTTCAGCCACACTATATAGCATTCTGTGTACTGTTCTGTGTCTGCTGGGAACAGTAGTACACCGCTCGTTCAGCCACACTATATAGCATTCTGTGTACTGTTCTGTGTCTGCTGGGAACAGTAGTACACCGCTCGTTCAGCCACACTATATAGCATTCTGTGTACTGTTCTGTGTCTGCTGGGAACAGTAGTACACCGCTCGTTCAGCCACACTATATAGCATTCTGTGTACTGTTCTGTGTCTGCTGGGAACAGTAGTACACCGCTCGTTCAGCCACACTATATAGCATTCTGTGTACTGTTCTGTGTCTGCTGGGAACAGTAGTACACCGCTCGTTCAGCCACACTATATAGCATTCTGTGTACTGTTCTGTGTCTGCTGGGAACAGTAGTACACCGCTCGTTCAGCCACACTATATAGCATTCTGTGTACTGTTCTGTGTCTGCTGGGAACAGTGGTACACCGCTCGTTCAGCCACACTATATAGCATTCTGTGTACTGTTCTGTGTCTGCTGGGAACAGTGGTACACCGCTCGTTCAGCCACACTATATAGCATTCTGTGTACTGTTCTGTGTCTGCTGGGAACAGTAGTACACCGCTCGTTCAGCCAGACTATATACCATTGTTTACTGACACTATATAGCAGACTATATAGCATTGTGTGTACACCGCTCAGCCAGACTATATACCATTGTTTACTGACACTCTGTGTACACCGCTCAGCCAGACTATATACCATTGTTTACTGCCACTCTGATTCTGCTGGGAACAGTAGTACACCGCTCGTTCAGCCACACTATATAGCATTCTGTGTACTGTTCTGTGTCTGCTGGGAACAGTAGTACACCGCTCGTTCAGCCACACTATATAGCATTCTGTGTACTGTTCTGTGTCTGCTGGGAACAGTAGTACACCGCTCGTTCAGCCACACTATATAGCATTCTGTGTACTGTTCTGTGTCTGCTGGGAACAGTAATACACCGCTCGTTCAGCCACACTATATAGCATTCTGTGTACTGTTCTGTGTCTGCTGGGAACAGTGGTACACCGCTCGTTCAGCCACACTATATAGCATTCTGTGTACTGTTCTGTGTCTGCTGGGAACAGTAGTACACCGCTCGTTCAGCCACACTATATAGCATTCTGTGTACTGTTCTGTGTCTGCTGGGAATAGTGGTACACCGCTCGTTCAGCCACACTATATAGCATTCTGTGTACTGTTCTGTGTCTGCTGGGAACAGTAGTACACCGCTCGTTCAGCCACACTATATAGCATTCTGTGTACTGTTCTGTGTCTGCTGGGAATAGTGGTACACCGCTCGTTCAGCCACACTATATAGCATTCTGTGTACTGTTCTGTGTCTGCTGGGAACAGTAGTACACCGCTCGTTCAGCCACACTATATAGCATTCTGTGTACTGTTCTGTGTCTGCTGGGAACAGTAGTACACCGCTCGTTCAGCCACACTATATAGCATTCTGTGTACTGTTCTGTGTCTGCTGGGAACAGTAGTACACCGCTCGTTCAGCCACACTATATAGCATTCTGTGTACTGTTCTGTGTCTGCTGGGAACAGTAGTACACCGCTCGTTCAGCCACACTATATAGCATTCTGTGTACTGTTCTGTGTCTGCTGGGAATAGTGGTACACCGCTCGTTCAGCCACACTATATAGCATTCTGTGTACTGTTCTGTGTCTGCTGGGAATAGTGGTACACCACTCACCCGTCACTGTATAGCATTGTGCTCTGTGTCGCTGCTGGGAATAGTGGTACTGTATAGCATTTCTGTACTGCCACTGTACTGCTGCCAGTCAGCGTGTACTGTAAGGATAAGTGAAATGAGGAAGAAATCCGGTGAAAGAGGGAGGGGCAAGGGAAGAGGTGTTTCCCCTGACGGTTCACGTACAGGCCACAGGGGAGCACCCAAGAAAACCCACTCAATACCGCCCATGTTGTCCAGGACAACAACCCTCACAAATCCAAAAGAACAGGACCAGATAATTACTTGGATGACCTCTCAAGCGTCCAGCAGTGGGTTAAGCAGCACCAGCACATCACGCACGAGGTCCGAGTCCTCAGCCAGTTACAAGGAGCCAGTGGGCACAAAGCTGACACAACCGGCAGCGACACCACGCACACAACTGCCAGATAACCAGTCCGATGAATTACCTCAGGACACAATGGGGTATTCGCAGGAGCTATTCCCAGCCCAACAAACTTCCACCTTTCAAAGGTCAATGGAGGAACAGCCAGAAATGTTGTGCCTGGATTCACAACCGTTAACTGTGGGAAATGCACCGCGCACTGAAATACAAGGCGAGTCCGAAGAGGACTCGGAAACCCAAATCCCAGAGCAATTTGGGCAGGAGGGGTTGCAATTGCAGGAGGTCGGCCGACAAGATCTGGAAGACGACGTTGGAGTGTGCTGCGCAGAGGTTGTTGTGGGGAGCTCTACTCCACGGCGGTGGCCCACAATGACATATGACGAGTTTGAGGAGATGGAAGAGGAGGGTATGGACAATGTGGACAGAGACCCAGATTTTGTTTGTGAACGAGAACATCGCCGTCGTAGCAGCAGCACAGATGAGTCTGTTGAAGAACACACTGCTGCACGAGTTCGCCTTGTGCCACAAGGTAGGCGGCGCGCAATTTCAGGCACCACAAGCGTGGAAGTTCAAGTGAGAGGCAAAAGAGGAGCAAACAGAAATCGCCAGCAAGGAGGCAGGTGCTCCAAAGTCTGGGCTTTCTTTGAAGACTGCACTGAGGATGTTACCATGGCGATTTGCAAGGTGTGCAAGACCCGCCTGAGCAGGGGGAAAAATATTAACAACCTCTCCACCACCAGCATGAGCCGTCACATGCTATCCAAACATCCCACTCTTTGGGCAAACGCGTCAGGACAGGGTACCAGAAACAACACTGCCTCCCTTGGGTTCACCAGACCCGCCTCAGCAGCAGCAGTAGCCCAGCCATTGCGTGGTTCACAACATTCACAAACATCAGACGACGCTGACACTGTCACTTTCCGGAGTAGTGCTCTTGAGGTCTCCCAGTGTTCATCAAACACAACAACCAACAGCCCTTCCGTGTGCAGCGCTACGGTTCAGTTGTCTGTGTCGGAGATGTTTGAGCGCAAGAGGAAATTGCCAGCAAATGACCCCCGGGCCGTGGCAGTAACAGCCAGCATAGCCAAGCTTCTGGCCTGCGAAATGCTGCCATATCGATTGGTGGAGACAAACAGCTTCAAGGGCATGATGTCAGTGGCCATCCCACGTTACGTGGTTCCCAGCCGCTACCACTTTGCACGCTCTGCAGTGCCTGAGTTGCATGAGCACGTGGTCAGCAAAATAACCCGAAGCTTGAAGAATGCCGTTGCCTGCAAGGTTCACCTCACCACTGACACCTGGACGAGTGCGTTCGGCCAGGGTCGATACATCTCCCTTACCGCGCACTGGGTGAACCTTGTGGAGCCTGGCAGCGATTCCTCACCTGCTACGGCACGGGTGTTGCCCACGCCACAAACAGCTGCACCGCCGTCCCTCCCACTGGATAACAACAGCAGCACCTACCTCTCTGACTCCTTCTCCTCCAACGCATCTCAAAGCTGTACCTCATCCGGAAACGCTAACCCAGCAGCAGTAGGATCGTGGAAGCAGTGCAGCACAGCTGTTGGCATGCGTCAGCAAGCGTTGCTGAAGCTAATCTGCCTTGGGGATAAGCAGCACACAGGGGAGGAAATTTGGAGGGGAATAAAGGAACAGACGGATTTGTGGCTGGCACCGCTGGACCTGAAACCGGGCATGGTTGTGTGTGATAATGGGAGTAATCTCATTCGCGCTTTAAGGTTGGCTAAGCTGACACACATCCCTTGCCTGGCGCACGTGATGAACCTAGTAGTTCAGCGGTTCCTGAGGACATACCCAGGCGTGCCCGATCTGCTGTTGAAGGTGCGTCGAGTGTCCAAACATTGTAGAAATTCCAGTACTGCTTCGGGGGCACTCGCCAAGATGCAGGAGCGCTTCAATCTCCCCCACCATCGCTTGCTGTGTGATGTCCCTACGCGCTGGAATTCTACGCTGCACATGCTAGCCCGCTTTTGCGAGCAGAAGAGTGCAGTGGTCCAGTACATGACGGCGCAGTACCGAGGCGCATCCGGCCAGCTGCCAAGCTTCTGTGGATCCGATTGGGCCAACATGTTGGACCTCTGCCAAGTCCTCCAAAATTTTGAGCAATCCACGTTGCTTGTGAGCAGTGACAACTCTTCAGTCAGCATTACCATACCACTGCTGTGTTTACTGAAGAGGTCGATGTTAAAAATCAAGGAAACAGCTGTCATGATGCAACTGGGGGAATCTGAAGGAGAAAACGATCAGCGTGATGGTACCAACATCAGGCCATCCGCCTCAGGGAACGCTGGCCCCAGCAGCTATGACGAAGAAGAGGAGGAGGAACAGCTGGAGTTGGAGCAGGAATTTCATGCCACCACTGACGAGGGCCAGAGCGGTGCACGTTGGACTTCCACAATTCAACGCGAATGGTCAGCAGAAGCAGACCAGGAGGAAGGTGACGACTATGATGCATCACAACAACTATCACAACGCTCACAAGAGGATGATGAGGATTCTGGTAGGACTCTGGCACACATGGCTCAATTCATGCTAGACTGCATTGAACGTGACCCACGCATTGTGCGCATTCTGGACAACACCAATTACTGGGTTTATACCCTTCTGGATCCACGGTACAAACACAATGTTCCAAAACTGCTTGAAGAAAGAGTCAGACAGGTCAAAATGGAAGAATACCAGCAGGCCCTTGTGGAGACTTTAGAGAGGAGATTGACATCCTCCCCCTCCTCTAGCCAGTTGTACGCAGACAGACTGACTTCCGCAAACCCAGGACGACCAGGAGGGCAGCAAACAACGCAAGCCGCAGCTAGTACCCAAAAGGGAATGGTATCGGCAGTGTCCTTGGAGTGGGAAAATTTTCTGACACCCATGCAGCCGCAGCCCACTGAACAGCAAGCGTGCAGATCCACCTCCAACACCGATCGCCTGGAGAAGATGGTCAAGGACTACATGTCAGATGGCGTAGCTGTGTCGAACCATCCATCTGCACCCTTCAACTATTGGGTATCGAAGCTAGACACCTGGCACGAACTGGCAATGTACGCAATAGAGGTGCTGGCTTGCCCGGCAGCCAGCGTTATGTCGGAACGCTGTTTCAGTGCTGCCGGAGGCATCGTCACAGATCGGCGTATCCGCCTCTCTACAGAAAATGCAGACCGTCTGACTCAAATTAAAATGAATCAATCCTGGATTGGAAATGACTACGCAACACTCCAGGACCCCAACCAAGTAACATGACCAATGAACATCTGGGATGGTGTTGCGTTTCCGGGCCCTGTTTATTGAACCTCTCATCTGTATTACATTTATGACTGCATGGCGGTACAAAGCCTGCTATCCGCACGCTTCTTGCCCTCATGCAAGGCCGGGGTTGTTGTGTCTCACAAAGCGTGGCCTTCTTCTCCTCCTGCGCCACCCTCCTCCTGTTCCATCACGTGTGCTGCTGCTGGGTTAGCGTTGCCGCGTGGTCCCTGTTTATTGAACCACTTATCTTTATTACATTTATGACTGCATGGCGGTACAAAGCATGCTATCCGCACGCTTCTTGCCCTCATGCAAGGCCTGGGTTGTTGTGTCTCACAAAGCGTGGCCTTCTCCTCCTGCGCCTCCTCCTGTTCCATCACGTCTGCTGCTGCTGGGTTAGCGTTGCCGCGTGGTCCCTGTTTATTGAACCACTTATCTTTATTACATTTATGACTGCATGGCGGTACAAAGCCTGCTATCCGCACGCTTCTTGCCCTCATGCAAGGCCGGGGTTGTTGTGTCTCACAAAGCGTGGCCTTCTTCTCCTCCTGCGCCACCCTCCTCCTGTTCCATCACGTGTGCTGCTGCTGGGTTAGCGTTACCGGTCCCTTTTCCTGGAACCTCTTATATGTATTACATTTATGACTGCATGCCGACAAAAAACATGTTACCTGTGCAAAGAAAACAGACATTTCCCGCATTTAAAAGACAGTTTTCCCTTTGAAACTTTAAAATCGATTTTCTCAAAAACTATAAGCTCTTTTTGCTAATTTTTTTTTCCTCTTGTACCCACTCCCAAGGTGCACATACCCTGTAAATTTGGGGTATGTGGCATGTAAGGAGGCTTTACAAACCACAAAAGTTCGGGTCCCCATTGACTTCCATTATGTTCGGAGTTCGGGTCGAACACCCGAACATCGCGGCCATGTTCGGCCTGTTCGGCCCGAACCCGAACATCTAGATGTTCGCCCAACACTACCTCTGAGTAAGCTTGGAAATGTAGGTTGGACAGGTTTTGTGGACAGATTTGTAGGCCAGGCACATTATGCCAGGTTTTTCCTTGTAATGATTATGCTCCAAAACTAATATAAATTAGGGTATGTTTGAATAGGTAGGAGACGCCTAGTGAAAAATAGAACAGTTGAAAAAAAAAGGTAAGTGTTGGTCTATCTTCCAGAAAAGGTCACCAATAGAAATTCATCAAACAAATGTATTAACAACAATGCACCTGACAATGTATTTCCTGAGACACCAGCATACATCATCAAGTCAGTTACAGGATACTCGAGGTGAGAGGTATATGGAGGCTGCTGTATTTATTTCCTTTTAAACAATACCAGTTGCTTGGCAGTCCTCCTGTCCCTGTGCCTCTAATACTTTTAGCCTTGGACCCTGAACAGGCATGCAGCAGATCAGGTACTCAGACTCAGCTGACTCAGGTTTTACTGAATTAGCCATATGCTTGTTCCAGGGTTTTGACTCAGACACTACTTATGCCAGAAGATCAACAGGACTGCCAGGCTACTGGCATTGTTTAAAATAAATAGGGCAGCCTCCATATACCTCTCACCTCGGGTATCCTTTAAAGTGCTTAAAGGAACCAGAGACGAAGCACCCTCATGTATTTTACCATATAGATCAGTGGGAACATTTGAGAAAACACCTACCATGCTTTCTGTTTCATTCTGCACTGCACAGCTTGCTTCTAATCATCCCAGATAAAATCCCCGACTGAGCATTCAGTCTGGCTTTGCTCAGAAATATTTATAGCTCAGTCTGTGTTCTCTCGTGTCTTTTCAAGTCCAAGCCTGCCCCCTGCTGGCTCTGCTCAGGAATCATTATAGCAAAGCCAGGCTGAATGCTCAGTGGGGGATTTTATCAGGTCTGATTAGAAGCAAGCTGTGCAGTGCAGAATGAAACAGAAAGCATGGTAGGTGTTTTCTCTAAGTTTTCCACTGATCTATATGGTAAAATACATGAGGGTGTTTCATCTCTGGTCAACTTTAAAGACCAAAATATGAGTGAACACCACACCTGTGTAATAAGTCCCTACAACCCCTTAAGGGTGCATGTCCACATCAATAACCACTGAGCGCAATTAGCAACATGCAAGTAGTTTTTTTGATCTATTCCATCTATATGATCAAATTGGTTAGCAGCTTTCCTTCCACAAGTGGGCCGAAATGATCATTTCAGAATGATATTACAATAAAATCAAACAATCAGGTTGATTATGGCTGATTCACTTATTTTTATTAAATGTGTTGGTGGTCTGCTGCTTCAGAGATGCTTGACTGAGGATCTCTGACTACATTTAGAGCCTAAGCAGTATCCCATTTTGTTACAAAGTTACCGAGAACTTGTAGCATGGCAGAGGTTCCTCAGTCTTGGGTATAACTGAGGATACATGCTGTGCATATTGGCTGCATTTAAAACTATTAGGTAGTAATACAAGTGAGGTCAAGGGCTACACAACCAAGAAGACAAGATGCATCAGCCCATTAAAATGTTTTATTCCAAAACTACTGTGTAAAAAGTAAACTTTGATAATCGTCATCTACCAGTTGCCTCTCAACCAAATATGTCTGGTTATTCAACAGGTGGTAGTCTACATCAATGGAATCCCATCAAACTGCACAGGAAATTGTGGCTACTCCTGGGATGTGCAGAAGACACCAGTGGTCAGTTCTTTTCACACAGGTAGAGTTTCCACTTATCTATCTAGAGCAGCTTCTTTATCAGAACTAGATGTACCCCGATGGGTTTCTGACATGATCAGCACTACTTCTACACATTCACTAACATTTAAAATAACTTAATATATATTGTAATAATCCAACAATAATAAGGTAACACAAAAAAACACTAATATAATAACTAATACACTCTATAGGCATTATTTTAGTTTCTAAAGGAAACCTGAGACCAAAGAGGTCTCAGGTTTTATACTTACCTGGGGATTCTTCCAGCCCCCTTGAGGCTGCTCGCTCCCTCGCCCGTCTCCCTCTGAACAAATGCTCCCAGCCGCAGGAGCGCGATGGGGAGCACACACGGTCAGGTTGCGCATGTACGATGAAGACCAACTCGGCCAGAATACCAGGCCATCTATCGGGAGACAGGAGCGGTCCAAGGAGACGTTAAGGGACAAAGAGGCCTCAAGGTGGCTGGAGGGAGCCCCAGGTAAGTATAATACCTGAGACCTCTTTGGTCTCATGCACACTTTATATTCAAATCATTTTTAATGGGTTTTTGAATAAAAAATATTAACAATTGGTCGTTTTGTGTCTAAATATAGTCATATACATTTAACCATGTGAATTTTCAATATGTTAGACCAAGAATCGCATATACATGAACATTTCAATAACAGTTATGAGTAGTAAACCTTTTGCAATTTTTACATCATATCTTAGTAGTATAATGAAAGAGAAGCTTGATATGTTCTGATGTTAGCTAGGAGCAGTTCTTTTGGAGCCTGGGGCCTAAGAGACATCCTGCTAAGGCCCAAAAGTCGCTTCCTAATCCTATATAAAGACGATTGAAATCTTAGTGATTTGTGTATACTACTATCGTATGTTTTACAGTTTTATAGAACAAGAGAATAAGATAATTGTCTTATTACCCATTTAATTCTATTAGTAGAGTAACCAAGCAGCTCAGGGTGACCCAAACTACTAGGAATGTATAGGGGGATGAAAGGAAGCAAAAAGCCCTCCTACTAAAAAAGCAAAGCTTGGTGATATTGCCTTCTTAAAACAGAAGAAAATTTGCAATAATTCAGTTATAAATGAACATTTGTGGTTACCCACAATGCACACCTACTAAATATGCAAATTATCCCTTTCCGCCCTTGATAAGCCAAGCAAGCATCCAGAACCGCTGGTTTATAGCAAGCCTATAGCTTTAAGTTTTACACAGCCATATCAAACCCACATGTAGACAGCCTGTTTCAGACTTTTGGTCCTCTATTAGTAAATTTAATTCTATTAGTAAATTTAATAAACTGTTTTGGGTAAACAAACTAAAACATCATGTACACTTTAAAAGATTTATTTAAAAAATGTCATTGAAGCTTTGCGTACACTACTGCACAACTACTGCACAACGGCGTCGACTTTATTGGTTAATAGCAAAGCCCCCATACAAACTATAATCATTCAATTTTCTTGGTATGTTAAGGAGAACAGTGGGAACAAGGAGGAAACATTTTTCAAAAAGACCTCAGTGATTTTCCTGCCGGGGTTTCCTGTTGATGAGTACACAGAAAATTTATGGCAAAGGACAGTGATTATCGACCATGTAGCAAGATCTATCCTGATGGATTGGTTTGGACAATAATTGGTGTTTGTTGTTTGTAGCAAACAAGCCACTGCTCCATTTAAACTACTTGTGCTTCTGGTAACTATCTGATCAGCGGACCCGAGTTGGGCCATTGTTGGGTTCAACCGGGGTTTTGGGTTGAACTCCATGGACATATAGGGTTTTTTCTTTGGTGATTCTTGTAAGCGCCAAGAAAGTAGGGAGAGACCGGGAGCCAAACAGTGCAGTACTGTTAGGTATAGGGAGGATAAACTCATATAAATATATACTCACAAAGGTAGGTTGCAGCTCCTGCAATCTGATATAGGCCTGCAGAAAATAAACTGCTCGGTACTCAAGGTCCTGCTGGATACTGGATGGTTGCTCTACAGTAGTACGTGGCCCACTTCCTCAGGTCAATACAAAATGCCTTGATAACATAGGGGATAGAGTGTAGGCGCCTACACTCTATCCCTTATGTTATCAAGGCATTTTGTATTGACCTGAGGAAGCGGGCCATGACCCAGGAAACGCGTTGTCAGATTGCTTTTTGAGTGAAAACTTTTTTTCCAGTTAAACTGGTGTCTATATCTTCTGGAGAGGTAAGTAATTACCTATCTTTTTATTATAATTTATTTTCTATTCAAAAATACTAAAATAGAACGCACATTGGGTGCTTCCATCCTACCCACTCTATGGACATATGTCTTTTTTTTCAACCCAAATTACTATGTAACTATATAACCATGCGCCGACTTCTCATTTGTCGCAAACCATCGGAGATCCCTCATTTTTTAGTAACGGTGAACAAGCGTTTATACAGCGCATTCCTAAAGGGATAAGGGAGGAAACACAAAGTAGGGTAGCGAGCAAGCTGTATATCAGTGGTCTCGGAGTTTCCATGGGAGGTAGACCATGGTGAGGAGGTGCCTTCATTTAACTTAGCTTGAAAGGGTGAGTTTTAACAGTGTGTTTGAAATCATGAAGAGTTAGGGTGCGTACAGACATGCGACTATAGTCGTTTAAAACTATCGTTACCGACGGCATTGCCCGACGATCGTTCGTAAAAAGTGCACGAATGATCGTTAAAACGACCAACCAACGAGATATGTCGTTGGTAAAGAACGATCCATTCTGCCAGATCTTTTCCAACGACCATCGTTCAAAAAGTAATGTCTGTACAACGATCGGTCGTTGATCGTTCGTTCTTAAAGCTTTGCACATGCTCAAACAGTTCTTTTTGACACTTGTGTTTGAAATCAGTTTATAAATCATGTTGCGCACGCAACGCTCGTTCCAAGATCGTTCGTACACGAACGATGTTCAAAGTAGCCTTTCTTCAAACGATCATCGGCCGATACCTCCTTTAACATCGTTCGTCGTTCAGAATGAATGATCGTTATCGTATGTCTGTACGTACCCTTAGAGAGTGGCAAGTGTGTTGTGGGAGTGAATTCCAGAGGAGAAAAGTCCGTGAGAAATGGTCTTTCATTACCTAACCACAGACACTGTTTTGAAAGAAGATTTGCTGGATGTTAATAATAATACTAATAATAATAATACTACTAATAATAAAATAATAATATTTTATAGTGCTTTTCTCCTCCGGGACTCAAAGCCCTGTGGCCCTGTGTTCTGCAGTTCAATAGCTTGGGAAAAGAGGTGTTTTTTTAGGAGGCAGGAAATTTGGGCGCATGAGGCAAGTGGACAAAAAGGGCGCCGCCATTCACTCCCATAATAAATACAGTATCGTTTAATGGGCGCCCAACAGGAAAAAAGGGCGCCGGAGAAAAATAACATTTTACAAGCGGCACCTGGAGACTTTTAATGTTTTATAACTGCTTCTCATGATTACACATTAATTCATGATTTATAATTTTTTAAACATTATTTTTAAACGAAAAACAGTACAATATTTTTTAAAACATTATTTTTAAACGAAAAACAGACAATATTTTTTTCAAAACGTTATTAATGCTTATCACAGGGGAGTCTTAGGTTTAGGCACCACCAGGGGGGTCTTAGGTTTAGGCACCAGTGCTGCTCGGATACCCCTTTTCAAAATCCGAATCCGATTCGGATCCGGATACCCCGCTATCCGATCCGGGTCGGATATCCGAATCTAAAATTTTCCGATCCGAATCCGATTCGGATATCCGACCCTAGTATCCGACCGGATTCGGATATCCGAATTGAAAACCGGAAGTGGCCTTTAAATTGCTTTAAAAAGGTTTTTAAGGGTCAATTAGGCATGTAGCATCATTCTTTTTCAAAGGGGAACACTAATTGATGATGTGGGGACTTAAAATCCCCCCCCCACAAAAAAAGGCTGTCAACAAAGGGCCAAGTGCAAAGTGCCAAATGCAAAGGGCCAAGTGCCTAATGCAAAGTGCCAAGTTCAAAGAGCCAAGTGTCAAGTGCAAAGGGCCAAGTGCAAAGTGCCAAATGCAAAGGGCCAAGTTCAAAGGGCCAAGTGTCAAGTGCAAAGGGCCAAGTGCAAAGGGCCAAGTGTCAAGTGCAAAGGGCCAAGTGCAAAGTGCCAAATGCAAAGGGGCAAGTTCAAAGGGCCAAGTGTCAAGTGCAAAGGGCCAAGTGCAAAGGCCAAGTGTCAAGTGCAAAGGGCAAAGTGCAAAGGGCCAAGTGTCAAGTGCAAAGGGCCAAGTGCAAAGTGCCAAATGCAAAGGGCCAAGTTCAAAGGGCCAAGTGTCAAGTGCAAAGGTCCAAGTGCCTAATGTAAAGGGCCAAGTTCAAAGGGCCAAGTGTCAAGTGCAAAGGGCCAAGTGCCAAATGCAAAGTGCCAAGGGCAAAGTGCCATGTGCCATGTGCAAAGTGCCAAGTGCCAACATGTGCAAACACGCGCAAACACGTGCAAACACGTGCAAAAATGTGCAAAGTGCAACCACGCGCAAACACATGCAAAAATGTGCAAACACGCGCAAACACATGCAAAAATGTGCAAACACGTGCAAACACATGCAAAAATGTGCAAACACGTGCAAACACATGCAAAAATGTGCAAACACGTGCAAACACATGCAAAAATGTGCAAACACGTGCAAACACATGCAAAAATGTGCAAACACGTGTAAACACGTGCAAAAATGTGCAAAGTGCAAACACGTGCAAACACATGCAAAAATGTGCAAACACGTGTAAAAATGTGCAAAGTACAAACACGCGCAAACACATGCAAAAATGTGCAAACACGTGCAAACACATGCAAAAATGTGCAAACACGTGCAAACACATGCAAAAATGTGCAAACACGTGCAAACACATGCAAAAATGTGCAAACACGTGTAAACACGTGCAAAAATGTGCAAAGTGCAAACACGTGCAAACACATGCAAAAATGTGCAAACACGTGTAAAAATGTGCAAAGTGCAAACACGCGCAAACACATGCAAAAATGTGCAAACACGTGCAAACACATGCAAAAATGTGCAAACACGTGCAAACACGTGCAAAAATGTGCAAAGTGCAAACACGTGGAAACACATTCAAAAATGTGCAAACACGTGCAAACACATGCAAAAATGTGCAAACACATGCAAACACATGCAAAAATGTGCAAACACGTGCAAACACGTGCAAAAATGTGCAAAGTGCAAACACGTGCAAACACATGCAAAAATGTGCAAACACGAGCAAACACATGCAAAAATGTGCAAACACGTGCAAAAATGTGCAAAGTGCAAACACGTGCAAAGTGCAAAAATGTGGAAAGTGCAAACACGTGCAAACACGTTCAAAGTGCCATGTGCAAAGTGGCACTTTGCACGTGTTTGCACGTGTTTGCACATTTTTGCACGTGTTTGCGCGTGCTTGCACATTTTTGCATGTGTTTGCGCGTGTTTGCACAATTTTGCATGTGTTTGCGCATGTTTGCACTTTGCACATTTTTGCACGTGTTTGCACATTTTTGCATGTGTTTGCACATTTTTGCATGTGTTTGCACGTGTTTGCACATTTTTGAATGTGTTTGCACGTGTTTGCACTTTGCACATTTTTGCACGTGTTTGCACATTTTTGCATGTGTTTGCACATTTTTGCATGTGTTTGCGCGTGTTTGCACTTTGCACATTTTTGCACGTGTTTGCACATTTTTGCATGTGTTTGCGCGTGTTTGCACATTTTTGCATGTGTTTGCGCGTGTTTGCACTTTGCACATTTTTGCACGTGTTCGCACGTGTTTGCACATTTTTGCATGTGTTTGCACGTGTTTGCACTTTGCACATTTTTGCACGTGTTTGCACGTGTTTGCACATTTTTGCATGTGTTTGCACGTGTTTGCACATTTTTGCACGTGTTTTCACGTGTTTGCACATTTTTGCAGTTTGCATGTGTTTGCACTTTGCACGTGTTTGCACTGTGCATGTGTTTGCACGTGGCACTTTGCACGTGTTTGCTCGTGGCAGGCAGGCAGCACCTGGCCTGGTGTGTGTACAACACACACACAATCACATAGCAGGCAGCTGCAGCAGCACTGCAGCACACACTCTTAATGTCACATTTATGACATCAATCAAGCAAATGAATGATTTAACTATACTGTAGTGATAGTGAAGGGGTTAATCACTGAACAGCTTAGGTTTATAACTATGTACAGCCCTTTGTAGGGCACCAGCAATGGAGCAGGAGCATGTCTCTCAGGAAGCATTCAGCAAGCCAGGACGATCTGTCTCATCATGGCAGCCCTCCTTATTATACAAGGGGGGCTGGCCAGTGTTCCTTTCTGTGATTGGGAGCCAGGGTTTAGGCTGGGAGGCCTCTGATTGGCTTAATGAGGTCAGGTGGGGCTGGCCAGGGTTCCCCTCTGTGATTGGTTTCTGGTGCTTCTGCTGGGAGCCCTCTGATTGGCTCCCATGACGTCTGGACCTCATGCAGTGTTTCACTGGTCCAGATATCCGCGGATATCCGTACTATCCGCGGATATCCGCATAGCCCAGCCAACTATCCGCAGATAGCTATCCGGATACTGGACCAGCTATCCGGAATCCGGATCCGATCGGATAGGCCTAAAAAGTTCGGATATCCGAATCTATTCGGATATCCGGTATCCTGTTGAGCAGCACTGTTAGGCACCACCAGGGGGGTCTTAGGTTTAGGCACCACCAGGGGGGTCTTAGGTTTAGGCACCACCAGGGGGGTCTAGGGGTTAGGGGTAGGTACAGGGAAGGTTCTGTGTGAGAGTAGGGTTAGGTATAGTTTTAGTAAAATTCTTATTAATCTTTTATAAAACGTCATTATACATTTAACTTTTTAAACAGGGAATATTAACGTTTTTACAATTGCCGATTTCATACACATTATTTAATGATTTATAACTTTATAAAACATTATTTTTAAACGAAATATAGCACAATTTTTTTTTAAACGTTATTCATGCTTATCGTTTAAAACCCTGCGCCCTTTTTTCCCGACACCCTTTTTTAAAGTACGCGTTTTTTTAGCCTTTTCTTAACCTATTTTGGTTCCTGGACGTAGAAACTACGTCCAGGAACCATGTGTGCTACCGCGCGCTCCCACGGCCGCGGTTCGTTAGCCAGGCAATCAGTGAATCGGGCTATGATGCCCGATCACTGATTGCTCTTCCCCGCTGAAAAAGCGACAGCTTCTCTCGGAAGCTGTGCTTTTTCTGGCTGTTCCCTCCCCGATGCGTCACTCTAAGCGTGTGTTACGCTTAGAGTGACGTCATGTAAATAAACTCATGGCCGCCATCTTGTGGCCAAAACGTAATACTACAACTGAAAGTAAAAAAAAAAAAAAAATTAACACACATTTACATTATAAATCTATTGTTTACCTCCCACCCTCCCAAAACTACCCAAATAAAATGTTTACTATAAAAAAACAACAACATTACAATAAAAAAAAACATGTAAATATTTACCTAAGGGTCTAAACTTTTTAAATATCAATGTAAAGATGAAATATTTCTATATTTTTTTTATTTTAAACTTGTAAATAGTGATAGATGCAAAATGGAAAAAATGCACCTTTATTTCCAAATAAAATATTGTCGCCATACATTGTGATAGGGACATAATTTTAACGGTGTAATAACCGGGACATATGGGCAAATACAATACGTGAGTTTTAATTATGGAGGCATGTATTATTTTAAAACTATAATGGCTGAAAACTGAGAAATAATGAATTTTTCCATTTTGTTCTTATTCTTCCTGTTAAAATGCATTTACAGTAAAGTGGCTCTTAGCAAAATGTACCCCCCAAAGAAAGCCTAATTGGTGGCGGAAAAAACAAGATATAGATCAGTTCATTGTGATAAGTAGTGATAAAGTTATAGGCTAATGAATGGGAGGTGAACATTTCTCACGTGAAAACGACGGAACACGAATGGGTTAAAGTGGACCTGAACTCAGAACTCCTCTCTCCTCTTCCTACAGATCCTCTTAATAGTCTTACAGTATATATTTTAATACTTGAATAAACATTCTCCCGAATATTTACAAATCTTGTTTTATAAACCGTGTTATAGAGCGGAGTGGAGATTACCAAGTCCTGGTAATAAATGGCACCGGATTCTCTGACAGTACGAATAACGACACAACCTATGTCACTATCGGCAACATCAGCTGCGCCATTCTCAACATTACCGGTGAGTCACATACGGGATGAGTCAATTCTACCCATCTTGTGAGCATCCTCCCTAGCGGTATGGACAGATATATCCGTCCATAAAAACATGCTGTGAACAATAATGACGTGCATACACATCCATTCTCTCCTGCACTGTATACAAGACCCTTGCTTGACACATTTTGGCAAGTTAGAGGAAAAAAAACTTTTACAAATAAATGTTATCACTTTTTGCACAGAAATCCTGGGAAAATTGAATGCCAGGGAGATTAAAAGATGAATAAACTTGAACAAAACCTATTAAGCTTCACTTTTAATAAATAACCAAAACAATGAAAGAAATTCTGCATTAGTACGATTATCTCTGCAAACGTACATATCTTGTTTAATACCTTCATTATTCCTTTATGTTTCCTTCACAAGTGAATGAGATAAGATGTCTGGTGCAAAATGCCAGTGCCGGGGTCTATCCCATCAACGTCTACATAGCACAACTTGGCTTTGCTGACTCTTCCGGGGTGGACCTGACTTTCACCTATGGAATCAACATCTCCTCCATCACGCCCACAGCAGGAAGCCTCAGAGGTGAGTGCAAGACTAGCAAAGAGGTTGCCATGTTTTCCAGAGTTTGCAATTACATACAGTATACAGTAAACATACAGTATACAATTAATATAGTGTACACAAAAGTGCTAGATGAAGCATCAGCCATCAGTTATTGAATAATAAATAGTAATAAAGTGCAACAATATTCATATAGTAAGAATACAAGTGAATGAGCCCCAATGCAATGGCAGTGCAAATACTAGCATACCTGCTGTATGACCATACAAACCCATAGGAGAAAATGAAGATTGGAGAGGAGTCCATGCAATAATAACTTCTTAATAGTTTGGCTAAAACAGCCACTTCACCAGAATGATCTGTGTGAATGACATGGGAAAGTTCCCATATATCATTTAAAGAGGAACTCCAGTGAAAATAAAGTAATAAAAAAGTGCTTCATTTTTACAATAATTATGTATAAATGATTTAGTCAGTGTTTGCTCATTGTAAAATCTTTCCTCTCCCCGATTTACATCCTGACATTTATTACATGGTGACATTTTTACTGTGGGCAGGTTATGTAGCTGCTCCTAGCTGTTTTGGCTGTTAGAGACAGCTGTAAACAGCTATTTCCTGTCTCTGAACATTGTTACATTGTGGCAGTTTGCCAGGAGCACCGCAGTCCTCAGAGCTTTTTGTGGGAGGGGTTTCACCACAATATCAGTCATACAGCGCCCCCTGTTGGTCTGTTTGTGAAAAGCAATATATTTCTCATGTAAAAGGGGGTATCAGCTACTGATTGGGATAAAGTTAAATTCTTGGTTGGAGTTCCTCTTTAAATACAATCCTAAATACAATTGCTCTATCCATATCTGTTCCCCTAGCACACTTTGCATAGCCATAATTTTTGTCCTCATAGTGGTGCGCACCTGTTGCTTTTATTGTTGGGCTTTCACTAGTGTTGGGCGAACAGTGTTCGCCACTGTTCGGGTTCTGCAGAACATCACCCTGTTCGGGTGATGTTCGAGTTCGGCCGAACACCTGACGGTGCTCGGCCAAACCGTTCGGCCATATGGCCGAACTAAGAGCGCATGGCCGAACGTTCCCCGAACGTTCGGCTAGCGCTGTGATTGGCCGAACGGGTCACGTGGTTCGGACCCGAACGCGCTCTGATTGGCCGAACTGTCACGTGGTTCGGGTAAATAAATACCCGAACCACGTCATATCTCCGCCATTTGTCTGTGGGTTTAGCTTTGGGTAGGCAGGCAGGGTAGTTCGCGCTCCAGCCACGCTAGCCAGGGTCCCCCCCAGTCATTGTGTGTCGCTGCTGGGAATAGTAGTACACCGCTCGCTCAGCATTCTGTTTACTGCCACTCTGTGTACCTCGCTCAGCCACACTATATAGCATTCTGTTTACTGCCACTCTGTGTCTGCTGGGAATAGTAGTACACCGCTTGCACAGCCACACTATATAGCATTCTGTTTACTGCCACTCTGTGTACCTCGCTCAGCCACACTATATAGCATTCTGTTTACTGCCACTCTGTGTCTGCTGGGAATAGTGGTACACCGCTCGCTCAGCCACACTATATAGCATTCTGTTCACTGTTCTGTGTCTGCTTGGAATAGTGGTACACCGCTCGTTCAGCCACACTATATAGCATTCTGTGTACTGTTCTGTGTCTGCTGGGAACAGTAGTACACCGCTCGTTCAGCCACACTATATAGCATTCTGTGTACTGTTCTGTGTCTGCTGGGAACAGTAGTACACCGCTCGCTCAGCCACACTATATAGCATTCTGTTCACTGTTCTGTGTCTGCTGGGAATAGTGGTACACCGCTCGCTCAGCCACACTATATAGCATTCTGTTCACTGTTCTGTGTCTGCTGGGAATAGTGGTACACCGCTCGCTCAGCCACACTATATAGCATTCTGTTTACTGTTCTGTGTCTGCTGGGAATAGTGGTACACCGCTCGCTCATCCACACTATATAGCATTCTGTTCACTGTTCTGTGTCTGCTGGGAATAGTGGTACACCGCTCGCTCAGCCACACTATATAGCATTCTGTTCACTGTTCTGTGTCTGCTGGGAATAGTGGTACACCGCTCGCTCAGCCACACTATATAGCATTCTGTTTACTGCCACTCTGTGTACCTCGCTCAGCCACACTATATAGCATTGCGTACTCTGCCAGTCAGTGTGTATATTGCTGGGATCAGTAATACTCCACTCACCGTCAACCACTATATGAGCTCAACATGAGTTCCCCAGAGACCTCCGCTGTGAGCAGCACTCCCAACAACAGCAACAGCCAACGCCCCACGCAAGCTATAACATCCACCCCAGCAGCCAGTGGTCAGCAGCAGCCCTCCCCGGAGGAGAACGTTGTGTCCATCAGTCCGTCGCCAGAGCGATTAATGAGGGCTGCCATTGAGGAGATGATGGGGCCTGATGTGGAGGAGGAGGTCTGGCTCAGGCCAGCATCCCAAGTTAATGTTGAGGACGATGAGGGGTCTGTGTCTGGGGATGTTGGGGTGGCAGAGGTGGTGGGTGGGTCAGACTCAGGAGAAGAGTTGTATGATGAGGATGATGATCGGGACCATCTGTATGTGCCTCAGAGTCCGACCCCGGAAAACATGTTGTATCGTGTGTTTAGGTACTAAAATCTGCGTTCCCTCCCAGTAGTGTTGGGCGAACAGTGTTTGCCACTGTTCGGGTTCTGCAGAACATCACCCTGTTCGGGGTGACTATATAGCAGACTATATAGCATTGTGTTTAATGCCACTCTGTGTACACGGCTCAGCCACACTATATAGCATTGTGTTTACTTCCACTCTGTGTCTGCTGGGAACAGTAGTACACCGCTCACCCGCCACTGTATAGCATTGTGCTCTGTGTCACTGCTGACAATAGTGGTACACCGCTCACCCACCACTGTATAGCATTTCTGTACTGCCACTGTACTGCTGCCAGTCAGCGTGTACTTTAAGGATAAGTGAAATGAGGAAGAAATCCGGTGAAAGAGGGAGGGGCAAGGGAAGAGGTGTTTCCCCTGACGGTTCACGTACAGGCCACAGGGGAGCACCCAAGAAAACCCACTCAATACTGCCCATGTTGTCCAGGACAACAACCCTCACAGATCCAAAAGAACAGGACCAGATAATTACTTGGATGACCTCTCAAGCGTCCAGCAGTGGGTTAAGCAGCACCAGCACATCACGCACGAGGTCCGAGTCCTCAGCCAGTTAAAGTCTGGGCTTTCTTTGAAGACTGCACTGAGGATGTTACCATGGCGATTTGCAAGGTGTGCAAGACCCGCCTGAGCAGGGGGAAAAGTATTAACAACCTCTCCACCACCAGCATGAGCCGCCACATTCTATCCAAACATCCCACTCTGTGGGCAAACGCGGCAGGACAGGGTACCACCAGCAACACTGCCTCCCTTGGGTTCACCAGACTCACCACCAGACCCGCCTCAGCAGCAGCAGTAGCCCAGCCATTGCGTGGTTCACAACATTCACAAACATCAGACGATGCTGACACTGTCACTTTCCGGACTAGTGCTCTTGAGGTCTCCCAGTGTTCATCAAACACAACAACCAACAGCCCTTCGGTGTGCAGCGCTACGGTTGAGTTGTCTGTTTCTGAGATGTTTGAGCACAAGAGGAAATTGCCAGCAAATGACCCCCGGGCCGTGGCAGTAACAGCCAGCCAGCATAGCCAAGCTTCTGGCCTGCGAAATGCTGCCATATCGAGTGGTGGAGACAAACAGCTTCAAGGGCATGATGTCAGTGGCCATCCCACGTTACGTGGTTCCCAGCCGCTACCACTTTGCGCGCTCTGCAGTGCCTGAGTTGCATGAGCACGTGGTCAGCTAAATAACCCGAAGCTTGAAGAATGCCGTTGCCTGCAAGGTTCACCTCACCACTGACACCTGGACGAGTGCGTTCGGCCAGGGTCGATACATCTCCCTTACCGCGCACTGGGTGAACCTTGTGGAGCCTGGCAGCGATTCCTCACCTGCTACGGCGCGGGTGTTGCCCACGCCGCAAACAGCTGGATAACAACAGCAGCACCTACCTCTCTGACTCCTTCTCCTCCAACGCATCTCAAAGCTGTACCTCATCCGGAAATGCTAACCCAGCACCAGCAGCAGTAGGATCGTGGAAGCAGTGCAGCACAGCTGTTGGCATGCGTCAGCAAGCGTTGCTGAAGCTGATCTGCCTTGGGGATAAGCAGCACACAGGGGAGGAAATTTGGAGGGGAATAAAGGAACAGACGGATTTGTGGCTGGCACCGCTGGACCTGAAACCGGGCATGAAGCTAGACACCTGGCACGAACTGGCAATGTACGCAATAGAGGTGCTGGCTTGCCCGGCAGCCAGCGTTATGTCGGAACGCTGTTTCAGTGCTGCCGGAGGCATCATCACAGATCGGCGTATCCGCCTCTCCACAGAAAATGCAGACCGTCTGACTCAAATTAAAATGAATCAATCCTGGATTGGAAACGACTACGCAACACTCCTGGACCCCAACCAAGTAACATGACCGATGAACATCTGGGATGGTTTAGCGTTTCCGGTCCCTGTTTATTGAACCTCTCATCTGTATTACATTTATGACTGCATGGCGGCAAAAAGCATTGCTGCTATATCCGCACGCTTTTTGTCCTCATGCAAGGCCTGGGTTGTTGTGTCTCACAAAGCGTGGCCTTCTCCTCCTGCGCCTCCTCCTGTTCCATCACGTGTGCTGCTGCTGCTGCTGCTGCTGGGTTAGCGTTGCCGCGTGGTCCCTGTTTATTGAACCTCTTATCTTTATTACATTTATGACTACATGGCGGTACAAAGCATGCTATCCGCACGCTTTTTGTCCTCATGCAAGGCCTGGGTTGTTGTGTCTCACAAAGCGTGGCCTTCTCCTCCTGCGCCTCCTCCTGTTCCATCACGTGTGCTGCTGCTGGGTTAGCGTTGCCGCGTGGTCCCTGTTTATTGAACCACTTATCTTTATTACATTTATGACTGCATGGTGGTACAAAGCATGCTATCCGCACGCTTCTTGTCCTCATGCAAGGCCTGGGTTGTTGTGTCTCAAAGCGTGGCCTTCTCCTCCTGCGCCACCCTCCTCCTGTTCCATCACGTGTGCTGCTGCTGGGTTAGCATTACCGGTCCCTTTTCCTGGAACCTCTTATATGTATTACATTTATGACTGCATGCCGACAAAAAGCATGTTACCTGTGCAAAGAAAACAGACATTTCCCGCATTTAAAAGACAGTTTTCCCTTTGAAACTTTAAAATCGATTTTCTCAAAAACTATAAGCTCTTTTTGCTAAATTTTTTTTTCCTCTTGTACCCACTCCCAAGGTGCACATACCCTGTAAATTTGGGGTATGTAGCATATAAGGAGGCTTTACAAAGCACAAAAGTTCGGGTCCCCATTGACTTCCATTATGTTCGGAGTTCGGGTCGAACACCCGAACATCGCGGCCATGTTCGGCCTGTTCGGCCCGAACCCGAACATCTAGATGTTCGCCCAACACTAGCTTTCACCACCAAACTACCTGCTTCATGAGATAGAGAGGAGGGGGCAGGAAGGTGGGAAAGAGATGGACAAAGATGTGAAGGTGGAGAGACAAAGGAGGGAAAGAAATATGAGGAGTGGGAAAGAGACAGAAAGGAAGTGGGAAATTGAAACAAAAAATAAGGATAGGAAAGAGAAAAAGAAATGTGGGAGAGAGAGAGATAGATGGTACCAGTTGGACAAGAATGAGCACAGCTGATATGGAGGAGGAGGGGAGAGGGAGTGAAAGTAGTTAGATGTAGTGGGCAGGTCTGACCCACATCCTATACTATAAAATCTAACTGTCCCTGCGTACACTCCTGTCCCTGTGTCCTTGGGTCCATGTTTTTTGCTACTGCACATGTACGCAGCATGGACAGCCGTTGGGACAGGAGGACAGGGCCAGGAGGTAACAGTAAATTCGGGCGCCTGAAGCAAGTGGACAAATCGGGCGCCGCCATTCACTCCCATAATAAATATCGTTTAATGGGCGCCCGACAGGAAAAAAGGGCGCCGGAGAAAAATAACGTTTTATAAGCGGCGCCCGGAGACTTTTACTGTTTTATAACTGCTTCTCATGATTACACATTATTTTATGATTTATAATTTTTAAAACATTTTTTTAAACGAAAAACAGTACAATCTTTTTTAAAACATTATTTTTAAACGAAAAACAGCACAATATTTTTTTTCACACGTTATTAATGCTTATCACAGGGGGGTCTTAGGTTTAGGCACCACCAGGGGGGTCTTAGGTTTAGGCACCAACAGGGGGGTCTTAGGTTTAGGCACCAACAGGGGGGTCTTTGGTTTAGGCACCAACAGGGGGGTCTTAGGTTTAGGCACCACCAGTGGAGTCTTAGGTTTAGGCACCATCAGGGGAGTCTTAGGTTTAGGCACCACCAGGGGGGGTCTTAGGTTTAGGCACCAACAGGGGAGTCTTAGGTTTAGGCACCATCAGGGGAGTCTTAGGTTTAGGCACCACCAGGGGGTTCTTAGGTTTAGGCACCAACACGGGGGTCTAGGGGTTAGGGGTAGGTACAGGGAGGGTTACTTACTATTTTTTTTTAAACGTTATTATACGTTTCACTTTTTAAACGGAAGATTAACGTTTTCACAATTGCCAATTTCATGCACATTATTTAATGATTTATAACTTTATAAAACATTATTTTTAAACGAAATATAGTACATTATATTTTTAAACGTTATCCATGTTTATCGTTTAAAACCCCGCACCCTTTTTTCCCAGCGCCCCTTTTTAACGTACGCGGGCCAGGAAGCTGGGCGGGCGTGTGTACAGCAGTCGGGGTGCGTGCAGGGCAGACAGGGTGCGCGTACATGCGCACTAGCATGCAGCGCTGGAATGGAAGGGTTTCCACTGCATGCATGTTGTGCGGATTGATCTGAGAATCTACAGCATGCTGCAGATTCTCGTACGGCCGCATCCTCCCGCAGTCACGTCCCATCTACTCCATTGACGTCCGCATCGGGAGATGCGGAAGTGATGCGGCGGAAGTGATGCGATGCGGCTACGTAGCCGCATTCGCATCACTTTGTAGTGGAAACCGGCCCTTAGGTCTACTAGTCCTGCATAACAAAACCCCTGTGTCCGTGCTCCCCGACCTGACAGTCTGCTGTCTGTGAATCTCAGTGTATTGTGGGAAATAACAGCTTTTTCCAACTGCCAAGCAAGCAACATCTCCGTGTGTGCATATACTTCAGACAGCAGTGGGGGACGGGCGAGCGGGATGCGTCTGTGCACGCATGGCGGGGCAGGGAGGGGGGTAGAGGCCTATGACTTTTAGGCAGGGCAGCGCAGTGGAGCCAGGACATATAGAGACACTGAAGTCTCTTTTTTGTACCTTATCTTCTTCTTCAGCCTTCTTCAGCATTAAATTCTAAGCCCCAGCGGCAGAACAAGGGATTTATAGCCCTGAAATTGACCTGCAAAGTTCCATGACTTTGCAGGTCATAGATTTTGCTGCCTGGTAGAGGCAGAGCTTTGCACAGTAGCTTTGCTTCTTATCCAGTCAATCTCCACCGATCTCTACCTCTCCCCGCCCCTCTCAGTAAAAGAAGACTGAGAGGGGCGGGGAGAGGCAGAGATCGGTGGAGATTGACTGGAGTAGAGGCAGAGCCAGGGGCGTAGCAATAGGGGGTGCAGCGGTAGCGACCGCATCGGGGCCCTTGGGCCAGAGGGGCCCCGAAGGGCCCTCCCTCAACTACAGTATTAGCTCTCTATTGGTCCTGTGCTCATAATAATCACTTCTATAGATACTTTGAATAGTGGTAATCATTAACAAGCTGTTTCCCAGCCTCTTCTTGCACCTCTGACACTGTAGTTACCATTGGCAGGTTTTGGTGCGCCGTATCAATTGTTATGTATAGAGTGCTTGAGGGGCCCCATTGTAAGACTTGCATCGGGGCCCACAGCTCCTTAGCTACGCCACTGGGCAGAGCTACTGCGAAAAACTCTGCCTCTACCAGGAAGCTGAATGATGCGACCTGTGGAACTTTGCAGGTCACTTTCAGGGCTATAAATAACTAGTTTAGCAGCAGCATAGAATTTACTGCTGAAGAAGAAAATAAGGTAAAAAATGAGACTTCAGTGTCTCTTTAACTGGATGCACTTGAATGCACATGAAACAGCTCAGAATAAAACGTTTTCACGTGAACCATCATGTTTGCCCATGCAGCATTACCTTACCCAGGTAAACTCTGACGATGTAGCTGATGGCCACCTCACAGACCTCCCTCTGAACACCCACTTGCTTCTCACTCTCCCCCTCCTTCCAGCCCTCTTCTACTCCATCATGAGGAGAGGTGGGCTGGAAGGTGGCGAGGAGTGAAATAAGAGTAGGGAAGATCTGCCCCTTTGGGGGGACAGTGCAGTCTAATGCAGTGCCCCTCAGATACTGGGCCCGGGGACATATGTACCCCCTGCCTAGCTATGCCCCCAGGAAAACAAATGGTCAGACAGCTAGAAGAATTATCTTGCTGGAACAAGGCTAAATGTTTTGTTGTTCTTCCTTTTTTCATCTATTTTCTTGTGTGGATACTGTTTGCTATTTCATGCCATTTATAGTGTATGTACTAAGTCCTAGTCTCTTTACTGAACGAGCCCATTCTCTAAATGCAGAGGGCTCGCCAAGGTCACGGTATGCCTCCTGATTAATTGTTGCTTGTGTTACCTCCTATGAGTCATTGTCACATGATGCTGCAGCAGTGTGGTGATGTTACATATTGCACACCGACTGACTTTTTCATGTATATTCATGTATATTCTTGTATCTTCTGTCTGTAGGGGGCGTATTGGTGACGATATTCGGCAGTGGATTTGGTGGTGACTCATCGATAGATATTGGTGGTAACAGCTGCACCATTGTCTTTGCTAATCTGACCATGATTCAGTGCCAGACCTCAGCCGTAAGTAGAGGAGAAACCATGCAATTTGCTATTTCTACACAATGTTTTTTTAACTCTCGTACACTAGTTAGGCGCTTTTTTTATATATTTTTTTTTTATGGGAGGTACCTGCAAATTGGGGAATGTTTCAGAACTTGCCTTTCTCTTTCATTAAGTGATTTGGTCTGTCCTGGAGCTCCAGGTATGGATAGAGGCACCCTAATTTAGGCCCGGCATTAAACCCCCCAAAAAGCTCGGTATATAAGGTATTTTACTGCGGTAGTAGAATATTGGTACATTAAAGGGATACTGTACGGGGTCGGGGGAAATGAGTTGAACTTACTCGGGGCTTCTTATGGTCCCCCGCAGACATCCTGTGCCCCCGCAGCCACTCACCGATGCTCCGGTTCACTTCTGGAATTTCAGACTTTAAAGGCTGAAAACCACTGCGCCTGCGTTGCCGTGTCCTCGCTCCCGCTGAAGTCACTAGGAGTGTGTCGTGCAGGCCCAGTATGGTCTGAGCCTGCGCAGTACGCTCCTGGTGACATCAGCTGGAGCGAAGACACGGCAACGCAGGCGCAGTGGTTTTCAGACTTCAAAGTCTGAAATTCCAGAAGTGAACTGGAGGCGGGGCCGGAGCATCGGTGAGTGGCTGCACGGGCACAGGATGTCTGCGGCCTGCGGGGGACCATTACAAGCCCCGGGTAAGTTCACCTTATTTTCCCCCGACCCCCTACAGTATTCCTTTAAGGGCCTGTACACACTGCTGCGCTTGTGCCACGCTTTTAAAATCGCATGCATTTTTTTTAATCGCAAGGTCTTCTGAAAAATCATGAAAATCGTGAAGGCCTGGGCACACTGGTTCAATGTGATTTTTCTATTTTCATGAAGGCTTTTAAATTTAAAAACCACATGCGATTTTAAAAACGCAGCGCAAGCGCAGCAGTGTGTACAGGCCCTTACCGATATTCCACATCCTGACTGATATAGTGAAATATCTGCAATATTTGCCAATATATCACTGACCAAACCTCTCCCTACTCTCACACAGAACCCTCCTCCCCAGACAACTTATAACTCTCCTCACTGGGAAACTAATAACCCTCCCCGGGCCACTAATACCCCCCCCCCCCCCCCGAAAAACGAATAACCCTCCCCCGGGCAGCTAATAACCCCCCACAACTAATAGCCCTCTCCGGGCAGCTAATAACCCCCCACAACAAATAGCCCTCCCCGGGCAACTAATAGCCATGCCCCTGGCAACTAATAAACCCCCAGCAACTTTTAACCCTCCCCGAAAAAATTATAACCCTCTCCCTGGGCAACTAATAACCTCCCCCCCCCAGGCAACTAATAACCCTTCCCCCAGGCGGCTTATAACCCCTCTGGGCAACTTATATCCCCCGGCAACTAATAATACTCTCCAGGCCAATTAATAGCTCCCCGCAACTAATAACCCTCCCCCCGGGCAACTAATAACCCCCCCTACCGGAACTAATAACCATCCCCATGGCAACTAATAAACCTCCCCCCGAGCAACTAATAACCCCCACCGGAAATAATAAACATCCCGTATGGCAACTAATAGCCCTCCCCCCGGGCAACTAATAACCCCCCCCCAGAACTAATAACCCTCCCCCAGCAACTAATACACCCACAACTTATAACCCCCCCCAACAACTAATAACCCCCACTATTTAGCAGGCTGTATCACTAACGTCTAGATGCTGGTGCTGGTAAGAGTTCTGGATTTTGGTTATTTGAGTTGATTTTTCCTACTTCATCCCAGTGGTTTAAAGCTCCATGCCACAGAAGAAAACCAAGACAGAGGGCTGCTAGGAGAATCTTCAGCTATTGAGTCATAACTACATTATTGAGATCACTGAAAAAACTCAGAAGGTCAAACCCATAACCTACTGACTATTTCCAAGGTCAGCTAAAAGTGCTAACCTATGAATTTACATAGATGGAGATTCACCAGAGGTGGCTGAACACGACTTACTTTCCACTTGGAGCCTATATAAAGAGCTAGTCACTTTCTATTGGGTGGCATGGAAGCATAGTGGATAGCACTCTTGCCTTGCAGTGCTAGGACCCCCAGTTCGAATATGGACCAGGATTCTATCACCATGGAGTTTATATGTTCTCCTTCTGTTTGCATGTATTTCCTCCCGGGGCATGTATTTCCTCCCCTTCCCCGCCCCCACCCTATGAATGAAGCTAGTTGTAGGTGCCCGCAGTATAGGTTAGCCAGGCATTGTTGCCCCCAGTATAGGTTAGCTACGTAGGTGCCCCCAGTATAGGTTAGCTACGTAGGTGCCCCCAGTATAGGGTAGCCTGTAAAGTTACCACCAGTATAGGTTAGATAGGTAGGTGCCCCAGTATAGGTTAGAAAGGTAGATGCCTCCAATATAGGTAGTCAGTATAGTTGCCTCCAGTATAGGTTAGATAGATAGGTGCCCCCGGTATAAGTTAGATAGGTTGGTGCCCCCATTATAGGTTAGATAGGTAGGTGCCTCCAATATAGGATGCCAGTACAGATGCCCTTAGTATAGTTTAGATAGGTAGGTGCCCCCAGTATAGGTTAGATAGGTAGGTGCCACCAGTATAGGTTAGATAGGTAGGTGCCCCCAGTATAGGTTAGCTGGTAGGTTCCTCTAATATAGATAGCCAGTATATTTTCCCCAGTATAGGTTAGATAGGTAGGTGCCCCGAGTATATGTTAGATAGGCAGGTGCCTCCAGTATAGGTTAAATAGGTAGGTGCCCCAAGCATAGGTTAGAAAGGTAGGTGCCCCCAGTATATCTTAGATAGGTAGGTGCCTCAGTATAGGTTAGATAGGTAGATGCCAGCTCTAAAGGTTAAATAGATTGGTACTATATGTTAGATAGACAGGTGCCTCCAGTATAGGTTAGATAGGTAGGTGACCGCAGTATAGGTTATATAGGTAGGTCCCCCTGAGTAAAGGATAGGTAGGTAGGTGCCCCGGAGCGGGCGTAGTAGTTATAACTCTCTTTCCGGCGCTGATCCCCTGCAGCCTCTATCTCCTTCCTGTCCCATCATCTGTTGCATTGGTAACAGCGCCCCCTGTGATGACATGCGGTCACGTCATCACAGGGGGCGCTGTTACCAATGCAATGGACGCCTGAGAGAGGAATTAAAGGCTGTGGGGGATCGGCAGCAGAGGGTGAGTTGTAACTACTATGCCCGCTCCCCCCACCGCTGCACCCCCTCCTGCCTTTCAATCCGGTGACCTAGGCGATTGCACTATTTGCACGCCCATAGAAACGGGGCTGTTTTCCTCCCATTCACAAAACACGTTGATAGGTTGATTGGTCTCCCCCCCCCCCCCTTTCCAATTGTATTTAGGCTACGATAGCAATATCAGGCAATGACTGATTATGGTAGGCATTCGATTGTCAGCTTCTCACTGGAACAATTAATGCCATGACTATATATACAATATAAAAAGTGTGGAAGATGTCAGTACTACATAAATAAAGAATAATAAAAGGATCTTTGCATCAGAAGCTTCCTGCTGAACAGTAGAGATAGCCCATCTCTACTGTTCAGCAGGAAGCTTCTGATGCAAAGACCGGTTCGCCGGCGCATAGTTCCCGGAAAATATCAGCTGTTCACACCCGCGTCGGACGGTAAACACATGGCGTGCTCGACCCGTCCCCTATACATCATCATTGAGCTAAACTTTGACCCTTTACCTCACAGTCAGACACATGGCGGCCAATCCCCTAGCACCTCCTCCTGGACCCCCCACCTCCCTTTAAAAATGCAGTTGCATTGGCCATTTTGGATTTATATTCTGGCTGCTATAGTGAGAGGAAGGGACAGGGCATTGCTGCAGAAGATAGGGAATGTTAGCTAGGTCTGTTTTCTTGTTCCTCGCTGACTGAATTGCTATGAAAGCACCCAAATAGCCCTTTTTAGGGCTGCTACATTTTCATCCTGTTTTGTTTTGTGTTTTGTTGTGTGCGACACTCCACAGCCCACACTTACACCCAGAGCTGTGTGCACAGCACACTATGGATCTGAGATGAAAAACTAACTATAACAAGTAACTTGTCTATATATGTTACCTAAAGTTTACACAGCATATTTATCTGCAGACAGCTTCAACAGAATATGATTATTTCTTCCTGTGATACAATGAGGGCAGCCATGTTGTGTTTGTTACAGGCTGCTACAAGCTATCAGGAGATGCTATCAGCTTGCCTCTGTGTAAATTCAGTCCCCTCTCCTCCTCCCTCCTCCCCTCTGCCTCTGAAATCTCTGGCTAGTAACACCTCCCCCTCCTCCTGCCCAGACTGAGCTCCCATGAGCCCTTGCTACTGTCTGAAAATGCCAAGGTTCTCTGAAAAGCTGTGGGGGCGAGGCTTGTTTAGTTTACAGGGAATTAGAGCATTAAAACAAAACAAAAAAAGTATTTGGCTTGAGGAATGCCCTATAAACTGTATGAAAGAAACACAGTTATGCAATGAGTAAAAGTTTATCTCGGATACACTTTAAGTTGCAGGCACAGTACTACTAGAGTGCATTATTTTTTCACTGTATTCTGATAGCACGAATGTGACCACTACCCAAAGATTGCCACCGAAAGGAATAACATTTAAGTTCTGAGAGTGTCAACTATTAACAACTCTTTGCGGTGCGTTAAAAACGGCGAGTTTGGTCTGTCAGAGTGAAGCGGATGTAACCCTTACACAACCACCACGTGTACACACTCCGGACATTTTAAAGCAGCCCTTTAAATTCCTGAAATTTAGGAATGTACTCTGATTTCTGCCCTTTAGAGATGAAAACACGACTCAGCTTCAACTACCTAATTTTAGTGGGACTTTTTGCATGGATCCCCCTTGCATGCTACAGTCCAGGTGTTAGACCCCTTGAAACAACTTTTCCATCACTTTTGTGGCCAGAAAGAGTCCCTATAGGTTTTATAATTTGCCTGCCCATTGAAGTCTATGGTGGTTCGCGCAAACTCGAACTTTTACGGAAGTTCAGGTTCGGCATTCGCTAACCCAAAATTTGATGTACTGAACAGATAACAGTACGTTAAGATTACCATGGGGGGATTGTCAGAGGGGACCGAGGTGTACAAAGTTGTACATTGTGTCTGCCACGACATAATTGTGAACGAAGATGTCACAGAGTATAGGTGACTAACATTGAGAAATACTGTGCAAGTACTAAAACCCTTGAAGATTACATTGTTCTACAATAAGCAGTTCTTGTTTCATACCATATAAATTGATAGGCACCCACCTAGCACTTTCACACAGGTTATGTCCCCTTAGAATCCACAGCAAATTTCATACCCAGCTCCTCCCATTTATTTGCCAATAACTTAATCTCTACTTACCACAATGAAATGATCTATATATTGTTTTTGCGGCACAAAGTAGGCTTTCTTTTGTTCTTTTGGCTGTTTTTTTTTGTGTGCTAAGAATCATTTTATTTTATATGTATTTTACAGGGAAAAGTTAGAAAAAAAATTAACTATTTCTTAGCTTCATTAATTATAGTTTGAAAATAAAAAGTTCTCCTGTAGATAAAATCCACAAATTTTATTTGCCCATTTGTCCTGATTATTACAACATTTAAATTGTGTCCCTAGTACAATGTATGGTGAAAATACTTTATTTGGAACTATAGGTGTATGTTTTCCAGGTTGTTGTTTTTTTGTATAGTACAGTATGTCAATAATTACAAGGCATTATTTGCAAAAATAGCAGTAATATACCCCCGAGAAATGACGGCAAATATGCATATCTACACCCCGATCCGCAAGTAAAGTTTAAAGCGGTATAAAACCCTGACATAATATTCAATAAAAACATGTTTTCCTACTTTTTATATGCCATACGGTTAGCATATTTGCTTTTGTGCATAAGTATTATTATTCATTTCGAAATTATACGTTTCTAAGGTACACTTATTTTACTCTGAGAGCTGACTTTGCATTTTATTTATAACTGCGTTATTCATCCTCTAACTTAACCAGAAAGCATCAGAAAGCATTTATGCTTGTCTGACTTTGTTCAGGGGACCCGGCAGTGTGAGTCAAGGCTTTGTTTACATTTCTCACTTGATACAATTAAACACAAGATAACATTATGTAAAGTTCAGAAGCGGCCAGCTCTGCTGGCAGGGAAGCTTCTAAGGGCTCTTTCACACCAGAGCCCTTTTCGGCGGTGTAACGCAAAGGCAGTTCTTTGTGTTAACCAAGGTAAAATGAAAGTCCATAGACTTTCATTTTACCTTTCACACCTGGTGCGTTGCACTTCCGACACACCCAGGAGTGTCGATCCGCCGGGAGTCGCCGTTTTCCGTCGGGTTCAATGAATAGCTACCGCTGCTGATTGCGTCACACCGCAAATACCCGACGACACGCCGTAGGCTATCAATGCGTGCAGGAGAACGGCTCCTGCACTTGTTGTTAGATGTGAAAGGAGCCTAAAGCCTGTGTTAACCCTTTGAATGCAGTTCTAGTAAAAAAAAAAAATGCTGGTTTTATATAATATGCTGTAAATAATCTATTAGAGCAAATTAGAAATGCTGGGTTTCATTCCGCTTTAAAGGGGCCTAGATATGCAAAGCAGGAATGTGGAAGTAGTTACAACACCTTCTAGTTCTAACTTTCCACCCTCTCTCGATTTTTCGATCTATTTTTAAATCATTTTTTTGTATTGATTTTCGCTCAGTTCTATGAAAATTTATAAAAAAGAGCGATATTAAAAATCATTAAAGAAAGATTGGAAAATCCAAAAATCGATCTAAATTTAGATCAGACATGGTGGAAATAATAGATCTGGCACTGGCAGGTAAATCTGCCAGAAAGTTGTACGGTGTGTGTGCCTAGCATAACATCTCTACTCCATATGTCCCTCATAGATAATGCTGGTTTACATGCAGCCAAACAATAATTAATATTATTATTTCCAGGGTCCTGCAGGTCCAGCAGATGTCGTGGTTTCCTCCAATGGGGCTAATGGAACATTACGGAATGCATTCATATTTACTTCAGACTTTGGTCCAACTATAATAAAGATCAATCCAACCACCAGCAGCGTTCTGGGTGAGAAAAAGTATTCAGTTATGTTATTATTAGCCAAGGTAGCAGCTGCAGAAGCCAATAGATTAGAAGTAAATAACTTAGATTTTAAAAAGAGGCTCTGATAACTGTATTAAAAAAAGTTGTTTTATATTTTGCAGGTAACACGACTCTGACTATTGTTGGGCAGAACTTCAGCAGTCTATCAGCAGGGAATGCTGTCTTCATTGGAGATGTGCCTTGTTCTCTAATTGATTGGACACCAACAAACATTACCTGTGTCCTCCCAGCACTCTCTCCTGGCATCTATCCTGTTGAGGTTCAGTTTGGAAGTTGGGGGTTTGCAATTCCCAGGTATATACTGTATTTCACCAGTGAATAATGATGAGCAAAAATTTCACATAATCATAATTTTGCATCGTAATTATCGATTAATGCAAAATTTCGGGTGAGATTTGACATGTATCTTATAAATGTATATAAATTATATATTTTACAGAGCCACACCAATCCAACTGGCATACAGTTGTCTATGCCTTTTTGGTGCTCATCAGCGCATGGCATGGATTCATATGCCTTTGGGATAGGGCTTATGCCCTAGAGCCATATTGATTTGTTTTACTTTTGTGAATGGTATTTGTAGAAACTTTTTCATATACTGTATGTTTAACTGTCGGAGCCCACAAGGTCCTCCCTTGTATATACCCTTCTATGGCACCCTTTAGATTGAATTAAGGAATTGTTTGATACCAGAAAAATGGAGGCTGCCATATGTATTCCTTTTAAAATATGGCAATCACCCATCCATCATGCTATAATGGTGTTTGTGTGAAGCCTGGAACAAGCATGCAGCCATTGGAATCGCCTACTCTGCATACTAGTTCTGGATCAGGGATTTGGAAGGTATTAGAGACAGCATATTATATACAACCAGCATTTTTTTTTTTTACTAGAACTGCATTCAATGGGTTAACACAGGCTTTAGGCTCCTTTCACATCTAACAACAAGTGCAGGAGCCGTTCTCCTGCACGCATTGATAGCCTACGGCGTGTCGTCGGGTATTTGCGGTGTGACGCAATCAGCAGCGGTAGCTATTCCTTGAACCCGACGGAAAACGGCGACTCCCGGCGGATCGACACTCCTGGGTGCGTCGGAACTGCAACGTACCGGGTGTGAAAGGTAAAATGAAAGTCTATGGACTTTCCTTTTACCTTGGTTAAAACAAAGAACTGCCTTTGCGTTACACCGCTGAAAAGGGCTCTGGTGTGAAAGAGCCCTTAGAAGCTTCCCTGCCAGCAGAACTGGCCGCTTCCGAACTTTACATAATGTTATCTTGTGTTTAATTGTATCAAGTGAGAAATGTAAACAAAAGATAGACAAAACAATATTTTTAAATGATGTCAGAAATACCTGTGTCCATAGTGCACCTGAGGAGACATGACATAAAATAAACGTGTATATACAGTGCAAAACCTATTAATAACCAGGCTCTTTTTCTTTTTTTATTTTGCTACCTGAAAGAATTAATTTTTCAGGCATGGAAACTACTCTCTTGTCGGTACTTTGTGGAGAATGGGGAATATAGTAAATATCGCTAATAAACTAATTACAGCAATAAAAGTTTTCCTGGAAGAACACAACTTCAGAGGGCAGGGGAGAGGTAGAAAAAGGTCAATAGTTTATGTATTTAACTTTGGGACACTTAATAGACCGCCATTGAGCAGAGACAATAAAACATTAAATCTACTTTGTAAATGTTTAAGAATAAAATAAAACCATGGGATATCCAAGGGAGTCATTTTTAGGAGTAGGAGGATAAATACACATGTTTGTCTCATTAGTTTATTGTTACTTCGGGTTCAAATAAAGGCCTAATTTACATAAAAAATATGACAGGTGTTTCCAAGGACATTCCCCACATCCCGTCATCTCCTCTTACTGCATTGCAGCAACTATTTATGATTGGACTCAGCATTCGATCAGCTTTGTGAATCCGTGATAAAGCAGCCACTGTAGTTAAACAGATTACTGAATGCTGTAAAAACGCCAAATAAGCTCTTTGCATGTGTAAAAGGCTGTCACACCAACACACAGACACAGACACACACTTCTTCCACTTGACAAATGCAACGTGATTCTCTACAGTGGTGCACAGCCAACTGGCCGCTTCCGAACTTTACATAATGTTATCTTGTGTTTAATTGTATCAAGTGAGAAATGTAAACAAAAGATAGACAAAACAATATTTTTAAATGATGTCAGAAATACCTGTGTCCATAGTGCACCTGAGGAGACATGACATAAAATAAACGTGTATATACAGTGCAAAACCTATTAATAACCAGGCTCTTTTTCTTTTTTTATTTTGCTACCTGAAAGAATTAATTTTTCAGGCATGGAAACTACTCTCTTGGTGGTGCACAGCCAACCCCCCCCCCCCCGCCCCCCCTCCCCCCCCCCCCCCCCCCGAGAATCACTGTGCCCCCCTCTCAAACAGTTAAACAAACAAACAGTGCTTAACAAACAGTTAAATATCTCCAGGATCCCAGAGTATACACTGGACAGGACAGGGTCTGTAAAAACTTTCATTAACTCCTACACGATCTGCACCATCAAAAAGGTCCATCTTTATTGTCAATCCATTAAAACATGGTTAAAAACAGATAGTGGGTAAGTACAGGGTGACGCACAGGCGTTTTGGACTGCTTGGTCCTTTATCAAACCATCACAGACCCACACTGTCATACAATTCTGTAGTAGCGAGTGGGTCTGTGATGGTTTGAGGACTAAGCAGTCCGTAACGCCTGTGCGTCACTCTGTACTTACCCACTATCTGTTTTTAACCATGTTTTAATGGATTGACAATAAAGACGGACCTTTTTGATGGTGCAGATCCTGTAGGAGTTATTGCAAATACTTGTGACTCCAAAGTTGATCCTTTGCATATCTCCAACCATCGGTGCAGAAACAATTACTACAGAATTGTAAAAACTTCCATGTCAGCCTGAGTCTATATAGGCGTTAAGTAAACCCAGGATCCTGTCTATTTTAAATAAATCACAAGCCTTGCAAGATCCCTTGTAATTAATGTATCTGAATGACACCTGTATTTGCAAAAAAAAAATCTCTGCTTCCTTCTGATTGTATGTTCTAATATTGTCAGTCAACAGGAAAAGAGTCTGAAGAAGGCTTACAAGCTGAAAGCTTACTTTTTTTTCTTTTAAATTAGCCAATACACTAGAGCTTGTTCCTGTAGTAAAAGACAAGCTCTAGTCTCCAGCAATGCTTAGCTACTAAGATAAGGAATTACACACACATTGTTTCTCTCCCTCCTGCCTCTTCCCCCACTCCTTGCTTGCAAAAGTTAGACAAAGGCAGGGGGTTGGAATGATTTTTCTGTGATCTGCCCATGCAGGAGGGGCTTGCTAGCAAGTAAAAGTTAAAGCATGGTAACGGGTAGAAGCAGCAAACAGTCATTTTAACATTGGAGGTATACTTATTTGGTAATATGGATGTATAAGGATTAAAGCATGCTAATTACATCTGTAAGTTACTTTTCTTCAATAATAGCACCATCATTTGGACAATCTGCTCTGCTCAAAAGAATCTGAGTTCTTTTTGTGATGTTTACATTTGGTTCATATCATTGCTGAACTAGCCTTAATTTTATCACTTGAGTTAGGCAGCTCGCCATACAAACATTAGTTTTGATCACCCAAATGGACCCCACCAGCCAGCCATCATGCTCCCTTTGTATCCAAATTTTTCTGATCGTTGCGCTCAATTCACAGATACTTCAATAGATCCCGAGAACCAAAACAAATTGCACCTTAATAAATAAAAGAATATATAGGGTAGTCTGTGGGGAACCTTAACCGGCGGGGAAAAAAAATTCACTTACCTGGGGGCTTTCCCAAGCCTCCTGCAGCCGTCCTGTGCCCGCGCCGGTCCTTCGGTGCCCTCCGGTCTCCCTCCGCCGCTAAGTTTCGTTTTCGGACGACTTCCAGTCGTCCTCGGGCAAAGCGTCATCTTCTTCCGGATTCCCCATCGTAAAGAGCCATAAAGTACGTCCGCATGACGCCAAACGCGTCATGCGGACGCGCTTTACGGCTCTTTACGACGGGGAATGCGGAAGAAGATGACGCTTTGCCCGAGGACGACTGGCAGTCGTCCGAAAATGAAACTTAGCGGCGGAGGGAGACCGGAGGGCACCGAAGGATCGGCGCGGGCACAGGACGGCTGCAGGTGGCTTGGGAAAGCCCCCAGGTAAGTGAATTTTTTTTTCCCCGCCGGTTAAGGTTCCCTTTAAGTAACATAAAGATTAGCACCCTTTTTATGACAGGCACACTCTAGGAGCAGTGTTTACATAAACCAGGGTTAGAGGCCCAACACCCCCTACTTCAGGCACTCCCCCCCCAGTTATCCCTGCTCACCAGCAGTAATCAGCAGCAGGCTTTATATCAATCCACCAATGCGCTTAAGTTACACTGTGTGGTCACCAAGGGTAATATGCTTAGGAAGTATCTGGAAACTCAAACAGGAACGATCATGTGTAAAACCGCAATTTAATAAAAACAATTAAAAGGTAATGCCCGTACATAAAAAACACAGGTAAACAGCATATATGTCACCATCTCTGGGTCAGGAAGCGGTAGCGTCCCGCATCCCCTTTCCACATGTCCCGCTTGGTGCATCGGCCTTAGCAGCGCCGCACCGGTTTCGTCATAAAATGACTCATCAGAGGCTAAAGGTCACTAACAAGTGTCAGGCAGTGAAAGGTTCCTGTAGAATACATAGACATGTGGAGGAACTTTTTTCAATGCAAACCGAGTGACAAAACACTTGAAATTGTATACAATGAACAGAGGCGCCAAAAGTATAAGATTAGATTAAATGAGCTTAAAAACCAACTTAAATGGCAAAATTGAAGGAGGAAGTGGTGGTCTTACCTCCCTCAAGCAGACACGACAACGACTGCGATTCAGACAGTCAAACACATTTATTAGGAACTCCAAAAAGAAATGCAACGCGTTTCGCAGGTTCAACCCTGCTTCATCAGGCAATATAGGGAGGAGTATCAAACAATCTTCACAAGGATTCAAATTAAGCACCTTCAATTTTGCCATTTAAGTTGGTTTTTAAGCTCATTTAATCTAATCCTATACTTTTGGCGCCTCTGTTCATTGTATACAATTTTGAGTCCACCCTTGGTGGAGGGTTGCTACCCTTTCTTCCTGTCTACAGAGAGCGACTTCTTAATCCTGAGTGGGGTCAGGACAATCTTCCCACCTGCCTTTACAGTGGTTGCCTGCTGGTGACCCTGACGTGTGAGTATCTAGCAATACAAACTTATTGCCACCTTGTCCAGTACTAATTACACTATTGGGGCTCTTGGTGTTCCCTGTTTTTAAAACACTTGAAATTAATTTACAATGCATTTTATAAAAGGTCTTACTGGCTGCTGGTTTTTTTTCAGCAATAATAATGGAACAACAATTGAGTACATTCTAGAGGTGACCAGCGTCTCCCCGCAGTACGGATCCCTGTATGGAGGAACCAAAGTCACACTGGCTGGATCTGGATTTAGCCCTAATCCACAAGACAACCAAGTCCAGATAGGTAGGTTATTGCAATGTGCATGCGATACAGATATGGGGCTTAAAAAGAAACTCCAGTGAAAATAATGTAATAAAAAAAGTGCTTCATTTTTACAATAATTATGTATAAATGATTTAGTCAGTGTTTGCCCATTGTAAAATCTTTCCTCTCCCTGATTTACATTCTGAGATTTATCACATGGTGACCGTTTTACTGTTGGCAGGTGATGTAGCTGCTGCCTGCTTTGTTTGGCAGTTGGCAACAGCTGTAAACCGCTATTTCCCACAATGTAACAGGGTTCACAGACAGGAAACCGCCAGAAGTACCTCAGTACTCAAAGCTTCTTGTGGGAGGGGTTTCACCACAATATCAGGCATACAGCGCCCCTGATGGTCTGTTTGTGAAAAGGAATAGATTTCTCATGTAAAAGGGGGTATCAGCTACTGATTGGGATAAAGTTCAATTCTTGGTCGGAGTTTCTCTTTAAATCAATCCACCTGTTATTTTTCCTACATTTTCTCCTAGGTGATATTTTCATGTCTTATCAATAAAACGCCTTTTAACTTGTTTTAAGCTACCTGCAAGCAAGAAAATACTCAGAATATGTTGACAGTACTTTATCACCCACTTTTCCTTTGCAGAATATTGAAAAGTTATTTTAAACAGTAGAGGAAAAATTATCTCCTAGGGGAAAACTCAGGAACACAAATCCTTTGGCCCATATGCAATTCACTTTTTCACATTGGTGATATATAGGGAGTGCAGAATTATTAGGCAAGTGGTATTTTTGAGGAATACTTTTATTATTGAACAACAACCATGTTCTCAATAAACCCAAAAAACTCATTAATATCAAAGCTGAATATTTTTGAAAGTAGTTTTTAGTTTGTTTTTAGTTTGTTTTTAGTTTTAGCTATTTTAGGGGGATATCTGTGTGTGCAGGTGACTATTACTGTGCATAATTATTAGGCAACTTAACAAAAAACATAAATATACCCATTTCAATTATTTATTTTTACCAGTGAAACCAATATAACATCTCAACATTCACAAATATACATTTCTGACATTCAAAAACAAAACAAAAACAAATCAGTGACCAATATAGCCACCTTTCTTTGCAAAGACACTCAAAAACCTGCCATCCATGGATTCTGTCAGTGTTTTGATCTGTTCACCATCAACATTGCGTGCAGCAGCAACCACAGCCTCCCAGACACTGTTCAGAGAGGTGTACTGTTTTCCCTCCTTGTAAATCTCACATTTTATGATGTACCACAGGTTCTCAATGGAGTTCAGATCAGGTGAACAAGGAGGCCATGTCATTAGTTTTTCTTCTTTTATACCCTTTCTTGCCAGCCACGCTGTGGAGTACTTGGACGCATGTGATGGAGCATTGTCCTGCATGAAAATCATGTCTTTCTTGAAGGAAGCAGACTTCTTCCTGTACCACTGCTTGAAGAAGGTGTCTTCCAGAAACTGGCAGTAGGACTGGGAGTTGAGCTTGACTCCATTCTCAACCCGAAAAGGCCCCACAAGCTCATCTTTGATGATACCAGCTTAAACCAGTACTCCACCTCCACCTTGCTGGCATCTGAGTCGGACTGGAGCTCTCTGCCCTTTACCAATCCAGCCACTGGCTCATCCATCTGGCCCATCAAGACTCACTCTCATTTCATCAGTCCATAAAACCTTAGAAAAATTAGTCTTGAGATATTTCTTGGCCCAGTCTTGACGTTTCAGCTTGTGTATCTTGTTCAGTGGTGGTCGTCTTTCAGCCTTTCTTACCTTAGCCATGTCTCTGAGTATTGCACACCTTGTGCTTTTGGGCACTCGAGTGATGTTGCAGCTTTGAAATATGGCCAAACTGGTGGCAAGTGGCATCTTGGCAGCTGCACGCTAGACTTTTCTCAGTTCATGGGCAGTTATTTTGCGCCTTGTTTTTTCCACACGCTTCTTGCGACCCTGTTGACTATTTTGAATGAAACGCTTGATTGTTCGATGATCACGCTTCAGAAGCTTTGCAATTTTAAGAGTGCTGCATCCCTTTGCAAGATATCTCACTATTTTTGACTTTTCTGAGCCTGTCAAGTCCTTCTTTTGACCCATTTTGCCAAAGGAAAGGAAGTCGCCTAATAATTATGTACACCTGATATAGGGTGTTGATGTCATTAGACCACACCCCTTCTCATTACAGAGATGCACATCACCTAATATGCTTAACTGGTAGTAGGCTTTCGAGCTTATGCAGCTTGGAGTAAGACAACATGCATAAAGAGGATGATGTGGACAAAATACTCATTTGCCTAATAATTCTGCACTCCCTGTATTTCACAACTTGTAAATGAAGTGTCTTGCAAACCATCAGCAAGCAAAAAAATAATTCAGGGGAAAAGTTAATTGCGTGTCTGTAAATCTGTATGAAAATGTTGAAGCTTTATTTAATCTGCTTGCTATGATTTCTCTTGTTCAGGCTCTGTGCCGTGCAATGTCACCACCAGCTCCGCCACGCAGCTGACCTGTGTGATCCAAAATCCTGGAACAACCTTCACTGTCACAAACGCTGGAAGAGATAACAGTAAGAGCAGAGTAGCTGTATTGCTGTTATTTGTGCCAATTATTGTGGGGCAGCTTGTTCCATTACGCTGGGAATACACCATGAGATTTTTTGGCTGATAGATGGTTCGATAGATCATTTCCGACAGGTCCGATCTTATTTTCGATTGTTTTTCTGATCAATTTTTCATAGAAGTGAATAGAAATCAATAGGAAATCGATCCGACAGTAAATCTGCTGAAAAATCTCATCGTGTATTCTCAGCATTAGGAAGTATGGGTTTATGTACCTCAAAGTGTATGGACAATTTCCTAGAGGTTTTCTGACTTCTCTCTTCAATATTTCAAATTAGAAAATAATAAAATAACTAGAAGAGTAAAAACAGTTTGTTAAAAGATTTAAAATGAAGTGGGCAGTGGTGGACTTACCCCTTCAAATGCAGACACGAAAAAGTTCCTGGTTTTAACAAAAAGTTTATTTACTCCAGAAGGGTGCAACGCGTTTCGCGGGTATAGCCCACTTCCTCGGGCAATATAGGGGAGCATATAACTCATACAGTCCGTTTCATACTCCAGAAGGGTGCAACATGTTTTGTGGGTCTATCCCACTTCCTCGGCCAATATAGGGGAGCATATAACTCATACAGTCCGTTTCAAAGCTTAGCAGTCTAGAGATGTCCCGAATGGTTCGCCGGCAAACGGTTCCCGGAGTAACACATGTGGTATCGCCGTACTCAGAAGAAGTAGTATAATGTGTTTTGGGGTGTATTTTTATACATACCCATGCTGGGTGGGAGAAATCTCTCTGTCAACGGACAATTGTGTGTAAAAAAAAATCAAAAAATTGTCATTTACAGAGATATTTCTCCCACCCAGCATGGGTATGTGTAAAAATACACCACAAAACACATTATACTACTTCTCCTGAGTACGGTAGTACCACATGTGTGGCACTTTTTGGCACCCTAAGTGCGCTAAGGGGCCCAAAGTCGAATGAGTACCTTTAGGATTTCACAGGTCATATTGCGACATTTGGTTTCAAGACTACTCCTCACGGTTTAGGGCCCCTAAAATGCCAGGGCAGTATTGGAACCCCACAAATGACCCCATTTTAGAAAGAAGACACCCAAAGGTATTCCGTTAGGAGTATGGTGAGTTCATAGAAGATTTTATTTTCTGTCACAAGTTAGCGGAAAATGACACTTTGTGAAAAAAAAAACAATTAAAATCGATTTCCGCTAACTTGTGACAAATAAAAAATCGTATACTACTTCTCGTGAGTATGGCAATACCACATGTGTGGCACTTTTTTGAGCGTAACTGCGCTAAGGGTCCGAAAGTCCAATGAGCACCTTTAGGCTTTACAGGGGTGCTTACAATTAGGCACCCCCCAAAATGCCAGGACAGTGAACACACCCCACAAATGACCCTATTTTGGAAAGTAGACACTTCAAGGTATTCAGAGAGGAGCATAGTGAGTCCGTGGCAGATTTCATTTTTTTTGTCGCAAGTTAGAAGAAATGGAAACTTTTTTTGTTTTTGTTTTTTGTCACAAAGTGTCATTTTCCGCTAACTTGTGACAAAAAAATAAAATCTTCTATGAACTCACCATGCCTGTCAGTGAATACTTTGGGATGTCTTCTTTTCAAAAAGAGTCATTTGGGGGGTATTTATACTATTCTGGAATTTTAGCGCCTCATGAAACATGACAGGTGGTCAGAAAAGTCAGAGATGCTTCAAAATGGGAAAATTCACTTTTGGCACCATAGTTTGTAAACGCTATAACTTTTACCCAAACCAATAAATATGCAATGAATGGATTTTTTTTTTATCAAAGACATGTAGCAGAATAAATTTGGACAAAAATGTATACAGAAATTTTACTTTATTTGAAAAATGTCAGCACAGAAAGTAAAAAAAAAATCATTTTTTGACAAAATTCATGTCTTTTTTGATGTATATATAATAAAAACTAAAACTCGCAGCACCAATCAAATAGCACCAAAAGAAAGCTGTATTAGTGACAAGAAAATGAGGTAAGGTGGTAGGTTGTATGACTGAGCAATAAACCGTGAAAGCTGCAGTGGTCTGAATGGAGAAAAAGGCTCTGGTCCTTAAAGGGAAGGTTCAGAGACACAAAGAAAAAAAAAATCGAAATCCACTTACCTGGGGCTTCCTCCAGCCCGTGGCAGGCAGGAGGTGCCCTCGGCGCCGCTCCGCAGGCTCCCGGTGGTCTCCGGTGGCCGACCCGACCCGGCCAGGCCGGCGGCCAGGTTGGGCTTCTTCTGCGCTCCATTATGCGTGTCACGCCGGCGCGCTGACGTCATCGGACATCCTCCGGGCTGTACTGCGCAGGCTCAGTAGTTCTGAGGTCTATCCCACCGCCGCATGCCAGCACGCGCGCATCGGCCGCACACACCAGCCCACCACCCTGGCCCCATCCTTCTTCTGTCCCAACAGCTACACATGCGCAGTAGCATGACAGGAGGATGACGCAGGGCCAGGTAGGGTTTTATTATATAGGATAGGCTATATCTAAATGCATCTTGATTAAGTTCCTTACGCACTACACTAGAGTGCTAATTCCATGAGGTTTTTTTTTCACTTTATGGAAGGTAATCCATCAGAATAGCCTGAGCACCTATCATTTAATAAATAGAATTTTATAATGGGAATTGCAAGTCTGAAAGTCTATGCATTTGTTTTTTGACACCATTTATAGACCCTTATTATGTTAAAAATTGCTATTTGTATGTACAGTACGTCAATCCACTCCCAAGCAGTGAGACGATTCTTGCTTCTGGTAATACCATGTGCTTCTGTTTCAGCTTATGGTGCTGGCTATGCATGGTCTCCATCCAGGCTGGATATATCTGTAGGAGACACTGTGGTCTGGCAGTGGAAGTCACAACTTTCCATTGCGGGTGTTGGATACAGAGTGTTCTCAGTGTCAGATCCGGCCAACACCACCTATGATGGTGTCGCCTTCAACAGCGGATCCCGAGTGGCCACAGGTCTGTATTCAGGTCATTTCTTTTCTGTCTGTGATGGGTCTGCATTGTTTCATGGCAGAGGACCTCTTGCACCTCCCTAGCTTTGTCATCAGCAGTAACTTATTGGCCTACATGCAACTTACATTTTCTCCTGAGCTTTCTCCTAGGTGACCATTTTTTCATCATCTGTCTAAAATATCTTTACAGTTACCAAAAAGTTGGTAAAAAAAATAAAAAAAGTACAACATTATTTTAAGTACAGCGGAGTCCATAATATCCGGCACCGACGGGGATCCCCTGATGCCGGATACATGTGCTTGCCAGTTGCTTGAACAACTGGCCTAAAATGCACAAACCTCCGCCCCCCCCCCCCCTCAAATTCTTACTGAGCCTCCAGCAGCATGTAGCAGTACTTCCACATCTCGTAAGAGCCTGCTAGAGGCTTTCTGGCATCCCCCGTGCACGCAAGCCAGCGCGTCAGCTGACCGGCACCAGGTCACGTGACCTACTGACTTGCGTGCACGGACAGTGGTAGGAGCTCGCTAGGTGATGTGGAAATACTGCTACACGTCGCTGGAAGCTCAGTAAGTATTTAAATAGCCTCAAAACCCGCCACATGCAAAGTCCACTGTATCCCTCAGGCATGCTGGTTAGTTGAGATTTCTAGGTGCCAGTTAATGGGGACTTTGCTGTATTTTTTTGCTGGTGACCAGAGCCGGGACAAGCTTCTCCAGCACCCAAGGCTGAGACACCAAAGTGCGCCCCTCCATCCCCTCCAACCCAAGCTGTCACACACTGATTGCTATTAGAGTAAGAGGCGCCCTAGGGCCCCCAGTCCCCCATCACCTTAATCTATTATATATATATCTTTTAATTTGCATATTTATTATATTTTTTCCTCCTAGGTTCCTTTTCTTACCAGTTCACCTCCCCGGGTAACTATTACTATAGCAGCGGTAATGTGAATGATGCATTCAGCCTCGTCATGCAGGGAGTGGTCTATGTATCTCCAGCTTCTGAGCAGACCAGCGCCGTGCATGTGACTGTAGGGAGTGCAGAGGCAAACTATGCGCCAGGTAAGGGGAAAATGAGCAAAAAACAAGACAAGTATTGACTATTATGCTCTGATACTCTGTGTAGTGATGTTATGGTGGGGCTGCTGCTTGTATGGGTGAGGGTGTGTCCGCAGGCCTGAGGTGTGACCATGTATCATGGGGACCCCAAGTGAAGAGGTTCTTCACACCTCCAGAATACTGACCATATGTGTGCAATCCACACTCGATCCTCAAATGGGATGAATCTCCGAAACTTTGTTTTGTATTACATATAGTGGTTGTACAGCATAACAAGACAGGCACAACGTTTGGGGTTATCCACCCTCAAGTACTAGACACTTATTATAACGTGTGCGTTCTGCCACTGACCACTGTGAACCTAGCCTAAGGACCCACTCAAATGAAATACTAAAATGTATTCAGAAAGCATAGCTCCCAACTGTCCCATCTTATCATGGTTGCTTTGCATGCACTGCTAGAATTGTGAGCATCTACTTATAAGAATTCTACTTTCTCTCCCTCCTTTTCTCTCCTTACATCCAAATACTACACCACTAAATTGGGCTCCTCTTGTCCCTGTCTTTTTCGACCTCCAACTCCATTAGACCAAAATAAAATGTTTTAGTTTGGATTAGGCGTTAAAAATAAATAAAAATTAAAAACATATTGCTTTCTTCACTTCCTTCATCTTTCTACAGGTGCTTCCATACCTGTGCCAGCTGCAACCTGTGTCACCCCAGCACCTAACTGTTCTAGGCTCAGCAATGTCCCTTCCGATAACAGCTCCTTCTGGTTCACCTTCTCCAGATGTTACTCACCTTCCATTACTGGCATCACCCCAACCTCTGGAACCATTCGTGATGCCATCACCATAACAGGGGCTGGATTCAGTAACATCACTTGTGCTAACCAGGTGGGTGATAGAATGGGTGGGGACAATGTTATATACCTACAAACACAACTGTATCTCATAGAGGGCTACTAACTTTCTCCTCCATCCTATTACTACACTTTTGTATTGTTATTGTTTGATTCTTTTTTTCTTTTCTTTTTATTAGTTTATATAACATACAAGAAAGTGTTTTTGTATATTTTGAGCATTTTTAACAATGAAAAAGGTTATGAAAAACAAAAGATGGTGATAGACAGACAGATAGATAGCATACTGATAAGCAAACAGACATACAGGTACATATGTAAAATACATCTCACTTCCTAAATCTATCGATAAGATAAGATGGAAGACTAAAGTTACAGTAGATACCGTACACACGGTAAATGCAACTTGGCTGAGGTGGTCGTTCACAGCTGTCTTAGATCAGAGTATAATATGTACATGTGTCCCAGAGGTCGTTCAAAGGTGCCCATTAACTGTACAGTTTTACCGAACGATCAACCTTCCGATCCAATAAATGCAAAGGTAAGGAAACAATTATAAATCCTCAAATGGCCTCATAAATGGAATCTATATATAGTATATAAAAGTGGATGTGTGTATGTATTTGCCGCGATCACTCAGACGCCTTGACCGATTTCAATGAAATTTGGTTTACAAATCCCTTACTACCTGGGATGATATCTTCTCACCTGGGCGGAGCTACAAACAGCCAATCAGATTTCACCTATTCATGTCAATGAAAAAAAATGTAAAAGACTGCCATTCTCACATTAATAAGCAAGAGTCCCCACACTTGGCACAGTTGGTCACTCCGTGACCAAGGTAAAAAATTTGGGGAAAGTGGGCAAGGCATAAAACTGCATTGCAGCCGTTCATTTTAAATGGGAAAATGTAAACTGCAGCCATTCTTACACAGGTAATCGCAGGGTTTTCAAACTTGTCACACTTGGTCACTGGGTGGCTGGGATTCATATTCATGAAAGTGGGTGGAGTCTACAACAGCCAATCAGAATTCACCTATTGACTTTCAAGGGGAATATTTAAATTGCTGCCATTCTTATATTGTTAATTGCAGAGGCCACAAACCTGCTACAGTTGGTCATTGGGTGACTGGAGTTCAAATTCACTAAAGGGGGGGAGCTTTCATTCACACATTTTTGATGCCAGGAACCTGAAAGCTCATAAACTTGGTCACGTTACAAAAAGTGGGTGGAGCTAAAAACAAATTTTGGTGGGAAAATGTAAACTGCAGCCATTCTCACACTGTTAATGGCAGGGTTCTCAAACTTTGCACAGTTTGTCACTGGGTGACTGGGATTAATATTCAGAAAGGTGGGCGGAGCCTACAAATGCCAATCAAAATTCACCTATTAATTTTCAAGGGGAAAATGTAAAATGTTGCCATTCTTGCACTGTTAATGGCACAGGCCTCAAACCTGGTACAGTTGATCATTGGTTGACTGGGGGTTCAAATTCAGAGAAGGGGTGGAGCAAAAACCAACCAGATTTGTTTCATTTCAGTGAAAAAATACAAATTATTGATGCCAAGGAGCCCAAAGCTCATAAACTTGGTCATTCAGTGACTGTCAGTGACAGTAAGAAAAAGTAGGCGGAGCCAACAACAACGAAATACATACCCGAGCACCCGAAACTAAAGCCATTTTTACACTGTTAATTCACAGGGCTTTAAAACTTGGCACAGTTGGTCACTGGGTGATGGGAATTAAGATTCAAGAAAGGGGTGGAGCCACAGCCAATCACATCTCTTTGCTTGATAAACTGCTTTCATGCTCACATTATTGATGACAGGAATCCCAAAGCTCACAAACTTGGTCATTGAGTGACTGTGTGTCAAGGTTACAAAAAGTGGGTGGGGCTCAAAAAATTCACAAGGAAAATATAAACTGCAGCCATTGTTACACTGTGAATGGCAGGGTTCTTAAAATTTGCACAGTTGGCCACTAGGTGGTTGGGACTCATATTCATGAAAGTGGGTGGAGCCTACAATAGCCAACCAAAATTCACATATTGATTTTCAAGGGGAATATTTATACTCCTGCCATTCTTACAATGATTAATTAATGTTAATGGCAGAGCCCTCAAACCTAGTACAGTCGGTTATTAGGTAATAGGAATACAAATTCTGTAAGGGGGGCATAGCCACAAACAGCCAATTACATCAGCTAGTTGGAAATACTGTATATACAATGGGCTTGATTCACAAAGCAGTGCTAACTGTTAGCATGCTTGTGAAAAGCCCCCCCTTCTCGTCTAAATTCAGTTTAGGCATGTTAAAATCAACTCGCGCGAAAGTTCCGTGCGCAAAATTTTGCGCGCCGTCGCACCTCGCATCCAATGCACCTCGCAGACGCATTGGATGCGACACTAAAGTCGCACCGTGGTGCAACGTTTCACGCGCACCACTCTGTGCGCAAGCAAAGTTTTGCGCGCGGGACTTTGCGCGCGATCTTATTGTCAAAACGGTGCTAACCTACTTAGCACCCTGCTTATCACGCCCAAAGGTGCTAAGTAGGTTAGCATGGCTTTGTGAATCAAGCCCAATGTGTTCATTTCAGATAGAGTTGATTTGCAAATGTATTCTATACAGAGTTTGCTCCATTACTTTTGTTCTGCCTGTCTGCAAATATCTACAAGCTGCATTGCTACATGCATCCTCCCAATGTACCACACTCCATATGTATTTCACCTGCTCTGCTTTCCTCACCTTGCTCAGCTTCTCATGAACTGTTAGCTCTCCTGAAATCTCTCTCTCCCTCCAGCAGCTGAAAAACCTTTCCCTCCAGCTCTTACTTGCAGCTGGTGATATATCGCCTAACCCCGGGCCACAGCCTGCTGCCAGACAAGCATCACCTGCTCACTTGCTTCACACACTTCACAGCCTTCTGCTCCCAAATAACCTCAACATCCAACTTCGCCCCAACCTCATTTCCATCCACCTACAAACACATGCTCCCCCTACCCTGCGGTCTCTGGAATGCCAGATCTGTCCGCAATAAACTGACAGCGGTCCACGACCTCTTCCTCTCCAAAATCCTCACTATCCTCGCACTCACAGAGACATGGCTCACCCCTCTGACTCTGTCGCAGAGGCTGCCCTCACCTATTGGGGGCTTCTCGTCAGTCACTCCCCCAGACCAGACAACAGACCCGGGGGAGGGGTGGGTCTGCTCCTCTCCCCAACTTGCATCTTCCGTGTCATCACCCCACCTCCCTCCCTACAATTTACATCATTCGAGGCCCACACCATCCGCCTCTACCATCCCCTCCCAGCCATTGTTGCGGTCTTATATCGCCCTCCGTCGAGCTCTCTTCCTCACTTTCTTGACAACCTTGCCTCCTGGCTCCCACACATCCTCTCATCTGATGTCCCCACCATTATCCTTGGGGATTTCAACATTCACATTGATGAACCCAACAACTCTGTCCTGACCCGGCTACTCACTATGACCAACTCCCTTGGCCTAGTACAACATACCAACACCCCCACCCATAATGCAGGTCACACTCTTGACCTGATACTCAGTAAATCCACCACAATAACAGACCTTGACATCACACCCTTCCTGCCCACAGACCATCACCTTCTCTCCTTCAGCCTCCTCACAGAAGGCACTTTCCAACCACCCTCCCACCCACTTGGTCGATGGCAGCAAGATATACTTCAGCTCAACCCATGTGTCCTAGCCAATCCTCCTCCATCCTATCCTATCCTCCCCTCACCTCCTTCAGTTTTATTACCATTGAGGAAGTCAACCACCTACATCAGACTTCCCATACCACTACCTCCCCCCTTGACTCCATTCCTTCTTGGGGACAGAAGGCCAATCCTCCTCCATCCTATCCTCCCCTCACCTCCTTCAGTTTTACTACCATTGAGGAAGTCAACCACCTACATCAGACTTCCCATACCACTACCTCCCCCTTTGACCCCATCCCTTCTGACTTACTCCGTCCTCACTTCCCGCATTTGGCCCCAGTCCTCACTGCCCTGTTTAACCTCACCCTATACACAGGCACCTTCCCGTAAGACTTCAAGCAGTCCACTGTACTACCCCTGCTCAAGAAACCCTTCCTCGACCTCTCACTACCCTCCAACTACCGCCCTATCTCCCTCCTACCCTTTGTCTCAAAACTCCTTGAGCATCTAGTTTACAAATTCCTCAATGCCAACTTCCTGCTAGACCCGCTAAAATCTGGATTTTGGCCTGCCCACTCAACCGAAACAGCTCTCACCAAAGTGGATAATGATCTCGCCTCAGCAGCTTTTGACACAGTGGACAGTCCCTTACTCCTCCAGTCCCTCCAGTCCATGGGCATTCATGACCTCGCCCTGGGATGGCTCTCATCCTACCTCTCCAACCGCACCTTCATGAACTCCTTCAATGAGTCCTCATCTACCCCCAAACACCTCTCAGTAGGAGTAGGAGTCCCCCAAGGCTTAGTCCTTGGCCGCCTACTGTTCTCACTATACACATCCTCCATTGGCAAGGTTATCTCCTCCACAGGTTTTAACTATCATCTGTATGCAGATAACACCCAGATCTACACACTCCTGACCTATCTACCACTACCATGGACAAGGTCTCCACCTACCTATCAGCCATCTCCTCCTGAATGTCCACTAGGTTCCTAAAACTAAACCTGGACAAAACGGAATTTATGATCTTCCCACCCTGGCCCTCCCTGAACCTCCCAGATGTGAATGTCACTGTTAACCACACTACTATTCGCCCTACCTCTCAAGCCTGCTGTCTTGGTGTCACCCTGGACTCCGCACTTTCCTTCACCCCTACATCAAAAACCTCACAAAGTCCTGCAACTTCCACCTCCGTAACATCTGCAAGATGTCACCACCAAACTCCTCATCCATGCCCTCATAATTTCCCGCCTTGACTACTGCAACGCCCTTCTGTCTGGTCTCCCTATGACAAGAATTGCCCCACTGCAGTCCATCATGAATGCGGCAGCCAAAATTATCCACTCCTCCCATCGGTCCACCACAGCAGCTTCCCTCTGTGAATCCCTCCACTGGCTTCCTATCCAGTCCAGAATCAGATTCAAGATACTGTGTCTAGCTTACAAATCTGTCCACAAAACCTGTCCAACCTACATTTCCAATCTTACCCAGAGGTACACTCCTATCTGCTCACTCCGCTCCTCCAATGAACTTCGCCTGACTGCCCTCCGCATCATCCAGTCCCACGCATGCCTCCAGGACTTTGAAAGAGCTGCTTCAACACTATGGAACTCCCTACCTCCCCCCATTAGGCTTTCCCCCTCCTTCGACATCCTCAAGAAGACCCTCAAAACTTACCTTTTCACTCTGGTCTACCCCCCCCCCCCCCTCACTAGTGCTTTAAATCCACAGCTGAACTCTGGTCCCCTACTCTTTGTGTCCCCACCTCTCTCTCTATATTGTAAGCCTTCAGGTAGGGCCCTTCTCCTTATATCTCCTACCTGTTCACGCACCTCCATCACCGTACACCCATCCTATAGATCTGAGTGAAATCCACTTGCCTAATCTCCATGCTTCTATCCAGTGACTGACTAAGCATTACCTTGTACTCAAACTGTGCTGCGTGATCTGTTTTGCATGTATTCCTGTATTGTCGTATTGCTGTATGTCACGCCTAAATATTGTCTATAACGTTGGTTAATGTCCAGCGCTGTATAATATGTTGGTGCTTTATAAATACAATAAATAAATAAATTACACCAGTGTGTTCACCAGTGACCTGCAAACTCTACTTTACTAACTAAACCTCAATGTCAGCTGTGTCATGTTCTATATAATAAGACGTGTTTTAGTTTAAAGTCTGAAGGAGTTCCTGATGGAATCAAAATCTTTATATGATCCAATGTTCTTTTTCCTTTTAGGTTTCAGTCGGAGGGTACCCTTGTCTAGTCTCCTCTGTAAATGATAATTCAATAACCTGCAATGTAGATCCTCAGGACTCCATGGATATTGGAATGGCAGAATTGGTTTCGATAACAGTGAACAACTATGGGAGAGCCATCAACACATTAAGCTTGGAGATGGCCAGGAGATTTGGCTTGTTGCCTCACATTGACTCCATTACACCCAACAATGGCTCAGTGAATGGACTGACAAGAATAACCATACACGGATCTGGCTTCTTTGGCAACAGCACAACCATATCAGGCTTCGGCTACACCATCGTCTCTGTGAATTACACAGACATTGTTTGTGATACTCAGCCCAGTTATACACACACGGTTGGTGTTCAGGTCACTGTCGGTGCATTTCCTGCCCAATGTAAAGGAAGTTGCAGCTTCACCTACAGCAGTGATGTCAGGGTGGTTGTATCAGGTGTTTCTCCAACTGTTGTAGGCAACACCTCAACCACATTGTTCATTAATGGCAGCGGATTTGGAGAGGACATTAATGACGTTGTAGTTTATGTTGGAGACAAAGCAGTGAATGTGGTAAACATCAATGACACAAGTATTATTTGTACTGTAGATCCCATTCCTGCCAGTAATTATCTTCTCAAAGTTATTGTCAGAAGTAAAGGCTTGGCTCAGGGCTCCTTCACCATCAGCAGTCCAGCTCAGGCGGTGCTCCTCACCCCATCTGGGAGCGTTCTTGGTGGGACGGTTCTTCAGATAGTAGGAAATGGATTCCACCCAACGAATACTATAGTGTGGGTTAGAGGTTACCCATGCAACATTACTTCAGTCACTCCTGGCAGCATCCTTTGCGTGACTCCACCAAGCACAACTGCCCAGTATGTTGCCATCAACATCCAAATACCAACTTATTTCTACCCATCACTCTACTATTCCTACTCTGATGCTGATACCCCAACAGTAACATCAGTTTCTCCCAGCACAGGTAAGATATATTTTTAATGTGTAAGTTTAATGTTTAATGTTTCAAGTGCCGTAAATTAATGTAGTGGCACCCGCGCTAGTGATGTATCGAGGTCGCACTACATCACTATCTCGCGGCACTTACATGGGTCAGCTGTTACTAATGAGCGTACGCTATGCTGCCAGGACCTAGCGTATTACCAAATTATTGCAAATTACCCCACGCTGCTTAAAATAACTCGTGCTGACGAGGTGCGTAACTTTTAAATAATCAACTTGTATACGTGTGCTTCTATATAGACTATATATACCACACACTATAGATGTAGTTATACATAGGGCCTGATTCACAAAGCGGTGATAACTCAGTTATCACGCCTAAAAGACTTTAGGCGTGATAACCTTTGCACCAGCAAAGTTATCACCGCTTTGTGCTCTAACTCGAAACTTTGCGCACGGGAGTTCGCGCGAATTCCTTCAGATCACGCCTAAACTAAGTTTAGGCGTGATAAAGGGCTTTTCACAGGCGTGCAAAGTGTTTGCACCGCTTTGTGAATCAGGCCCTTAGACTATATATACCACACACTATAGATGTCCTTCTACATAGACTTTGCTTACTGTACATTATCGCTATGCTTTTACATAGACTATACTTACCATGTAGTATACATACCACACACTGTAGATGTAGTTCTATATAGATTGTACTCACCAGGCATGTACATATTATAACGCCAATGGACTGTTGGGCGCAGGGGGAATTGAAGGATGGCTCACCCTTCTGCCGTTAAAAAACTTGGCAGCGTTAAATACAATCCCCCCTTTCAAGCCGTAGAAAATCTGCGGAGGGTGGGGACACACACATGTAATCCTGCTGTTAGCAGCACCTGAATTACCGGTACACAGCTGCAGACCATAGCATTACACCTCTAGCTGCGCCGATACCAGGTTCTGTGTGGCACACACACTGTCGATATAGTTCTACATAGACTATGCTTACCACACGCTATAGATGTAGTTCTACATAGACTATGCTTACCACACGCTATAGATGTAGTTCTACATAGACTATGCTTACCACACGCTATAGATGTAGTTCTACATAGACTATGCTTACCACACGCTATAGATGTAGTTCTACATAGACTATGCTTACCACACGCTATAGATGTAGTTCTACATAGACTATGCTTACCACACGCTATAGATGTAGTTCTACATAGACTATGCTTACCACACGCTATAGATGTAGTTCTACATAGACTATGCTTACCCACATACTATAGATGTAGTTCTACATAGACTATGCTTACCACATGCTATAGATGTAGTTCTACATAGACTATGCTTACCACACGCTATAGATGTAGTTCTACATAGACTATGCTTACCACACAGTATAGATGTAGTTCTACATAGACTATGCTTACCACACGCTATAGATGTAGTTCTACATAGACTATGCTTACCACACACTATAGATATAGTTCTACATAGACTATGCTTACCACACACTATAGATATAGTTCTACATAGACTATGCTTACCACACACTATAGATATAGTTCTACATAGACTATGCATACCACACACTATAGATATAGTTCTACATAGACTATGCTTATCACACGCTATAGATGTAGTTCTACATAGACTATGCTTACCACACGCTATAGATGTAGTTCTACATAGACTATGCTTACCACACGCTATAGATGTAGTTCTACATAGACTATTTTTATGCCCCTGTTCAACTCTCTAGTAAGGCCACATCTGGAATATGGAATTCAGTTCTGGGCACCACATTACAAAAAAGATATTGCAGTTTTAGAGCAGGTGCAGAGACGAGCTACAAAATTGATACGTGGGATGGAAGGTCTCGCTTACCAAGAAAGGTTAGATAAACTGGGTTTATTTAGTCTAGAGAAAAGACGCCTTAGAGGAGATCTAATTATCATGTATAAATACATTAGAGGGCAATATAATAGCTTGGCGGATGAGCTTTTTGTCCCTAGGCCTTCTCAAAGGACTAGAGGACATGAGCTGCGCATGGAGGAAAAACGTTTTAGCCATTTATTTAGGAAAGGGTTCTTTACAGTAAGAGTGGTTAAGATGTGGAATGCATTGCCACAGGAAGTCGTTATGGCAAACTCTATACCTGCATTTAAAGGGGGCTTAGATGCTTTCCTTGCGTTGAAAGACATCCATGGCTACAATTACTAGGTTATGCCTAATGATGTTGATCCAGGGATTTTATCTGATTGCCATCTGGAGTCAGGAAGGAATTTTTCCCATTTGGGGCTAATTGGACCATGCCTGGTGGGGTTTTTTTCTCCTTCCTCTGGATCAACAGGGGTATGTGGGGGACGGGCTGGAGTTGTACTTTGTACTGGTTGAACTCGATGGACGTATGTCTTTTTTCAACCAAAATAACTATGTAACTATGTAACTATGTAACTATGCTTACCACACGCTATAGATGTAGTTCTACATAGACTATGCTTACCACACACTATATAGTTCTACATAGACTATGCTTACCACACGCTATAGATGTAGTTCTACATAGACTATGCTTACCACACACTATAGATATAGTTCTACATAGACTATGCTTACCACACACTATAGATATAGTTCTACATAGACTATGCTTACCCACATACTATAGATGTAGTTCTACATAGACTATGCTTACCACACACTATAGATATAGTTCTACATAGACTATGCTTACCACACGCTATAGATGTAGTTCTACATAGACTATGCTTACCCACATACTATAGATGTAGTTCTACATAGACTATGCTTACCACACGCTATAGATGTAGTTCTACATAGACTATGCTTACCACACACTATAGATGTAGTTCTACATAGACTATACTTATCACACACACTAGATATGACATTCTACACAGACTATGCTTACCACACAGTATAGAAATAGTTCTGCATAGACTATGCTTACCCACACACTATAGATGTCCTTCTACATAGACTTTGCTTACCACACGCTATAGATGTAGTTCTACATAGACTATGCTTACCACACGCTATAGATGTAGTTCTACATAGACTATGCTTACCACACACTATAGATGTAGTTCTACATAGACTATGCTTACCACATGCTATAGATGTAGTTCTACATAGACTATGCTTACCACACGCTATAATGTAGTTCTACATAGACTATGCTTACCACACGCTATAGATGTAGTTCTACATAGACTATGCTTACCACACACTATATAGTTCTACATAGACTATGCTTACCACACGCTATAGATGTAGTTCTACATAGACTATGCTTACCACACACTATAGATATAGTTCTACATAGACTATGCTTACCACACACTATAGATATAGTTCTACATAGACTATGCTTACCCACATACTATAGATGTAGTTCTACATAGACTATGCTTACCACACACTATAGATATAGTTCTACATAGACTATGCTTACCACACGCTATAGATGTAGTTCTACATAGACTATGCTTACCCACATACTATAGATGTAGTTCTACATAGACTATGCTTACCACACGCTATAGATGTAGTTCTACATAGACTATGCTTACCACACACTATAGATGTAGTTCTACATAGACTATACTTATCACACACACTAGATATGACATTCTACACAGACTATGCTTACCACACAGTATAGAAATAGTTCTGCATAGACTATGCTTACCCACACACTATAGATGTCCTTCTACATAGACTTTGCTTACCACACGCTATAGATGTAGTTCTACATAGACTATGCTTACCACACGCTATAGATGTAGTTCTACATAGACTATGCTTACCACACACTATAGATGTAGTTCTACATAGACTATGCTTACCACATGCTATAGATGTAGTTCTACATAGACTATGCTTACCACACGCTATAATGTAGTTCTACATAGACTATGCTTACCACACACTATAGATGTAGTTCTACATAGACTATGCTTACCACACACACTACATATGACATTCTACACAGACTATGCTTACCACACAGTATATATATAGTTCTACATAGAATATGCTTACCACGCACTATAGATGTAGTTCTACTTAGACTATACTCACCAAACATTGTAGATATAGTTCTACATGGACTATACTTTCAACACGCTTTAGATCATACATGTCAAACTCTGGCCCGCGGGCCAAATCTGGCCCTCAGAACCATTAAATGTGGCCCCAAGTGGTTTCCCCACTTTGCAATATGTTTTGCCCTCTCTAAACCACCACGGAAGCTATATTGGAGGTGAAGCCCTAGAACACCAGAGAAACAATATGGGGGAGGTAGGGGGGGAAGCAATAAACACTAGGGAACTGTATAGGAGTGGGTGGGGGCCTCTAGACACCAGGGAGCTATATAGGGGAGGAGGGAGGACCACTCCACACCAGGGATCTGTATAGGGGTTGAAAGAGGGCCATTAGAAACCAGAGAATTTCTTAAGGGAGGAAGGTGGCCAGTAGACATTGACGTTGGCCCATGACTAGGTCCTAGTGTACAATTTTGGCCAACTTTGCATTTGAGTTTGACACCACTGCTTTAGATGTAGTTCTACATAAACTATACACAACACACACTGTAGATATAGTTCTGCATAGACTATACTTACCACACACTTTAGGTGTAGTTTTACAGAGACGATGCTTACCACACACTGTAGAAGTAGTTCTACATAGACTATGCTAACCAGAAACTTAATATGTGCTTTTTAAATAGACTAGACAAAAAGAGGCAGTGCAAGAGCTTGTGAGCATCTGTGAATGTATGAAAAGTATCTACTATAATGTAGTATTCTATGTAGTCAGCAGTCTCATGAGATGGTACCTCATCCTTCTGTTACACTCAAAGATGAGACAACCCCTGAACACTTTAAAGGACAACTATCAATAAACATGTTTTTTAAACTGGGATGGGAATAGCTTTCTTTAGCTGCCCCTTAGTACTGCTGTACATCTTCCCCAATTATATATTCCTTTGTTGTTTTAAAATTGTCTTTCTGACTGGTGTCAGGGATGGGTGTTGCACCAGTGAATCATGAGGGGAGGGGGGAATCCCTCTCCCTACATCTGTTAACCCTGTGTGCACTTTCTGGCGTTTGCAGGTGACCGGTCTCACTAATTGCCTTTCTCGAACTGAATGAGTTGTATAGATAACATGTGGGGCTTTCATGGATAACTGTAGTGTATGAGGAGTACTGGTGTGCAACTAAGCAGAGAAAAATGTATGTCTTACCTGCTACATAAAGCAAAATAAACATTATGTACTATTGTATGTGAAACCTGACACCAAGACAGGATTTTCACACAAGATTTTTTTTTCTGTCAAAGAAAATCAGTCTGTAGTCTCTTGAGAGATACATCGACCAGCACTGGGTGTGATGTTACATTTCAAATAAAAAAGAATCCATTTTTACACACACGCACGCACACACGCACACACACACACACACACACTTTTCTGCAAACATTGTGCAGAACTGCACACAAATGTGCACCTGTTCTTTATCAATTACATTCGCTTCTGTGATAAAACGTGCATCTTTTCACACATACAGACACACGTGGTGTGCAGAAAACACATACAGAGAACCTACAGACTCAAACCTACAGTGTTCCTAAACTCAGCTTATTACACTCATTCTGTCCATCTCTGATGGAGCAGAACAGGATCTGCAGACTTCTTCAGCATCGCTACAGTGCATAGCACTTGGGGAGGTGTAGAGAGGCTGGGGGTAGAGCAGCACTGTACACAAAAGCCTGCTGCACACTTAATGACTGTCTACAAAACTTTATCTACAAAACTTTGTATAACTCGGTATCAGTGGCTGAGCAGATGGGGTCATTAGAACAATTGTCCAGAGAGCAGAAAGCTTTTTCTCTCTGTGCCCTTAGTTGTCAGTCTCTCAGGACAAAGAAAAGAAACTCCTCCCACCACAGGCCCCCTGCGCTCCTTTGCAGAGCCTGTTGTTATGCCCCTGCCTGCCTGTGATGCTGCTGATGTAATATTTTGAAGAGCTTTTTTTTTGCACTATACGATGACCTAAAGAAATGGGAGTCTTCACAGAATTGTGTGATGGGTGTTTAACTCTAAACTCTCTATCTGTGTTGTTGGACAGGACAATCAGGAACCATCGTCACTGTTTCTGGCACAAATTTTGGTTCCGCAGACGTGACAGTGACTATTGGGAACACGACATGCACAGTCATCACCGTGTCTGATATTCAGCTGAACTGCACTGTGGGAGATCACTGGGGAGGAACATTCTCCGTATCACTGCTCAATGGGAAAGGATATGCAAGATCCAATGCAAGTTTCACGTATAATCTGAGTATGACGAGTGTCTCTCCAAGCCAAGGTGAGTATGATGATCTTTTGTGATTTCTATAGGAGCTGGTCATCACCTGTCATCCCCACAACAGCGTGTGCGTGTGTGTGTGTGTGTAACTCAGAAGTGTGCAGGTAGCCCTCAGAAAGTTCTGAACTAGTGGGGTAACCCCCCAAAACACGCTGCTTTGCTGCCTCACCAGCAAAGCAAGATCATACACAAGGAAAACTAGGCAGGTGTGTAGGGTCAGTGGGTGTCAAGGGCCCTGGCTGCTGTCTACTCTGAGTATCTGTTCCCATCCCAGCTTACAAAAAAGGCCAGGTACAAAGCAGGGAGAGCAGGCAGAACTGCTACTTTTCCCATCGCCTCATTTCCCCTCAATCTATCTCTGCTTAGCAGTGGCCGAGCTATCGCAGCACCTCAGATGATGGGGACCATTGCGGTGTCAGTGTTGCTAATCCACAATATGGAAGCCTACCACTGCTAGAGATGGAAGCACTGCTGGTTCTAGCAGGACTGCTTCTGCTTGTGTGCCTCAGCTTCAGTGTTCTGTGTAGAGGCCAAACCTACAGGTTGAATGTAGAGTGGAGCTGGAATTGTTGCTGATATTTCCCGGAGATGGTGGACACCACTGGGCACTAATCAGATTTGAAATGGTGAAGGGGTGGTTTGGGGGACTGTGACTGAGCACCTGTGTGGAGGAGGGTTCTGTGTGTGTGTGTGTGTGTGTGTGTGTGTGTGTGTGTGTGTGTGTGTGTGTGTGTGTGTGTGTGTGTGTGTGTGTGTGTGTGTGTGTGTGTGTGTGTGTGTGTGTGTGTGTGTGTGTGTGTGTGTGTGTGTGTGTGTGTGTGTGTGTGAGAGTGTGTGTATTTAAGCAGTGTGTGTACGTGTGTGATGTGTGTAATGTATGGTGTGTGTGTGTATTGTATGCTGTGTGTGTGGAGTGTGTGTAATGTATGGTGTGTGTGTGTATAGTGTGTGTGTGTGTGTGTGTATTGTATGGTGTGTGTGTGTGTGTGTGTGTGTGTGTGTGTGTGTGTGTGTGTGTGTGTGTGTGTGTGTGTGTGTGTGTGTGTGTGTGTGTGATGTATGCTGTGTGAGTGTGTGTGTGTGTGTGTGTGTGTGTGTGTGTGTGTGTGTGTGTGTCTGTCAGGGCCAAGGCAGAGGCGAGAGAGGCTCCAGCCTCAGGGCGCAGTGTAGGAGGGGGCACGCAACTCACTCAGCTATCATTCCCCTATTGTGTTTGAAGCAGAGAGAAATAAGGGCTAGTTTACACTTGATGCTCAGAGCGCCGCTAGCCTGCAATCGCCTTCAGATTGCAATTTTAACAAAAAAGATTCTTGCACGCTTTGCGCTTGTGATTCCCGTTTAATAGAACGAGAATCACATCACAATCACCCCCAAAACGCTGCATGCAGCGCGTTTGCAATCAATCAAAATCGCAACCGCTGCAGTGTGAATGTATCCATAGGGATACATTGTAGCATTGCTTTGCTGAACGCCGCCGGCGATCAGCAAAGCGCAGAAGAATCGCCCCAATGTGAACCAGCCCTAAAAAAGGGGGTACCTGGCAGTGACCGCAAGCCAGATAACTAGATATTGAAGGACACCCGAGGTGAAAATAAACGAATGAAATAAACATTTGTATCTATCTTTGTTCTCCTAAAAATGCCTTTTTAAGATATTCCACAGTTTTATTTTATGTTTAAATCTACGTTTTAAGTTTAAACTGTTTTATTGTTTTTGCTTAATGACACATTCATTGAAGTATGCCAGAGCTAAAATCTATGAACTATTGACCTCTTTTATCTCTTTCCTGCTCTCAGAAGCCATTTTCTGCTAGGAAAGTGTTTTATAGTTGGATTTTCTTATAAGTGAGGGTGTCAGGCTTGTCTGGTCACCTGCTGTGAATCAGGCTGTATGCCTATATGACTGACACATAACCCAGCCCTAATGCCCGTGAAAGCTCCTGCCTAATACAAACTACAATACCCTGCAGGCAGATGTAGCATACAAACTGGCAGACAGCAATCACCAAACACAGCAATGTAACACAGTATACTGAATAGTCACCTGAGGCCTATAGACTGAGGCAATCCAGATGAAGACAAGGTGGGAGGCAATGGCTGAAGTATAATCACTAAACAGATGCGTAGTCAATCAAGCCAGAGACCGTCCAGGCAGCGTTCATGCGAATCCTTTAACAAGTCGGGTCGGTAACAGGGTATCCAATTCAGAAGCGTAGTCAGGTTCAAGCCGCGTCGGTAACAGGTAATCTAGAAGAAGCTTAGTCAAGAGACAGACAAAAGTCGGCAGCAAGACAAGCACTTGGTGTGAGCTCAATCTCAGCAACAAGCCCAGCATAGGCTATCACGGGTGATGACAGAGGGCACTCACCTTTCATTTATACTAGAACTAACCAATCAGAAAGTAAAGGAATCCAAAGTAACCAATCAACAGAGAGCATATCAGCAGAGATGCTGACACGCTATGCGCACACGTGGTTAATGTTTGCAGCGGCGGAGCGCATACTGAGAGCGCGTCCGCCGCTTATCCAATGGGAGCTGAGTGCCATGCGCTCCAGTGACGTCAGAGACAGGCCGACGACAGTTCCGCCGTCATGAGCGGCCACCGGATCTTACAGAGGGTCACACTGTAGTCACTTCCAGCCACTTACATACCTGACATTTAACTCTTTCAGGCAGAAAAAGAAAATAAAGAACACAGCATGTGTGCGTGCGTGCGTGTGCGTGCGTGCGTTTGTGTGTGTGTGTGTGTGTGTGCGTGCGCATGCGTGCGTGTGTGTGTGTGTGTGTGTGTGTGCGTGCGCATGCGTGCGTGTGTGTGTGTGTGTGTGTGTGTTTTTTTTTGTGTGTGTGTAGTGGAGGTAACTTTGGTCTTTAAGCCTCTGATGTTGCAAGACTTAGTCTCAGCCCTGCTGACAGCACTATCTGCTAAGACATATTGTTTATGCTTTTATATGCATATGTAACCATTTTGTTTTCTTGTGATATGTAGGCAGTTTCGGTGGTGGACTGATGCTCACAATCACTGGCTCTGGGTTTGGTCAGCAGCTGTCCCGGGTGCTGATCTGTAGTTATGACTGTATAGTAGATGGCGTGAGATCCAACACCAGCTTCCTGCTCTGCGAGGTGCCTATGAGAAATGGTAAGAAAAAAGTGTTCATTTTTGCTGCCAAAATGTAAGTTATTTTGGTGCTACAGTTGATCGTGTTTGTCTGGTTGCATTAGTTGCCATTTATTGCAGACTTGACAATGCTGTTTACTCCCAGCTCCCCTTCACCCCCCCCCCCCCCCGATGCTTACTTTGCCCCCTCCTCACGTACTTCCAAAGCTCTTCATTGGCTGCCAATTAACCAGAGGATCCAATTCAAACTCCTAACTCGAACCTGCAAATCTCTTCACAATCTCTCTCCCCTGTACATCTCCTCACTACCGGTAGTTTCCAGATACCAACCCAACTGTAATCTTAGATCTGCACAAAACCTTCTTTTGTCCTCCTCTAGAATCACCTACTTGCATTCATGGCTGCAAGATTTTGCACTTGCTTGACCCCCCCTCTTGAATCCCCTGTCACAGCACAACACTCTCCAATCTTTGTTACCTTTAAACACTCTCTCAAAACTCACTTGTTCCAACAAGCATACGCTCTACCTTAGGCCATTCCTCTTTTGTCCTAAGGCCAAGTTGCACTCCTACTGGATATCCTAAAACACACTGCCTCTAAAGGCAGCCATATATCTAACGATTTATGGTCATAATCGACCAAGAGACAAATCTCTCCCTTATCGAGTCTGATAAGAGAGCGATCTGCCAGCTGCCCAAACCACAGGCCTATTCCCGATCAATTTTTATACTGAAATCGATCCGGAATCAGCCTTGTACACAGCATCTGCCACCTTGACGCCCCAATGCTGTGCCCCCCTAATGAAGAATGTGCCCCCGTGCAAAGAATACATTACCTTACCTGTCCTCGACCTGCGCTTGTCCCCTGCTGCCTCTGGGATATCTCCTCTTTATACCCCACGTGGTTTCCTAGCGCCCTTACTAGGAAACCACGTGGGGCGTGCGTGTATTGTAAAGGGAATGCGCCCAGAGCAGCAGAGGGAAAAGCGCAGGCCGCGGGCAGGTAATGTAATGTAAACTTTACATGGGGCACATTCTTTATTAGGGGGGACAGCATTGCGGGTTTTGTCGCGTTCTACGAACGTTGTGAAATTGCACGCCGCTCCTGATGCCCACAAGTTCCAGCAAACCGGCCACGTTGTCGGTCGGACATGCACTTGGCGGCACCGATTTTCATCCAATTCGATTATAATTATCGATTCGGATGGTTGATCGGCCGCCAAGTCGCCTGATGTATAGCTACCTTAAAGGAGTTCTGTTAGGGGTTTCTGAGGAGGAAAACAGACACTTACCTTGGGTGTCTATCAGCCCCCTGCAGCGGTAATGTCCCACGGCGGCGGCCTCCCATCTGCCGTTCTCCGCCGCCGGCCCCGGTCTAGCGCGGCATGGGATCCAACTGCGGCTGCGCTACAGTGGCCGCGCACCCGCTTGCTTCCGCCTGCGTCATTGGACGCTTACTGCACAAGCGCAGTACAAGGCTCCGTTGTACTGCGCCTGCGCAGTAAGCCTCAGATGACGCGAGCGGAGGTGCGGCAACGCGCATTATTCGTCTGTGTGACAGACGAATAATAGCCCGGTGCCGGCTGCGGGGAACGGCGATGGGAGTAGGACGGCGTGGGACATTACCACTGCAGGGGGCTGATAGAAGCCCCAGGTAAGTGGCAGCTTTCTCCTCAGGAACCCCCACAGAACCCCTTTCAGTATGTTTTATGTATACTACCCCACCTCTTGTTTTCCCCTATTCTTGTAGATTGTAAGCTCCCAAGGGCAGGGCTCCCTCCCCCTTTTGTGTCTTGATATTTCATATACCTGTTATTCATCATGTTACTTTTGTCACTGTCACCAATTCTGTATTTTGTTTCGATTCTGTATTTTGTCTCCAGTTCTATATTTTGTATATTTGGTGTATTACTTTGTACCCCATGTTCGTTTCTTATTTTGTACAGCGCCACTGAATATGTTGGCGCTTTATAAATCAATAATAATAATCCCCCACTTCCCTTCATCTTCCTTCGACAATAGACCAACCTTCTGTAATAAAAAAAAAGTAAGAGGGGTGGTTCCAGTAGGAGAAGGACTAGATTTCTCTTTCTCCCTCTTCGACCCCCACTACACATGCAGCTGCAGAGTTCAGGTCCGCACTGAGCAATTTGAGCAAGTTAGCAGCAAGTCTGCAGTGAGAAAACTAGCAACAATCAACTGCTGCACCATACATTGCATATTTTATGTAACAAAAAGTAAAACATTTTTGATAAGATTTTATGCATAAAAACATGAAATACAGTGCTTAAAGGAGCACAATTGATTAACATGTTTTTGTTTATTTTAACCTGAGCTTGAGAGAGTTCCTGAAGTGCTGGTAAATAATGATGTATACATTTGACTTTCTTACCTCTTTTGTTTACTGTATCAAATTCCCTTCAATATTAACTAACAGCAAGTGTGCTCAAATCTGGCGGCAGAGTGAACCATGTGGGGAGGGGGAATTCCCTCACAGTGCATCTGTTAACCCTGTGTGTGTGAGAGAAATCTCTCAGCACCTGCCTCTGTACTGTTTCCTGTGTCTCTGACTGAAATGTTTGAAGAGAGCAGAGGAGATGTAACTTGTTATAAATATTTGTAATTGTCTGCGACAGCACAGCTTTTCATACTTTTTTTTTGCTTTCAGAGAAAAATACTCTGTAGTCTGATATGCAAAAAAAAAAAAAAAAAAAACACTGGCTGGGCATTGAAGCAGACACCCCTTTTGAGAATGATTTGTTCCAATAGAGCTAAATCCTACACACAATGAATAAAAGCTTTTGCCTCTGATATTTAACATGAAAAGTAGGAAAATGTTTACACAACTACTTAGACATTATTTGTACATTGTCATTTTAGAACAATTTAGAGCATTTGGTTTGATTGTGTTCCTTTAATGCCTCTAAAAACAGAAGTAGGGTTTTAATGATGGTTTCTCTTAAATAGTAAGCAGCAAAAAATAGTCATGATGGTTCTCTGTATGTTTCCGCAGGTACAAATACATCTTCCCTGGTCTGTAACGTCAGTGTCATGAATGGAAACAATGTTGTCCAGATCAATAACTCCTTCACCTACTCTTCCGCTCTGACCCCCCTCATATATGACGTCACCCCTAAGAGAGGCGGCACCGCTGGGGGCACCAGGCTCACCATCACCGGATCTATGTTTGGGTATTGGTTATCTTCATAATGGTTTTCTGTTGATTGTTCAGTGGAAGGTGCTTTCCAGGTTTCAGGTGGCTATAAAAGAGTGAAACTATATTAAAGGACCACTATAGTGAAAAATGGTAAAAGTGAAAATCCACGTAAACACATAAATAAGAGGTATGTTTGTTCCAGAGTAAAATGATCTATAAATTACCTTTCTCCTATGTTACCATCACTTACAGTAGGTAGTAGAAATCTGACAGAACCGACAGGTTTTGGACTAGTCCACCTCTTCATGGGGGATTTATTGTTTATAAAGACTCTCCCTGTAAAGGATTTATACCAAGATGCTGGCCAGCCTTCCTGCCTGACTTTTTTGGACAGAGCAACTCCCATTCACTAAATGGTTTTGAAAATAAAGAAAACCCTGAGAACCACCCATGAGGAGATGGGCTAGCTAAAAACCAGTCCGTTCTGTCAGATTTAAACTCCCTGTTGTAAGTGACAGCAACATAGGAGAAAAGTAATGTATGGCTCATTTTACTCTGGAGAAGAAATGTACTTCTTATTTGTATATGTTTATATTTATTTTAAATTTTACGATTTTCGCGATAGTGGTCCTTTAAGGGGCAGCCTCATAGTGTTGAGCAGAATTTACGCCTATGCGTAATTCTGCATCGTAATTCACAATTACTCATTGTAATCGTAAAGCAAAATTTCGAGGGAAAATCGTAATTAATTTTATATGTAATTGTAAGCATTCGTAATTACGCGTTAATTTACGTGTCATTTTCGTGCCGACTTTGGCGGTGAATAGCAAAACCCCATACATGCTGTTGCTACCAGAATTGCTACATATCTTAAGGAGAATAGTGGGTACAAGTCAGGCCCGGATTTACATCATGCCTATAAGCACACATGTCCTGGCACCCTAGACTTCACCCTCCATGAACCTACAAACCACCCCCGGCGAACTGCACCGCAACTGTGCTGGCTGGCCCAGCTGTCACCTCTCCCTTACTTCCCTTGCCTGACATAAGTAGCTAGAGGTGCCCCTTGGTATTAGGTAGCCAGAGGAACCTCAATATTAAGTAGCTAGAGGTGCCCCCGGCTGAAGGGAGATCTTGTCAGTGGAATGCCAAGTGCAGGGTGAGTATCCTCTCATTTACGCTGCACTCGGGACTCTGCATGGAAAAGGAGGGCCCAGGCACTGGGGCAGAGGAGTGAGCCGCCTTTCCATCATCAGGCACCTGTAGGCACATGCCTACAGTGCCTTATGGTAAATTCGGCCCCAGTACAAGTTATAAAAAAGAATTCTTCAAAAAGACCTTGTCGTTTTTGATAAAATTGATTTTATAAGATGCAAAGAAAATGGTTTTTAAACCATTTTTCTTTGTATTTTTAAAATCAATTTTCTCAAAAACCACAAGGTCTTTTTGAAAAATTATTTTTTTGACTTGTACTCAATATTCTCCTTAAAGAGACTGTGAAGCGAGTCTAAATTCTCTTTTTTAACTTGTATTCCTGTCAAGGACCATAACCCCTGCTAAACCGCCGCTATCCCGCAGCAAAACGAGGGGTTTATACCCCCCAAACCCCCCCTGCAAAATCCACGACTTTCTTAGCCGTGGATTTTGCTGCTAATGGAGGCAGGGCTATGAGCTGCAGCTCTGCCTCCATGCTCGTCAATCTGCGGGCAGATCTCCGCCTCTCCCCGCCCTTCTCTGTGAAGGCAGATTGAGAGGGGCGGGGCGGCGATCAGCGGGGATTGTCGCACTGAGAGGCAGAGCTACAGCCATTAGTTCTGCCTCATTCAGGATGTGCTCCCCAGAGTTAGGAGAGGGGATTTGAGGGGGTATAAACCCCTCGTTTTGCCACGGACTAGCGGCAGTTTAGCAGGGGTTATGGTCCTTGACAGGAATACAAGTTAAAAAAGAGAATTTAGACTCACTTCAGTCTCTCTTTAATGTATATAGCATTAGCATGCTTTGCTATTCACCGCCAAAGTCGGCACAAAATTACGAGTAAATTACATGTAAATTAATGCGTAATTATGAATTATTTTACAAAATCAATGCAGTTGACAATTTGTAATTACATGTAGGGGTAATTGCAAAAATGTACGCAATATTTTGTGTAATCGTAATTAGCTGATTAAGATCATCACTGCCCATGAGACCACTAAAGATGGTCAATGAGATGAACAATAATACCACCCCACAAGTAGATTGTAAGCAGGGTGGAATTGGGCCAATCAATCTCAGTTCCAGTTTGTTTTGCTTCTATTTACTTTTCAGGAGACCTGTCCTTTGGCATTCAACTGCAGTTTACCTACATAATCTGTTCAAAGTATTCAAAATCTGTTGACCCTCATACTTTATGGAGGTAGCAAAACTGCCCATTCATTGGCCAATCAAATTTGGATGCGTGTACCGGTCTTAAGCTTCCAGCCAATTATTTAATGAACACTGGGCTATTTTTCTATTATTCTGCCAGTAATTATCTAGTAGTGTCAAATATATTGTGGGTTATTTCAAATACAGATTTGGTTGTGTAATTTACTGGTATATTTTATTAACTATCTACTCCTCTTGCACAGCAGACAAGGAAAGCAGATGGGGCCGCTTTCCATTGGGAGCCGTGGCTATTTCCAATTCAGCCCCAGCTCCCGTTCTGGTGCGTAGCCACAGCCCGACTTGCTAAGCCGTGCACACATATAGGGATGCAGCTGCGTGCTGCAGAAATATGCAGCATGCCACGTCATCCAGATTTACTCCAAAATGTGCTCTGGACGGCGAGCCACTAGAAAGATAGGCAGGGTTTCCCTTCGCAGCTTGCAAGCTGGGGGACACTGCAGATACGTCCTTAGTGGAAATAGGCCCATATAGTTGCTGAGAAATTCACTGTGTGTGTCTTTAGAGAGATTGGCCTGTCTTATTAGGCCTTATCAGCAAGTTATCAGCAAGTGTGAATCAGGCTGTCAGCTATGTCCAAAATGTGCTGAGGTGTGACTTTGTTCTGGGCTAAGATGTAAACACTGGAGGTTAACCCTTTCTGTGCTCCCAGGATACCAGGAAGTAAACACTGCAGGGTTTGTAAGATTTCTGTAAGCTGTAACAAAGAATTGTTTTCCTTTAAATGTTATTATGCTGTTGCTCATCTCTAAGAGCAGAGGGGAAGTTCTGAGTTTAGGTTTGCTTTAAGGTGTTCTCTATCGATACAATCTTGAGTTTACAGTTTTACAACTTCTATGTTGAATGAGGCACTACCTAAAGTATGTCTTCAAAATATTTTAAATCAGTTTACCATTCTATTACACAGATTTAGTAAGATTGTTCAATCATGATTGTATCATTAATGGGCACCTTTAATGTGATTGCTTGTTCAGTTGATGTCCCGAACTACCTATGTCTTTATAAAGACTAATGTCTAACTGCTCTGTTATCCTTTCCTATTGCAGAAACAATGCTTCCCTCTTCACTGTGACAATTGCCCAGTCACCGTGCAATGTGCAATCAGCCAACGACACGCAGATCGTCTGTATCACCAGCGCTCATTCCCCTTCTCAGAGGGCCAAGGTCAGAGTGAATGTTGCTGGCCAAGGAGTAGCTACAATGGTAAGATTTGTGGAGTTTTTATTTTGGTCTATGAATAGAACAAAACTATTAAGATATCATATAAAGTGCTCCTATGAAAACCAGAAGATTAAAAACACTACTTGCTGCCACCACATTCTTAAAAACAGAAAACTCTTTAAAATCAGGCATTGTAAAGTTAACCATAATGATGGTGCAAAGTACAAAATAGAGAAAGTGGAATGTATGGTTACCAATATGGCGACCATAATGGTTACCAATAGCACAGTTATTTAACACGACATTCAGAATTTATTTGTGAAGGGTATGAAGTCTCTGTTGATCATTAATTATAATTAGCATTAGCTCAACTAATTCATCTTTCTACTCGATCTTGCTCTGCTGCTCCTCTCTGTCAAACTCTTCATTGGCTACCAGTTAACCGGAGGATCCAGTTCAAACCCTTGACCCTAACTTACAAAGCTCTCCACAATCTCTCTCCCCTGTACATCTTACTAGTTTCCAGATACCAACCCAACCGCAATCTCTGATCTGCACATAACCTTCTTTTGTCCTCCTCTAGTATCACCTCCTCACATTGACGTATACAAGCTTTTGCACGTGCCTCAACCCTCCTCTGGAATGCCTTTCCACAACACATCCGTCACTCTCCAACCTTTGATATATTTAATCGTGGCCTCAAAACTCACTTTTTTCCGTCAAGCATACGCTCTACCTTAGGCCATTTCCCCTCTGACCTATGGCCAAAGTTTTACTCCTACTAGATAACCTAAAACACATATACCTTGAGCTATGAATATTGTATATTACCCCACCTCTTGTTCCTCCCAATTCCTTTACATTGTAAGCTTGCAAGGACAGGGCTCTCTCACCCTTTTTTGTATTTTGTTTTGATTCTGTATTTTGTACCAACTCTGTACTTTGTATATTGGTGTATACCATTGTCTGTATTATTTTGTACCCCATACTGTTTCATTCAAACATTCGGTTTGACCGGATTGGCTTGTATATCTATTACAGGACAATGCTGACTTCTTCTACATCGATGTGTGGTCCTCAAAATACACCTGGGGAGGGGACTTGCCTCCTGATGAAGGCTCATTGGCTGTAATCACTAAAGGACAGACCATCCTGCTGGATCAGAGCACTCCAGTGCTGAAGATGCTGCTCATTCAAGGTAGCATGTCAACAAGACTTTACACTTAGAAGCAGAAGAGCTCCCCACCCAACTAGAGAAATACAACTCTTCCAACATATGGAGCATCAGAGTTCCACAGCCTGTTGGGACATCATTGCTCACTCCAGTTGTGGAATCAGAGCTCTCCTTCCAGTTAGAACGTCAGAGCTCCTCTCCCTATTTATCACTCCTTCCACTCTATTCTACCCAGAATCTCTGTGGAATGGCTGTTTCTGGCTAATCCTTATAGAATAGAGAGCCAGACTAAAACAACTTTTTTTCTGAACAAAAGTAAAACTTCTCTTTAAGAGTTTTATTTTACTCCCTCTGGATCAACTGGGGTTTCTGAGGGTGCAGAGTTGAGTGGGGTTTTTTTTCCGTTAATCTTGAAGGACACATTCGTTTTTTCTGCCAAGGATGTAATCCTGGATGGAGGAAGGAAGAAGTGAGCAACGTGTCCAAAGTTCAAGTTGTGTTTTGTTACAGATAAGTATAATTCCCTTGTGCATTACAGAAAACTAAGAGCAGTGCCAGCAGGTGGGCCCCATGGACTAAATGTTGGCCCAAACATGCGTTTCACTTTCTTACACTTCCTTGCGGCATGTGTGTACAATGTGACAATGTGAAATAGCCATCTGGGTACCTGTTGGAACACTACATGCTGGTTCTGCTCTTAGTATTTCTCTACTGCTCCTATGGTTCATCTAGGGCATGGTGTCGGCTTCTTCATCTCTCCCTCCAGGATTACAGCTTACTTTTTTTCAGCCTGTTCATGGGACATCCAACAGACCTGGAGAGTGCATTTATTTACTATTGGAGTTTTCTGTCTATCTCCCTCAGCCTTTAATTAATTACACACTCAGAGTGCCAGCCAGAGAGAATAGTCCAAGACCAAGGCTGGCTCTAAATTCTGGCTGGCAGAGTGAAAGATAGAGTCTGGCCTTCAAGACTAAGTTCTGTGACCAATCTCTACCAGATACATTTCACAACAAGAGAACCACAGAAGCCGGGCACCAGTCTCGGTACCTAAAGCCACATACACATGATCAAGTCTTTTACTATAAACAACTTTACAAACTACTATGATTAAAAAAGTTGGAAAGATACGTCCTGGCGTGCAAACAGCTATTATACACACAGAACGACTTGACTGACAACTTGACGAACAACTACAAATTTCCGTATTGTTACTGGTGAACGACTAATATGTTATAGTTAGTAAAGGAAATCATTAAAAAGTCATAGCAGACTTCTGTACACATTGCCATGTTGGACGCAACTTCTCTCAGTTGTTCATCAAGTCAATCCAACAGTTGGATTGACTTGAGCTGCATCTTATCAGTCATTGGTCGCCTCTTATCAGTGATATTTGACAAAAGTTATCCATCTTCTTCAAGTTGTTTAATAATTGTGCATTTAAAAGACTTTTGTTGTGTGTGTATGAGGCTTAGAATGCTAATAGATTATTTCATCTTAAAGAGAACTTGAGGCGGGGTTCTGAGAATAAAATCCCCATACAGAGGCTGGGTCTGTCTATAGAGCCCAGCCTCCGTTGCTATATAGTTCGCCCCTAAGCCCCCCCCCCCCCGCGGCTGCGCTCTGCAATACCACCTTAAAACACAGCCGCGCTGCTGACACGCAGCTTGTCAGAGCGCGCTGTGTTTTCCTCTGTCCTGTCAGTCTCGCCGCTCCCCGCCTCCTGCATCGCTCCGGTCCCCGCCCGCATCCCTTCCCTCCCCGCTGATTGGAGGGAAAGGACGCAGGCGGTACCGGAGCGATGCAGGAGGGGGAAAAGCGGCGAGAGTGACAGGAGCGAGGTAAACACGGCGCGCACAGCGCGACTGTGATTTATGGGGTGTTGTAGAGTGCAGGGGGTGATTGGGGGTGATCTATATAGCAACAGAGGCTGGGTATGGGGATACCCAGAGCCTCTGTATGCGGATTTTATTCCCAGAACCCCGCCTCGGGTTCTCTTTAAACACAAACATAACGGACAAGCGGAGTAATGTACTATGGCCTGACAGTCGTTTCATGGGTTCCCCCGCGTCATCAGAGAACAAAGCACTTGTGATGGCTGTCAGGCTGTAGTCTCCAGTGTTTTATTTTGTTTGTGAAGAATATTAAATAAACTATTGGCATTCTAAGGAACTAAGACTGGTGCCCGGATTCTGTGGTTCTCTTGTTGTGGAACACTCAGTGTCATTCTATCTGATCAGCTCTTAGTTGCTGGGCTATAAGGAAGTTTGGTTGGGATAAGGAAGGGGTTGGCTATAAGGAAGGGGTTGGCTATAAGGAAGGGGTTGGCTATAAGTAAGGGGTTGATTCACTAAACCGTTCTAACACATAGCACGGCCGTTAACACACCTTATCAAAGTTATCACGCCTTATCTGAGTAGCATAGTGAGCGCTATGAATGTATGCCTGCTAATTGGCAATGGCGAGAGCTCCACTCGTCCTACCCTGAGCACATAGCGCTCATTATGCCACTCTGATAAGGCGTGTTAACTTTGATAAGGCGTGCTAACTTTGAAACGGCGTGTTATCTCTGATAAGGCGTGGTAACAGCCGTGCTATGCATTAGCACAGTTTAGTGAATCAACCCCCATATGTGATATGAGCATTGTGGTATATATATATTCACTATATATATATATATATATATATATATATATATATATCAACCTAATGTAAATATAACCTCTCTTCACTGTGCACTGACTGAGACATGACTGAGAAGCATTGCGGTCGCGCTATGAGGACATCGCATAGCAGTATGGAGGATCTTGCATAAGTGAAGACCACACGCTACGCTGACAGGACCGTGCGTAGTGTGCACTCGCTAGTATTCGCCCGTGCTACTTGTGCACGGTAACTTTCATAAATCAGCCCCAAAGAGACAAATAATGTCTTTCACTCTAAACTGTCCCTAATGTAGAAAATAAACCTTGACATACTGTATATCCACCACTACTCTGTGCAGGTATGGAACTTGGGTGCCTGCTCTGAGCGACCATACAGCACTTATTGCTTGGCCCTACCAAGCAGAACTAAGGGTCCTTGTCATGCAGTAGCTGTGGAATACAATTGCAAAGATCATTCAGGAAACTGTGTGTTCCAGTTCTCTTCTATAACCGGGGCGGATGCAACAAACTTCATTAATGCCTCTTTTAGCTCATGTGTAAAGGATTTGACTGGCTCCACTTTATATCCAAATTCAGAGAGACTGAAAAGCTGTGAACACACATTTTTTCATTTAATTTCCAGTTACCTGATTGTCCTACTGAGACTCTGCGTCTAACACTTATAGCCATAAACCGTGAGCAAGCATGCAGATCAGATGTTTCTGACAAAAATCCGACCAGATTAGTCGCATGCTTGTTTCAGATTTGATTCAGACAATATTGCAGCCAAATAGATCCGCAGGGCTGCCAGAAAACAGGTATTGTTTAAAAGGGAATAAATATGGTAGGCTCCATATACCTCTCACTTCAGGTTCCCTTCAAGTCTTTCCAAAAGCCATGAACTAATGACCACCTACTTCCACCTCTTCAGAGTTAGGACTTCCCATGTTGGTCATGCAATACCCCATTATATTACCGTATTTTTCGGACTATAAGACGCTCCGGACTATAAGACGCACCTAGGTTTAGGGGGCAAAAAATCAGGGGAAAAAAATATACCAAACCTGGTGTGTCTATGGTCCAGGGGCGTCTTATGGACCTTTTCCCCAGACAGTCTCTACCTTAGCTACACTGCCAAGCTACACTAACCCCTGCAGTTCCCTAGTTAAACTAACTACCTTACATTAACCCTTGCTTCCCCACCAGCTACACTAAGTGCCCCACCAGCTACACAGTCCTGATGCCCCACTTACTACCATACACTAAACCCTGCTGCCCCCAAAACCTACACTATGCTAATGCTACAATGTCCACTACCTGCACTAAGCTACAAGGCCCCCACTACCTACACTAACTGCACTAAGCTACAAACACATTTTTTCATACTTACTGATCCTAGGGAGAGGCTTGCTGTCAGGCTTGCTACTTTCAATGGGGATGGCATCCTGAGTCCCCTGCGGTGTTGCTCAGCGTGGCAGGGTCCCAGTAGCAGAGCTGATGAGGCAGTGGGGACATCTGAGACCGGAGCTGGAGCCGCTGCGGGAGCCGGAGTCACATGGGCAGCTCTAGTTGATGGCCCATGTGACTCATAGCCGCCGATGTCCTGGTCCCGGGAAGCAGCGGCGATAAGGCAGCAGGGCCATCGGCGGTGAAGACCAGAGGCAGTCCTAGAGCCGCTGCGGGAGCCGAGCCACGTGGGCAGCTATAGCTAATGGCCCACGTGACTCTTAGCTGCCAATGTCCCGGGAAGCAGCGGCGATAAGGCAGCAGGGACATCGGCCGTGAAGACCGGAGGCAGACCTAGAGCCGCTGCGGGACACAAGCCACGTGGGCAGCTGTAGCTGATGGCCCACGTGACTCTTAGCTGCCGATGTCCTGGAAGCAGCAGCGATAAGGCAGGCAGCAGTAAGTGACATCACATCGGCGAAGAGGAAAGGCAGAGTTGGAGCCGCTCCGGGAGCCGGAGTCACATGGGCAGCTCTAGCTGATGGCCCACGTGGCTCATAGCCGGTGGTGAAGACATGCTTCCTACTGGAGCCAGAGCTGTAACGCTATGCGGGCCGCCTATGTTCAGGTCAGGAAAGACCAGTGGGGACATCGGTGGCAAGGACCGGATGCCTCTGGGGAGTGACTCAGCCGCTGCGGGGTTAGCCTCCAGTGAGTGCCGCTTGCCAGAGGGAGGACAGAAAAGAAGGGGAGGCAGTGCTTGGGTGACATGAAAGGAGGAAGCAGGATGCAGGACTCTGATCCCGCGGCTGGACAGGTGAGAGCTTGCAGTATGGTCCTGCACCTGCTTGTGGGGGACATCTGGCAGCACATTCAGACTATAAGACGCAGGGAATTTTTCTCCCCACTTTTGGGGGAGAAAAAGTGTGTCTTATAGTCCGAAAAATACGGTATATGGGACGTTAAAGCAAAGCCTTGCACAGCATATCTCCATGGCCAGTCAGAAGGGAAGCTTTGGCACGCGACCAATCATGCAAGGGTGCTAGCACCAAACAATCACAGTTGTCTGCTGCCCCTTTTGCTAACTGGTGCTGATTGTCTTGTGGTCGGGACCATGGCATCTTCATTGGGCCAATCACTGCACTCAATCAGTAGCAGTAACCTATAAAATTTTACTGTTACAAATAGAGTGCAGTGATTGGCCCAATGACGGTGCAGTGGTCCGTCCGCGAGACCATCAGCACCAGTTAGCAAAAAAGAGCGAGCGGCTGTGATTGTCCAGCCTGGCGCCAGCACTCCCAACTGATTGGTCACGGCAGATCCCACTGGTCGAATGAGGACGGGGATTCGTGGATGCATGGGTGATGAGTGTGTGCGCTAGGAAGGCAGGCGTGAGAGGAGGCAGGTTCCAGGTAGCCCAAACTGTTTGTCCAAACGCCGCCCCCTAGATTTTGCCACCTGAATCACGTGATCCAGGTGGCTTCATGGGAGGTCTGCCCCTGGCCCTGGCAGAGGGAGCTGACAGCTTATGTTTTACTTTTAGAAGTCCCAAAGGGTAAAAATAGTTGTCAGTCATGTTTTAACCCTCTAGCAATCAATTTATTTAAAGGCTTTCAAGTGTTCCGGGCCACTTTATTTTAGCTCATTTTCTATTTCTTCTTTTTAACATTTCCTAGCTTCTAATTAGTACTGTTGTAATTTGTATTTATGGCCACTTGTCACTAGGGGGCAGTGTGAGACAATAAAAGAGGACTTCTGCTTTCAGTTTCTATGTTTTCTGCTTGGAGAGAGAGATCAAATCAAACCAAGAATTTACAACACAATGAGTTTGGCTAGCTACAAACAAAGGCAGTGCATTATCATAAAGTGAGATAACTCGTTTGTGGCTGTTAACAGGTTAAACAAAGTTGCATATCTGACCCCATCCTTCCTTTCCTGCAGGAGGAACATTGGTGTTTGATGAAGCAGATATTGAGCTACAAGCAGAGAACATTCTCATTACAGATAATGGAGTTCTGCAGGTTTGTTTCCTTAAAAAGTGCAGATAAATTTTAACATGGCTATACCAGATGAAAACAGTATTACATTGCTCATCATTACATTTGTCCCTGTGATATAATCTGAAATACAGGTTGGAACGGAGGCCGCCCCATTCCAGCACAAAGCCATCATTACCTTGCATGGACACCTGCGCTCCCCAGAGCTGCCCTTGTACGGGGCGAAGACGCTGGCCGTCCGTCAGGGGACCCTCGAACTTCATGGTAGGCTTGCTTGAATAAAACTGCCCTACAATGTATTAGCCAAAGTTTCAAATCATACATGCTAAAATTGAGTCAGGTTACTTTAATACCTGCTCAGGACCCACGCACTGCGCTGGATTTGGGTGCCCAATAGACTGCTCATTATGTAATTTGGGTGCCCACTACAGCCAAATAAACCACCGTAAATTGTGTGCCAGTCGGACCCCGAATTTACGCAGCGAAGAGACAACAGAGGTAATCAGTAGGAGGATATATTTGATATCTTTTCCAATATCACCTAGCGCAGGGAGAGCCGCCTCTCAGCTTCTCCCTGCACCCAAATGACCTGCAGGGCGAACCATCCGTACGCATTAAAATGACCTTTCTAATGCTAGCATGCTAACACATCTGCCACATCAGGAGATTCAAAGGGACAGGAGACTCCTCTACACGTTAGCTGGGACAAGGAGTGTTCGTTTAAATGCTTTGGTTTTAAGGCAATTAGATAACACCTAAAACCCTAGTCCTTAATTATCAGACACACCATCAGGTCAGGAGGTCTATAAAGCTCTTGTGCCCACCAATAGTGGGGGTAATGTTTTGTGAGGTGGGAGGTGAATATGTTGCCCCTCCAAGCAAGGTTGTGCTATCCACTGCTGATAGCACTTGAAAGCTGGGATGAAATTTGAATATAGTATACAGTATAGTATAAATTACCAGAATTAACAATAGCTGGCGGTTGTTTTTTTGTTTTTTTTTTTTTTTGCCTTCCACCAAGCTGAAAATATTAATCTTCATGCAGAGTTGGTCATCTACAAGGTACATAAGCATGTGTCTAGGGCCTGGAGTAAGAGAGAGGGCCTTGTTCACACAAGCCCCCGCCAAATCTTACCAAAAAAGCAATGTCGGCCATCAGCGGTCGGCCAAAGTTTGCCAACTTACCTAGAGCCCCATTTCAACCTTAATCCATCCATCCATCTTAATACAACCTAAGCTATGGTCACTGGGTAAAAAAAATGCTCAGCCAGTACGGCTGGTCCATGAGATGCAAAAAAAATCTGAGTTTTCCTGAATTAGGCACACAGCAAGCTGCTATACACACCAAAATTACAGTAATTAAAGGGCTAAGCAAAAGATTCTGAAAATGTAATTCTTTTAATGGGGAGTATTTGTTATGTAGACAGAGCAGCAGAGTCTGATTGTTTGTTTTCTAGGTATTCCCATACCAGTGGTCTGGACTCGTCTGGCTCAGACTGCAGAGGCCAGAAACTCCACTCTGGTCCTGCAGCGAAGTGTCACCTGGAAGGCTGGAGATGAGGTTGTCATTGCATCAACTGGAAACAGGTACATATGAGCCTTCTATTTACAGAGGTTCTGGAAAGTGTATTGGGTTAAGGTCTCCGATGTAAGAGAGCAGAAACCGTAACTGGCTGGAACCAATACTTTACCAGTGGGCAAGGTTTTACCACAACAGACAAACTTGACCTGCATGATTTTTTTGAATAGCGAATGTGTTGCCTTTATTTGCAATGGACCTTTTGAGTGGTCCTATTCAGATACACTATGGCTCCAGTGTGCTTCACCCTAGTGTGATCTAACCCTAAATCACCTTTGTCCAGTTGAGCATACGTGACAGCAATAAGCCTTCCTTTTTAAGTCATTGCCAAAATCACTTTCTGGAGTCGTATGACATGTTTAACTTTCCCACCAGGCAAAGCCAAAGGCAGAATGAGAAGAGGACCATACTGTCCGTGTCTGCAGATGGCAAAACTCTGACTCTGACACAGCCTCTGGCATACCAGCACCTGGGCATATCTGTCACTCTGGCTGATGGCACTGTGTTTGATGCCAGAGCTGAAGTTGGGGTTCTCACCAGGAATGTTGTGGTCAGAGGATCCACCAACGTGGAATGGAGCGACACCATCCCAGCCTGTCCAGATGGATTTGATACTGGTAATTATTTTTTTCTATTGCATGACTCTTATTTTGTATGTAGCTGAATGTGACCCCTCCCTTTGTTAAGTCTTCAAAATGTGTATTAAATCTGTATCCATTATACAACGAACTTGCCTCCTCATACAGTCAGTCTCATAGACATTCAGCATAGCAAGACAATTTTGATGCAACATTCCAGGCACTTAAGCTGCATCTTCCTGGAGATCCCCAAAAAACATGGACATCCCCAATGACTTTCAGCTCCGGGAGCTGCTAAACAGCAGGGCTGCTCAAATGTAGCAGAACTTATGAAGAACCATGTGATTAGTTTGATCAAAAGACAGATTTATAGATTTGTAAAGGCCTGTTTCCACTACGGATGCAGAAAACTGACTCCAATTAATGCTACACAGAAGAAAAAAAGAGATGTGTGCTCAGACCAGTCAACTCCTGACTAAATACTGGCTGCCTCAAGTCATCTGACTAATTAAAATGGCAAAGCGTATGCAAATTGCATTCGCCCACCAGAATATGCAGGATCTAACCTGTCCACCTATCTTCCTGCAGGAGTTGGCCCACGCAAAATTTTGCATCTCAACAGGGGTGCCGCATGTAGGCCTCCTTGTACCCCCAAGAAATGAAGGGCAGCGCAGACACCCCCACAAGGCATCCACTGCCCTGGAGCACCGCAACCGCCCCCCATGGGAGGGGGGAGCAAGAGAGCATGGCCAGCACACCCCCTATACATGGCCTGTGCCCAGGGGGGACCACCCATGCTGCCCCCCCATAAGATAGCTTCCCTAACTTTGCGAATGTACTTACATGTGGTGCCATTTGCATGGTTTGGGAGCAAACACACCAATGGTGAGGTGAGGGGGGGCGGGGCGCAGACAAGCCCCCCAGGGCAAGCCCATCCGCACCCTGCCCCCCCCCCCCCCCCCACACACACACACACACACACACAACACCCCATGAAGGAAGAAACAATTGTATGCTACACAGGAAAAAAAAAGAGATGTGTGCTCAGACCAGTCAACTCCTGACTAAATACTGGCTGCCTCAAGTCATCTGACTAATTAAAATGGCAAAGCGTATGCAAATTGCATTCGCCCACCAGAAAAAAAGAGATGTGTGCTCAGACCAGTCAACTCCTGATTCCAATTAAAGAGAGACTGAAGCGAGTATAAAACTAGCTTCAGCTTTTATATTCAGCAGGGGCATGTGTGCCCCTGCTAAAACGCCACTATCCCGCAGCTAAACGGGGGTCCCTTACCCCCCAAATCACCTCGTCTACTCACGGGGATCTCTTCCTGTTTGTGGCAGGGCTAATGCACGCAGCCCTGCCTCACACGCGTCTATCAGCGCGTATCTCCGCCTCTCCCCCGCCCCTCTCAGTCTTCCTTCGCTGAGAGGGGCGGGGGAGAGGCGGCGATGCGCCGCTGATAGACGGCGCTGAGAGGCAGGGCTGCAGCCGTTAGCCCTGCCTCAACAGCAGCAAAATCTACGACCAAGTTGGTCGTTGATTTTGCAGGGGGGGATTTGGGACCCCCGTTCAGCCGCGGGATAGCGGTGTTTTAGCAGGGGCACACATGCCCCTGCTGAATATAAGCTCTGAAGCGAGATTTATTCTCGCTTCAGAGTCTCTTTAATGCCTATGGGAAATCTGCATCTGAAATATAGCGTTTAGTGGAAACAGGCACCAAGACATTCATTGCAGTTTTTCTGCATCCAGAATCCGTGTGTAGTGGATTTAGTGGAAACAGGCCCTAAAGGTGGCCACACACCATACAATTTTTTAAATATCTGTTCAATTCAAGAATTGCAATACATTTTTCTGACTGATTGTAGCATTTCAAATTTAAATTTTTCCCTAGTTATGATAAAAATGATTGGAAACTCTGAGAAAATTGCTACACACCATACAATCTTTAGAAAAATATTTCCAGCATTCCGGATCGATAAAAATTGAAAGAAAAGGGAAATCTGATTGGATTTTTCAGTCAAATGAAAAAATGCATTAAATTTTTTTCGGGAGATTCGATCATTTTTATCGAATTACTGTAAAATCGGATCATGTTATTGTATCGTATGTGGCCACCTAAAGGCTCTGATCTTAGGCTTCTGTTGTTATTATTAGACTCTTAAAATTCATCACCTAATCAAACTATTTACATGCTTTTCCATGAGGCAAGATAGTACAGCGTGTACTATTTTGCCTCTGAAGAAGCAGGTTATCCTGCGAAACGGCTGTAAGGCCTAAGATTGATGTTTATGTTTGGAAGGTGTCGGGAACTTAATAAAGGGTGACTGCAAACCATTGGTGCCCGGAACCCTTGTTTTCTCTCGTGCATAACGGAACATGTGCACTGTGAACAGCACATTGATTTTTCAGTGCTGTGAGTTCTGGGCTACAAGTTACAAGCTGCTGTAACATGAGCCTGTAACTTCCCACTGTGAAAGCAGCCTTAGGGTGGGATAGGGAAATGAAGGGGAGGACCAAGGGAGTGCAGTAGAGAGAAGAAGCAGCCCCAGCATGCTCTGCAATATCTGCCGGCCTCCTTAGGAGCGTGGGAATAAAGAGTATTACTATTCAGCAAACATCAAAGTAAGAGAGATTTTTAACTTCAGTATAGCCTTTTTGGCTTCCTTCTAAACTGTGTAACACAGGAGAATAGAGGTTTAAATTAGCTTTTGCAGCCTGACAGTTACTCTTTAAGTGATCACTCATTTGCGATATTGCATATAATACAGCGGCCATTTGGTATAACTTGTATCCATTTGAAGCCATGTTTTATTTTCTGTCTGTGTCATATGTATATGTCTGCTAAAAGCCAGTCTGGCTTTGGGGGGTATAATTGACACCTGGCTGAAGGAAGCTGCTACTTTGAGTTTCTGTATGTCAATGTACATTACATTTGCATTCAGTTCCTCTGGAAGCAGGGAACTGCTAATTAGCAGCCATTTGGCGAAGGACAGTCTGTGTCTGCATGGCTTTGAACTCTGTGTATATGTAAACAGCCAATACACAATCAGACTGTCTGCATCTGGACAGTTGAAAGCTAAAACAGGAACCTTTGGAATTTGCATGTCATAGCCAGCAAGGATGTGCTGTCACACCTGAGTAAATTGGATTATTCCTAGATCTGGACATTTGAGTGGCCCCGGGCCACAAATCTTGCTATAAAACATTAGCTAGGAAGATTTAGAGTTGTACTTCCCCAGGAGCTAGCAACACACTAGGAGTGCCCTGACTACTGAACGGAAACTGCGTTCTCCTCGCAAACAACACTCTGATCTTCATGCTGGTAACGTTTATTCCCATTTTTATTTTGTTTATGAGCAAACTGTCTTCTTGTGTGTCTTTGTATTCTTACTTTTGTTTTGTAAATCTTTTGTATATATTACTTTCTGCGCTGTTCCACTTTTTTCTGGAATATTAAATATTTAAAAAGTTTGACTTCTGCTGTACTAGCCAAAACTCATAGCCTAGAGAGAGACTGCAGTGTAATTTGCGTTACAAGTTCAGTGCCTGATTGTGCCTTACTACTGCGTGATCACATTGTGTGTGTGACGAAAATGCTGGACTGAGTGCAGGCCCCTTGACAGCAGAGTGGGAATTGCTGAAGTGTCTAGCAGCAGCTAGTGGTGGCAGTGAGAAGTGTTTTTGAGGGGTGACAGCCTTGTGTTAGCTTGAATAAGGCTGCTCCCCTTGCGATCTAATTTAACCCCCAGTCAGGTGGGCCGTGGGGCCGGTTCCTGACACTCATTTTTCTACACCAAGGAGGGCCATATGGTCTCTTAGTGTGAAGCCCTCTGATGCAGCCCGGACTGCCTCAGTTTTTTTCCAGAGTCCCTGGAGATGATGGCAAGGCCACCATACATGACCACAGTTCTCTCCCACCTGCACAGACTGCCAACAATCCGATGGCAAAGGGTGGCCAAAACTAGTGCTCTGACTCTCACATTTTATATAAAAACTCAAACCAATCATTTTAACCTTGGGTAGGGATGGGGGGGAATCTTGTGTTTTAATTGTTGTTGGTTTTCCAGAGGGATTTTTTTTTTTTTTTTAAGATCCAGTTACCAAAGAAAACCCTCAATTAAAGTGATCTTCCCATTTAGTGCACAATGAGGGTTTCTAAACTCTTCCCATACTACTTTTAATCTTTTTTTTATTGTAGGATTTCCTTACTCGTTGTCACCTGCAATGCAAAAGCAGTAGATTCCCCCCTTCATCCCCATGCCCACATCACGCCTCCATGATTAAACTGACTAGACTTAATTTGGACATTTTTTCCTGAAAGCTTCAAGACGGGTTACTTAAAGTGATTACAATGCACTGAAATGTTGGCGGATGCTGTAGGACAGAGCGGAGCACTTTGTACAACGGCTTTATGGATACCACTAAGGGCCTGGGCACACTGATATGTTGTATTGTAATGTTGGCCAAAACGCATAGCACCTACATTGCAGCGCAGTCTCATTCAATCAGATGGTGGGACGGCTCTGCGTTTCACTTAAAATGCATACAGCAGTGCCTTGCAACAATTTAAAGCTGCATAGCGCAATAGTGTGCCCATCAGACAGTAGTGTCCAGGGGCGTGACTAAAGGGGAGCAGCACCTGGGCTCACAGGGGGGCCCAGAGCTGTAGGGGGCCACAACTACCAACCTTCCCTTCCTCTGATACAGGAGACTATACTTCAGATTAGGTGTTTTGAAGATCATGATGGCCACACTTTTTTATGACCCTTGTGAGATGGGCTCCAATGCCGTGGTGGCCAGCAAGGGTAGGCAAGGGAAGGGGTGTGAACATGAGGGAGGCCCTGTCAAAAATGTAGGTTATGCCACTGGTGGTGTCTATGCACTGTCTAAAGTCTTTGCTTAACACACACATACATGCTGGAATCATCAATGCAAAAGTAAGTCCAGGGTCTCACAGATTATTCTTTCTTCTTCCAGGTGAATTTGCCATCCAGACATGTTTCCAGGGCCGGTACGGAGAGGAAGTAGGAAGTGATCAGTTTGGAGGATGTATAATGTTCCACGCTCCACAATCCAACCAGCTACAGTCCATCGGAAGGATAGAATATGTGGAGGTACCTGTTTTTCTTCAGACATGGGAGTGATAAATGCAGTCCAAGCACATATAGTGCCTACAGTAGTTAGTCCAATCCAACATGCTGTACTGGGATGGTAAATGTTCCTCTTGGCCGTTAAATGACTCAGTACCTTTAGTAGAAAGATTTAAGTTCCAAAGCCTGCCACAGCCATAACTATAAGGTCACTTTCATTTTGGTGGCTGTTTCATGGGCTTTCATAGAGAATGCAGCAAATACATTTCCAATTAGTGCAGCAGAAGTATGGCTATGTGATAAAGAGGTGAAGATCGGACAAAAACTTTTCTTGTTTGGGTGGTCTGGGGAAGGATTGCTTTGTTCAGTTGATGTCCCTCCCTGTTCTCATTGGAAAGATTTTCTCTCATTTCCTGTTTTGGTGTTATGATAGGAAGTGAAGAGAACTTTGACCAATAGCAACACAGCAATAAAATCCGAAAGAGGTCCCACTATCAAGTTTAGCCTATTCTATCCAAAAACATTTCCTTTGACCTTTCACTTCTCTAATTGCTTTTGTTGTCACTTAATGTACACATCCTCAAAATGAAATAATATTGACACAACGAAAGACATAACTATTTGAATACCTGGCAATTTGGCAAGTTCTCCCACCTAGAAATCATGAAGGGGCCTACAATTCACATTGTAAGTGCATTCCCACTGTGAGTGACAGCATTTAAACACAGAAATTCAGGAAATCACATTGTAAGAATGTATTTGTATTGCACTGCTGCAGGTAAGGAACACCTGGCAATCAGCAAGAACTCAAAGACCTGTCTTTAAAAAGTCCACCTCTACTCCACTCATTAATCTAAATAAGAAGAACCTGTCTGAGCTCTTTAAAGACACCTGTCCACCCAACAGTCAATCAGACTCCAACTACTACCATGGGCAAATCATGGTTTCAAATTATGCATTGCATGGAAGGTTAACCTGCTCAAGTCATCACATGTCCAGGCCCGTCTGAAGTTTGCCAGTGATCATATGGATGATCCAGAGGAGGCATGTAAGAAAGTCATATGGTCAGATGAGACCAAAGTACAAAATCTAAACATTTCTGGTCTGAACTTCACTCGCCGTGCTTGGAGGAAAAAGGATGAGTTGGATCCCAAGAACACCATCCTACTGTGAAGCATGGGGTTGGTAACCTCATGCTTTAGGGGTGCATTTCTGTGAAGAGGACAGGATGATTGCGCTGTATATAAGAAGAGGATGACTGGGGCCATGTATTGTGAGATTTTGAGCAACAACCTCCTTCCCTCAGTTAGAGCATTGAAGATGGGTCCAGGCTGGGTCTTCTAACATGGCAATGACCTGAAGCACACAGCCAGGATAACCAAGGAAGAGTAGCTCCATAAGAAGCATGTCAAGGTTCTGGAGTGGCCTAGCAAGTCTCCACACCTAAATCCAATAGAAAATCTTCGAGAGAGCTAAAACTCCATGTTGCTCAGTGACAGCCCCGAAACCTGACAGCTCTGTGTGGAGGAGTGGGCAAAAATCCCTGTAAGGCCACGTTTACCCTTGCGTTTCTGTAAAGAACGGACCGGATGACCGATCCGATCCGGTCCGTTTGCATACGTATTGATACGGCTGCGATCCGGATCCGTTTGGTAAAAGAGATACAAACTATATAAATATTGTTGGGGTCTGGGAGGTCAGCAGAAGGTGCACATGTAGAATCAGGTCCTCCGCTGTGTAGGGCCTCACCTCCACGTCCGACATATACTGCCAAACAGCTCCAGCACAAAGTCACTGCTGCTCCACTCCAGAAATGCTGGGCCCATGTGTCCCCATCCAAAATGGCCGCTAGAAAACGCATAGGAAGTGGGGTAGAACGTCAGGTTTTTATAGCCAGTGTGTTCTGTACTTTCCGTTTCCCATTGGTTTCTATGCACGGATTGTGCAGTCAGGCTCCGGTCCGGGTGCGTCGGCCGGATGATCCGGACCCAAAAAATAGAGCATGTTGGAAAAGTGACCGGAGTCTGGATCCGATTCGGCTCCGTTCCATACGGAACGGGCGCGTGTGAACAGCCGCATAGACTTTGCATTGCTATGCGGAATGTCCGTTCCGTTTGTACAGTATACTGTCCGGATCCGATCAGGCGAATCCGGACAGCGAACACTAATGTGAACCGGGCCTTACTGTGTGTGCAAACTTGGTCATGAACTACAGGAAACGCTTGACTTCTGTAATTGAAAATAAAGGCTTCTGTACAAAATATTAAAAAACACAAACACTGGTATACATGACAGAAGGGGGCCCCAGGCTCCGCCAACACCTGGGACCACCAAACCCATATGCAACACCAAGACGGGAGCGCAGGGTAGACCTGGTGCCCCCACCAGCAGGTGATTCACCCTCACTGCCTCTAAATACTGAAAGCAAAACACAAGGGAAGCAAATGCTCACTCCTAGCCAGCTCTCTGCCATATATATTGGTCCTCTGCTGGTCACATAGTCTAGGATTATGTGGGACAGAACCCTTTCTCCTGTTTTTTTGCTGGACCTATACAGTTCCTACTCGATTTGGTACTACAGACACGGCTGTATACAATTACACTTGATTGGCTGACGTGCTGTCTATAGACCAATATATATGGCAGAGTGCTGGCTGGGAGTGCTTGCTTCTTTTATGCTTTGTACCAAATATTAACACTGACTTGATCAGGTGTTCAAATACTTATGTGCAGCAGTGCAATACAAATAAATTCTTCTTTCATAGTGGGAATGAACCTACAATGTGAATTTCAGACCCTACCATAATTTCGAAGTGGAAGAACTTGCAAAACTGCAGTGTTCAAATACCTATGTTCCTCACTGTATGTGTAAGTTTATACTGGAATCTGTTGACATGGTCATTGTTATTGGCAAGGGCACATTCAGGTAAGCTAGGTCAGAAGTGGAGGTAAAAATCCAGGGATAGGATAGGGTGCAACCATGTAAACTGACAGAGCTATATGCAGCGAGTGCGTGGAGATAGCTTGTATCCTTTAGCAGGATGTATCCCTACATCCTGCCTTGGACCCCTTCAGGTCCAGTAACTGTAAAGGGAGTGATACTGGCACTCTGATTGGCCCAATAGACTGCCTGTCAAGTGATGTCACATGACAGGCAGTCTGTTGGGCCAATCAGAGTGCCAGGATCACTTCCATTACAGTTACTGGATCCGAAGGGGTCCAAGGCAGGATGTAGGAATACATCCTGCTAAAGGATACAAGCTATATCCACGCATTCATTAGGACCTGAGCCAATTAACGCAGTTGTGCGCAGTTGTGTAAGCTTTTCAGCAACACATCAATGTTACAGATGCTGAAAAGCGGACACATCTGCATACAACTGCACACAACTGTGTTAGTGGGCTCAGGCCCTTAGTGACTGCCAGTTAACTGTCAAAGCTTTCCTAGTAGTAAGACAGGTCTTGTATAGCGTTTGATCATCAGTTTTGAGTGAAGCTAAAAATGAAATACTTGCATTTATGCCATGGCTTTAGAAACATAAAAGAACAAAAATATAAACATTAGCAAACTTGTGTTTTGCAGGTTGTCCATGCAGGTCAGGCTTACCGGCTTAGCCGCCATCCGATCAACTGGCACTTAGTAGGTGATCTCCAGTATACCTCCTATGTACGAGGCTGTGGAATCCATCAGACCTACAACAGAGCTGTGTCCATTCACAATACTCACCAACTTCTAGTTGAAAGCAACGTTATTTATGACATCATGGGAGGAGCTATCTTCATCGAAGATGGCATTGAACATGGGAATATACTTCAATACAACCTGGCTGTGTTTGTTCAGCAAAGTACCAGTCTCCTCAATGATGACATTACACCAGCGGCTTTTTGGGTGACAAATCCAAATAACACTGTTCGGCACAATGCAGCTGCAGGTGGCACACACTTTGGCTTCTGGTACAGGATGCATGACCACCCAGATGGTCTATCCTATGACTCATCCATATGTCCGAAATGGCTGCCACTAGGTGAATTTTACAATAACACTGTCCATTCTCAGGGGTGGTATGGACTTTGGATTTATGAAGAATACTACCCCATGGAATTAGGATATTGCGGTTCTGGAATACCTTCTTCAGCTGTTTTCAAATCATTGACCACTTGGAATTGCCAGAAAGGGGCTGAATGGGTTAACGTTGGTGCTGTTCAATTCCATAACTTCACCTTGGTAAATAATGAAGATTGTGGCATAGAAACTAAGAGGGTTGTACCAAATTATGTTAGTAGATGGGGTGAGAGCAGTGGAGCAGTCCTTAAAAACGTCATTATTGTTGGCCATCTTGATGAACTAGGCAATAGCACCAGTTACTGCACGGCTAGGGGCATATCTCTGCCCTTGGATGATGGACTCACAGTTTCATCTATTAAGTTCATGAATTTTGACCGTCCAAACTGTGTAGCGACCGCTGTTGTTGGGTTGTGCTATGACAGATGTGGTGCTTGGAGTGTAAGATTTGATGGAATACAGTTCTTTAATACGTCAAATAAGGGAAGTTTCCGAAGGGAGAATGAAATCGTTTTCATTGACATGGACGGGACCCTTACAGGTAAAAACAACTTTTTAAAATTGTGTTTTTTTCATGGTATTTCAGAGCCAGAATTGAGGATAAAATATTGTTTAGCATGCTAGACAACACCTTCCAGTACAAATATACGCTATATATATATATATATATATATATATATATATATATATATATGGGATCGGTTGAAAAGGGCGCCCGAGCTGCTTGTATGAAAAGGGCGCCACCATAGACATCAATGTTATTTCTGGAAATATGGGCTACAAGGTGTAGAAAAGGGCGCCCTAGTTTTGATATAGGCTACAAGTGGGCTCCCCTTTGTAGCCCATATTTTTTCGGCTACAAGGTTTTCGGCTACAAGCGGGCTCCCCTTTGTAGCCCATATTTTTTTCGGCTACAGTAAGGTGCCCCTCTGTAGCCCATATTATTGACTTTTTTTTCTAGCCGAAGTTTGTATATGGGCTACAAGCGCTGGAAGCCGAATTATTTCATTCCCCCACTATCCATGGCGGCCTGGAGGGGGAATAGTAATTAACACATCCCGGAGTTTTTTTCTAGCCGAAGTTTTTATATGGGCTACACCAGGCGCCTTGTTTTTTTTGTAGCCGAAGTTTTTATATGGGCTACACCAAGCGTCTTTTTTGTAGCCGAAGTTTATATGGGCTACACCAGGCGCCTTTTTTGTAGCCGAAGTTGGTATATATATGGGCTCCACCAGGCGCCCTTTTTTACCGGCGCCCTTTTCATGTAGACCGATATATATATATATATATATATATATATATATATATATATATATGTATATATAATATATATTTATTTATATATATATATATTATATATAAATATATATATATATTATATTATAATAGACTAAGTGCCTCAACCTTCGAGCAAGAAGAAGAAGTAGCGCCCTGCCCCCAGGGCGTGCCTCAACCTTCATGCAAGAATAAGTACTTTGCATGAGAAAATGTATGCTTGCTCGTACACCAAGTTTAAGGCTTCTTTTCCACGGACTGTTGAGCTGTGTGCTCAGCAAGCAGTTACCAGGCAGCAGTAAGCAGTTACCAGGCAGCAATGAGCAGTTGCCAGGCAGCAGCAAGCAGTTACCAGGCAGCAGTGAGCAGTTGTAAGAGTTTGAGAGGCATTTTACTGTCTATCAACTGTCCGTGGAAAAGAGGCCTACCCTAGCAAGTCTGGCTTTGCAAACCTGGCCTAATTGGCTATTCATGAGGCAATGCTCATGCAAATTCATTGTATGCGGATGCTTATGCCCTTATGTGGAAAAATGTCCGCAATAATCCGCATGGAAATTCAGTCTATGCGGACGTTTATACGGAAAAATGTCCGCAATAATGCACAAGAAACTTCTCTGTATGCGGACGCTAATGCCCTTATGCGGAAAATGTCCGCTATAATACGCAAGTAACGCAAAAATGACTGGCATTAGGCAAAAATGAACGCAATTCGATGGAAAATTCGCCTGTCAAAACGAAATTAGGCCAAAATTCGGTAAAAATTCGGCGAAATGAATTTTTGTATTTTCGCTCATCACTGGCATGTAGCAGGGCGACCGCTTTGCAGTATTGGTTTTTTTACCCTGCATAGTTTGGCATGCAAAAGCAAATGCATATTTGCATGAGCATTGCCTCATGAATAGCCAATTAGGCCAGATTTGCAAAGCCAGACTTGCTAAAGTTAAACTTGGTGTTTGAGCACGCATAATTTTTCTCATGGAAAGTATTTTTTGCAGTTGTATCCTTTGGAGGCAGGTTGTGGATGGCTTGCTCTGGTGGTGTGAGCCCTGGAGTGAGTTGTCTGCGCCTGTCCTCCCCCCCCCCCCCCCCTCTGGAGTGTTGAATGTGAGCCAGCCCTGAGCTTTAAAGCTCGGGGTGACCCATGCTTCACTCCTTTCTCATGTGGTGCGGTGCCCCCCAAGTTAGTGCGCATGAAGCAGAACGCAATGGACGTTAAAGTAAGTGTCTGTTTTTAATATTTGAGGTAGGTGCGAACTGCTCTCCCCGCGCTGGCCATGCTTGGGGGGGGGGGGGGGGGGGGAGTCGCCTGCGGCACCTAGCCTCCCCCTCCTCTGGGGTGCCGCTGTGGTTCCCAGGCAGTGAGAGAGCCTGGGACCCCGTGGTCCCCCCCGGTTGTATAAAAAGGAGGTATTGGGAATCCTCCCCGTGGTGGTCCTGGATAGTGCTAATTAGTGTTGGGCGAACATCTAGATGTTCGGGTTCGGGCCGAACAGGCCGAACATGGCCGCGATGTTCGGGTGTTCGACCCGAACTCCGAACATAATGGAAGTCAATGGGGACCCGAACTTTTGTGGTTTGTAAAGCCTCCTTACATGCTACATACCCCAAATTTACAGGGTATGTGCACCTTGGGAGTGGGTACAAGAGGAAAAAAAAATTTAGCAAAAAGAGCTTATAGTTTTTGAGAAAATCGATTTTAAAGTTTCAAAGGGAAAACTGTCTTTTAAATGCGGGAAATGTCTGTTTTCTTTGCACAGGTAACATGCTTTTTGTCGGCATGCAGTCATAAATGTAATACATATAAGAGGTTCCAGGAAAAGGGACCGGTAATGCTAACCCAGCAGCAGCACACGTGATGGAACAGGAGGAGGGTGGCGCAGGAGGAGAAGGCCACGCTTTGAGACACAACAACCCAGGCCTTGCATGAGGACAAGAAGCGTGCGGATAGCATGCTTTGTACCACCATGCAGTCATAAATGTAATAAAGATAAGTGGTTCAATAAACAGGGACCACGCGGCAACGCTAACCCAGCAGCAGCACACGTGATGGAACAGGAGGAGGCGCAGGAGGAGAAGGCCACGCTTTGTGAGACACAACAACCCAGGCCTTGCATGAGGACAAAAAGCGTGCGGATAGCATGCTTTGTACCGCCATGTAGTCATAAATGTAATAAAGATAAGAGGTTCCATAAACAGGGACCGGCAACGGTAACCCAGCAGCAGCAGCAGCAGCAGCAGCACACGTGATGGAACAGGAGGAGGCGCAGGAGGAGAAGGCCACGCTTTGTGAGACACAACAACCCAGGCCTTGCATGAGGACAAAAAGCGTGCGGATAGCATGCTTTGTACCGCCATGTAGTCATAAATGTAATAAAGATAAGAGGTTCCATAAACAGGGACCGGCAACGGTAACCCAGCAGCAGCAGCAGCAGCAGCAGCACACGTGATGGAACAGGAGGAGGCGCAGGAGGAGAAGGCCACGCTTTGTGAGACACAACAACCCAGGCCTTGCATGAGGACAAAAAGCGTGCGGATAGCATGCTTTGTACCGCCATGTAGTCATAAATGTAATAAAGATAAGAGGTTCCATAAACAGGGACCGGCAACGGTAACCCAGCAGCAGCAGCAGCAGCAGCAGCACACGTGATGGAACAGGAGGAGGCGCAGGAGGAGAAGGCCACGCTTTGTGAGACACAACAACCCAGGCCTTGCATGAGGACAAAAAGCGTGCGGATATAGCAGCAATGCTTTTTGCCGCCATGCAGTCATAAATGTAATACAGATGAGAGGTTCAATAAACAGGGACCGGAAACGCTAAACCATCCCAGATGTTCATCGGTCATGTTACTTGGTTGGGGTCCAGGAGTGTTGCGTAGTCGTTTCCAATCCAGGATTGATTCATTTTAATTTGAGTCAGACGGTCTGCATTTTCTGTGGAGAGGCGGATACGCCGATCTGTGATGATGCCTCCGGCAGCACTGAAACAGCGTTCCGACATAACGCTGGCTGCCGGGCAAGCCAGCACCTCTATTGCGTACATTGCCAGTTCGTGCCAGGTGTCTAGCTTCATGCCCGGTTTCAGGTCCAGCGGTGCCAGCCACAAATCCGTCTGTTCCTTTATTCCCCTCCAAATTTCCTCCCCTGTGTGCTGCTTATCCCCAAGGCAGATCAGCTTCAGCAACGCTTGCTGACGCATGCCAACAGCTGTGCTGCACTGCTTCCACGATCCTACTGCTGCTGGTGCTGGGTTAGCATTTCCGGATGAGGTACAGCTTTGAGATGCGTTGGAGGAGAAGGAGTCAGAGAGGTAGGTGCTGCTGTTGTTATTCAGCTGTTTGCGGCGTGGGCAACACCCGCGCCGTAGCAGGTGAGGAATCGCTGCCAGGCTCCACAAGGTTCACCCAGTGCGCGGTAAGGGAGATGTATCGACCCTGGCCGAACGCACTCGTCCAGGTGTCAGTGGTGAGGTGAACCTTGCAGGCAACGGCATTCTTCAAGCTTCGGGTTATTTAGCTGACCACGTGCTCATGCAACTCAGGCACTGCAGAGCGCGCAAAGTGGTAGCGGCTGGGAACCACGTAACGTGGGATGGCCACTGACATCATGCCCTTGAAGCTGTTTGTCTCCACCACTCGATATGGCAGCATTTCGCAGGCCAGAAGCTTGGCTATGCTGGCTGGCTGTTACTGCCACGGCCCGGGGGTCATTTGCTGGCAATTTCCTCTTGTGCTCAAACATCTCAGAGACAGACAACTCAACCGTAGCGCTGCACACCGAAGGGCTGTTGGTTGTTGTGTTTGATGAACACTGGGAGACCTCAAGAGCACTAGTCCGGAAAGTGACAGTGTCAGCATCGTCTGATGTTTGTGAATGTTGTGAACCACGCAATGGCTGGGCTACTGCTGCTGCTGAGGCGGGTCTGGTGGTGAGTCTGGTGAACCCAAGGGAGGCAGTGTTGCTGGTGGTACCCTGTCCTGCCGCGTTTGCCCACAGAGTGGGATGTTTGGATAGAATGTGGCGGCTCATGCTGGTGGTGGAGAGGTTGTTAATACTTTTCCCCCTGCTCAGGCGGGTCTTGCACACCTTGCAAATCGCCATGGTAACATCCTCAGTGCAGTCTTCAAAGAAAGCCCAGACTTTAACTGGCTGAGGACTCGGACCTCGTGCGTGATGTGCTGGTGCTGCTTAACCCACTGCTGGACGCTTGAGAGGTCATCCAAGTAATTATCTGGTCCTGTTCTTTTGGATCTGTGAGGGTTGTTGTCCTGGACAACATGGGCAGTATTGAGTGGGTTTTCTTGGGTGCTCCCCTGTGGCCTGTACGTGAACCGTCAGGGGAAACACCTCTTCCCTTGCCCCTCCCTCTTTCACCGGATTTTTTCCTCATTTCACTTATCCTTAAAGTACACGCTGACTGGCAGCAGTACAGTGGCAGTACAGAAATGCTATACAGTGGTGGGTGAGCGGTGTACCACTATTGTCAGCAGTGACACAGAGCACAATGCTATACAGTGGCGGGTGAGCGGTGTACTACTGTTCCCAGCAGACACAGAGTGGAAGTAAACACAATGCTATATAGTGTGGCTGAGCCGTGTACACAGAGTGGCATTAAACACAATGCTATATAGTCTGCTATATAGTCACCCCGAACAGGGTGATGTTCTGCAGAACCCGAACAGTGGCAAACACTGTTCGCCCAACACTACTGGGAGGGAACGCAGATTTTAGTACCTAAACACACGATACAACATGTTTTCCGGGGTCGGACTCTGAGGCACATACAGATGGTCCCGATCATCATCCTCATCATACAACTCTTCTCCTGAGTCTGACCCACCCACCACCTCTGCCACCCCAACATCCCCAGACACAGACCCCTCATCGTCCTCAACATTAACTTGGGATGCTGGCCTGAGCCAGACCTCCTCCTCCACATCAGGCCCCATCATCTCCTCAATGGCAGCCCTCATTAATCGCTCTGGCGACGGACTGATGGACACAACGTTCTCCTCCGGGGAGGGCTGCTGCTGACCACTGGCTGCTGGGGTGGATGTTATAGCTTGCGTGGGGCGTTGGCTGTTGCTGTTGTTGGGAGTGCTGCTCACAGCGGAGGTCTCTGGGGAACTCATGTTGAGCTCATATAGTGGTTGACGGTGAGTGGAGTATTACTGATCCCAGCAATATACACACTGACTGGCAGAGTACGCAATGCTATATAGTGTGGCTGAGCGGTGTACACAGAGTGGCAGTAAACACAATGCTATATAGTCTGGCTGAGCGAGCGGTGTACTACTGTTCCCAGCAGAATCAGAGTGGCAGTAAACAATGGTATATAGTCTGGCTGAGCGGTGTACACAGAGTGTCAGTAAACAATGGTATATAGTCTGGCTGAGCGAGCGGTGTACTACTGTTCCCAGCAGAATCAGAGTGGCAATAAACAATGGTATATAGTCTGGCTGAGCGGTGTACACAGAGTGTCAGTAAACAATGGTATATAGTCTGGCTGAGCGGTGTACACACAATGCTATATAGTCTGCTATATAGTGTCAGTAAACAATGGTATATAGTCTGGCTGAGCGAGCGGTGTACTACTGTTCCCAGCAGAATCAGAGTGGCAGTAAACAATGGTATATAGTCTGGCTGAGCGGTGTACACAGAGTGTCAGTAAACAATGGTATATAGTCTGGCTGAGCGAGCGGTGTACTACTGTTCCCAGCAGAATCAAAGTGGCAGTAAACAATGGTATATAGTCTGGCTGAGCGGTGTACACAGAGTGTCAGTAAACAATGGTATATAGTCTGGCTGAGCGGTGTACACACAATGCTATATAGTCTGCTATATAGTGTCAGTAAACAATGGTATATAGTCTGGCTGAGCGAGCGGTGTACTACTGTTCCCAGCAGAATCAGAGTGGCAGTAAACAATGGTATATAGTCTGGCTGAGCGGTGTACACAGAGTGTCAGTAAACAATGGTATATAGTCTGGCTGAGCGAGCGGTGTACTACTGTTCCCAGCAGAATCAGAGTGGCAGTAAACAATGGTATATAGTCTGGCTGAGCGGTGTACACAGAGTGTCAGTAAACAATGGTATATAGTCTGGCTGAGCGGTGTACACAGAGTGTCAGTAAACAATGGTATATAGTCTGGCTGAGCGGTGTACACAGAGTGGCAGTAAACACAATGCTATATACTGTGGCTGAGCGAGCGGTGTACTACTGTTCCCAGCAGACACAGAACAGTAAACAGAATGCTATATAGTGTGGCTGAGCGAGCGGTGTACCACTATTCCCAGCAGACACAGAACAGTAAACAGAATGCTATATAGTGTGGCTGAGCGAGCGGTGTACCACTATTCCCAGCAGACACAGAACAGTAAACAGAATGCTATATAGTGTGGCTGAGCGAGCGGTGTACCACTATTCCCAGCAGACACAGAACAGTGAACAGAATGCTATATAGTGTGGCTGAGCGAGCGGTGTACCACTATTCCCAGCAGACACAGAACAGTGAACAGAATGCTATATAGTGTGGCTGAGCGAGCGGTGTACCACTATTCCCAGCAGACACAGAACAGTGAACAGAATGCTATATAGTGTGGATGAGCGAGCGGTGTACCACTATTCCCAGCAGACACAGAACAGTAAACAGAATGCTATATAGTGTGGCTGAGCGAGCGGTGTACCACTATTCCCAGCAGACACAGAACAGTGAACAGAATGCTATATAGTGTGGCTGAGCGAGCGGTGTACCACTATTCCCAGCAGACACAGAACAGTGAACAGAATGCTATATAGTGTGGCTGAGCGAGCGGTGTACCACTATTCCCAGCAGACACAGAACAGTAAACAGAATGCTATATAGTGTGGCTGAGCGAGCGGTGTACCACTATTCCCAGCAGACACAGAACAGTAAACAGAATGCTATATAGTGTGGCTGAGCGAGCGGTGTACCACTATTCCAAGCAGACACAGAACAGTGAACAGAATGCTATATAGTGTGGCTGAGCGAGCGGTGTACCACTATTCCCAGCAGACACAGAGTGGCAGTAAACAGAATGCTATATAGTGTGGCTGAGCGAGGTACACAGAGTGGCAGTAAACAGAATGCTATATAGTGTGGCTGAGCAAGCGGTGTACTACTATTCCCAGCAGACACAGAGTGGCAGTAAACAGAATGCTATATAGTGTGGCTGAGCGAGGTACACAGAGTGGCAGTAAACAGAATGCTATATAGTGTGGCTGAGCAAGCGGTGTACTACTGTTCCCAGCAGTGACACAATGACAGGGGGGACCCTGGCTAGCGTGGCTGGAGCGCGAACTACCCTGCCTGCCTACCCAAAGCTAAACCCACAGACAAATGGCGGAGATATGACGTGGTTCGGGTATTTATTTACCCGAACCACGTGACAGTTCGGCCAATCAGAGCGCGTTCGGGTCCGAACCACGTGACCCGTTCGGCCAATCACAGCGCTAGCCGAACGTTCGGGGAACGTTCGGCCATGCGCTCTTAGTTCGGCCATATGGCCGAACGGTTTGGCCGAGCACCGTCAGGTGTTCGGCCGAACTCGAACATCACCCGAACAGGGTGATGTTCTGCAGAACCCGAACAGTGGCGAACACTGTTCGCCCAACACTAGTGCTAATGTAGCATGAACTAATTCCCGCAGGGCGACCGCTTTGTGGTATTAGTTTTTTGACCCTGCATAGTTTGGCATGCGAAAGCAAATGCATATTTGCATAAGCATTGCCTCATGAATAGCCAATTAGGCTTAGGGTTAAACTTGGTGTTTGAGCACGCATACATTTTCTCATGGAAAGCCTAAAGGTGGGTACACACATCAGATAAAAGTCTTTGGAAAATGAAAGATCACAGACCAATTTTACCCCCTTCCATGTAGTATGAGAGCCATACTCTACACAGTCTATTCTATTGAGCTGAACTCCCCATCAGATAAAAATCTTTGCAAAATGCTGCACACATTCAACAGATCAGTATCTGCAAAAGATCAGTTCCTGCAAAAAATCAGTTTCTGCAAAATGCATTCATAGTCTATGATATCTGCAGATCTCATGCTGGGCATACACGGTACGTTTTCTACCATGTAATCGAGACGCTGATGGCTCGATTGATAATTTCCGATGTGCTTGATACCGGCAGGCAGTACAAAAGAAGAAACGAGTAAGAAAGCGCCCGCGGGGACGAGCGGGAATCCACCCGGGCGCCCGCGAGGACGAGCGGGAATAGAGCCAGCAGCTCGATTACATGGTAGAAAATGTACCATGTATGCCCAGCATAATACACACCTTGTTTGACAGAGATTCATCTGCAGATCCAAAGATCCATCCTGGTTGATCTGATCTGCAGATGATTGTCCGTTAAAGGGAACCAGAGACGCCGGCCACAGAAAAAGAAAAAAGATGTCATACATACCTGGGGCTTCTTCCAGCCCCATAAGCCTGGATCGCTCCCACGCCGCCATGCTCCGCTTCCTGGATCGGCGGTGGCGGGTCCCGTCACTTCCGGCGGACGCGGCCAATTATCTGCATGATCAGCGGCTCCCTCCATATCCTTACGCGTGCGGCTGCGCAGTATGCAGCCGCACGCATAAGGGTATGCCGGGAGCCCCTGTGATGCGGACAATTGCCCGCGTGCTGCCGCCGACTGGCCGAAACTACGGGACCCGGAACTGGCTGAAACAGGAAGCGGGGGATGGTGGCGTGGGAGCGATCCGTGCGTATGGGGCTGGAGGAAGCCCCAGGTATGTATAACTTCTTTTGTGCTGGCGTCTCTGGTTCCCTTTAAACAAGGTGTGTATGAGATCTGCAGATATTGACTATGAATGTATTTTGTAGGTACTGATCTTTTGCAGGAACGGATCTTATCAGGAACTGATCTTTTGCAGATACTGATCTGTTGCATGTGTACAGCATCTTTGTGTGCAGCATCTTGCAAAGATTTCAATCTGATGGGGAGTTCAGCTCAATAGAATAGACTCTGTAGAGTGTGGCTCTCATACTACATGGAAGGGGGTAAAATTGGTCTGTGACCTTTGATTTTCCAAAGACTTTTATCTGATGTGTGTACCTAGCTTTATTCTTCTTGCTTCAAGGTTGAGGCACATACTCTATTAGATAGATAGAAGATGCGGCGTATGCTACGACGCCGGTCGGCTAGTATATATATATATATATAATACAGTATGCTAATATAACACTTAACAGTCCAGAATGGTTTATACTAGCCCACTACGAGGCTTGTTCCTGATGAAGAGCCTGCCCTCTAAGACTTTCTGCTTGATTTGGCTTCAATTCATAAAGCATTACCACATGCGGTAATGTAGAAAACAGCTGATTTTACAAAGCATTTAGGAAAATGTCAATTCATAAAGGCTGTTATTGCATGGCAAGCTGAAATTACCGACTTGTGCGGTAAATATCTCAACAAATGTCAGTAAATGTCAATTCATACAGATTAGAACATGCGGTAGGGCCTGGTAACACGTTTGGTATTTACCTCCAGCTTTGATATGTCGGAAGCTAGCTTCAGCACGCGATAGCACATGACCGACTGAAGCAAAGAGCCAGTAGGATGTTTCACCTATGACTGTATATCCACTGTGCTCAAGTGTTCCCACACGTTGTTGACTGTAAGCCTGATGGAAAGGGAGGATTGGCAGTTTTCTACATTCTACCTTGGATTTTGCAGGCTCCACCCAGAATCAAGAAAGCCAAAAAAAATGCAGTAAAATGTTGTTTCCAGCTTTGAGTTAATTACATCCTACCATCACTAAATTTTCCATCTACAGTATGTCAGGGTCACTTGTGACAACTGATTGGTCTGAGCACACTTCAGTGTGACAGGCTGAGGCTGCAACATGATCCTATGCTCACACTGTTTACAAGCAAGCCAAAATGACAGAGCTGATTGGAGGAGAAAAGGAAAAAGAAACTTAAGGGAGGAAATGACATCAGGATTTACCTTCACACTATGGGAAAAAGAAATGGCCCCTGCCAAGAACAGAATTCTCTTTATTTACTTTATACAATTCACTGAGATCAAAACGTGGACAGTACAATACATGTGTTTTGTAAGTAGATCAAGTATTCATCTACTTATATATGTGTTTGTTTTTTTACTGGCATATTATGGCTGATCCTCCTGTTCTAATAGCATTGCATCATACAGTCATATTTGCAGTTTAGAAACCACACTCTGTCTTTTAAGCTATAAAACAAAGCAGAATTAATGACCCTTTGAACTTCCATGAAGTAAGGCCTTATCTCAAGCTGTATCTCACTGTTTCATGGCTGTTTAAAGGGAACCTGAAGCAAGAGGTATATGGAGCCTGCCATATTTATTTCATTTTAAACAATAGCAGTTGCATGGCAGCCCTACTGGTCTATATGGCTGCAGTAATGTAGTCTGAATCACACACCTGAAACAAGCATGCAGCTAATCTTGTCAGATCTGACAATAATGTCAGAAAGACCTGATCTGCTGCATGCTTGTTCAGGGTCTATGGCATAACGTATTAGAAGCAGAGGATCAGCAGGACAACCAGGCAACTAGTATTGCTTAAAAGAAAATAAATATGGCAGCCTCCATATGCCTGTCCCTTCAGGTGTCCTTTAAGCGCTTCAGAAAACAGGACTGTCTTCCACCCAATTTGGGGGTCGGAGAGCTCAGAGAAGCTCTTTTGCATAGATAACTGAAGTTTTTTGTAACTCTTCCTGTACTGGAAAACATCATGAAACATTTTTCTATGCTACTAATGTTCTATTTCTTAGCTGTACTACACATACAATTCATTAGCTCATAAGTTTATTTTTGCTTCAATTTTGCTTTAATGACTGTACACAGATGATTAAAGTGGATCCGAGATGAATTGGTATTCATTGCATAATTGTGTTTCTTACATGTAGTTTATACAGTAGGGCATGCCTCAAGCCAAATACTTTTTTTTTTAATACTCTATTTCCCTATAAACTAAACAAGCCTCGCCCACAGCTTCTCCGAAACGCCAAGGCACACAGACCTATGTAGCAAGGGCTTATGGGAGCTCAGTCTGGGCAGGAGGAGGAGGAGGTTACTAGCCAGAGATTTCAGAGCCAGAGGGGGGGGGGGGGGGCTGGGGAGTGAATTTTTACACAGGCTGAGGGGTGGAGATGCAGAGCAGCTTTCCTGTGTGTAATGTGACAAGCAGAAAATGGCTGCTCTCATTGTATCACAGGAATAAATCATCATAAACTGTTGAAGCTGTATGCATCTAGATTTGCTGTGTAAACGATCTAAACTTTAGATAAGATATATAGACAAGTTACTTGTTATAGTTAGTTTTTCATCTCGGATCCGCTTTAAAAGTAACTATTTAGGAGATTTATAAGTCTCATCTATTTCTACACTTACCACTTTAGGTTTTTGGACGCAAGTCTCACGTCCAAACTACAAAAATCTATTAACTCTTCGCACTCTCGCATGCAAATGTTCAAACAAATGCATTCACAGATTCACTCATACAGGCACAACTGTTATCCCTACAGCTAAGTTAAAAGCCGGGGTTTTAGTTCACAGAAGAATGCATTCTTATGCTTAGTCACCTATACTGCGCAGAAGTACCCAGGTAAACATAGGTGTCCTAACTCTGGCCCTGTAACATGCATAGCGCAGACATGCAAACACATTCATTGCATCAAACCTATCAATGGTTTAGGAGCACACATCCTGACGTCCTCTCCTGGGACAGATAGTGCATCTTACCAATCGCACACGGGAGCTAACGTTATGTATCCATGTATTTTTTTCACGTCCAAACAAGTTACACTGTAGGTTCCTGGACATGAGATCTAGCACTAAAATACACCGTTGCGATTGTGCACGTGCGCCTGTCGCACATGCACACTTGTACACTAACCCCATCTATATACAGGATCTTCTCAAAAAATTAGCATATTGTGATAAAGTTCATTATTTTCTGTAATGTACTGATAAACATTAGACTTTCATATATTTTAGATTCAAATACACACAACTGAAGTAGTTCAAGCCTTTTATTGTTTTAATATTGATGATTTTGGCATACAGCTCATGAAAACCCAAATTTCCTATCTCAAAAAATTAGCATATTTCATCCGACCAATAAAAGAAAAGTGTTTTTAAAACAAAAAAAGTCAACCTTCAAATAATTATGTTCAGTTATGCACTCAATACTTGGTCGGGAATCCTTCTTCAGAAATGACTGCTTCAATGCGGCGTGGCATGGAGGCAATCAGCCTGCGGCACTACTCAGGTGTTATGGAGGCCCAGGATGCTTCGATAGCGGCCTTAAGCTCATCCAGAGTGTTGGGTCTTGTGTCTCTCAACTTTCTCTTCACAATATCCCACAGATTCTCTATGGGGTTCAGGTCAGGAGAGTTGGCAGGCCAATTGAGCACAGTAATACCATGGTCAGTAAACCATTTATCAGTGGTTTTGGCACTGTGAGCAGGTGCCAGGTCGTGCTGAAAAAATGAAATCTTCATCTCCATAAAGCTTTTCAGCAGATGGAAGCATGAACCCACTTTTGAACCAGAAACAGTGGCAGAAGCGCCTGACCTGGGCTACAGAGAAGCAGCACTGGACTGTTGCTCAGTGGTCCAAAGTACTTTTTTCGGATGAAAGCAACTTTTACATGTCATTCAGAAATCAAGGTGCCAGAGTCTGGAGGAAGACTGGGGAGAGGGAAATGCCAAAATGCCTGAAGTCCAGTGTCAAGTATCCACAGTCAGTGATGGTCTGGGGTGCCATGTCAGCTGTTGGTGTTGGTCCACTGTGTTTTATCAAAGGCAGGGTCAATGCAGCTAGCTATCAGGAGATTTTGGAGCACTTCATGCTTCCATCTGCTGAAAAGCTTTATGGAGATGAAGATTTCATTTTTCAGCACGACCTGGCACCTGCTCACAGTGCCAAAACCACTGGTAAATGGTTTACTGACCATGGTATTACTGTGCTCAATTGGCCTGCCAACTCTCCTGACCTGAACCCCATAGAGAATCTGTGGGATATTGTGAAGAGAAGGTTGAGAGACGCAAGACCCAACACTCTGGATGAACTTAAGGCCGCTATTGAAGCATCCTGGGCCTCCATAACCCCTGAGCAGTGCCACAGGCTGATTGCCTCCATGCCACGCCGCATGAAGCAGTCATTTCTGCAAAAGGATTCCCGACCAAGTATTGAGTGCATAACTGAACATAATTCTTTAAAGGTTGACTTTTTTTGTTTTAAAAACACTTTTCTTTTATTGGTCGGATGAAATATGCTAATTTTTTGAGATAGGAAATTTGGGTTTTCATGAGCTGTATGCCAAAATCATCAATATTAAAACAATAAAAGGCTTGAACTAGTGGTGCTCAGCAGAGCTCGAATATTCGAGTAGCTCGAATATTCGAGCTCTTTTTCAGCTATCCGAGCTCGGTATTCGAGCTCCGAATAGCTGTAGCTATTCGAATGGGCTATCCGAGTACACTCGAATAGCCCATTCACTATTCGAGCTATTCGAGCAAACGGCGCTATTCGAGCTCGGTACCGAGCTCGAATAGCGTCATAGCCCAGATTGATGTCATTAGAGCCAATCAGAGGGCTCCCAGGCCCTCTGACGGCAGCCAATCACAGAGGGGGACCCTGGCCAGCCCCTACCCTATAAATAGCGGCCGCCATGTTCCGTTTCTCCATGCTTGCCTGAGACTTGTACAGAGAGAGAGTTGCTCCTTTGTGCTTTGGCTTAGCAAGTGCTCTATTGTGATCATTTACCTAGCGTTTTTGCTCACCTACACCTGCCATATACACCTATATTGTTGTTAGTTAGATAGACATTGTATTTTAGTTAGTAGCTTGTGTGTTACATTAGAGACAGGCAGCTGCTGCAAGCTTACAGGTTTAGGCCTCAGGGGGGCCTTGCCTCTGTGGGCAGCTGTCCTCTGTTTATTTCTCTCATCTATACCAGTATTTCTGCTGTCCTTTACTAATAGTATTGTAGTTATACTGTACTAGGAGTAGGACACTCACTGACTGTCACTGTTTATAGGCTACTAGCTAGCTCCTGCGTGTGTGCACTCACTCACTGTCTGTGTGTACACACACTCTATTTCCTTCTGATTACTGATAGATTATTGTTAGTTAGTTGTACTTACTGTTACTACTTACTCTTACTGTACTAGGAGTCTAGGACACTCAGTCAGACAGTCACTGTGTTCATAGGCTACTAGCTCCTGCGTGCGGTCACTCACTGTCTGAGTGTACACACACCACCCACACTCCATTTCCTTCTGATCGCTGATTGATTATTGTAATTAGTTAGTTCTACTTACTGTTACTACTTACTCTTACTGTACTAGGAGTCTAGGACACTCAGTCACTGTGTGTTCATAGGCTACTAGCTCCTGCGTGCGGTCACTCACTGTCTGAGTGTACACACACCACCCACACTCCATTTCCTTCTGATCGCTGATTGATTATTGTAATTAGTTAGTTCTACTTACTGTTACTACTTACTCTTACTGTACTAGGAGTCTAGGACACTCAGTCACTGTGTTCATAGGCTACTAGCTCCTGCGTGCGGGCACTCACTGTCTGAGTGTACACACACCACCCACACTCCATTTCCTTCTGATCGCTGATTGATTATTGTAATTAGTTAGTTCTACTTACTGTTACTACTTACTCTTACTGTACTAGGAGTCTAGGACACTCAGTCACTGTGTGTTCATAGGCTACTAGCTCCTGCGTGCGGTCACTCACTGTCTGAGTGTACACACACCACCCACACTCCATTTCCTTCTGATCGCTGATTGATTATTGTAATTAGTTAGTTCTACTTACTGTTACTACTTACTCTTACTGTACTAGGAGTCTAGGACACTCAGTCACTGTGTGTTCATAGGCTACTAGCTCCTGCGTGCGGTCACTCACTGTCTGAGTGTACACACACCACCCACACTCCATTTCCTTCTGATCGCTGATTGATTATTGTAATTAGTTAGTTCTACTTACTGTTACTACTTACTCTTACTGTACTAGGAGTCTAGGACACTCAGTCACTGTGTGTTCATAGGCTACTAGCTCCTGCGTGCGGGCACTCACTGTCTGAGTGTACACACACCACCCACACTCCATTTCCTTCTGATCGCTGATTGATTATTGTAATTAGTTAGTTCTACTTACTGTTACTACTTACTCTTACTGTACTAGGAGTCTAGGACACTCAGTCACTGTGTGTTCATAGGCTACTAGCTCCTGCGTGCGGTCACTCACTGTCTGAGTGTACACACACCACCCACACTCCATTTCCTTCTGATCGCTGATTGATTATTGTAATTAGTTAGTTCTACTTACTGTTACTACTTACTCTTACTGTACTAGGAGTCTAGGACACTCAGTCACTGTGTGTTCATAGGCTACTAGCTCCTGCGTGCGGGCACTCACTGTCTGAGTGTACACACACCACCCACACTCCATTTCCTTCTGATCGCTGATTGATTATTGTAATTAGTTAGTTCTACTTACTGTTACTACTTACTCTTACTGTACTAGGAGTCTAGGACACTCAGTCACTGTGTGTTCATAGGCTACTAGCTCCTGCGTGCGGTCACTCACTGTCTGAGTGTACACACACCACCCACACTCCATTTCCTTCTGATCGCTGATTGATTATTGTAATTAGTTAGTTCTACTTACTGTTACTACTTACTCTTACTGTACTAGGAGTCTAGGACACTCAGTCACTGTGTGTTCATAGGCTACTAGCTCCTGCGTGCGGTCACTCACTGTCTGAGTGTACACACACCACCCACACTCCATTTCCTTCTGATCGCTGATTGATTATTGTAATTAGTTAGTTCTACTTACTGTTACTACTTACTCTTACTGTACTAGGAGTCTAGGACACTCAGTCACTGTGTTCATAGGCTACTAGCTCCTGCGTGCGGGCACTCACTGTCTGAGTGTACACACACCACCCACACTCCATTTCCTTCTGATCGCTGATTGATTATTGTAATTAGTTAGTTCTACTTACTGTTACT